>NC_085018.1:4004168-4604168 GCF_963692335.1 Osmerus eperlanus
AAGCAGGGTCGGGCCTGGTTAGTACTTGGATGGGAGACCGCCTGGGAATACCAGGTGCTGTAAGCTTTTTTTTTCCTCTTCTCTCACCAGCAGGGGGTACTGTTTCCCCACCTCGTGTCACACAGCTCCTCAACCGCTTGGCTTGACCTGTCTCAGGATTCCCAGATTATTTTTCACAAACATGTTCGGGGAGAGCGCGTACGCAGTCCCCCACTACCAGAAATTATGCAGTCGAGATTCCCGCATTTGGGGAATTCGCAAAGGTCAGCACAGCCGAAGTGCAATGGCCGAGCCTCGCCCTGGGTGAACCTCCTTCGTGATCAAGGTGTCTCCCCTGCCAGGTAAGTATGAGTTGGAAGGGAAACTGGTGCCCTCACCCAGGTGCCATGGCTGCCGCAGTCACCCGCGGTAAGCAGACAGGCAGAAAAAACAGCCAATGAAGAGGCGGGCTGAAGGGAGCAAGCCCCACCTCCCACTCACCCATGCAGAAAGAAACAGCCAATGGAAGGGGCGGGCAGAAGGGAACCATCCCCACCTCCCACTCACCCATCCCCCACCCCTCCCTTGCCCTGGCCCTTGAAGAGAGAGAGACACAGAGAAAGAGAGAGAGAGACACAAACAGACACAGAGAGAGAGAGAGAGAGAGAGAGAGAGAGAGAGAGAGAGAGAGAGACAATACCTACAGTAACAATAAACTTAAACTGACCACCAAAAACTAAGGAGGAATCGCAAATCAAGCTGAGCTACTGGGCAGAGCGGTGTCATCTATAAGTAGCCTATGACCCACAGCTTCCTTCGCTTACGGCCATACCACCCTGAACACGCCCGATCTCGTCCGATCTCGGAAGCTAAGCAGGGTCGGGCCTGGTTAGTACTTGGATGGGAGACCGCCTGGGAATACCAGGTGCTGTAAGCTTTTTTTTCCTCTTCTCTCACCAGCAGGGGGTACTGTTTCCCCACCTCGTGTCACACAGCTCCTCAACCGCTTGGCTTGACCTGTCTCAGGATTCCCAGATTATTTTTCACAAACATGTTCGGGGGAGAGCGCGTACGCAGTCCCCCACTACCAGAAATTATGCAGTCGAGATTCCCGCATTTGGGGAATTCGCAAAGGTCAGCACAGCCGAAGTGCAATGGCCGAGCCTCGCCCTGGGTGAACCTCCTTCGTGATCAAGGTGTCTCCCTGCCAGGTAAGTATGAGTTGGAAGGGAAACTGGTGCCCTCACCCAGGTGCCATGGCTGCCGCAGTCACCCGCGGTAAGCAGACAGGCAGAAAAAACAGCCAATGGAAGAGGCGGGCTGAAGGGAGCAAGCCCCACCTCCCACTCACCCATGCAGAAAGAAACAGCCAATGGAAGGGGCGGGCAGAAGGGAACCATCCCCACCTCCCACTCACCCATCCCCCCACCCCCTCCCTTGCCCTGGCCCTTGAAGAGAGAGAGACACAGAGAAAGAGAGAGAGAGACACAAACAGACACAGAGAGAGAGAGAGAGAGAGAGAGAGAGAGAGAGAGAGAGAGAGAGAGAGAGAGAGAGAGAGAGAGAGAGAGACAATACCTACAGTAACAATAAACTTAAACTGACCACCAAAAACTAAGGAGGAATCGCAAATCAAGCTGAGCTACTGGGCAGAGCGGTGTCATCTATAAGTAGCCTATGACCCACAGCTTCCTTCGCTTACGGCCATACCACCCTGAACACGCCCGATCTCGTCCGATCTCGGAAGCTAAGCAGGGTCGGGCCTGGTTAGTACTTGGATGGGAGACCGCCTGGGAATACCAGGTGCTGTAAGCTTTTTTTTCCTCTTCTCTCACCAGCAGGGGGTACTGTTTCCCCACCTCGTGTCACACAGCTCCTCAACCGCTTGGCTTGACCTGTCTCAGGATTCCCAGATTATTTTTCACAAACATGTTCGGGGGAGAGCGCGTACGCAGTCCCCCACTACCAGAAATTATGCAGTCGAGATTCCCGCATTTGGGGAATTCGCAAAGGTCAGCACAGCCGAAGTGCAATGGCCGAGCCTCGCCCTGGGTGAACCTCCTTCGTGATCAAGGTGTCTCCCCTGCCAGGTAAGTATGAGTTGGAAGGGAAACTGGTGCCCTCACCCAGGTGCCATGGCTGCCGCAGTCACCCGCGGTAAGCAGACAGGCAGAAAAAACAGCCAATGGAAGAGGCGGGCTGAAGGGAGCAAGCCCCACCTCCCACTCACCCATGCAGAAAGAAACAGCCAATGGAAGGGGCGGGCAGAAGGGAACCATCCCCACCTCCCACTCACCCATCCCCCCACCCCTCCCTTGCCCTGGCCCTTGAAGAGAGAGAGACACAGAGAAAGAGAGAGAGAGACACAAACAGACACAGAGAGAGAGAGAGAGAGAGAGAGAGAGAGAGAGACAATACCTACAGTAACAATAAACTTAAACTGACCACCAAAAACTAAGGAGGAATCGCAAATCAAGCTGAGCTACTGGGCAGAGCGGTGTCATCTATAAGTAGCCTATGACCCACAGCTTCCTTCGCTTACGGCCATACCACCCTGAACACGCCCGATCTCGTCCGATCTCGGAAGCTAAGCAGGGTCGGGCCTGCTTAGTACTTGGATGGGAGACCGCCTGGGAATACCAGGTGCTGTAAGCTTTTTTTTCCTCTTCTCTCACCAGCAGGGGGTACTGTTTCCCCACCTCGTGTCACACAGCTCCTCAACCGCTTGGCTTGACCTGTCTCAGGATTCCCAGATTATTTTTCACAAACATGTTCGGGGGAGAGCGCGTACGCAGTCCCCCACTACCAGAAATTATGCAGTCGAGATTCCCGCATTTGGGGAATTCGCAAAGGTCAGCACAGCCGAAGTGCAATGGCCGAGCCTCGCCCTGGGTGAACCTCCTTCGTGATCAAGGTGTCTCCCCTGCCAGGTAAGTATGAGTTGGAAGGGAAACTGGTGC
The DNA here is from genome assembly GCF_963692335.1 of Osmerus eperlanus. Classification (NCBI taxonomy): domain Eukaryota; kingdom Metazoa; phylum Chordata; class Actinopteri; order Osmeriformes; family Osmeridae; genus Osmerus; species Osmerus eperlanus. The sequence continues at coordinate 4,007,108 of NC_085018.1, forward strand.
CCTCACCCAGGTGCCATGGCTGCCGCAGTCACCCGCGGTAAGCAGACAGGCAGAAAAAACAGCCAATGGAAGAGGCGGGCTGAAGGGAGCAAGCCCCACCTCCCACTCACCCATGCAGAAAGAAACAGCCAATGGAAGGGGCGGGCAGAAGGGAACCATCCCCACCTCCCACTCACCCATCCCCCCACCCCTCCCTTGCCCTGGCCCTTGAAGAGAGAGAGACACAGAGAAAGAGAGAGAGAGACACAAACAGACACAGAGAGAGAGAGAGAGAGAGAGAGAGAGAGAGAGAGAGAGAGAGAGAGAGAGAGAGAGAGAGAGAGAGAGACAATACCTACAGTAACAATAAACTTAAACTGACCACCAAAAACTAAGGAGGAATCGCAAATCAAGCTGAGCTACTGGGCAGAGCGGTGTCATCTATAAGTAGCCTATGACCCACAGCTTCCTTCGCTTACGGCCATACCACCCTGAACACGCCCGATCTCGTCCGATCTCGGAAGCTAAGCAGGGTCGGGCCTGGTTAGTACTTGGATGGGAGACCGCCTGGGAATACCAGGTGCTGTAAGCTTTTTTTTCCTCTTCTCTCACCAGCAGGGGGTACTGTTTCCCCACCTCGTGTCACACAGCTCCTCAACCGCTTGGCTTGACCTGTCTCAGGATTCCCAGATTATTTTTCACAAACATGTTCGGGGGAGAGCGCGTACGCAGTCCCCCACTACCAGAAATTATGCAGTCGAGATTCCCGCATTTGGGGAATTCGCAAAGGTCAGCACAGCCGAAGTGCAATGGCCGAGCCTCGCCCTGGGTGAACCTCCTTCGTGATCAAGGTGTCTCCCCTGCCAGGTAAGTATGAGTTGGAAGGGAAACTGGTGCCCTCACCCAGGTGCCATGGCTGCCGCAGTCACCCGCGGTAAGCAGACAGGCAGAAAAAACAGCCAATGGAAGAGGCGGGCTGAAGGGAGCAAGCCCCACCTCCCACTCACCCATGCAGAAAGAAACAGCCAATGGAAGGGGCGGGCAGAAGGGAACCATCCCCACCTCCCACTCACCCATCCCCCCACCCCTCCCTTGCCCTGGCCCTTGAAGAGAGAGAGACACAGAGAAAGAGAGAGAGAGACACAAACAGACACAGAGAGAGAGAGAGAGAGAGAGAGAGAGAGAGAGAGAGAGAGAGAGAGAGAGAGAGAGAGACAATACCTACAGTAACAATAAACTTAAACTGACCACCAAAAACTAAGGAGGAATCGCAAATCAAGCTGAGCTACTGGGCAGAGCGGTGTCATCTATAAGTAGCCTATGACCCACAGCTTCCTTCGCTTACGGCCATACCACCCTGAACACGCCCGATCTCGTCCGATCTCGGAAGCTAAGCAGGGTCGGGCCTGGTTAGTACTTGGATGGGAGACCGCCTGGGAATACCAGGTGCTGTAAGCTTTTTTTTCCTCTTCTCTCACCAGCAGGGGGTACTGTTTCCCCACCTCGTGTCACACAGCTCCTCAACCGCTTGGCTTGACCTGTCTCAGGATTCCCAGATTATTTTTCACAAACATGTTCGGGGGAGAGCGCGTACGCAGTCCCCCACTACCAGAAATTATGCAGTCGAGATTCCCGCATTTGGGGAATTCGCAAAGGTCAGCACAGCCGAAGTGCAATGGCCGAGCCTCGCCCTGGGTGAACCTCCTTCGTGATCAAGGTGTCTCCCCTGCCAGGTAAGTATGAGTTGGAAGGGAAACTGGTGCCCTCACCCAGGTGCCATGGCTGCCGCAGTCACCCGCGGTAAGCAGACAGGCAGAAAAAACAGCCAATGGAAGAGGCGGGCTGAAGGGAGCAAGCCCCACCTCCCACTCACCCATGCAGAAAGAAACAGCCAATGGAAGGGGCGGGCAGAAGGGAACCATCCCCACCTCCCACTCACCCATCCCCCCACCCCTCCCTTGCCCTGGCCCTTGAAGAGAGAGAGACACAGAGAAAGAGAGAGAGAGACACAAACAGACACAGAGAGAGAGAGAGAGAGAGAGAGAGAGAGAGAGAGAGAGAGAGAGAGAGAGAGAGAGAGAGAGACAATACCTACAGTAACAATAAACTTAAACTGACCACCAAAAACTAAGGAGGAATCGCAAATCAAGCTGAGCTACTGGGCAGAGCGGTGTCATCTATAAGTAGCCTATGACCCACAGCTTCCTTCGCTTACGGCCATACCACCCTGAACACGCCCGATCTCGTCCGATCTCGGAAGCTAAGCAGGGTCGGGCCTGGTTAGTACTTGGATGGGAGACCGCCTGGGAATACCAGGTGCTGTAAGCTTTTTTTTCCTCTTCTCTCACCAGCAGGGGGTACTGTTTCCCCACCTCGTGTCACACAGCTCCTCAACCGCTTGGCTTGACCTGTCTCAGGATTCCCAGATTATTTTTCACAAACATGTTCGGGGGAGAGCGCGTACGCAGTCCCCCACTACCAGAAATTATGCAGTCGAGATTCCCGCATTTGGGGAATTCGCAAAGGTCAGCACAGCCGAAGTGCAATGGCCGAGCCTCGCCCTGGGTGAACCTCCTTCGTGATCAAGGTGTCTCCCCTGCCAGGTAAGTATGAGTTGGAAGGGAAACTGGTGCCCTCACCCAGGTGCCATGGCTGCCGCAGTCACCCGCGGTAAGCAGACAGGCAGAAAAAACAGCCAATGGAAGAGGCGGGCTGAAGGGAGCAAGCCCCACCTCCCACTCACCCATGCAGAAAGAAACAGCCAATGGAAGGGGCGGGCAGAAGGGAACCATCCCCACCTCCCACTCACCCATCCCCCCACCCCTCCCTTGCCCTGGCCCTTGAAGAGAGAGAGACACAGAGAAAGAGAGAGAGAGACACAAACAGACACAGAGAGAGAGAGAGAGAGAGAGAGAGAGAGAGAGAGAGAGAGAGAGAGAGAGAGAGAGAGAGAGAGAGACAATACCTACAGTAACAATAAACTTATACTGACCACCAAAAACTAAGGAGGAATCGCAAATCAAGCTGAGCTACTGGGCAGAGCGGTGTCATCTATAAGTAGCCTATGACCCACAGCTTCCTTCGCTTACGGCCATACCACCCTGAACACGCCCGATCTCGTCTGATCTCGGAAGCTAAGCAGGGTCGGGCCTGGTTAGTACTTGGATGGGAGACCGCCTGGGAATACCAGGTGCTGTAAGCTTTTTTTTCCTCTTCTCTCACCAGCAGGGGGTACTGTTTCCCCACCTCGTGTCACACAGCTCCTCAACCGCTTGGCTTGACCTGTCTCAGGATTCCCAGATTATTTTTCACAAACATGTTCGGGGGAGAGCGCGTACGCAGTCCCCCACTACCAGAAATTATGCAGTCGAGATTCCCGCATTTGGGGAATTCGCAAAGGTCAGCACAGCCGAAGTGCAATGGCCGAGCCTCGCCCTGGGTGAACCTCCTTCGTGATCAAGGTGTCTCCCCTGCCAGGTAAGTATGAGTTGGAAGGGAAACTGGTGCCCTCACCCAGGTGCCATGGCTGCCGCAGTCACCCGCGGTAAGCAGACAGGCAGAAAAAACAGCCAATGGAAGAGGCGGGCTGAAGGGAGCAAGCCCCACCTCCCACTCACCCATGCAGAAAGAAACAGCCAATGGAAGGGGCGGGCAGAAGGGAACCATCCCCACCTCCCACTCACCCATCCCCCCACCCCTCCCTTGCCCTGGCCCTTGAAGAGAGAGAGACACAGAGAAAGAGAGAGAGAGACACAAACAGACACAGAGAGAGAGAGAGAGAGAGAGAGAGAGAGAGAGACAATACCTACAGTAACAATAAACTTAAACTGACCACCAAAAACTAAGGAGGAATCGCAAATCAAGCTGAGCTACTGGGCAGAGCGGTGTCATCTATAAGTAGCCTATGACCCACAGCTTCCTTCGCTTACGGCCATACCACCCTGAACACGCCCGATCTCGTCCGATCTCGGAAGCTAAGCAGGGTCGGGCCTGGTTAGTACTTGGATGGGAGACCGCCTGGGAATACCAGGTGCTGTAAGCTTTTTTTTCCTCTTCTCTCACCAGCAGGGGGTACTGTTTCCCCACCTCGTGTCACACAGCTCCTCAACCGCTTGGCTTGACCTGTCTCAGGATTCCCAGATTATTTTTCACAAACATGTTCGGGGGAGAGCGCGTACGCAGTCCCCCACTACCAGAAATTATGCAGTCGAGATTCCCGCATTTGGGGAATTCGCAAAGGTCAGCACAGCCGAAGTGCAATGGCCGAGCCTCGCCCTGGGTGAACCTCCTTCGTGATCAAGGTGTCTCCCCTGCCAGGTAAGTATGAGTTGGAAGGGAAACTGGTGCCCTCACCCAGGTGCCATGGCTGCCGCAGTCACCCGCGGTAAGCAGACAGGCAGAAAAAACAGCCAATGGAAGAGGCGGGCTGAAGGGAGCAAGCCCCACCTCCCACTCACCCATGCAGAAAGAAACAGCCAATGGAAGGGGCGGGCAGAAGGGAACCATCCCCACCTCCCACTCACCCATCCCCCCACCCCTCCCTTGCCCTGGCCCTTGAAGAGAGAGAGACACAGAGAAAGAGAGAGAGAGACACAAACAGACACAGAGAGAGAGAGAGAGAGAGAGAGAGAGAGAGAGAGAGAGAGAGAGAGAGAGAGAGAGAGAGAGAGAGAGAGAGAGAGACAATACCTACAGTAACAATAAACTTAAACTGACCACCAAAAACTAAGGAGGAATCGCAAATCAAGCTGAGCTACTGGGCAGAGCGGTGTCATCTATAAGTAGCCTATGACCCACAGCTTCCTTCGCTTACGGCCATACCACCCTGAACACGCCCGATCTCGTCCGATCTCGGAAGCTAAGCAGGGTCGGGCCTGGTTAGTACTTGGATGGGAGACCGCCTGGGAATACCAGGTGCTGTAAGCTTTTTTTTCCTCTTCTCTCACCAGCAGGGGGTACTGTTTCCCCACCTCGTGTCACACAGCTCCTCAACCGCTTGGCTTGACCTGTCTCAGGATTCCCAGATTATTTTTCACAAACATGTTCGGGGGAGAGCGCGTACGCAGTCCCCCACTACCAGAAATTATGCAGTCGAGATTCCCGCATTTGGGGAATTCGCAAAGGTCAGCACAGCCGAAGTGCAATGGCCGAGCCTCGCCCTGGGTGAACCTCCTTCGTGATCAAGGTGTCTCCCCTGCCAGGTAAGTATGAGTTGGAAGGGAAACTGGTGCCCTCACCCAGGTGCCATGGCTGCCGCAGTCACCCGCGGTAAGCAGACAGGCAGAAAAAACAGCCAATGGAAGAGGCGGGCTGAAGGGAGCAAGCCCCACCTCCCACTCACCCATGCAGAAAGAAACAGCCAATGGAAGGGGCGGGCAGAAGGGAACCATCCCCACCTCCCACTCACCCATCCCCCCACCCCTCCCTTGCCCTGGCCCTTGAAGAGAGAGAGACACAGAGAAAGAGAGAGAGAGACACAAACAGACACAGAGAGAGAGAGAGAGAGAGAGAGAGAGAGAGAGAGAGAGAGAGAGAGAGAGAGAGAGAGAGAGAGAGAGAGACAATACCTACAGTAACAATAAACTTAAACTGACCACCAAAAACTAAGGAGGAATCGCAAATCAAGCTGAGCTACTGGGCAGAGCGGTGTCATCTATAAGTAGCCTATGACCCACAGCTTCCTTCGCTTACGGCCATACCACCCTGAACACGCCCGATCTCGTCCGATCTCGGAAGCTAAGCAGGGTCGGGCCTGGTTAGTACTTGGATGGGAGACCGCCTGGGAATACCAGGTGCTGTAAGCTTTTTTTTCCTCTTCTCTCACCAGCAGGGGGTACTGTTTCCCCACCTCGTGTCACACAGCTCCTCAACCGCTTGGCTTGACCTGTCTCAGGATTCCCAGATTATTTTTCACAAACATGTTCGGGGGAGAGCGCGTACGCAGTCCCCCACTACCAGAAATTATGCAGTCGAGATTCCCGCATTTGGGGAATTCGCAAAGGTCAGCACAGCCGAAGTGCAATGGCCGAGCCTCGCCCTGGGTGAACCTCCTTCGTGATCAAGGTGTCTCCCCTGCCAGGTAAGTATGAGTTGGAAGGGAAACTGGTGCCCTCACCCAGGTGCCATGGCTGCCGCAGTCACCCGCGGTAAGCAGACAGGCAGAAAAAACAGCCAATGGAAGAGGCGGGCTGAAGGGAGCAAGCCCCACCTCCCACTCACCCATGCAGAAAGAAACAGCCAATGGAAGGGGCGGGCAGAAGGGAACCATCCCCACCTCCCACTCACCCATCCCCCCACCCCTCCCTTGCCCTGGCCCTTGAAGAGAGAGAGACACAGAGAAAGAGAGAGAGAGACACAAACAGACACAGAGAGAGAGAGAGAGAGAGAGAGAGAGAGAGAGAGAGAGAGAGAGAGAGAGAGAGAGAGAGAGAGAGAGAGAGAGAGAGAGACAATACCTACAGTAACAATAAACTTAAACTGACCACCAAAAACTAAGGAGGAATCGCAAATCAAGCTGAGCTACTGGGCAGAGCGGTGTCATCTATAAGTAGCCTATGACCCACAGCTTCCTTCGCTTACGGCCATACCACCCTGAACACGCCCGATCTCGTCCGATCTCGGAAGCTAAGCAGGGTCGGGCCTGGTTAGTACTTGGATGGGAGACCGCCTGGGAATACCAGGTGCTGTAAGCTTTTTTTTCCTCTTCTCTCACCAGCAGGGGGTACTGTTTCCCCACCTCGTGTCACACAGCTCCTCAACCGCTTGGCTTGACCTGTCTCAGGATCCCCAGATTATTTTTCACAAACATGTTCGGGGGAGAGCGCGTACGCAGTCCCCCACTACCAGAAATTATGCAGTCGAGATTCCCGCATTTGGGGAATTCGCAAAGGTCAGCACAGCCGAAGTGCAATGGCCGAGCCTCGCCCTGGGTGAACCTCCTTCGTGATCAAGGTGTCTCCCCTGCCAGGTAAGTATGAGTTGGAAGGGAAACTGGTGCCCTCACCCAGGTGCCATGGCTGCCGCAGTCACCCGCGGTAAGCAGACAGGCAGAAAAAACAGCCAATGGAAGAGGCGGGCTGAAGGGAGCAAGCCCCACCTCCCACTCACCCATGCAGAAAGAAACAGCCAATGGAAGGGGCGGGCAGAAGGGAACCATCCCCACCTCCCACTCACCCATCCCCCCACCCCTCCCTTGCCCTGGCCCTTGAAGAGAGAGAGACACAGAGAAAGAGAGAGAGAGACACAAACAGACACAGAGAGAGAGAGAGAGAGAGAGAGAGAGAGAGAGAGAGAGAGAGACAATACCTACAGTAACAATAAACTTAAACTGACCACCAAAAACTAAGGAGGAATCGCAAATCAAGCTGAGCTACTGGGCAGAGCGGTGTCATCTATAAGTAGCCTATGACCCACAGCTTCCTTCGCTTACGGCCATACCACCCTGAACACGCCCGATCTCGTCCGATCTCGGAAGCTAAGCAGGGTCGGGCCTGGTTAGTACTTGGATGGGAGACCGCCTGGGAATACCAGGTGCTGTAAGCTTTTTTTTCCTCTTCTCTCACCAGCAGGGGGTACTGTTTCCCCACCTCGTGTCACACAGCTCCTCAACCGCTTGGCTTGACCTGTCTCAGGATTCCCAGATTATTTTTCACAAACATGTTCGGGGGAGAGCGCGTACGCAGTCCCCCACTACCAGAAATTATGCAGTCGAGATTCCCGCATTTGGGGAATTCGCAAAGGTCAGCACAGCCGAAGTGCAATGGCCGAGCCTCGCCCTGGGTGAACCTCCTTCGTGATCAAGGTGTCTCCCCTGCCAGGTAAGTATGAGTTGGAAGGGAAACTGGTGCCCTCACCCAGGTGCCATGGCTGCCGCAGTCACCCGCGGTAAGCAGACAGGCAGAAAAAACAGCCAATGGAAGAGGCGGGCTGAAGGGAGCAAGCCCCACCTCCCACTCACCCATGCAGAAAGAAACAGCCAATGGAAGGGGCGGGCAGAAGGGAACCATCCCCACCTCCCACTCACCCATCCCCCCACCCCTCCCTTGCCCTGGCCCTTGAAGAGAGAGAGACACAGAGAAAGAGAGAGAGAGACACTGGTCTGGTTAGTACTTGGATGGGAGACCGCCTGGGAATGGCTCACCTCCCCCCCAAGTCCCAATTGCTCACCCTGGGATCACGATCACTTCCTGGGATCTCGGGATTGGTGTTTTATTACACATTGTAGTTATTTTATATGAATACATAAATGAAAACTCTCCCAAGTCTTTTTAATTAATTGAAAAACAACCAAGAATAATCTTATTTGTCAGACAGGTTGGATTTAGTAAGAAACAACAGCCCCTGCACCAAATAATGATATTTCTACATGAACCATGCAAAGAAAGTACCACAAAATATGCTATTAGAATTGAGTTAATCATGAGGAGCTGAACAAGATGCAGAGAGTTCGGGTCCTGAGGCACGTGGAAATGCCAGCTACCTTTCAGGCAGCCCCCCTTGGTCAGAACTTGGAACCTCTGGCTATCTTTGTCCAGTATTTATTACAGTATTCAGTAACTTTGATATATAAACTGGTATAAACATATAAAACATATATAAACATATAAAATATAAACATATTGAACATATTGAACATATTGAACATATTGAACATATTGACATATTGAACATATTGAACATATCTAACATATCAAACATTTCAAACATATAAATACATTGAACATATCAAACATATATAAAATATAAACCATATAAAATATACAAATTAAAACTGAAATTACAAGTGCACTAAGATGCTTTCCTTTTTTCTAATACATCATCAACCACCTTTTTGAAATGCTCAAAACTTTCATACACCACACCTTCAAAACCCAAAGTGGTGGCCTTTCTGGTTACAGGGCAGAACGTAAAGATTTTCTGGTTGCTTCCAGAAACCTTATCTTTTGAGGGTGTGTATCTCTTACGCTGCCCCCCACAATTGGGTACCTGGCACGCCCCGCATGGCCTCAAGGATCTATGAGGCTTGGCTGGTTTGGACACAGGTACAGGTGGCGGTGCTGCTGGAATAAAGCCAGCACTGCCCTGACTGCAGGATGTCCCCGGCAGCATCATGGATGGAGCCCGTGGCTGTGCCGGGACCACCAGCAGTACTGGTGCTGCAGACACTCGAGGCGGGATGTACGTGGCAGGCTTGGGCTGGATGGGCTTGTTCCCCTGCTCTGCTGGTTTCTTCACTTCCAGCCTGCAATAACATGTGGGGAGTGACAGGATAGTGTAAGCATTCAACTATGTAAATTGGTGGTTAAGTATACTTGTGAAAGAATGTACTTACCTTCGCTTTGCACCACGCCTTTCCTCACCTCGGACTCGTGAAGGAGTTTTTCTGAAGAGACACACAAAAATTGCATTTAGTGCTTTATAATAATACATTCCATTTAGTAGATACATGTCATTAGACCAAAACACTTTTGGCATCAATTTAGTTAGAATAATAGAAGAACACAATGTATAAATAATACATGTACATGAATTATGTAATATTGTATAAGGGACTCGTTCGACTGTTGCCTCTTTTACGGTATCAATGCACTGACCACTGAGAGCCTTTAAGGAAATGATTCTGTGCATTCTATATATGTACTTTCCAGCTACTGTATTTCAGCATGTCATGAGAGACAGGGTTTTCATTCATGCTCTCAGTTTGTCCTGAACTGATGATTTCATCCGGACAGCTTGACTAATAAACCAAAGTCGACTCCTTTCCGTTGTCGTGACTCTTTTCAGCCTGCCTTCATACTGAGAATTCACCTAACAATTATCTACCTGCAGCAGTCAACAGTTCAGCATCAGTTGCATAGTTGGGATCCTGCTCTAACCTGGAGGCAGTGCACTCAGCCTTCTTTCTTTCTACCTTCTCTGTTTTCTGTTTCTACAAGAAATGTATAGTAAATGGGAGTCAGGTGGCTGAGCGGTTAGGGAATCGGGCTAGTAATCTGAAGGTTGCCAGTTCGATTCCCGGCTGTGCAAAATGACGTTGTGTCCTTGGGCAAGGCACTTTACCCTACTTGCCTCGGGGGAATGTCCCTGTACTTACTGTAAGTCGCTCTGGATAAGAGCGTCTGCTAAATGTAAATGTGATGACGGTGATCATAGGTGCTAATTCTATTCATCAACAAAACAGTAATTGATTGTGAAAGCATCTAAAGACAAGACATTCACTCAGTCATCTTACCTCCAACCTCTTGTCAAGATGACAAGTCACCGAAGGGAACTCCTTGACAAATTCAAGCAGCCGTGTCTTTTCCCACTTGAGCAAGTCGTTCTGCTCCCCCTTCAAGCAGTACTCGGCGAGCAACCACACAACCCATCCTATGTCGTTTTCAAGTAACCATTTGAAGGATTGCCCGGCGTACCTTCCAAATGTACAGACCAACTGGGCTATCCACATCTCCCCTCCAGATTTCTTCGCCTCCGCCTCTGCCGTTTCAGGATTCAGCCATGTGGGGTCTATTGCTACGCAGGGTGCATTGGCCACATGGTCAGCCTTCCATAACACAACTTTCACCCTACAGTGGTACAGGGGCTTCAATCACATAAGCAGCTCTTGGCTTCCTCCGTACAGTGCAGCCTTGCCTCTCCCGGCCTGTACAAAGGGATCTTCGGGTACTGGTGTTGCTTGAGGTGGGACTGTAACTGATGCTTGAAAGTGAATTCTTTCCCACAAACATCACAAAACTGACATCTAGCTAGCTAGATGCACCCCCAAATTACCTACAAAAAGAGCCAAGAATTAAGAAATTTGAATTTAACTGAGAGAAACGAGAGGATTAAATGTAGCTGGAAACTCCGGTTCATATGTAGCTTAACCCTTGTGCTACCTTCGGGTCATTGTGACCCACCGTCGTGTTGCGATGCCCATTCCTACCCCTTGTGCTACCTTCGGGTCGTTGTGACCCACCGTCGTGTTGCGATGCCCATTCCTACCCCTTGTGCTACCTTCGGGTCGTTGTGACCCACCGTCGTGTTGCGATGCCTATTCCTACCCCTTGTGCTACCTTCGGGTCATTGTGACCCACCGTCCAACCAGAGAACCAGAGAAAACCGCCATCGGACCCTTCTGCCAAGTTGCAAGCAGACGGGCCACGTGACGTCTGGCTTCAGAGAAACCGCGGTCGGACCCGTCTGCCGAGCGGCCGTGCGGCTGCGGCCCCTTTGGAATCAGACTGGCCACGTCGACCGACATTAAATTGATAAGGTCGGAAGGGCGGGAGACAGATGAAATGGACGCCTCTCTCCGACCTTGTCTCGTCCACTTTATTTATTTATTTAATTTTATAATATATTATTTATTTTTATTTTAAAAAAATTTGGGTTCCAACCGCGCGCGCGCGCCGCCTTTTACGATTCGACGATTCTTGATCGCTCTTTGGCGGTCGAATTAGGGAGGCGTCCTTAGAATAATTTGTCCATGCAATCACGTTAGCTGTAGACAAGTGCTACTAACACACATTCCGTGGGGGTCAGGACAGCTTCTGTCTAGGGTAACGCAGCTATGGCTCGGGATTTCAGTGCGCTGCAAGTTCTACAGCAGATGTTTGCCAACATCGAGCAAAGTGAGTCTGAAGAGGAGGCCGAGGATGTGTCAGAAGATGACGGGGAAGAGTGTGCAGAGAATGTGGCAGAAGAGGAGGAGGAAGAAGAAGACGGGCAAGAGTACGCGGAGCATGTGTCAGAAGAGGAAGAGGAAGACGGGCAAGAGTATGACGCAGTCAACCACGACGACGACGGTGCCGTCGCCGCCGACCAAGCCCCTCAAATCGACAGAGATACTTTCTTGTCGAAAAACGGCCAAATTGAATGGCGTTCGATTGCGTATCGGAGGAATCCGAGGCTGCTGTCGCAACGTGACAATACGGAGAGGACCCCCAGAGGACCCACAGCTTACGCCGTTTCCCACGCTCACGACATCGTCTCCGCATTTTTACTCTTTGTCACGCCACAAATCGAAAGAGTAATCTTGGACGTGACAAATCGGGAAGGTTATCTGAAACGCGGAGAGGAGTGGAAAGCCATGGACGCCACTGACCTACGTGCCTACATAGGGCTGCTAATCCTGGCAGGGGTGTACAAGTCCCGAGGCGAAGCGGCCGCCAGTCTATGGGACGCGCAAAGCGGCAGAGCGATCTACGACCCAGGGCCCGAAGTGACCGTGGACGAACAACTGCTCGCGTTCAGAGGACGGTGTCCTTTCAAGCAGTACATGCCAAGCAAACCGGCGAAATACGGCATCAAGTCGTGGGTGGCGTGCGATGCAAAATCAAGCTACGCTTGGAAGATGCAAGTCTACACTGGACGGATGGACGGAGTCCCGGAGAGGAACCAGGGGATGCGCGTCGTGCTCGACGTGACAGAGGGCCTGAAGGATCGCAATGTGACGTGTGACAATTTCTTCACCTCTTACGAACTCGGACGAGAGCTCATGGCGACGAGAAACATGACCGTGGTTGGCACCGTGCGAAAGAACAGGGCCGAGATGCCGTCCGAGCTGCTGACGACGAAGACGCAACGGGTGCTGTCGTCGCAGTTCGCCTTCACTCCAACCACCACTCTGGTTTCCTACCTCGCGAAGAAAAATAAGAACGTTTTACTCATGAGCACACGCCACACAGACGCTGAAATCAGTGACAGAAACGACGGCAAACCGACCATCGTCCTGGATTATAATTTGAACAAAGGCGGAGTCGACAATCTGGATAAGGTCATCACGGCCTACAGCTGTAAAAGGAAGACGGCCCGCTGGCCCCTCGTCATCTTCAGCAACATCGTTGACGTCTCCTCCTACAACGCCTTTGTGATATGGAGAGAGGTCAACCCCAACTGGATGCCGCGTACGCGCAACAAGAGAAGGTTTTTCCTCGAGCAACTCGGAAGGGCCCTCGTGACGCCGCCACCGCCGCCTCCTCATCGGCAGGACCGACGTCGCCGGTCCCTGCCAGTAAGAGGAAGAGATGTCAAGTCTGCCCGGTGAAGAAGGACCGTAAAACGTTCACCGTTTGTCGCGGGTGTAAGAGGCCTGTCTGCAAATCCTGTTCGCATGTATACTGCCCCACATGCCCCACCGAGCTGGGCTTCGGCCAAGGAGAGGTTCCCGTTGACCCTGGACGACCCGCGGGAGTGTGTGCAGAAGACTGAACAACTCAGTCGAGTGCAGAAGAGGGCTTTGCTCAAGCCACAGCGCTGCTAACGCTACTACCAACACATGCATGGGATGTATAGATGATGTATCAGGACGGCGGGCTGGAGGTTCTATCCCTAGTGCTGTCTGCGGGTCGTTGTGAAGCACGGTGTCATGCGTGGTGTGACAACTTTTCATGATACAAAAATAAAGTGAAACATTTGATTTTATTCCTCGCGTTGTCTTCCTAGTCTATGACGCCACTCTCGTGCCGTTTCGGGGTCGTGGTGAAGCAAACTGACGTTGTGACAACTTTTTCATAATAAAAAATAAATAAAGTGAACCCTTTTATTTCTAGCCTTGTCTGCCTAGCCTATTAGTACACTCTCGCGCTGTATCCTAGTCTGCGCTGTGACTCACCATACCTAGTCTTTTACGCCACCCTCGTGCTGACAACCTTTCGTAATACAAAAATAGTGAAGTGAAACATTATCCGTCGAAATAAAAAGGAAATCATATTTGCCCTGACCGTCAAGCAAACCCGGGCCACGGAGCTGAAAGCCCCACAGTCTTGCCACTAGACCACCAGAGAGATACTTGTTTATTGCGCTGTCTCTGCCTTTTTGTTAGACACGGCAACGTCTGTGTTGTCTATTACGAGACCCCGCACTGTCTCCGGTTCCTTGTGACCCACAGCGGTCTTCTGACAACTTTTCATAATACAAAAAATAAGTCAAACCTTTCATTCCCACGCTGTGGGTCACAACGACCCCCGAGACAGCGCGAAGGTGGCGTAATATACAACGCTGTGGGTCACAACGACCCCCGAGACAGCGCGAAGGTGGCGTAATATGCAACGCTGTGGGTCACAATGACCCCCGAGACAGCGCGAAGGTGGCGTAATATGCAACGCTGTGGGTCACAACGACCCCCGAGACAGCGCGAAGGTGGCGTAATATGCAACACTGTGGGTCACAACGACCCCCGAGACAGCGCGAAGGTGGCGTAATCTGCAACGCTGTGGGTCACAACGACCCCCGAGACAGCGCGAAGGTGGCGTAATAGACAACGCTGTGGGTCACAACGACCCCCCGAGACAGCGCGATGGTGGCGTAATATACAACGCTGTGGGTCACAATGACCCGGAGACAGCGCGAAGGATAAGTTCAGGCTGCATAGACAATGAGGAGAGCGTGAGGGTTAAGGTATTTATGGTATTGGTTTATGATGCCTGATTGAGAAGCTAGGGGCACGGAGGTTGGGGGATGTTTGAGTTCTGTGGCCTAAAGGGAGATGGATAGATGGATCAGTTGATCTAGCAGCCCTGACCTTTTGGCCGAGGAGATTGTGTCCTGTGTCCTGTTTGTGTTTCATTAAGGGTATCTTTACTGTCCTCATTTAGAGAAAGAGTCGTGACATCAAAAGACTTTGGTCACTTGACCTGGGGGGTTATATTGTCTTAACTGTCACTGACCAGTGTTAGCCAATCACAGAGACCACTGCATTGATGAATTGAACATTTATTAGGGGATCTGTTTTAAGTGTATAAAAGCACAAGCTTTATGATTGTTCTTTATCACTCTGGCGAACGAACTGTGGTTAGCACGTCCTTCGTTGTGACTGATCAGCAAAGCTTTGTTTAATATTACGTAATTGTATAATCTAAATAAATTGTATTAAACCCACATCTCTTGACTACTCAGATCTACACAGTGCCACTTGAATTTCCACCCTTACAGTATGCCTTCCTGGGGGCGGACTTCAAGAGGTCCGCCAGACGGGAGGACTCAACACTCGGTCGCCTCGTCTCCAGTCTGAAGATTCCACCTCCTAGACGCCCAGGAACCTCTACTACCACAGAGTCTGAGACATTTAGTTTACACTCCAGCTAACATAATATGGGTGTGGATGTAGGTGTGGGTTGGATGAGGGTGTAAATGCTTTGTCCTATATATGAGAAGAGGGTAGTCTGCTGATCCGTGACTTTGTCCCTTGTCTGAAAGATAAACTTTTCTGTAAATAGGGTTTGTGGGTCACTTAATTTTTTTATTATGAAAAGTTGTCACAACATAGCTGTGGGTCAAAACAACCCTGATACCACGCAAAGGATAAAGAAAATGTTTCACTTTATTTTTTTATTATGAAAAGTTGTCACAACATAGCTGTGGGTCAAAACGACCCAAAGGTAGCACAAGGGTTATAACACAGAACAGATAAGACAATTGCATGTTTTTTAAGCCAAAAAACATGTTGTGCATATTTAGATGAGTGCCTTTTTCTCTTGGCCATTTATTTTCCTTCATTTAAAATATATAGCCTATGTATTGGCTAACAGTAAAACCAAATGTATAATGTTTTTAGAAAAATGAAAACAATATGGTTTGGATATTAGAATTTTCTCGAAAATGGAGCTGCTTGCACCTGACGCCTCTGGTACTGCCGCATCTTTGGGCTGCAGACTCTCCCTCACTTAGCTTGGATTTTGGCGGTCTAAACATTTGTTCAATGTTTTAACATTTTGCAGGAGTGTCCGTTGTTTTTTGTCTCTTGCTTTTTCCGTGCCACCTTTTTCTCCTTTTATTTTCCTTTCAATTTTTTTGCAAAAGAAACAACAATGTTTTTAGCAATTGCTAAATATGTCTTGGTTGCAAACGATTTTAAAACATTGCACGCAATCTCATGCTTCCGCCCACTCCAACGAATTGGCCGTACCCGGAAAACTATAGATTTTTGACCAATCGTGATCTGTAAACAGGACGGACAAGTGCACCGTTCAACTTTACAAGGGGGGAATCCCCACCCCCCCACCCTTTGGATCGCTCCAGTTAAACAGTTACTTGGTGTTCAGGCCCTCCTCAAAGTGAGTGTAAACTATTAGGCTATATCTTTTTTTTGCATAGTGCCATGGATTTGACCGTCAGTTTGACCGTCAGTTCGGGAAATCTCCCGATTCTCCCAATGGCCAGTCCGACACTGCTGCCGTCTGACCTATCCCATTTGGGCCAGCAAGAGGGATCAAAGGCCTTAAATTTACTGACTGGACTGACCCTTTGAAGGTCCCTCAACTTCTCCTCTAAGTGAAAGATGATGGCATCTGTCTGGCATAATCATTAGAGTTACACTATTGCCACTACATTAAATTACAGCACCAATCTACATAATGTAACTAACACTAAATTTCTCCTTACCAATCACTGCAGCTCGTTCTGCTTCCAAGCTCGGAACTGCATGTCGAACCTGGAACTGCACTCCTCTGTATTCTCCATTGGTCTTCACTGCCTCGTAGACTTTGGCCATCTGTGGACCCATTTCTGTCTTGAGTGCTGTCAGGTTCCAGTAACATGTCTCCAGGCTTTCAACCGCTTGACACACCGTGTTGTTGTCTTTCTGGAACTCTTTGCTCAAAAGAGCGAGATGATCAAGTGTGTCACACATGAAGTGTAGGAAGATTAAATGGTGCAGGTTCTTGAGATACCCAGTGACTTGTTTTGCTGGTGATGGTTTGGGGCTCCTTTCCATGCTTGCCATGTTCTCAAAATGGGCCAGGTGGAC
Source organism: Osmerus eperlanus (assembly GCF_963692335.1). Lineage (NCBI taxonomy): Eukaryota > Metazoa > Chordata > Actinopteri > Osmeriformes > Osmeridae > Osmerus > Osmerus eperlanus. The sequence goes on from NC_085018.1 coordinate 4,023,813, forward strand.
AGAGTAACTATCACATACAATCTACAAAAAAAGAGAATTATTATTACATAATATCCATTTGGCATTACTCATGAATAAAATCTGCTGAAAAAGCTGTAGTTAATTTAGCACTGACCTTTGTTGCACGATGTACATGGTAGACATCGGGCTCCATGGAGGTTGGACGGCTTCAGTACCTTTTCATCCAGGGCCTCAGTAATCTGGTGAAGCTCCCTGAGAGCCTTGGGGGAGTAGTGGTACTGGTCATATAGGTTCTTCAGTGTATTCTGAAGCTGGACCATGCCACCCCATTCCTGCATTCGACATTGACTGCTTCTCCATCGCTGCCAAATCCCACTAGCCGGTCTTTCCGGTCATCAATGCCAGCTTCTTCAAATGCTTTGAAGAAAAACACAAAAAGAGAGAAGTCAGTTGAGCACCCTACATTAAAATGTAAACATGAAAACATAGATATTGCATTGCAAAAACAAACCCCTCTAGATTAAGGGAGTTGCAACCAAATCAGGCTTACTTGTCAATTGCTTTGTGTATTCCAATATCATAATGATATTTAAAGTGAAAACACTTGTGCACAGTTACAGTTTTTCTCGATTGCTAAAACACATTTCTTGAAACAGTCAACCATTTTCTCAAAACTGTAAACACAAAACCAAATATTCAAACTCAATTTCTAAAACCTCTGACTCTTCTGGCAAAATCAAACATTTGCCCCTAAACCATTTCACTTGTGCTCAAAATCAAACAATGCTTTCAGATCATAAACACAGCAAATCAATATATAAACACTATGGAGCAATCATTAGACTTTACACAAAAAAAATTGAAAACAGCATCCAGGGCATGTAGTTAAAGAAAATTGTGTTTATTACTGTACACACAGTATGTAAATGCCATTTGCAATAAATAAAATATTACAGTAACCATCACTTAGGACTGTCAAAGAAAATTCTAAATGAAAATCAAAATAAACTCAAATGTTGTGCAACTGAAAAGTCAATCTTTTACACAATTCATTCTGCCTCAGCGTCGCGTCTTCGTGCTGGGTCTGGCCAGAGGACTTTATCCACCTCACAGGCAATGTTGTCCCTTGCCAGGCAACGGGGGAAAAACTCTTGTTTCAAAGCTGGATCCGGTGTGCCGGATACAGCCTTGACAACATTCCACTCCGATGTCACCACAGGCCAATTCCATAGCCTCTAGAAGACTTACCCCATTTTATGGGGTTTAGATTGGGTTTAGAAAAGGGCTGTATGGTGAAAGGAAAACATTTAAGAATTGCTGGTTTATATTGAACCATTCACCTACATGGACACTACGGTGAAAGCTGACATTGTCTCAAACCACCACATACACAGTGTAGTGAGGTCCACAAGACCACACGGAGCCAACATCTTGCCACACCTGAAGAGTGATTCAATCACATCAGAATCAGCCCTTGTGACACCCTCAGTATGCTGATTACCCACCAAACGCCAATGCAAAGGAACCATAGAATGGGGGGGGGGGGCTCCCCAATCTACCTAATCAGCCCTCCTGCTAGCTTGCAAGCTTCAAAGGGCCTGATTTAGACAACACGTCTCCAGCGACCATTTGCTATCCGTTTCGGCGGCGATTTGAACAAAGAACATACCTTGATCAGAACTTTTGAGGAAAGTCTTGAGACTTCACCTTTACCACAAGAGTACAAGGTGGAGAATTATGAGAGGGATATTTGTGTTATGTTTGTTACTTTGTTTTAATGTTGTGTTCACTGAAATCTTGATTCTAGTAACAACTCCTTCTTCCTGAAAGATAACCACGTCATTCTTGGTATCTACACGAAGCTATCATAATAAAACAATCATTCAACTATATTTTGTAACTGTACCAAGATGTCCAGAACAATATTTGAACCATCGAATGAACCAGCCAAAGATCAGATCACACCTTTGGTAGGTGTGAAGGAAGGAGGGGGGAGTTGAGAACCCAGCTTCCCCCAATCCACATCTGACCCCAGACGGGTCCTCCCTCGAACTGTATAAAGCCCTAAGATGACCATCAATCTCTGACTCCAGCGAAACCGACCATGGCATGAACGCCATCAGGATTGGCGTTCCAAAGGACGTCGCCAAGCTTCTCCTGAGATTCAACTTCATAGTGAACGCGTCACTATCGGGACGTTTCAACAGGAGAACCAAAAACGCAATTCCAAATGCGACTTCACTGAGATCCCGCAGACTCAGTCACATGACCCAGCGCAGCCGCGCTGTGACTTCAGATTCTTCAAATGGACCTTTGGCGCAAACCGCCCTCAACATCATTGATCAACCCCTGATCAAACGTAACTATGGCTAACGCTCTTTCCTCCTCGACATGGCATTGGCGTGAGCTCTGTTTATGATTTGTAAGGATGTAATCACTGACTGTACAATTTCTGCCTTTCTTTAAGTTAGACCATTTCATTCTGTTCATTGAAACCAATCTCTCATATCAAACCCATAATCCAACTTTTCATAAGATCTGTTTACCTTACTTGAATAAATTCATTGTAAAGATTTTGACGTGCGTGTTCACTGATGTTACGATTGGCTCTACTCTTAGAACGAATTCATTCCTTAAGATTAGACTGATTATTACGAAGGCTATTATTTAAATATTATTCAATAAGGTTTCCTCTATCCCTTTAACAATAAGAGGTGGTGCCCCAAGAACTACATACTTTATTATAAATTAAGTATTGCTAATCTTAAACGAGCAAACCCCGCTACATAATGGCGCCCCGTGTGAGGCTAAGATAGATTGAAATGAGCAATCGTAACTTTTGTGAAACGAACTGTTAAAATAGAGCGAGCTCTAACTGTATGTAGCACCATGTATTTAATACTACTGTGCCTGGGCTACAGTGGCTGTGTGCGTATTCAATTGTTTTTTGTGAAATAGCTGCTAGTGTGTGTGTGTGGGACCAGCTAGCTCAAAGCAGCTAGGTTTGACCGGAGGTACGCGCGTGCTCAGAAACACCGCTTCCCCGACATTTACGTTGTAATCTGCCTCGGCCAGCTCTTCACGGAAAGTAGCATAAGAGCCTTTATTATAGCCTCTATTTTAATAGTGTAGCTATTTGGTTAAGTGAATTAACCAACCAACTAATACGTTGGTGCACATGTCTAGTTCAGGGAAACAGACAGTAGTGCTTAGTCCTGAAGGACTTTTGTTTAGAAGCAACTAAACAACGCAGTTCTGTACACGTAACCTACCGCCACCACGAGTGTGTGTGTGGGACCAGCTAGCTCAAAGGAAGCGGCTAGGTTTGACCGGAGGTACGCGCGTGCTCAGAAACACCGCTGCCCCGACATTTACGTTGTAATCTGCCTCGGCCAGCTCTTCACGGAAAGTAGCATAAGAGCCTTTATTATAGCCTCTATTTTAATAGTGTAGCTATTTGGTTAAGTGAATTAACCAACCAACTAATACGTTGGTGCACATGTCTAGTTCAGGGAAACAGACAGTAGTGCTTAGTCCTGAAGGACTTTTGTTTAGAAGCAACTAAACAATGCAGTTTCTACACGTAACCTATTATGCCGCCACGATAGCTTGTCGAAAAAAGCATTGACTATTCCCACAGCTAACTGTGTTTTAAAATAACAGTGGTTGCCAAACTAAAGTTACATTATTAGATGCAGTTCATCAATGTGGTTTAGTTACGTTGACTTCAAGAAGCTACTTAGTAACTATAATTGTGTAAAGTATGTACTATAATTACCTTGTACCTTTATTTGTTATTTGTATACGTCTTTGGCAGTCAATTGTAACCATAACCTAAATGAGTTTATTGAAACTAGTTTGATTTAAAAAGATTGGAAAGCCGACAACTTTTCCCTCATCTAGACCCCTAGTCACAAAGCTTCAATTGCTACGGCCATTATAAGCCACTTCAAGTGCCTCTTTTTGTTTCAATAATTTCCTCTCAACCTTTTTCCTATGTCATGTCATAGCTTAATCACTCATAGCCATGCCAATGTCTGGGGAGGGGGGGTGACATGCTGTTACGCTGCTGTGGTCTTTCTTCTCTTGTCTTCATGTCAACAGTTTCATCGACGACGGTCTATGAAAGTTGACATCCGGGGGGATGTAGTGAGGTCCACAAGACCACACGGAGCCAACATCTTGCCACACCTGAAGAGTGATTCAATCACATCAGAATCAGCCCTTGTGACACCCTCAGTATGCTGATTACCCACCAAACGCCGATGCAAAGGAACCATAGAATGGGGGGGGGGGCCTCCCCAATCTACCTAATCAGCCCTCCTGCTAGCTTGCAAGCTTCAAAGGGCCTGATTTAGACAACACGTCTCCAGCGACCATTTGCTATCCGTTTCGGCGGCGATTTGAACAAAGAACATACCTTGATCAGAACTTTTGAGGAAAGTCTTGAGACTTCACCTTTACCACAAGAGTACAAGGTGGAGAATTATGAGAGGGATATTTGTGTTATGTTTGTTACTTTGTTTTAATGTTGTGTTCACTGAAATCTTGATTCTAGTAACAACTCCTTCTTCCTGAAAGATAACCACGTCATTCTTGGTATCTACACGAAGCTATCATAATAAAACAATCATTCAACTATATTTTGTAACTGTACCAAGATGTCCAGAACAATATTTGAACCATCGAATGAACCAGCCAAAGATCAGATCACACCTTTGGTAGGTGTGAAGGAAGGAGGGGGGAGTTGAGAACCCAGCTTCCCCCAATCCACATCTGACCCCAGACGGGTCCTCCCTCGAACTGTATAAAGCCCTAAGATGACCATCAATCTCTGACTCCAGCGAAACCGACCATGGCATGAACGCCATCAGGATTGGCGTTCCAAAGGACGTCGCCAAGCTTCTCCTGAGATTCAACTTCATAGTGAACGCGTCACTATCGGGACGTTTCAACAGGAGAACCAAAAACGCAATTCCAAATGCGACTTCACTGAGATCCCGCAGACTCAGTCACATGACCCAGCGCAGCCGCGCTGTGACTTCAGATTCTTCAAATGGACCTTTGGCGCAAACCGCCCTCAACATCATTGATCAACCCCTGATCAAACGTAACTATGGCTAACGCTCTTTCCTCCTCGACATGGCATTGGCGTGAGCTCTGTTTATGATTTGTAAGGATGTAATCACTGACTGTACAATTTCTGCCTTTCTTTAAGTTAGACCATTTCATTCTGTTCATTGAAACCAATCTCTCATATCAAACCCATAATCCAACTTTTCATAAGATCTGTTTACCTTACTTGAATAAATTCATTGTAAAGATTTTGACGTGCGTGTTCACTGATGTTACGATTGGCTCTACTCTTAGAACGAATTCATTCCTTAAGATTAGACTGATTATTACGAAGGCTATTATTTAAATATTATTCAATAAGGTTTCCTCTATCCCTTTAACAATAAGAGGTGGTGCCCCAAGAACTACATACTTTATTATAAATTAAGTATTGCTAATCTTAAACGAGCAAACCCCGCTACAACAGGATGCACTGCCTGCTGATGATCCTGGTGCTCACGCTCAAGCAAAACATCCCAAAGACCTCCCAGAAAGGTTAAAAGATGTTCAGTGTTGTGTGGCCCCAGGGTTGCATGATGGTGGAGAACCCCATGGTTATTTATGGCTGCACAAAGGGTGACATTGCCATCATGCTGGCCACGGACTCCCACGATGGCACGTTGGCCAATTATGTTCCTGCCTCTCATTACATTACATTTACATTACATTTAAATTTATGCATTTAGCAGACGCTTTTATCCAAAGCGACTTCCAAGAGTTTTACAAAAGTGCATAGGTCACTGATCATAACGAGATAGCCCCAAACATTGCGGGTAGCCAAACATGATGCATATATTGTGAAAACCAAATAAGTCCCAAAGGGAAGAACAATAAGAGCATGTAGTTAGACAAGTTACAATTAAACAGCAAGAACCTCAAAAGTGCAAGAGTGTACCTGTGGAAAAGAAAACCAAAGCAAGCAACAATATATTTCACGGCGAGTACAATAATTTAAAGACAGTTACAACAAACCAACAAAAGCAGCAAGTCTCTCAGTAAGAGACATTGTGATCCTGGAGGAAACTAACATCAGGTCCAGCCAATCTCCCTTTCCTCTTTGCTAGATTGAACCTGCTTCATCAACGAAAATGCATTCATGGGGCCTTTCCATGGACACCAGTTCAAACACTCTCTACACATGTTTTTTTTACATGTGTTTTTTTTTTGTCTATTTCCAGTGATTGGCACACCTGGGTGATGGCGTCGGATATTTTCAGTCATTTAGCACACACCAGATGCGTTATATGCGTTAGGATGTTAGATGTGGTGTGGGATGTGGATGTCATATTTTTGTAGCTGGAGAATCATCCGCTGTATGTGGATGTTTGGTGCTGCCGCCAGCGGCTGATTGGTACTGGTGCTGCCGCCAGCGGCTTCTTCAGTATTGCCTCCAGGGGCTTGTGGTCTGATTCCACGATCACTCTCCTCCCGTACATGTATTCATGGAAGCGCTTGCATTCAAACACCACAGCGTAGAGCTCCTTCTTTATCTGTGCATAGTTTTATTCCGTGCTGTTCAGTGATTTGGATTCGTATGCGATTGGTTTTCCTTCCTGGAGCATAACAGCCCCTAGGCCTCTTTTCGAGGCGTCGACTTGGAGTCGTAGCTCCTTCTGTGGGTCAAAGTACGACAGGACTGGGCCTGGGTGCTATGTGATGAGGTTCTTCATGTCTTGGAATGCTTTATCATGGTTTGCGTCCCATGCAAACTCGCTGTCTTGTTTCAGAAGCTGCCTGAGGGGTAAGTTTACCTGTGAGAGATGTGGAGCGAATCTGAAGAGGTAGTTACAGAAATACACTGTAACAAATATATTTTACGTATTTTTCCCAGAAAAACAATGTACACAGTGTACATCCCAACTAACACAAAGTTGCACATACAGTGGTCTACATACAAAACAACAGAATAATTAACTGTATAGTGTATACAGTTACATTATTATTATTTTTCTTTGTATTTGCCGTAATGTTATGGCGTTATTTTCTAGGACCATGTTCATGATTTCAGTTTCCTGTTCAGGAGACAGAAGATGTTCCCGACCACCTTGTGTTGGTAATCTTTCAGTTCTGCCAAACAAATAGTAAAATACTGTAAATACTGTGTAGGAATACAAAGTAGGAATACATTTCTCATATACTTGAAACATACTTTATTTTTACAGTCCTACAGAACAGTCCACAGGCAATACTGTACTACTGTACTCATTGAGTACTGTATTGATATGCAGTAGGCCTACTGCAATTTTGTAGTGAGAGTAGATTTCTTACCTATTCTCATTTCGGAAAGTCCGGATGATGGATGCTACAGTGTAGCTGCTCAAATTTGGCTGTACTCTTTGCCCAGAATCCCTCATTGTTAGACCATGGTTGACCGCATGGTCAACCAAAGCGGCTCGGATATCCTCAGAGATTATGGTCCTTGGCCTTCCTCATCCTCGTCCTCCCTGTCCTCCTCCTCTTACTCTCACTCATCTGCCTCTGTTTCCAATGTTGGCATCCATTGCTCAAAAACAGAAGAGGTCACCTGTTGCCCTTTTAATGCTAAAGCTCTGATTGCTAATTGTAAAACTGTGTGACAGGTGTTTGTCCATGCGATGAGTCAGTGTGCGTATTTGAATGGCAGTGTGTTCCTTGTGAAAACAAAAGATTTTCTTCATGAAAATTGTGCCAAATGCAGAGAATTGTGTGTAGTGTTTTGAAAAAAGTGTGTTTTAGAACTGCAATTTGAGTGTAAAGCAGGAATTGTGCTTGTAGTTTAGCAGAATTGGTTCATGGGGTTGGTGCATGAGTTACATGTTGTGGTCATTGTGTCTCAAGTACCAGTATTTGTGTGTAAACAATTGAGAAAAACTGTAATCTCCACCACTGGGAGGTATGATATTTTGACCCCTCCCCCAATACCATCTCAATGATTTTGGCACCACTACATGGCTCAGTGTCAGTGTGTTTTTGAGAATGAAGTACATGTGAATGTATGACTCTTTTCCAATAATTACAGTTTTTATCGATTGCTAACACACAAAAATAGGAACATATGACAAAAACACACAAAAATAGGAACATATGACACAATCACCACAACTTGTAACTCATGTGCCAACTCTTTTAACCAATTCTGCTGAACTATAAACACATTTTGCTGCTTTAGACACAAATTTCAATTGCGAGCCACACTTTCCTCAAAACACAACACACAATTATCTGCTTTAAACACAGATTTCAATTGGTAAACCACACAGTCTCCAAAACACTACACACAATCCTCTTTATTTTTAACACTTCATCCATGCCAAAAGCTCCTTGTTTTCAGACAGAACACATTGTTATTCAATTAATAAAACTTCAATTTCCAACGCTGTTGTGCAATTTATAATCAAGGTTTTAGCAATATAAGGGACATAGGTGAGCTCCTGGTTTGGATAGCAATGAACGACATGGAAGCACAAGCATTTCAGAGAGGCAGAGGAGTAAGGGTAAGAGGAGGACGAGGAGGCGGACGAGGAGGAGGAAGAGGTGGAAGGAGAGCAGTAATCACTGATGAAATTCGGGCCACAGTGGTCGACCATGTCGTGAACCATGGTTTGACCATGCAGGAGGCAGGCCAGAGGGTGCAACCAAATATTAGCCGCTACTCCGTTGCATCCATCATACGGACGTTCAGGAGAGAAAATAGGTAAGAAATACTAGGCCTACTATGACAGAAAAACGGTTGTATTTTTGTATTTAGAGTATTTTCCATTGTTCTGTATTTGTACATTTTGCAGAACTGAAAGATTCCCCCGGCGTGGTGGGAGGGAGCGTACCTTCTCAGATGCACAGGAAACAGCAATAGTCAACATGGTTATGGCAAATAACGCATTAACCATAAGACAAATAAGGAATACAATAATCAATGACCAAGTCACATTCCCCAACATTCTCACAGTTGGCCAGGCTACAGTGGACCGTGTTCTGAGGCGGAACGCACTAAGAATGAAGCAGATATACAGAGTGCCGTTCAACAGAAACTCTGACAGAGTCAAAGATTTGCGCCATGACTATGTGCAAGTAAGTCTTACTCTATATATTATTACAGCTGATTGCGTCCTATTACTGTAGCACTGACACATTAGTGGACTATATTGTAATCCAATTCAATGTTACAGTATTTTCAAGTGTTTTACAACAATGTGTAGGCCTATTTCTGATAACTACTGTAATATTGTCATGTTTGTTTCAGAGAGTTCTTGAGCTAGAGGCAGCTGAGGAGTCGAATAAATTTATTTATATTGATGAGGCTGGTTTCAACCTCTCCAAAACAAGGCGCAGGGGCAGAAACATCATTGGACAACGCGCCATTATCAATGTCCCTGGCCAGCGGGGAGGGAATATCACTCTGTGTGCTGCCATAAACCACAACGGCATCCTCCATCACCACTCAATCATTGGCCCCTACAACACTGCCCGTCTCCTCATATTCCTGGACACACTCCACAACACACTTATTCCACCCGACCAAATAGTCCATGCAGAGCAGCCCAGGTATGTTGTTATCTGGGACAATGTAAGTTTCCACCGGGCTGCTCTGATCCACAATTGGTTCACCAACCACCCACGGTTTTTGGTGCTTCCCCTCCCACCATACTCTCCATTTCTAAACGCAATAGAGGAGTTTTTTTCTGCCTGGAGATGGAAGGTATACGAACGCAATCCGCAGGCGCAGATGCCCCTGATACAGGCCATGGAGGAGGCATGTGGCAATATAGCCCCTGAGGCCTTTCAGGGCTGGATTCGCCACACCAGGCATTACTTTCCCCGCTGTCTGGCCAGAGAGAACATAGCCTGTGATGTTGATGAGGTCCTCTGGCCAGACAGGATCCGAAGACAGGATGCAGCCTAATTATTTTGTCCTCCTTTTTTACAGTGTTTTACAGTATATATATTTTTATTTTACTTTTCTTCTTTGTTGTTGACTGTACTGGCCTATTCTTTATTTCACTTTTGAAACAAATAAATATTTTTGTTACTGTATATTTGTGTGTTGTTTCATATTGGAGTAAAAACATTTTACAGTTACATTTTACAGTATAACAATATGTACTAAGCCTAAGTAAGCCTATGGTATCACTGAACATGAAAAGGCAAAATGCTCCTGATAAGGCCTTCATACATGGTGTTTTCCCATTCATCGTAGTGTTTTCACTTGAGTACATCAGTGTTCAATCGATGCTTGAAAAGTCTACTCAAATAATAGTCTGTGTTTGTTGTTTGAAATCAAAATACCATTTTGAGGTGACATAACATTGTTTTGAAACCAAAGTAGCATTTTGCAGGAGTTATGAAGTGTTTTGAATTTTGTGTGAGTGGTTTTGGGGTTTGTGTTTAGGGTTTTGATAAATCGGGGTAGGCTTTCAAAAAATGTGTGTTAGCAATCGATAAACACTGTAAAATATTGTATAAGTTATAAATAGTCAATGGAATTATAAGGAGATTTCTGGTGAAATTACACTAATATAAGCTTCTTATCGTAAAGCGAATTACTGTTTTTTGTTACATTTCATCTGTGTTTTGAATCCATCAGTACTTTTCAGTTTTTCAACAGATATTATCTGTCACCCCTGCTGTTGTTTTTTTTTTTTACAGTGCACAGTGCACAGACACATATGAGACACAAATCTCTCTCTCTCTCTCGATATTTCCAGGAGAGGGATGCATAGTGGTTTTTTTTCTTTCTGTAACTGTATACAGTACATTCTTCTGTTTTGTGTGTAGACCATTATGTGACACTTTGTTGGTTGGGATGTACACTCTGTACATTGTTTTGGGGGGAAAAATAAAATATATCTGTTACCGTGTATTTGTGTGTTCTGAGTATAAAAACAATATTCTCAATATTTTATAACACACTGAACAAAAAAAGGCCTAAATCACTATGATGATAGTGTTTTACATTGAGCACATCAGTGTTCAAATGGTTCTTATAAATGTCGATTCATATGATGGGTTGTGTGTGTCATTTGAAGACAAAATACCATTTTGAGAAGAAATAATATTGTTTTGAATGTAAAGTTTAATTTTGCAGGAGAAGTGAGGGTTTTTGCCCATTGTGTGTGTGTTTTTTTGATTTGTGTGTAGAGTTCTGAGAGTATGAGGTATGCATTCAGAAAATGTGTGTAACCAATCGAGAAAAACTGTAATAATGATGATTCAGTGCTAAGTTTAATAGCCTGACCTTGCGTCTAATACGCTAAAATATTGTGCTCCTGCAAGATTTGTGGTGGCATCCTCCAGTGTAGGGAGGGGGTAGTGAGGTCGCTGTATTGCCTTGTTGAGAGCTCTGGGGTCTAAGCATATTCTGAGTCTTTGGTTTTTCAACTACGCCGAGTGCATTCACCCATTCCGTGGGTTCAGTTAGCTTGCATATGATGTTCTGTTTCTCCATGCTGTCGAGCTCATCCTTCAGTTTGCTGCGCAGGGCGATGGGGATCCTTTGTGGCGGGCAGACCACTGGCGGTGTGTCTGGTGCAACTCGGAAGATGCACACGCCTGGGAATTCATCTATCCCCTGGAACAGTTTTTCCCTTACCCGGGGCGAGTTGGTGGCGAACACGATGCGGTCCCTGACCATTTCGTCATTAGCGTCGTTAGGGTATCCCCAGTCTTTCACCAGTAACTTCAGCTCCGTTATAAATTGTTCAAAAGACTCCTAACAAGGCGTATTGCTCAGTTAGATGACCTCTACTACACCTCACCAACTCCGGAAGTGTATAGGGAGCGCCTCTCTTTACAATCAGAGTTTAACACACTGACTACAGACCATGCTCGGAATTACTGCTTAAATCCAGAAGTAATTATTATGAACAAGGAGACAAAGCTGGCAAGTTATTGGCACATCAATTACGACAAACTGCATCCTCCCACCAAATCCCCCAAATTCTGACACTTTCAGGTACTACAATTGACCATCAAAAGATTAATGACGAATTCAAGGACTATTACACTTCTCTATATACATCTGACTCCAACAGTGACACGCAGGACTTCATCAATTTTTTTGAGTCGCTTCAAGTCCCTTTAGTCCATCCGGATATGGCCCAACAGCTGGAAGGCCCGATAAGTAATACTGAGCTCGCGGCTGCTATCACAGCTATGCAGGGCGGCAAATGTCCAGGCCCGGACGGGTACCCGATAGAGTTTTATAGAAAATTCCAACATAAATTAGCCCCTGTTTTGATGGATATGTATAATGAATCATTTAAATCTCTTAGTTTGCCCCCAACCCTTAATCAAGCTTCTATTTCCCTTATTCTAAAAAAGGATAAAGATCCCCTGACTTGTTCCTCTTATCAGCCAATTAGCTTGTTAAATGTGGACTTTAAATTGTTATCTAAAATGCTTGCCCTTCGTTTGGAAGCTGTGTTACCGACCGTTATCTCCCTCGACCAGACTGGATTTATTAGAAATAGACATTCTTTTTTTAACCTGAGGCGACTTTTTAACACAATCTATCACTCCCCCATAACCTCTGTACCGGAAGCTGTGATCTCCTTGGATGCGGAAAAGGCCTTTGATCGCGTGGAGTGGGGATATGTTTTCTATACATTGGAGAAGTTTGGTTTTGGTGGTGGCTTCATCTCGTGGGTAAAGCTATTATATTCATCCCCCCTAGCTTCAGTGAGGACTAACACCCATTCCAAATACTTTCCCCTCCATCGCTCCACCCATCAGGTGTGCCCGCTGAGCCCTCTACTCTTTGCCTTCGCTATCGAGCCCCTCTCCATTGCTCTTTGAAGTGACCCCCGCATTTCGGGTATCGTCAGAAATGGAGTGGAACAAAAAGTCTCTCTTTATGCCGACGACCTTCTTCTTTATGTCTCCAACCTCTCGGTCTCTGTTCCTGTGACTCTCTCTGTTCTTGACTCATTTAGTGTAATTTCTGGCTATAAATTGAATCTAAACAAAAGCGAGTTATTTCCCTTTAATAAGGCTGCACATGAATACCCACTACATGTCTTACCATTTACAGTTTTTCTCAATTGTTTACACACAAATACTGGTACTTGAGACACAATGACCACAACATGTAACTCATGCACCAACCCCATGGACCAATTCTGCTAAACTACAAGCACAATTCCTGCTTTACACTCAAATTGCAGTTCTAAAACACACTTTTTTCAAAACACTACACACAATTCTCTGCATTTGGCACAATTTTCATGAAGAAAATCTTTTGTTTTCACAAGGAACACACTGCCATTCAAATACGCACACTGACTCATCGCATGGACAAACACCTGTCACACAGTTTACAATTAGCAATCAGAGCTTTAGCATAAAAGGGCAACAGGTGACCTCTTTTTTTGAGCAATGGATGCCAACATTGGAAACAGAGGCAGAGGAGTGAGAGTAAGAGGAGGAGGACGGGGAGGACGAGGATGAGGAAGGCCAAGGACCATAATCTCTGATGAGATCCGAGCCGCTTTGGTTGACCATGTAGTCAACCATGGTCTAACAATGAGGGAGGCTGGGCAAAGAGTACAGCCAAATTTGAGCAGGTACACTGTAGCATCCATCATCCGGACTTTCCGAAATGAGAATAGGTAAGAAATCTACTCTCACTACAAAATTGCAGTAGGCCTACTGCATATCAATACAGTACTCAATGAGTACAGTAGTACAGTATTGCCTGTGGACTGTTCTGTAGGACTGTAAAAATAAAGTATGTTTCAAGTATTTGGAAAATGTATTCCTACTTTGTATTCCTACACAGTATTTACAGTATTTTACTATTTGTTTGGCAGAACTGAAAGATTACCAACACAAGGTGGTCGGGAACGTCTTCTGTCTCCTGAACAGGAAACTGAAATCATGAACATGGTCCTAGAAAATAACGCCATAACATTACGGCAAATACAAAGAAAAATAATAATAATGTAACTGTATACACTATTCAGTAAATTATTCTGTTGTTTTGTATGTAGACCACTGTATGTGCAACTTTGTGTTGGTTGGGATGTACACTGTGTACATTGTTTTTCTGGGAAAAATACGTAAAATATATTTGTTACTGTGTATTTCTGTGTTCTGAGTATAAAAACAATATTCTCAAATATTTTACAACACACTTATGTATGTACTGTCTGTAGTAAATGTAACACTGAACAAAAAAAGGCCTAACACTATGATGAATGAAGAAGAAGTGTTTTCCATTCATCATAGTGTTTTACATTGAGCACATCAGTGTTCAAATGGTTCTTATAAATGTCTATTCATATGATGGTCATTTGAAAACAAAATACCATTTTGAGATTAAATAACATTGTTTTGAATGTTAAGTTTAATTTTGCAAGAGAAGTGAGGGGTTTTGCCCATTGTGTGTGTGTTTTTTTGATTTGTGTGTAGAGTTCTGAGAGTATGAGGTATGCATTCAGAAAATGTGTGTAACCAATCAAGAAAAACTGCAAAACATAGCTTTACGTACCTTGGAATTCAGGTGACTGCTAAATTTAAGGACCTTTATACAGATAACTTTTACCCACTTCTAACCTGTGTACAAAATGATTTTGACAGATGGTCGGTGTTGAATCTGTCTTTGGCTGCCCGAATTCATTCTGTCAAGATGAACATCCTCCCTAAATTCTTATATTTCTTTCAGTGCATACCCATTTTTCTTCCATTTACATTCTTTCGTAAAATATATGCAAGCAGTTCTTTCAGAGGCCGAGAGCATTGGGGGGAATGGCGCTACCAAATTTGGGATTTTATTACTGGGCGGCCAATATCAGAATAATACATTTCTGGCTACGTTTTGACTCGTGCAGCTCCCCACCTGTCTGGCTTGAAATGGAAGCTGCTTTCTGTGGGCCGGTGTCCCTTTAAGCATTAGCTCACTCTCCCACTAAGAGTTCTACTGGTTCGTACACTAAGAATGCAATTGTTAAATCGTCCTTGAGAATATGGAATCAGTTCAGAAAGTATTTTGGTCTGCAAACGTTTTCTACAGCTGCCCCAATAATTGCGAACCATACTTTCCCCCCATCTCTAGTAGATGGTGCATTTGATACTTGGTCTAACCTAGGTATTAAAACATTTAATATTCCCTCAATTTCCTAATCTACCAATTGACTCCCCAGTGGACCCTTTCCTCAAACCAATAGCCGTACTTAGGGGAAAATTAGATGTATACTATGGGGCTCACTGAGAGCATTCAATAAAATATGGGACCCCTTCTTTCGATAGGGTCAAGACGTGCATTTTCCAAATATATAGATGTCGTGGAAGTTTTTGAGAGAATCAATCGTTTAAGCTGAAGTCGGGTGAAGTACAGAGTTAATGTTTATTTGACGTACATTTGAACATAATAACGTTATCAACATAACATCATCGACACACAAACATAAGACAATAAGACAAAGACAATTATATACAGCTCCATCTAGCATTCTAGAATGGAACCGGGAGAATCCAGCCCACCAGCACTACCCAGCTGATGGCCCTGAACCCCCCAGAACATTCAACAGACCATTTTATAGATACGACAGTTCTCAAAAGTCATTGGTCCATCCTACAGACATGCAGCTATACCAAATCTCTTCTGTCATTGGTTAAATCCTTAGAACAATACAGTTGAATCCACATTGTCTTCAGACCAACTGTCTCTTCCCCCCAGGTGACAAGAACTCTCTCAGGTCACCCAGACTTCCCGTCTCTTAGACTGCACGTCTCCTAGTTAGGTGTCATAAAACTGCAAATGGCATCTCTACCAAATGGAGTTGAATCAACATTCATTGTATCAAGCTTCTTAACCAACTGTAAACTTCTCCTAAAACACATTCATTGTACATAGGCCCAAAATTTCTTTCACAATAGAGTGATGCGTTTACTGATGTGTTATGACGGGCAGCAGACCAGCTTTTTTTGTATTTTATTTTTTCATTATATATATATATATATATATATTTTTTTTTTTTTTTTTTTTAGTGTTTGTATTGTCCTGACGGTGCCCTGCTTTTGTTTTAACATTTGCATGTTACCCTATTTTGATCTCCTGTGCACTGTTCATTGTTTTGTGTACTTCATTGTTGGAAAATTTAATAAACATATATTAAAAAATTAGTGGTGGTCATAGATTATTTTTTTTAATCTAGATTAATCTCACTGTAATCTTGGCGTTAATCTAGAATAATATAGATTAAAATGGCTCATTTGAATTCCGTCGAAGGCATTCAGAATATGTGTGCTACCCAAATAATGACTAAAAGTAAGTCTTTGAGAATGGGTTTCTCAAGCCAGGTGGCGCATTAGACCAGGAGCTCATCTCCTGTTTCCAAAATGCATCACAAACTGCTTGAGAA
The DNA here is from genome assembly GCF_963692335.1 of Osmerus eperlanus. Classification (NCBI taxonomy): domain Eukaryota; kingdom Metazoa; phylum Chordata; class Actinopteri; order Osmeriformes; family Osmeridae; genus Osmerus; species Osmerus eperlanus. The sequence goes on from NC_085018.1 coordinate 4,040,225, forward strand.
AGCTGTTCTACTATGATAATTGGTGATGAAAATAAATTATGTTCAGTAAAATGTACTTTTGTTTATTAACTGTTTATTAGATTAGTTAGCTTGGCTGATAGAGCTGTGCTGACGGGCTTGCCTCGTTGGCACTCAAACATCGTAGTTTGACGACTACTCTTCCCCTGCGCTACATCAGTGCTTGGCCCGGCATCTTCCGCATTAGCTAAGGGATGCTTTGCGTTTAGGTGGTATTTGAGACTGGAAGAACTCCTACAGTAAACAAATTCCGCATAGCACAAGGTGCAAACAACCTTAGTCTTGTCGAGGTTTCCATTGGGAAGCTTCTTAAAAATACATTTTCCCTGAAGCAAACCAGGCGGCTTCATAGCTGCATCCATGTTAGCACGTCACATTTGATGTGATAATTTCATACACAAGGCATACACACAGGTTCGAAGACTCGTTCTCGCCCCCTACAGCGCAATTCGGCTAGGTATACATCCGCGCTAAAATATCAAGGTGAAAGTCATCATAGCTTGCGTAGTATAGACCCAGCTCCCAACCCAACTTTGAGAATTGATTAACGGCGATATTTTTTTTTATCGCCCGATAAGAGTCTCACGTTAATGCAGCGCGTTAACGCCGATAACGGCCCACCACTAGTTCTGGCACACAGGAAGGTATTTTGAGTGGGGGAGCTGAGGTACTGTCTATAATCTAGGCTACAGTATTTGCATGGGGAAAAAATAAGCATATATATATATATGTTGCATATGGAAAATAAAAACTCGGACATGAACACTCTCGGTCTCTCGCTCACTAGCGCTCGCTCACACACAAAGTTCTAATTGGCCCATGTTCATTCACGTTCTTCTTTATCCGTTAGCAAGTAACAACTTCCGTGAACCCCATATAGCAAGATGCATGCCTGTGATAGCTACAAACTAGCAAACACATTTTTCCCACGTCCCACTGCCAAAAGCAGTGTGTTTTAAGGGCATTGAGTCATGAAGTCAGTGTGAACCCTTGGCCTTGTTGAAGAGGCCAACGGCGGAAGGGAAGAAGTGGAGTGACTGAAACAGGGAGTGACCAGGGTGGGAGGAGTCGGCCACAATCTTCCTCGCTCGCCTCAGGGTCCTCGAGGTGTGCAGGTCCTCGAGGGTAGGCAGATTGCAGCCAATCACCTTCTCAGCAGTGCGGATGATACGCTGCAGTCTGCTCTTGTCCTTGGCAGTGGCAGCAGCGTACCAGATGGTGATTGAGGAGGTGAGGATGGACTCAATGATGGCTGTGTAGAAGTGCACCATCATTGTCTTTGGCAGGTTGAATTTCTTCAGCTGCCATAGGAAGTACATCCTCTGTTGTGCTTTCTTGGTGAGGGAGCTGATGTTCAGTTCCCACTTGAGGTCCTGGGAGAGGATAGTGCCCAGGAAGCGGAAGGACTCCACAGTGTTGACTGGGGAGTCACACAGGGTGATGGGGGTGAGTGGGGCTGTATTCTTCCTGAAGTCCACAACCATCTCCACTGTCTTAAGTTGTTCTGGCTGCACCAGGTCACCAGGTTGGCCACTTCCCACCTATAATCAGACTCATCTCCACCAGAGATGAGCCCAATGAGGGTGGTGTCGTGTTTGACGGACGGATGACTAGAGGTGCAGCTGTTGGTGTACAGGGAGAAGAGCAGAGGAGAAAGGACGCAGCCCTGGGGTGATCCAGTGCTGATGGACCGGGAGTCAGAGACTTGTGTTCCCAGCTTAACGCACTGCTTCCTGTCAGACAGGAAGTCTGTGATCCACCTGCAGGTGGAATCAGGCACGTTCAGCTGGGAGAGCTTGTCCTGAAGCAGGGCGGGGATGATGGTATTGAAGGCAGAGCTGAAGTCCACAAACAGGATCCTGGCATAGGATGCTGGGGAGTCCAGGTGCTGTAGGGTGAAGTTGAGGGCCATGTTAACTGCATCGTCCAGACCTGTTGGCTCTGTAGGCAAACTGCAAGGGATCCAGTAGAGGGTCTGTGATGGATTTAAGGTGTGCCAGCACCAGGCGCTCAAAAGACTTCATTACCACAGAGGTCAGGGCGACGGGTCTGTAGTCATTATGTCCTGTTGGCCTTGGCTTTTTGGGCACAGGGATGATGGTGGAGGACTTGAGACAGGCTGGCACATGGCATATCTCAAGGGAGGTGTTAAAGATGTAGGTAAACACCGGAGACAGCTGGTCAGCGCAGTGCTTGAGGGTGGCTGGAGAGACAGAGTCCGGCCCAGCTGCTTTTCGGGGATTCTGCCTCTTGAAAATTCTGTTAACTTCACCCTCCTGAATGGAGAGTCGTCACTGTAGAGTGGGGGAGGTGGGAGGCCTCCTGGGTGGGAAGGGGTAGTTCAGGACCGTCCAATTGTCTTTCAAATCTGCAGTAGAACTCATTCAGGTCGTTGGCCAGGCGGGAGTCGTTAGTGGAGTGGGGGGCTCTGGGCTTGAAGTTGGTAATCTGCCTGAGCCCTCTCCAGACAGAAGCAGAGTCGTTTGCAGAGAATTGGTGTTTTAGTCTCTCTGAGTACAGTCGTTTAGCCTCCCTCACCGCCCTGCTAAACCTGTTCTTCGACTCCCTGAAACTGTCTCTGTCCCCACTCCTAAACGCGGCCTCTTTCGCTGACCTCAACCTTCTGAGTTTAGCTGTAAACCAGGGTTTGTCGTTGTTGTAGCTCGCCCTGGTGCGTTGGTATACAGCAGTCCTCACAGAAGCTGATGTATGTCACAGCCTCTGTGAGCTCATCCAGACTATTGGTAGCAGTCATGAACATGTCCCAGTCAGTGCAGTCCAAGCACGCCCGCAGATCCTCCATAGGTCCACTGTTTCGATGTCCTCACAGCAGGCTTACAACGCTTTAGCTTCTGCCTGTATGCAGGAATCAGGTGGACCATGGCGTGGTCAGAGTGACCCAGTGCTGCTCGGGGGACCGCATGGTATGCTTTGCTGATTGTAGAGTAGCAGTGATCCAAGGTGTTTCCTTCTCTGGTAGGGCATTTGATGAATTGTCTGTATTTGGGGAGTTCTTGAGTGAGATTGCCTTTGTTAAAGTCGCCTAGCATAATAACCAAGGAATCCGGATTTTCATGCTCCACACTAAGTATCTGGCTGGCGAGCACACGTTGAGCCTCGTTGACGCTAGCCTGCGGAGGCATGTAGACGCCAACCAGAATGAATGATGCAAACTCTCGTGGCGAGTAAAAAGATCTACAGGATCCAGATGCAGCTTTAATGCAGGTTTCAAACTTCCATTACGCAGCTCACATACCAACTTATTCTGCTGGTCCACTCTTAGTCTAGCGTTCCCAGCCTACGTTAGGCTAAATACAACATTGTTAGAGTGCCACCTAGTGGCACAACTACATTGTAACAGTTTCCATTTTAAAATTGCTTGTCCCAACTACAAAAGAGACCCCCTTAACCTTTTCACTCCTGTACGTCCTACAATCAGTGCAATACATTATGTTCTTGGCTGGATCATAAACCAGCCACTCTCGACTGGACCTCCACTTTTCGTTGAACAGTCTTTTATTTTTCTTTGTCTCTTCATTTTCGGTTTCAAGCGTATTTCTCTTTTGTTTATGCTCCGGGTTTTCCTACATCTGCTATGTGCCGCCACATCCTTGCCTTGCACTGAGCAGGGTCCTCAGGTTTTAAAGCGTGTGTTCGCGCGTCTATGTTGCTTAGTAACGAACGTATGGAGGCCGAGACTGTTTAACACAGGGGGAAACGATACGTGCTGGTTGAAATGCGTGTGTCTGTCTCACGGTCAATGCGTGAGACTTGAGAACCCTGTTCAATGAGTTTATTATTTTAGATGTGTTTTGAGAAGACTTCAATAAAAAAAAATATAGATAGAGATATATAGAATTCCACCCGCCAAAGTGGCTTGTAAGACTGACTGCTTTACCCGAGCCAAATTCTACCCACATTTGGCGGGTGGGCGGGTGCCAATGTCAAGCCCTGAATATAGGTAGAAACATTTACACAACATTTACACAATTTCTGCTATGTACTGTATTGCAGCTTTGTCCCAAGATCTCTACAGGCCGTGCAGCTAATTTAATGCTCAACACTTTAACGGGGGCTTATTACTTGAAAGAGGAATTATTTCTACTGTGTCCTCTCAGTTACACTATCAGGGCTTGGAAATACGGTGACTTGCTAAAGTAGGCAAATGGCTAGTAGAACATAACATTTCATAATAATTTCAGTAAATCAAACAGCTGCAAGACCCAGTGAAATGTTATATACATCTAGCAAGCTAACGTTAGACTAGCTAGCATCGCAGGCTATTCTCAGTATTTGCAAGCTAGCTAAACGTATACTATATATAAAATAATTTTGTTGACATAACAATGGATTTTGCCACTGAATGTTGGTGTTAACCTTTTTTTCAACAATTTCACTTTCTACCCGGCAGAGGCTGATTTACCAAGGGATCCTTTAAAAGGTGTAGCTACTTTACAGTTGAATATTAGCTGATATTTAACTACGTACATTTAACCGATACAACTGCTGCTAATGCTTGCTAGGTACACAGCTGCCGACGCTAGCTAGCTAACGTCACTTAGTTGTCAGCCATCATTTCTCCAGCTGTTCACAATTGTTCTTTCCCTTTTTAACTCGTATGATGCTGTTGTAACAAGGTTATTTGTTTTTGGTGCTTTCCCTGGCACTTGGCCGGGCTGCGGAGCCTGAAGAAACATCACTCTGACACTCCACTAGGCTACTGTTTTTCTGAGGCGGGTAAAAATGTATGTTGTATGTATGTCAATACACAAGCCTGCATTGCAGATGGTGGCTGGGTCGGCTCATGGTTGTTAACCCATAACGGTAGAATATCTCTTTAGATCTCGGTTTAGGCGTGGTGATCCGCAGACGTGCTCTGATCTGGTAGCTATCAATCAGAATCCATAGTGTCTAAATCGAGTGTCTAATCTCTATAGATGCCCTGGACTCCAGGGAACGGCGAGTGCTCTGCTTACACATTTGTTTTATTCATTCTCACATAGTAACATTGATGGTTCATGCACATGCGCCTTCGCGTACTGCCTTGGTGACGTCCTTGAGGGAGAGGTCTCTAGAGCAGTGGTTCTCAACCGGGGGTACGCGTACCCCTGGGGGTACGTGAAGGCAGTCCAGGGGGTACGTGAGATTTTTTAAAGATATATTACAAATTAGCATCCATTCAAAAATCCTTTAAAAATAGTTATTATACGGCTCTTCAGAATGTTCCAAAAAGTTCTGTTGATTTGTATGGGCCATATGTGGGTTAAATGTCTGCGTTCGCAGGTCTGTAATTTCTTGATATTCACCACTGCGAAAAGTTTATGACCGCTGTCATTGGCAACGGGTTTTGTGCTTCTAATTCACATCTTTCATATCATTCTGCAAGTAGTCCGCTCATTTAACGTAACGGAAAGTCATTGAAACTTGAAGTCAGAAGGTGGGTTGCTACACATTTGCGTGAAGAACAATTTTTTCTTAGCGGAAATCACGAAATGGCAACAAAATCATTAAACATAGGCATTTTGGAGCAATGTCTTCTATGGTTTTGGCAAGTAACCGTATAATAAGCAGGATATTTGTATTAATTTCCGTAGGCCTACGTTCGTGCGTGTGGGTGTGCCTGTGAGCGTTTGCGCTGATATAAATTGATATTAGGCCTACTATTGCTCTCGTGTGTGTGTGTGTGCCAGCCATGTGTATTGATCGTCTGGGCCAGGGCCTATGCTAAATAGAATAAATAAACTAAGGAACAATGTCCCATTGCACCTCAGCATACATCCCTCACTGTCCCAGATGTAGAATACACAACAGGTGGAATACGCACGGAATACACAATGTGGAATCTACACAGAAATCTCCTAAAATCGAGGCTAAACAGTGCTACTAACTGTCATAGCTGCCTGTCACGAACGGCCAAACCGGTCACGTAATTCTTTCCTGAAATAACTCACCTCACTCCCACAAACAAATTCTTCGTAAGTAAAACGTTTAGACTTTTAATTGACAATATTGACAACACATATTAAGAAACTTGTCTTTACTCATAATATCGTCTCCGATTTCAATTCGAAGCTAGTAAATCTAACACTGTGTAGGCATTCTCCCATGGAATCCGCTCTGGCTCGGCCTCAGCAAACAAATGGCGGCCGTTGCTGACCATACATTTATTTTTCACTGCCAGTGACCCCTTAACCAATGATATGTGCTTTGAGCTTAAGTTGTCATGCGTATCTAGCAGTTTTCAGAAATAAATCGGTGATTAGACGGCAAAGATATTAAGGCGGGAACCATGGGAATTTTCATTCCCATATTTGAATGGTTCGGCAGGAAAGGGTGAAGTTGTGGTTGAAGCGTAGCAGCAATGCTGCTGAAAACACGAAGGGAGTCGCGCCAAAGAAGGCCAAACTAGAGCCAGAAAAATTCTGTCAGTATTCAGAAGAATGTTTTAATGGGATTTACGTCAACGAGTTGCCATCCACCCAAGGCTTTGTGTTTCTTCTGTGGGGAGAAATCCAACAGCAGCATGAAGCCAGCACATCTTCAGCGGCATCTCAACACAAAACATGCAGGTCATGTTGGTAAGACACTTGAGTTTTTTAACAGGAAGATTTTTGAGTTCAGGTCATCTCAAGACACGATACGGAAAGCCTCCACGTCCACGACATCAGCCAAAGCCCTGGAGGCCTCATTTGCGGTGTCTTTGCTCATAACTAAAGCCAAGAAACCATTCTCTATAGCCGAAGACCTGCTCCTTCCCGCCGCCATTGTACTGGCTGAGACCATGCTGGACACAACCGCAGCAGAGAAATTAAAGACTGTGCCTTTGTCAAATGACTCTGTGTGACGCAGAATAGATGAAATGGGAACAGACATTGTCGAGCAAGTTGTGGGAAAACTTAGCGACTATTTTTCTCTTCAGCTGGATGAATCCACAGATGTCAGTGGGAATGCTCAACTTGTTGCTTTTGTAAGATACATCGATACTGACAACATTTATGAGCACGTTCTATTCTGCAAAGCATTGGAGGGGAAAACAACAGGAGAGGACATTTTTGATGTTGTCAACACCTTCTTCTGTGAAAACGGCATGAGCTGGAAATCCTGCAGCAGCATCTGCACGGACGCAGCAGCATCAATGATGGGCAGCACGCGAGGACTCATAGCGCGTATTAAAAAAGACAATCCCGACGTGAAGTGGACTCACTGTGTCATACACAGGGAAGCATTGGCGTCAAAGAGAATGAGCCCTGTGTTACATGACGTTTTGAACGACTGCATCAAAGTGATCAACTTCATAAAGTCAAGGCCACGTAACGCACGCCTGTTTCGACGCCTCTGTGAAAACATGGGGGCTGAACACACACAACTGCTGCTGCACACAGAAGTGCGCTGGCTCTCTCAAGGGAAAATACTCAACCGGCTGTTGGAATTACGATCTGAAGTACACACATTTCTGATTGAGCACAGATCTCCCCATGCCACCTTGTTCCAGGACACAGACTGGCTTGCAAAGATGTGCTACCTGCCAGACATATTCAGCAAACTGAACAAACTGAATATGTCTCTGCAGGGAAAAGACACCAGCATTTTTTTTTAATAGCTAGCTTTTCTTTGGCGTAGCTGGTAGTGGTGGCGCTTGGGAAGTCAGTGATGAGTTTTCCGGACCGTGTTCATCCTTCACCGAGGATCGAACACGGTCCGGAAAACTCTGACGGAACTTGCAAGACCACGTCTGTTACATACTCGTCACAATAGCACAGTGTATTACATATTTTTTTCAATCAAAAATGCTCTGCGCTGGTCAGGGGGTACTTGGTTGAAAAAATATTTCACAGAGGGTACATCACTGAAAAAAGGTTGAGAACCACTGCTCTAGAGGTAACTGTAAATCTGCCCTGTATGGATGAAAAGGATACCGGATCACAATCATGGTAGAATGTCTCCGTAAGATCTTGGCTCAGCACTGGTGATCCGCAGACGTGCTCTGATTCGGCAGCAATCGATCAGAATCCAGCGTCCGAGTCAAATATCTGCGGAGATACCCTGGATACCGGCCAGGGAACAGCAGGTGCCCTGCTGACACTAAGTCATTCTCACTAGATAACATATCTTTGTGTTCCAGCGTACGTGCTGCCTTTGTGTACATCCTGATGGGCTCCATGACGGGCGCAAGAGGGGCAGCTCTCTAGAGGTAGCTATCTGCCCGATGTCGGATGAGAAGGGTACCGGGGAGATGGTCGGTGTATTTGGCTTAGTCGCAGGTTCACCTTCCGTCCACCACCGGGTCTGGACGGGATGTGCGTGTGGGACGGCTCGGTAATCCGCACATCAGATGGTATGCAACACGACGGATATGCACACATAGTCTTAGTCATCGTTAATTCTAGCATGACCCGCGCATCCAGAAAACACCTTGTTTTTCGCCACTAGTACATAGTGGGATGTCAGGGGGTCCTCCTGTGGCTCAGGAGTAGCGGCGCTCGGCTCTACACATAGTCTGGCGGGGTGGTGGCGTGTTGGGGATTATATCTCTATTGCTCCCTGCCTCATATGTCATGTATGTATGTGTTGCATCGAGGAGGCACTGAGCGCTTAGATCATCCACTCCACCAAAGTCAAACCTATTTCCATGTCATGGTTATCAATAAATGCTCAAATCTAATACGTGAGTGTCTTGACTGAACTACTGTTGGGATGAAAACATTTACATTTTCAAATGATTGTAAAAATATTGACATTTTTAAGTAATGTCAGAGTTGTATGCTCTATCGTGGTTTGTTGTACTCTAATGATACATTTTACATTTTTAGATCTAGTATTAATTTTGAGCATGTTATGGTAAGTAAAAATTAATAATTCACTACCCTTTGCACCCCCAGTTTTAAAACCTAGAATCGCCTCTGTGTAACCCAGGTTAAAATATAATATTTGTTTTACACTTTGTTTTTGATGTTAGCCTAAAGTGGAGTGATGGTTTGATTTTGTTTTAAAATAAATAAATAAAAATACTTATTTTATATATTATTTTCCAATTGGTTAACCTAAGTTAGTAGAGCTGATCAGAAACCCCAATTCAACAACCAATCAGACAGGTGCCTAGGACAAGATGGTCCTCCGGCTTTGGGAGCTGAGAGAGACCTGGTTGAGACCTAAGCTTGGTGTTATGGTGTTATGGTCAGAAGACTGGTTTTCTCTCCCAATCTGCAGATTGATAAATACTTATTAAAATCCAGAACTCAACTGAACTTAGTCACTCCGTTTATGAAGAGACGGACAAAACACTTTCTTCATCAGAATCGACGATAACAGAGAAATATTTCGCCTGCTTAATTTCATCTGCAATGACTTGTTTTGTCACCAATGCAATAAATTCATCACACACAGTGGAAGAGATATATGAGGGCTTGCCTTTCCCCTTTTTGCCATGCTTTACAAGGTGTTCTTTTAAAAATGGATCGAAATGTGCAATGACCTCCAATATCCCAAGATAATTCCCATTATGCACCGAGCCCAACAGTTCGTTGTCGCCTCTGAAAGCTAACCCCCTAGCTGCCAAAAACTTGATGACAGTAACCACACGCCCGAGTACATTTACATTTAGTCATTTAGCAGACGCTCTTATCCAGAGAGTACCTCTGTCCAGTACCGTTGTTCTGCCTCACATTGTCGGACAAGTGCAGCATCCACTCGGCAAACGATTTGGGATCTCTGTATTAGAGACAACATATTCCGTCTATGTTCCAAACTTTTTTCATGGACCCCGATCCTCTCCGAGTGTTTCCAATCGCTAAATCCACTGATGAAGGCATGTTGTTGGTTTTGGGGTGACAGGAGTTTGCAGGCATGACAATAAACAGAGCCAGTAGATGGTGAATAAAGCAGCCATTCCCTCGGGACGACTTCGTTGTTTTGAAGACAGCCATTAAATAGGTCATTTGTGAGAGAGCGGGTTCGACACCCAAGCCCAGACTCCCTCACTGATGCTGGGTACCTGCTAGCCCGGTTGTGGAAGGCAGCGGGCCCTCTGTGGATGGCCTCCTCCCTCAGCGTCTCTGTCAGGGGTCCCCATAGTGCCGGATCTGACGGGAGTGTGAAGGTGCTGCGGGGGCTGGAGCTACCTGCTGTCTCAGCTCCTTCAGTTGGGCTTGCATCATGTTCGTTGTGATTATGTGGAGGCTGTTCATCCTCGTCGTCCTCTTGCTCTTGGCTCAGTTGGCTGTCGTCCAATGTCTTACTGCTAGCTTCCACACTGGTGGTAGCCTGACTGCTAGCACCACTAACTTTAATGTTAGCTGTTTCCACAGCCACAACAGGTGAAGGAGGGATTTCACTGTTTCCATCGCCTTTTCTAAGAGGGCACTGATTTTGAGTCTATTTTTGGTATCATGTTTCAAATTGTTGACTAATTTCAATTCATTTTTTCTTTTCAATTTTCTTTTAGCACTCCCGCTTAACTGTTTCTCCATCTTCCTACACTGTTTCTCCCGCTTCAAGTCACGTGACTCTCGCTCGCAGTGTTCTTGGCGTAGAGCTGGCAAGCCGCAAGCGGCATTTGTGCAGGCAGCTACTAAAACTACACAAACACAGTTTTTTATGTGATTTAACATAATATTTTGATCGAACGAGTTGCAATAAAGTGCTCACATTAATGAAAGTAAGGACTGCGTTCATAACGTGATATATTCCTAACATTTTGTCCAGGGCCCCTTAAATGTCATGTGCCCCTGGGCAAGTGCCCAGTTGCCCTAATGGTTAATCCGGCCCTGTCGATGTGGACAGTTGGTACTAAGTGTATATATCAGATTTAGAATAGATTCTTGTTTTGTTTATAATTATTCGTTGTAAATAAGAGCTTGAATATAAGTTCTGACCTTGCCCACATAGGTCAGGTTTTTGAGGAGTTTGAGTTTGAGTTGATGGATTGGATTCGATATTCGATGGCGAGCTACAACCGAACGGAGAAGACCTACAGAGAATTGCATGCAGAAGACTGAAAGACTTTGTACTACACACACCAGTCCACTCTGCAGTGTGGTAGGGTGTGCATATACCAGTCCTAGGTATCAAAGATCGTCAAGACGATTTGTGTGTTAGCTACATTGTTATTTAGATAATTGAAATATATGTATTTTATTTTCTTTGGTTACCCGGGTAACATTTGAAAAGGTAACATTTGAAAGAGTAATATTACTAAGTAAGTACGATAAGAAAGTAATAGATAATGAATAGTTGTTAATAGATAATATTAATAATAAGTAGTAAATAAATAGTAACAAATAATAATATTAATAAATAGTAAATGGATAATAACAAATGGTTTAATAATCATTATATAAAACTACACAGTTAATAAGAAACTGATAGTCGATACTTGAGTATATTTCTACTTTTCATTTCTATCTTCTAAGTAATAAAAGGGATTGTGATTCCCAAAAGGAAATTATTGGTGTGTTGTGATTCTGGGTATTATTGTCTATGCTAGACTCCATAGCCGAACTTAGACTTCTGTTCAATCTAGTCCTAATAAATACACCACACATCAATAAGGGTTACATCTGCCTACTAGTAAATGGTAACCATAATTTTGTACCAGAATTACCCAGCTACGTACAGCTCAGCTACAGTATAGTAGCTAGCACTACGTTGGAGCAGACCAAAGTATGTTTGTTGATATTTAACAAGGTATCCACTGCCAGCACCTTTCCTCTTGGGTTTTGCGCTTTGGAAAGGGGAACTTTTCTCTCCCCTCTAAACCTTCGGGGTACTTGTTATCAGATTTGTAAGTTTCGTAGGCCATTTTGCGACGTATCGACCGAAAGCTTGAAGGACCTTCAAGTAGTGACTGGTTGCTAAGATAGGATTTGTCAAGGCAGTTTGGGGACAGGGCTTTTGCGAAAGGTCAATTGTTACTGATGACAGAGAGAAATCCTGACACATTGACGCCTAGGAAGTTGAGTCAGGTGTAAAACTGTATGACCAATTCTTAAGTCAAGTCTTCAGAGTTCTTCAGTTGTTCTCAGGGTACGTGGTTCTCAGCATCCAGATCTCTCGAGGCTCTGGATTCCAGTATCAGTCTCTGAAAGCCATTCTCTACCCCCGCTTCTTCAAACCAACAAAGACTCTGCTCCAGATCCTGCTGTTGAAGCAGATCACAAGTTCCAGCCCTCAAGTCTGCCTGACCAACTACACAGAATAACAGAGTTCCATGTATGACCTCTCACTCATCATGCAGAGAGGATCTGAGAATACTCAATTTTAGAACCTGCCACTTGTCTCCACTGTTCCTTGGATCAACTGTACACCAAGGACATCAACACCACACAAGATGCAATGGACCCCTGACTTCACCTTGCCTGTTCAGTCAGTGTTGCCCAGTTAGAACAAGCCTTCACTAATGGTGTAACTATAGGCCTATGTACTAAACCTCACGGTCATTAACATTTCAATTGCAATGTTCTTGCTCAAATCTCTGTTTGTCCTTTGATCTAGTCTTTTCTATAGAAATTATTTTTTATAATAAAGTATTTGTTTTCAGATTAAAGAATATATTGTGCTTATTAAAGTTATGCATTGTGCTTATTAAAGTTATGAACTTAGAAGTGTGCTCATTTCTAGGCATGACTAATAGGAGTTGAATATCAAATGATGATGTATTGTCTTATTAGATGCTGTTACATGTGTTTGCTCAACAATAAGAAAACTGAAGGGTCAATACTGCCTGGTAATTATAGATATGTTTACAGTGGATTGAAATCTTTCCCAGTCCTGTACCAGATGCATTAACAACATTTGAATTGAATTATAGAAGATCATAATTACACAACTTAAACCTAATGCTCACGAGTCTTCTGCTAAATTCTGTTCCAGGTGAAGCAGTAAACCAAAGAGTGGAGGAGTGAAACGAGGAGATTTGGTATTGATTAAAGTTATCAATGAAAGGAGGGATCTTATGAAAACTTATTTCTGTTTTTTCTATTTGTTTCGAATTTATTTTATTTTATTACAATTCTAAAAGCTTGGCTAAAGTTGTATGTATGTGGTGAAGGGGGCCTGTGAGCATGTCCAGGTCTGCCGTGTATACATGGATGTTGAATGTCCTCTGTGGAGTGACGGTGGGTTTTCCCCTATAACATCATTAGGGTTTTCCCACTGTGTCCAGTGTGTCCACAACACTTGGCCATAACGCTGCATAGTCTCATCATTATTGTTGATTTGTATGTCAACATTGTGTAATCGGTAATGGGATATTTTTTAAATTTGGGTTTGTTGTCGGAAGGATTTATTTGAACTTAAAAAATATCCACTTTAAATCCTCAAATGGGTTCTTGATTTCAATATCTGTGTTTAATCATTGGTGTTCGACTGTTCGCATCTCATTTGACTCAGTTACTGCTTGATCATGGGAGATAAGGTGATGCTGGGACTGTAACTCTTTTCTGCTTCAGGACGAGTCAGACCGGCGGGTCTGACTACCTAACCCCTGTTCTAAGGCCCCATTCCCCTGGAGACCCTGTCCCCCCCCCTTCTCACTGGATGATCTACCCCTTCCCCTTGGAGACCCTGCCCCATCTGCCCCTATGCCCCATCAGACCTAGGAGTGGTCTACCCCCCCCCCCCCCCCCCTTCCCCTTGAAGACCCTGCCCCACCTGCCCCAATACATCATCCGATGTTTGGGGAAGCCTGTTGTACATTTATGGACAGGACCATTCAAGGTCATCGAGAGAACCTTGCACGCCCTAAGGGTGCTGGGGAAAGGAAGTACGTGGTACCACTGGAGCATGTGTTGTGCTGCTCCAGAATCCAGTCGTACGTTGCAGGAGTTGGTGGAGAAGGGCCAGTGAACCTTTTGCTATTGCTACGAATGTGAGAGTCCGGAAAAGAGGGTTACGACTAGGTCAAGAGTGATACTGCTTGACCACACTAGAATTGTACTGGACTAAGAAGGTTTCCGCTATTTTACTTAAGAGTGTGCTATATCAATATCAACATGATTGTTGCTGTATCCTGTGTATCAGGTCCCTGTGAAACCGAATCATTGTCTCGGCTGTGGAGAACCCAAAGACGGGGTTCCAAATGCCGTTGCTGGGGCTGGCTGACCAGGACAAGGAGACGGTGGTTGGTCCGGGCTATGTTGATTGCTCTCTGGTGTTTTCAGAGATCAAAAGAGTGATTAAAGAATATATTGTGCTTATTAAAGTTATGCATTGTGCTTATTAAAGTTATGAACTTAGAAGTGTGCTCAGGCTTAAACATTGGGTCTCACACTGAGTGTGGGAAGCAGGCTGTTCTTTGTGTCTCTATCTCTTCATTTTCAGAAACAACCTTGAAACTGGGTGGAGATGGCACCCGAGCAGGTGGGACGCGTAGGCAAGAACAACTCCCTGATGCACGAGAGAACAAGCTCAACCCTTTTCTGATACTTGTGTTTTCAGTTGCATTGTATATGATATGCTGGGGCAGGGAAAGATAGCCAGTTGGACTTCGTGAACCAGCCCAAACTCTGTTGCGGGTAGGGAAACGTAGACAACCCCAGAGCTCTGTACTTGTTGATTTCCAGCTGCTGCATTAAAGCTGATATTATGGGACCTCTGCGACTCCAGACCACTCTTTCTAGAACACAGATTTGTGTCATTGAATACTATCATTACATATTGGAATAGACACATAGATACATGAATCCTTCAAGATCTGTGTGTTTCTTTTTCTAGTTTAGTTTTGTAACCTTTATTTAACCAGGAAAAGGACTCACTGAGATAAAAGAGTAAAACAGATGTTTTTATGTCTTAAAATCTATTCCTATGGAGTTAATAAAACTCCAATGCTGTGCTGCCTTATCTTGATTACATACTGGTTCCTCTAATGATTACAAAAATCTCCTACCTTTTAAAATGTAATCATTATTGTTGATATTATAATGTACTTTTGTTTCTATACATGTATCATAAATAAAGGGGTGCATTTCTTATTATTATTAATAATAACAATAATAACTAGAGAGGGTACAATTTCTGGGGAAATTGTAGGGTGTGCTTGCTTGGGTCGGTTGCACAGGGGTCCGTTTTTGAATGACATTTTTACAACTGATATTTCTGTATATTTTATATAAAAATGCATACTTATTATTTATAAAGATTACATAGATTTAAAAGCATCTTTTTTTTTCTGCTCATTTACAACTCAAAATACGAGTTAAGTGTAGAATGAAATATGATGTCTTCTCATTTCCCCTGCAAGAGGCAGCCTAGCTGAATCAAAACGAAAAAATTTGGCAGACCGGTGTAAAAATTGACCTAATCTCTATGACTTAAACGTCCTTTTAAGTTTTCCCTTCTCGTGATATTTTCAGGCATTTAGCCTACTCATATTGCATTAATTCATTAATAAAGAACCCCCTTTGAAGATTATTCTACGACGTTACCCGGCAGTAGAAGATGGAATCGCGATTCAAACATTACCATCTGCTAACTGAAAAATGCCCCCAAAAACGTAAATAAGCTTGACATTTATTTAGTGGAAAATCGCTCATTCATAAAAAGCTCACTGGTAGCGATCATTGTCAGTAACAACGCAAAATGCGATATAGCCCTGTGTGGAGAAGCTGCCCCGGTAAATTCTACTACAGTACACTAGACTACTGCTGTGTTCGTCTTGGTAGCGATTGCGTTGGTTGAATTCGATTGAACGTTCCGTTGTACGGTTTAGGCTGAAATTAATTATTTTCATGAACAGATTGACAAAGTTTAGGCTGTGGCAATGAAGTTCAGGTTAGTAGTCAGATAGTTTCACCTATTGAAAGACTTTTGATTTAAGTAAGGGGAGTGCCGAACATGTTCTGTCGCCGTTTGACTTCATAAAGAGCTGTGTAGATGTTTTTGTAGTGTGTCTCGCGTAAGCTACAGCGTTGCAGTGAGCAACACTGGTTTGAAACCACAGGTAATGATAATTTCACCAACAAATCGTTTACTTGTAATGTAATATCATAATAAATCCTACAACGAAAATGTATTTGTGAGGAATGTTTATTTTAACGATTGAAAACAGATGCATCATAGACCACTGTAGTAGCTATGTGTTGCCAACAGAGGCTAATGTCATGCTAATGCTTCAGTGAAATAGTAGACTACCGTTTCCGAAAGTAGATGTGGGCCTACTTCCTTAATAATATCAGCTAATATTGTACATTACATTTCACAATTGTGTTTCACATCACAAAGTAAAATGAGTAAATAGTTATCACCCTGGCCTCTTTGCTTGTGGCGTTTCTGCAGCTGCCTTGCAGTAAAGCTATAGTTAGCCTAGCTATCCCCCAAGTTAACAGATGCGAAACGAATGTTCTGCTACATTCGTGACGTTAGTGACGTTAGTAACGTCAGTGACTGTGGCTAGCAAATTAGCCACCGTTAACTTCACTTTTCGCCACAAAACCTTAACTTCAGCCTAAACCATGCAACGGAACGTAAATAAAAATACAAGCAACTCAATCGCTACCAAGACTAAACTTTTGACACCTAGGTTGTCTATGTAGGCCAAATATTGACAAATATTTAGGGGGGCAAAAATAAATAATAACTAGAAAAGGCTGTTCCTGCGAAACAGCAGTGAGAATGCTGAAAACCTGAATGGGGATAGCTGACCATGCTAAAAAAGCTGAAAATAGTGAAAATTTAGTAGAAAGTTATAAGCTGAAGCTTCAAAGCAACCGAAAGGTATTTTTGAAAGGGGCTGGAGCAGCATTCCAACAATGATTTGAAAGGATTTACCATTACTTTTAAAGGGAGAATAATTTGCACAAAAACCTTTATATTTTAAAAAGTATAAAAGTGAGAAATGAGAAAATACCCGCAAGCTGAAATTAATTTCAAAAATGTGTGAGTGACACAAAAGAGGCAGTGTGGAAGCTGAACTGCATCATCTGCATCATCTTAACAAAGCTAAGAGCTAAAATAGCCTACAATGCGGGAGAAGCTGAAAGCTGAACTGTTAAACAGAAGAAGTAGGCTAGCTAGTCGGAACAAGAATATTATCGTTTTAAGAGCTGAAATTATAGTTGGGATAGTAATAGCAGTAGCAGATGTAGCCTACCATTGAGTGCGTTTACTCGGCTTTCTTAGTAGGATTCAATGTGTTGATGGAATGAAACATACCACAGTAGAGCCGATACAGGAAGACACGGCGACACTTTGTTGCAGAAGGATGATGGTGCAAGTTTTGTCCGTGGAGCATACAACGATTAATAAAAAAGAATCATGTAGACGCGTTTATTGAGTAATCGCATAACTAATTACACATGTAAACGGAGTAATCGTATTATTGGCATAAACCGACAATTGCTAGTAATCGTGTTTCTCATGGTCAAGTAAACGTACCAATCACCTGTGTGAGAGACTGAGTGGTGCGTGTCTGTCGTTACGGTGATGGTGCAGCTATGATTGCTAACGCGCTGAGGGCAGAGAATAAGAGAAATGTAGCTAGAATCCACACCTCAAACAAGATAACCTAGACGCAAAACTGTACGTCCAATCCAAAATATAAGGATATTTTCCGAGACCCAAGACTCTGCCGAAACCAGAGATATTCTTTATATGTCTGTGCAGTCAGAAATACGACTCTACCTGCAGTTTCAAAAACGTGTTCCTTTTGCTTTCCTGGTGCTTGTTTGTTTGGTTGCCACGGTGATGGCGCAGCTGTGATAGTTAACGAGCTAGGCAGAGAGAAAAACGAACATTTACCTAGCATCCACACCTCAAACAAGTTGACCTAGACGCAAACCTATACGTCCAATCCAAAATATAAGGATATTTTCCGAGACCCAAGACTCTGCCGAAACCACAGATGTCCTTTATATGTCTGTGCGGTCAGAAATACGACTCTATCGGCAGTTTCAAAATCTTGTTCCTTCTTGCTTTCTCTGACTGATTTTACTCACCTCTCCATTGAAGTTAGTGAGAGAATTTGAAAGGCTGCTCTCGCTTCAAGGCTCATAGCTGAAAATCTGTAAATGTGAGCTCTTTAGTAGTTACATTGGCTGAAAGAGGACAATTTTTCCTACATTTTAAGGTATAACTTGTTTCTGTAAGTTAAACTATATGAACGTTAGAGGAATTTGTTTGACAATTTAGTTGAATATCAGAAAAAGAGCAGCCAGCAGAGTGTGCCACTCTTCAGAACTGAGAAGTTGAAAAGCACAATAACTAGAAAAGGCTGTTCCTGCGAAACAGCAGTGAGAATGCTGAAAACCTGAATGGGGATAGCTGACCATGCTAAAAAAGATGAAATAGTGAAAATTTAGTAGAAAGTTATAAGCTGAAGCTTCAAAGCAACCGAAAGGTATTTTTGAAAGGGGCTGGAGCAGCATTCCAACAATGATTTGAAAGGATTTACCATTACTTTTAAAGGGAGAATAATTTGCACAAAAACCTTAATATTTTAAAAAGTATAAAAGTGAGAAATGAGAAAATACCCGCAAGCTGAAATGAATTTCAAAAATGTGTGAGTCACACAAAAGAGGCAGTGTGGAAGCTGAACTGCATCATCTTAACAAAGCTAAGAGCTAAAATAGCCTACAATGTGGGAGAAGCTGAAAGCTGAACTGTTAAACAGAAGAAGAAGTAGGCTAGCTAGTCGTAACAAGAATATTATCGTTTTAACAAATTAAATTATAGTTGGGATAGTATTAGCAGTAGCAGATGTAGCCTATGCGTTTACTCGGCTTTCTTAGTTGGATTCAATGTGTTGATGGAATGAAACATACAGCAGTAGGGCCGATACAGGAAGACACGGCGACACTTTGTTGCAGAAGGATGATGGTGCAAGTTTTGTCCGTGGAGCATACAACGATTAATAAAAAAGAATCATGTAGACGTGTTTATTGAGTAATCGCATAACTAATTACACATGTAAACGGAGTAATCGTATTATTGGCATAAACCGACAATTGCTAGTAATCGTGTTTCTCATGGTCAAGTAAACGTACCAATCACCTGTGTGAGAGACTGAGTGGTGCGTGTCTGTCGTTACGGTGATGGTGCAGCTATGATTGCTAACGCGCTGAGGGCAGAGAATGAGAGAAATGTAGCTAGAATCCACACCTCAAACAAGATAACCTAGACGCAAAACTGTACGTCCAATCCAAAATATAAGGATATTTTCCGAGACCCAAGACTCTGCCGAAACCAGAGATATTCTTTATATGTCTGTGCAGTCAGAAATACGACTCTACCTGCAGTTTCAAAAACGTGTTCCTTTTGCTTTCCTGGTGCTTGTTTGTTTGGTTGCCACGGTGATGGCGCAGCTGTGATAGCTAACGAGCTAGGCAGAGAGAAAAACGAACATTTACCTAGCATCCACACCTCAAACAAGTTGACCTAGACGCAAAACTATACGTCCAATCCAAAATATAAGGATATTTTCCGAGACCCAAGACTCTGCCGAAACCAGAGATGTCCTTTATATGTCTGTGCGGTCAGAAATACGACTCTATCGGCAGTTTCAGAATCTTGTTCCTTCTTGCTTTCTCTGACTGATTTTACTCACCTCTCCATTGAAGTTAGTGAGAGAATTTGAAAGGCTGCTCTCGCTTCAAGGCTCATAGCTGAAAATCTGTAAATGTGAGCTCTTTAGTAGTTACATTGGCTGAAAGAGGACAATTTTTCCTACATTTTAATGTATAACTTGTTTATGTAAGTTAAACTATATGAACGTTAGAGGAATTTGTTTGACAATTTAGTTGAATATCAGAAAAAGAGCAGCCAGCAGAGTGTGCCACTCTGCTGACTGCTCATTCATAAAAATCAAGAAGGAGCAAACATTTTAATGTATTTCAAACTGTCATAATTCAAAATTGGCTGAATATTTGAAAAAGCTGAATCATTTGGGAATAGCTGAATGTCTTGTGAACATTTTAAAGGTTGAATGGTGTCTCTAGCTGAAAGTATGCTGAAGTAGTTACGTTTGAAAGAGGAGGAAGCTTTTTAATGATTTGAAAGGATTTACCATTACTTTTAATGGGAGAATAATTTGCACAAAAACCTTAATGTCTTAAAAAGTATAAAAGTGAGAAATACCAGAAGTCATAGCCAACATCTCCTGAAGGAGCTGAACGTTTTGATACATAAATTGTAGGAATCGGTGAAAGTATGCAGAACTAGTTAAAGGCCAAAAAACGGCGGAAGAACTAAGAAGTTGATATAATAATAACTAGAAACGGCTGTTCCTGCGAAACAGCAGTGAGAATGCTGAAAACCTGAATGGGGATAGCTGACCATGCTAAAAAAGCTGAAAATAGTGAAAATTTAGTAGAAAGTTATAAGCTGAAGCTTCAAAGCAACCGAAAGGTATTTTTGAAAGGGACTGGAGCAGCATTCCAACAATGATTTGAAAGGATTTACCATTACTTTTAAAGGGAGAATAATTTGCACAAAAACCTTAATATTTTAAAAAGTATAAAAGTGAGAAATGAGAAAATACCCGCAAGCTGAAATGAATTTCAAAAATGTGTGAGTCACACAAAAGAGGCAGTGTGGAAGCTGAACTGCATCATCTTAACAAAGCTAAGAGCTAAAATAGCCTACAATGTGGGAGAAGCTGAAAGCTGAACTGTTAAACAGAAGAAGAAGTAGGCTAGCTAGTCGTAACAAGAATATTATCGTTTTAACAGATTAAATTATAGTTGGGATAGTATTAGCAGTAGCAGATGTAGCCTATGCGTTTACTCGGCTTTCTTAGTTGGATTCAATGTGTTGATGGAATGAAACATACAGCAGTAGGGCCGATACAGGAAGACAAGGCGACACTTTGTTGCAGAAGGATGATGGTGCAAGTTTTGTCCGTGGAGCATACAACGATTAATAAAAAAGAATCATGTAGACGTGTTTATTGAGTAATCGCATAACTAATTACACATGTAAACGGAGTAATCGTATTATTGGCATAAACCGACAATTGCTAGTAATCGTGTTTCTCATGGTCAAGTAAACGTACCAATCACCTGTGTGAGAGACTGAGTGGTGCGTGTCTGTCGTTACGGTGATGGTACAGCTATGATTGCTAATGCGCTGAGGGCAGAGAATAAGAGAAATGTAGCTAGAATCCACACCTCAAACAAGATAACCTAGACACAAAACTGTACGTCCAATCCAAAATATAAGGATATTTTCCGAGACCCAAGACTCTGCCGAAACCAGAGATATTCTTTATATATCTGTGCAGTCAGAAATACGACTCTACCTGCAGTTTCAAAAACGTGTTCCTTTTGCTTTCCTGGTGCTTGTTTGTTTGGTTGCCACGGTGATGGCGCAGCTGTGATAGCTAACGAGCTAGGCAGAGAGAAAAACGAACATTTACCTAGCATCCACACCTCAAACAAGTTGACCTAGACGCAAAACTATACGTCCAATCCAAAATATAAGGATATTTTCCGAGACCCAAGACTCTGCCGAAACCAGAGATGTCCTTTATATGTCTGTGCGGTCAGAAATACGACTCTATCGGCAGTTTCAAAATCTTGTTCCTTCTTGCTTTCTCTGACTGATTTTACTCACCTCTCCATTGAAGTTAGTGAGAGAATTTGAAAGGCTGCTCTCGCTTCAAGACTCATAGCTGAAAATCTGTAAATGTGAGCTCTTTAGTAGTTACATTGGCTGAAAGAGGACAATTTTTCCTACATTTTAAGGTATAACTTGTTTCTGTAAGTTAAACTATATGAACGTTAGAGGAATTTGTTTGACAAATTAGTTGAATATCAGAAAAAGAGCAGTAAGCAGAGTGTGCCACTCTGCTTGCTGCTCGTTCATAAAAATCAAGAAGGAGCAAACATTTTAATGTATTTCAAACTGTCATAATTCAAAATTGGCTGAACATTTGAAAAAGCTGAATCATTTGGGAATAGCTGAATGTCTTGTGAACATTTTAAAGGTTGAATGGTGTCTCTAGCTGAAAGTAAGCTGAAGTAGTTACGTTTGAAAGAGGAGGAAGCTTTTTAATGATTTGAAAGGATTTACCATTACTTTTAATGGGAGAATAATTTGCACAAAAACCTTAATGTCTTAAAAAGTATAAAAGTGAGAAATACCAAAAGTCATAGCCATCATCTCCTGAAGGAGCTGAACGTTTTGATACAAAAGTTGTAGGAATCGGTTAAAGTATGCAGAACGAGTTAAAGGCCAAAAAACGGCGGAAGAACTGAGAAGTTGAAAAGCAATAGTGAGAATGCTTAACAGCATTCTCACAACTAGAAAAGGCTGTTCCTGCGAAACAGCAGTGAGAATGCTGAAAACCTAAATGGGGATAGCTGACCATGCTAAAAAAGCTGAAAATTGTGAAAATTTAGTAGAAAGTTATAAGCTGAAGCTTCAAAGCAACCGAAAGGTATTTTTGAAAGGGGCTGGAGCAGCATTCCAACAATGATTTGAAAGGATTTACCATTACTTTTAAAGGGAGAATAATTTGCACAAAAACCTTAATATTTTAAAAAGTATAAAAGTGAGAAATGAGAAAATACCCGCAAGCTGAAATGAATTTCAAAAATGTGTGAGTGACACAAAAGAGGCAGTGTGGAAGCTGAACTGCATCATCTGCATCTTCTTAACAAAGCTAAGAGCTAAAATAGCCTACAATGCGGGAGAAGCTGAAAGCTGAACTGTTAAACAGAAGAAGTAGGCTAGCTAGTCGGAACAAGAATATTATCGTTTTAACAGCTGAAATTATAGTTGGGATAGTAATAGCAGTAGCAGATGTAGCCTACCATTGAGTGCGTTTACTCGGCTTTCTTAGTAGGATTCAATGTGTTGATGGAATGAAACATACAGCAGTAGAGCCGATACAGGAAGACACGGCGACACTTTGTTGCAGAAGGATGATGGTGCAAGTTTTGTCCGTGGAGCATACAACGATTAATAAAAAAGAATCATGTAGACGTGTTTATTGAGTAATCGCATAACTAATTACACATGTAAACGGAGTAATCGTATTATTGGCATAAACCGACAATTGCTAGTAATCGTGTTTCTCATGATCAAGTAAACGTACCAATCACCTGTGTGAGAGACTGAGTGGTGCGTGTCTGTCGTTACGGTGATGGTGCAGCTATGATTGCTAACGCGCTGAGGGCAGAGAATAAGAGAAATGTAGCTCGAATCCACACCTCAAACAAGATAACCTAGACGCAAAACTGTACGTCCAATCCAAAATATAAGGATATTTTCCGAGACCCAAGACTCTGCCGAAACCAGAGATATTCTTTATATGTCTGTGCAGTCAGAAATACGACTCTACCTGCAGTTTCAAAAACGTGTTCCTTTTGCTTTCCTGGTGCTTGTTTGTTTGGTTGCCACGGTGATGGCGCAGCTGTGATAGCTAACGAGCTAGGCAGAGAGAAAAACGAACATTTACCTAGCATCCACACCTCAAACAAGTTGACCTAGACGCAAAACTATACGTCCAATCCAAAATATAAGGATATTTTCCGAGACCCAAGACTCTGCCGAAACCAGAGATGTCCTTTATATGTCTGTGCGGTCAGAAATACGACTCTATCGGCAGTTTCAAAATCTTGTTCCTTCTTGCTTTCTCTGACTGATTTTACTCACCTCTCCATTGAAGTTAGTGAGAGAATTTGAAAGGCTGCTCTCGCTTCAACGCTCATAGCTGAAAATCTGTAAATGTGAGCTCTTTAGTAGTTACATTGGCTGAAAGAGGACAATTTTTCCTACATTTTAAGGTATAACTTGTTTCTGTAAGTTAAACTATATGAACGTTAGAGGAATTTGTTTGACAAATTAGTTGAATATCAGAAAAAGAGCAGCCAGCAGAGTGTGCCACTCTGCTGGCTGCTCATTCATAAAAATCAAGAAGGAGCAAACATTTTTATGTATTTCAAACTGTCATAATTCAAAATTGGCTGAACATTTTAAAAAGCTGAATCATTTGGGAATAGCTGAATGTCTTGTGAACATTTTAAAGGTTGAATGGTGTCTCTAGCTGAAAGTAAGCTGAAGTAGTTACGTTTGAAAGAGGAGGAAGCTTTTTAATGATTTGAAAGGATTTACCATTACTTTTAATGGGAGAATAATTTGCACAAAAACCTTAATGTCTTAAAAAGTATAAAAGTGATAAATACCAAAAGTCATAGCCATCATCTCCTGAAGGAGCTGAACGTTTTGATGCAAAAGTTGTAGGAATCGGTTAAAGTATGCAGAACGAGTTAAAGGCCAAAAAACGGCGGAAGAACTGAGAAGTTGAAAAGCAATACTAGAAACGGCTGTTCCTGCGAAACAGCAGTGAGAATGCTGAAAACCTGAATGGGGATAGCTGACCATGCTAAAAAAGCTGAAAATAGTGAAAATTTAGTAGAAAGTTATAAGCTGAAGCTTCAAAGCAACCGAAAGGTATTTTTGAAAGGGACTGGAGCAGCATTCCAACAATGATTTGAAAGGATTTACCATTACTTTTAAAGGGAGAATAATTTGCACAAAAACCTTAATATTTTAAAAAGTATAAAAGTGAGAAATGAGAAAATACCCGCAAGCTGAAATGAATTTCAAAAATGTGTGAGTCACACAAAAGAGGCAGTGTGGAAGCTGAACTGCATCATCTTAACAAAGCTAAGAGCTAAAATAGCCTACAATGTGGGAGAAGCTGAAAGCTGAACTGTTAAACAGAAGAAGTAGGCTAGCTAGTCGTAACAAGAATATTATCGTTTTAACAGATTAAATTATAGTTGGGATAGTATTAGCAGTAGCAGATGTAGCCTATGCGTTTACTCGGCTTTCTTAGTTGGATTCAATGTGTTGATGGAATGAAACATACAGCAGTAGAGCCGATACAGGAAGACACGGCGACACTTTGTTGCAGAAGGATGATGGTGCAAGTTTTGTCCGTGGAGCATACAACGATTATTAAAAAAGAATCATGTAGACGCGTTTATTGAGTAATCGCATAACTAATTACACATGTAAACGGAGTAATCGTATTATTGGCATAAACCGACAATTGCTAGTAATCGTGTTTCTCATGGTCAAGTAAACGTACCAATCACCTGTGTGAGAGACTGAGTGGTGCGTGTCTGTCGTTACGGTGATGGTGCAGCTATGATTGCTAACGCGCTGAGGGAAGAGAATAAGAGAAATGTAGCTAGAATCCACACCTCAAACAAGATAACCTAGACGCAAAACTGTACGTCCAATCCAAAATATAAGGATATTTTCCGAGACCCAAGACTCTGCCGAAACCAGAGATATTCTTTATATGTCTGTGCAGTCAGAAATACGACTCTACCTGCAGTTTCAAAAACGTGTTCCTTTTGCTTTCCTGGTGCTTGTTTGTTTGGTTGCCACGGTGATGGCGCAGCTGTGATAGCTAACGAGCTAGGCAGAGAGAAAAACGAACATTTACCTAGCATCCACACCTCAAACAAGTTGACCTAGACGCAAAACTATACGTCCAATCCAAAATATAAGGATATTTTCCGAGACCCAAGACTCTGCCGAAACCAGAGATGTCCTTTATATGTCTGTGCGGTCAGAAATACGACTCTATCGGCAGTTTCAAAATCTTGTTCCTTCTTGCTTTCTCTGACTGATTTTACTCACCTCTCCATTGAAGTTAGTGAGAGAATTTGAAAGGCTGCTCTCGCTTCAAGGCTCATAGCTGAAAATCTGTAAATGTGAGCTCTTTAGTAGTTACATTGGCTGAAAGAGGACAATTTTTCCTACATTTTAAGGTATAACTTGTTTCTGTAAGTTAAACTATATGAACGTTAGAGGAATTTGTTTGACAAATTAGTTGAATATCAGAAAAAGAGCAGCCAGCAGAGTGTGCCACTCTGCTTGCTGCTCATTCATAAAAATCAAGGAGGAGCAAACATTTTTATGTATTTCAAACTGTCATAATTCAAAATTGGCTGAACATTTTAAAAAGCTGAATCATTTGGGAATAGCTGAATGTCTTGTGAACATTTTAAAGGTTGAATGGTGTCTCTAGCTGAAAGTAAGCTGAAGTAGTTACGTTTGAAAGAGGAGGAAGCTTTTTAATGATTTGAAAGGATTTACCATTACTTTTAATGGGAGAATATTTGCACAAAAACCTTAATGTCTTAAAAAGTATAAAAGTGATAAATACCAAAAGTCATAGCCATCATCTCCTGAAGGAGCTGAACGTTTTGATACAAAAGTTGTAGGAATCGGTTAAAGTATGCAGAACGAGTTAAAGGCCAAAAAACGGCGGAAGAACTGAGAAGTTGAAAAGCAATAGTGAGAATGCTTAACAGCATTCTCACAACTAGAAACGGCTGTTCCTGCGAAACAGCAGTGAGAATGCTGAAAACCTGAATGGGGATAGCTGACCATGCTAAAAAAGCTGAAAATAGTGAAAATTTAGTAGAAAGTTATAAGCTGAAGCTTCAAAGCAACCGAAAGGTATTTTTGAAAGGGACTGGAGCAGCATTCCAACAATGATTTGAAAGGATTTACCATTACTTTTAAAGGGAGAATAATTTGCACAAAAACCTTAATATTTTAAAAAGTATAAAAGTGAGAAATGAGAAAATACCCGCAAGCTGAAATGAATTTCAAAAATGTGTGAGTCACACAAAAGAGGCAGTGTGGAAGCTGAACTGCATCATCTTAACAAAGCTAAGAGCTAAAATAGCCTACAATGTGGGAGAAGCTGAAAGCTGAACTGTTAAACAGAAGAAGTAGGCTAGCTAGTCGTAACAAGAATATTATCGTTTTAACAGATTAAATTATAGTTGGGATAGTATTAGCAGTAGCAGATGTAGCCTATGCGTTTACTCGGCTTTCTTAGTTGGATTCAATGTGTTGATGGAATGAAACATACAGCAGTAGAGCCGATACAGGAAGACACGGCGACACTTTGTTGCAGAAGGATGATGGTGCAAGTTTTGTCCGTGGAGCATACAACGATTATTAAAAAAGAATCATGTAGACGCGTTTATTGAGTAATCGCATAACTAATTACACATGTAAACGGAGTAATCGTATTATTGGTATAAACCGACAATTGCTAGTAATCGTGTTTCTCATGGTCAAGTAAATGTACCAATCACCTGTGTGAGAGACTGAGTGGTGCGTGTCTGTCGTTACGGTGATGGTGCAGCTATGATTGCTAACGCGGTGAGGGCACAGAATAAGAGAAATGTAGCTAGAATCCACACCTCAAACAAGATAACCTAGACGCAAAACTGTACGTCCAATCCAAAATATAAGGATATTTTCCGAGACCCAAGACTGCCGAAACCAGAGATATTCTTTATATATCTGTGCAGTCAGAAATACGACTCTACCTGCAGTTTCAAAAACGTGTTCCTTTTGCTTTCCTGGTGCTTGTTTGTTTGGTTGCCACGGTGATGGCGCAGCTGTGATAGCTAACGAGCTAGGCAGAGAGAAAAACGAACATTTACCTAGCATCCACACCTCAAACAAGTTGACCTAGACGCAAAACTATACGTCCAATCCAAAATATAAGGATATTTTCCGAGACCCAAGACTCTGCCGAAACCAGAGATGTCCTTTATATGTCTGTGCGGTCAGAAATACGACTCTATCGGCAGTTTCAAAATCTTGTTCCTTCTTGCTTTCTCTGACTGATTTTACTCACCTCTCCATTGAAGTTAGTGAGAGAATTTGAAAGGCTGCTCTCGCTTCAAGGCTCATAGCTGAAAATCTGTAAATGTGAGCTCTTTAGTAGTTACATTGGCTGAAAGAGGACAATTTTTCCTACATTTTAAGGTATAACTTGTTTCTGTAAGTTAAACTATATGAACGTTAAAGGAATTTGTTTGACAAATTAGTTGAATATCAGAAAAAGAGCAGCCAGCAGTGTGCCACTCTGCTTGCTGCTCATTCATAAAAATCAAGAAGGAGCAAACATTTTAATGTATTTCAAACTGTCATAATTCAAAATTGGCTGAACATTTGAAAAAGCTGAATCATTTGGGAATAGCTGAATGTCTTGTGAACATTTTAAAGGTTGAATGGTGTCTCTAGCTGAAAGTAAGCTGAAGTAGTTACGTTTGAAAGAGGAGGAAGCTTTTTAATGATTTGAAAGGATTTACCATTACTTTTAATGGGAGAATAATTTGCACAAAAACCTTAATGTCTTAAAAAGTATAAAAGTGAGAAATACCAAAAGTCATAGCCATCATCTCCTGAAGGAGCTGAACGTTTTGATACAAAAGTTGTAGGAATCGGTTAAAGTATGCAGAACGAGTTAAAGGCCAAAAAACGGCGGAAGAACTAAGAAGTTGATACTAGAAACGGCTGTTCCTGCGAAACAGCAGTGAGAATGCTGAAAACCTGAATGGGGATAGCTGACCATGTTAAAAAAGCTGAAAATAGTGAAAATTTAGTAGAAAGTTATAAGCTGAAGCTTCAAAGCAACCGAAAGGTATTTTTGAAAGGGGCTGGAGCAGCATTCCAACAATGATTTGAAAGGATTTACCATTACTTTTAAAGGGAGAATAATTTGCACAAAAACCTTAATATTTTAAAAAGTATAAAAGTGAGAAATGAGAAAATACCCGCAAGCTGAAATGAATTTCAAAGAGCTAAAATAGCTAAAATAGCCTACAATGCGGGAGAAGCTGAAAGCTGAACTGTTAAACAGAAAAAGTAGGCTAGCTAGTCGGAACAAGAATATTATCGTTTTAACAGCTGAAATTATAGTTGGGATAGTAATAGCAGTAGCAGATGTAGCCTACCATTGAGTGCGTTTACTCGGCTTTCTTAGTAGGATTCAATGTGTTGATGGAATGAAACATACAGCAGTAGAGCCGATACAGGAAGACACGGCGACACTTTGTTGCAGAAGGATGATGGTGCAAGTTTTGTCCGTGGAGCATACAACGATTAATAAAAAAGAATCATGTAGACGCGTTTATTGAGTAATCGCATAACTAATTACACATGTAAACGGAGTAATCGTATTATTGGCATAAACCGACAATTGCTAGTAATCGTGTTTCTCATGGTCAAGTAAACGTACCAATCACCTGTGTGAGAGACTGAGTGGTGCGTGTCTGTCGTTACGGTGATGGTGCAGCTATGATTGCTAACGCGCTGAGGGAAGAGAATAAGAGAAATGTAGCTAGAATCCACACCTCAAACAAGATAACCTAGACGCAAAACTGTACGTCCAATCCAAAATATAAGGATATTTTCCGAGACCCAAGACTCTGCCGAAACCAGAGATATTCTTTATATGTCTGTGCAGTCAGAAATACGACTCTACCTGCAGTTTCAAAAACGTGTTCCTTTTGCTTTCCTGGTGCTTGTTTGTTTGGTTGCCACGGTGATGGCGCAGCTGTGATAGCTAACGAGCTAGGCAGAGAGAAAAACGAACATTTACCTAGCATCCACACCTCAAACAAGTTGACCTAGACGCAAAACTATACGTCCAATCCAAAATATAAGGATATTTTCCGAGACCCAAGACTCTGCCGAAACCAGAGATGTCCTTTATATGTCTGTGCGGTCAGAAATACGACTCTATCGGCAGTTTCAAAATCTTGTTCCTTCTTGCTTTCTCTGACTGATTTTACTCACCTCTCCATTGAAGTTAGTGAGAGAATTTGAAAGGCTGCTCTCGCTTCAAGGCTCATAGCTGAAAATCTGTAAATGTGAGCTCTTTAGTAGTTACATTGGCTGAAAGAGGACAAATTTTCCTACATTTTAAGGTATAACTTGTTTCTGTAAGTTAAACTATATGAACGTTAGAGGAATTTGTTTGACAAATTAGTTGAATATCAGAAAAAGAGCAGCAAGCAGAGTGTGCCACTCTGCTTGCTGCTCATTCATAAAAATCAAGAAGGAGCAAACATTTTAATGTATTTCAAACTGTCATAATTCAAAATTGGCTGAACATTTGAAAAAGCTGAATCATTTGGGAATAGCTGAATGTCTTGTGAACATTTTAAAGGTTGAATGGTGTCTCTAGCTGAAAGTATGCTGAAGTAGTTACGTTTGAAAGAGGAGGAAGCTTTTTAATGATTTGAAAGGATTTACCATTACTTTTAATGGGAGAATAATTTGCACAAAAACCTTAATGTCTTAAAAAGTATAAAAGTGAGAAATACCAAAAGTCATAGCCATCATCTCCTGAAGGAGCTGAACGTTTTGATACAAAAGTTGTAGGAATCGGTTAAAGTATGCAGAACGAGTTAAAGGCCAAAAAACGGCGGAAGAACTAAGAAGTTGATACTAGAAACGGCTGTTCCTGCGAAACAGCAGTGAGAATGCTGAAAACCTGAATGGGGATAGCTGACCATGCTAAAAAAGCTGAAAATAGTGAAAATTTAGTAGAAAGTTATAAGCTGAAGCTTCAAAGCAACCGAAAGGTATTTTTGAAAGGGACTGGAGCAGCATTCCAACTATGATTTGAAAGGATTTACCATTACTTTTAAAGGGAGAATAATTTGCACAAAAACCTTAATATTTTAAAAAGTATAAAAGTGAGAAATGAGAAAATACCCGCAAGCTGAAATGAATTTCAAAAATGTGTGAGTCACACAAAAGAGGCAGTGTGGAAGCTGAACTGCATCATCTTAACAAAGCTAAGAGCTAAAATAGCCTACAATGTGGGAGAAGCTGAAAGCTGAACTGTTAAACAGAAGAAGAAGTAGGCTAGCTAGTCGTAACAAGAATATTATCGTTTTAACAGATTAAATTATAGTTGGGATAGTAATAGCAGTAGCAGATGTAGCCTACCATTGAGTGCGTTTACTCGGCTTTCTTAGTAGGATTCAATGTGTTGATGGAATGAAACATACAGCAGTAGGGCCGATACAGGAAGACACGGCGACACTTTGTTGCAGAAGGATGATGGTGCAAGTTTTGTCCGTGGAGCATACAACGATTAATAAAAAAGAATCATGTAGACGCGTTTATTGATCGCATAACTAATTACACATGTAAACGGAGTAATCGTATTATTGGTATAAACCGACAATTGCTAGTAATCGTGTTTCTCATGGTCAAGTAAATGTACCAATCACCTGTGTGAGAGACTGAGTGGTGCGTGTCTGTCGTTACGGTGATGGTGCAGCTATGATTGCTAACGCGGTGAGGGCACAGAATAAGAGAAATGTAGCTAGAATCCACACCTCAAACAAGATAACCTAGACGCAAAACTGTACGTCCAATCCAAAATCTAATGATATTTTCCGAGACCCAAGACTCTGCCGAAACCAGAGATATTCTTTATATGTATGTGTAGTCAGAAATACGACTCTACCTGCAGTTTCAAAAACGTGTTCCTTCTGCTTTCCTGGTGCGTGTTTGTTTGGTTGCCACGGCGATGGAGCAGCTATGATTGCTAACGCGCTGAGGGCAGAGAATAAGAGAAATGTAGCTAGAATCCACACCTCAAACAAGATAACCTAGACGCAAAACTGTACGTCCAATCCAAAATATAAGGATATTTTCCGAGACCCAAGACTCTGCCGAAACCAGAGATATTCTTTATATGTCTGTGCAGTCAGAAATACGACTCTACCTGCAGTTTCAAAAACGTGTTCCTTTTGCTTTCCTGGTGCGTGTTTGTTTGGTTGCCACGGCGATGGAGCAGCTATGATTGCTAACGCGCTGAGGGCAGAGAATAAGAGAAATGTAGCTAGAATCCACACCTCAAACAAGATAACCTAGACGCAAAACTGTACGTCCAATCCAAAATATAAGGATATTTTCCGAGACCCAAGACTCTGCCGAAACCAGAGATATTCTTTATATGTCTGTGCAGTCAGAAATACGACTCTACCTGCAGTTTCAAAAACGTGTTCCTTTTGCTTTCCTGGTGCTTGTTTGTTTGGTTGCCACGGTGATGGCGCAGCTGTGATAGCTAACGAGCTAGGCAGAGAGAAAAACGAACATTTACCTAGCATCCACACCTCAAACAAGTTGACCTAGACGCAAAACTATACGTCCAATCCAAAATATAAGGATATTTTCCGAGACCCAAGACTCTGCCGAAACCAGAGATGTCATTTATATGTCTGTGCGGTCAGAAATACGACTCTATCGGCAGTTTCAAAATCTTGTTCCTTCTTGCTTTCTCTGACTGATTTTACTCACCTCTCCATTGAAGTTAGTGAGAGAATTTGAAAGGCTGCTCTCGCTTCAAGGCTCATAGCTGAAAATCTGTAAATGTGAGCTCTTTAGTAGTTACATTGGCTGAAAGAGGACAATGTTTCCTACATTTTAAGGTATAACTTGTTTCTGTAAGTTAAACTATATGAACGTTAGAGGAATTTGTTTGACAAATTAGTTGAATATCAGAAAAAGAGCAGTAAGCAGAGTGTGCCACTCTGCTTGCTGCTCGTTCATAAAAATCAAGAAGGAGCAAACATTTTAATGTATTTCAAACTGTCATAATTCAAAATTGGCTGAACATTTGAAAAAGCTGAATCATTTGGGAATAGCTGAATGTCTTGTGAACATTTTAAAGGTTGAATGGTGTCTCTAGCTGAAAGTAAGCTGAAGTAGTTACGTTTGAAAGAGGAGGAAGCTTTTTAATGATTTGAAAGGATTTACCATTACTTTTAATGGGAGAATAATTTGCACAAAAACCGTAATGTCTTAAAAAGTATAAAAGTGAGAAATACCAAAAGTCATAGCCATCATCTCCTGAAGGAGCTGAACGTTTTGATACAAAAGTTGTAGGAATCGGTTAAAGTATGCAGAACGAGTTAAAGGCCAAAAAACGGCGGAAGAACTGAGAAGTTGAAAAACAATAGTGAGAATGCTTAACAGCATTCTCACAATAATAAAGAGAAACAGGAAAACAATAGTGAGAATGCTTAACAGCATTCTCACAATAACTAGAAAAGGCTGTTCCTGCGAAACAGCAGTGAGAATGCTGAAAACCTGAATGGGGATAGCTGACCATGCTAAAAAAGCTGAAAATAGTGAAAATTTAGTAGAAAGTTATAAGCTGAAGCTTCAAAGCAACCGAAAGGTATTTTTGAAAGGGGCTGGAGCAGCATTCCAACAATGATTTGAAAGGATTTACCATTACTTTTAAAGGGAGAATAATTTGCACAAAACCCTTTATATTTTAAAAAGTATAAAAGTGAGAAATTAGAAAATACCCGCAAGCTGAAATGAATTTCAAAAATGTGTGAGTCACACAAGAGGCAGTGTGGAAGCTGAACTGCATCATATTAACAAAGCTAAGAGCTAAAATAGCCTACAATGTGGGAGAAGCTGAAAGCTGAACTGTTAAACAGAAGAAGAAGTAGGCTAGCTAGTCATAACAAGAATATTATCGTTTTAACAGATTAAATTATAGTTGGGATAGTATTAGCAGTAGCAGATGTAGCCTATGCGTTTACTCGGCTTTCTTAGTAGGATTCAATGTGTTGATGGAATGAAACATACAGCAGTAGAGCCGATACAGGAAGACACGGCGACACTTTGTTGCAGAAGGATGATGGTGCAAGTTTTGTCCGTGGAGCATACAACGATTAATAAAAAAGAATCATGTAGACGCGTTTATTGAGTAATCGCATAACTAATTACACATGTAAACGGAGTAATCGTATTATTGGCATAAACCGACAATTGCTAGTAATCGTGTTTCTCATGGTCAAGTAAACGTACCAATCACCTGTGTGAGAGACTGAGTGGTGCGTGTCTGTCGTTACGGTGATGGTGCAGCTATGATTGCTAATGCGCTGAGGGCAGAGAATAAGAGAAATGTAGCTAGAATCCACACCTCAAACAAGATAACCTAGACGCAAAACTGTACGTCCAATCCAAAATATAAGGATATTTTCCGAGACCCAAGACTCTGCCGAAACCAGAGATATTCTTTATATGTCTGTGCAGTCAGAAATACGACTCTACCTGCAGTTTCAAAAACGTGTTCCTTTTGCTTTCCTGGTGCTTGTTTGTTTGGTTGCCACGGTGATGGCGCAGCTGTGATAGCTAACGAGCTAGGCAGAGAGAAAAACGAACATTTACCTAGCATCCACACCTCAAACAAGTTGACCTAGACGCAAAACTATACGTCCAATCCAAAATATAAGGATATTTTCCGAGACCCAAGACTCTGCCGAAACCAGAGATGTCATTTATATGTCTGTGCGGTCAGAAATACGACTCTATCGGCAGTTTCAAAATCTTGTTCCTTCTTGCTTTCTCTGACTGATTTTACTCACCTCTCCATTGAAGTTAGTGAGAGAATTTGAAAGGCTGCTCTCGCTTCAAGGCTCATAGCTGAAAATCTGTAAATGTGAGCTCTTTAGTAGTTACATTGGCTGAAAGAGGACAATTTTTCCTACATTTTAAGGTATAACTTGTTTCTGTAAGTTAAACTATATGAACGTTAGAGGAATTTGTTTGACAAATTAGTTGAATATCAGAAAAAGAGCAGTAAGCAGAGTGTGCCACTCTGCTTGCTGCTCGTTCATAAAAATCAAGAAGGAGCAAACATTTTAATGTATTTCAAACTGTCATAATTCAAAATTGGCTGAACATTTGAAAAAGCTGAATCATTTGGGAATAGCTGAATGTCTTGTGAACATTTTAAAGGTTGAATGGTGTCTCTAGCTGAAAGTAAGCTGAAGTAGTTACGTTTGAAAGAGGAGGAAGCTTTTTAATGATTTGAAAGGATTTACCATTACTTTTAATGGGAGAATAATTTGCACAAAAACCGTAATGTCTTAAAAAGTATAAAAGTGAGAAATACCAAAAGTCATAGCCATCATCTCCTGAAGGAGCTGAACGTTTTGATACAAAAGTTGTAGGAATCGGTTAAAGTATGCAGAACGAGTTAAAGGCCAAAAAACGGCGGAAGAACTGAGAAGTTGAAAAACAATAGTGAGAATGCTTAACAGCATTCTCACAATAACTAGAAAAGGCTGTTCCTGCGAAACAGCAGTGAGAATGCTGAAAACCTGAATGGGGATAGCTGACCATGCTAAAAAAGCTGAAAATAGTGAAAATTTAGTAGAAAGTTATAAGCTGAAGCTTCAAAGCAACCGAAAGGTATTTTTGAAAGGGGCTGGAGCAGCATTCCAACAATGATTTGAAAGGATTTACCATTACTTTTAAAGGGAGAATAATTTGCACAAAAACCTTAATATTTTAAAAAGTATAAAAGTGAGAAATGAGAAAATACCCGCAAGCTGAAATGAATTTCAAAAATGTGTGAGTGACACAAAAGAGGCAGTGTGGAAGCTGAACTGCATCATCTGCATCATCTTAACAAAGCTAAGAGCTAAAATAGCCTACAATGTGGGAGAAGCTGAAAGCTGAACTGTTAAACAGAAGAAGAAGTAGGCTAGCTAGTCGTAACAAGAATATTATCGTTTTAACAGATGAAATTATAGTTGGGATAGTAATAGCAGTAGCAGATGTAGCCTACCATTGAGTGTGTTTACTCGGCTTTCTTAGTAGGATTCAATGTGTTGATGGAATGGAACATACAGCAGTAGAGCCGATACAGGAAGACACGGCGACACTTTGTTGCAGAAGGATGATGGTGCAAGTTTTGGCCGTGGAGCATACAACGATTAATAAAAAAGAAGACGCGTTTATTGAGTAATCGCATAACTAATTACACATGTAAACGGAGTAATCGTATTATTGGCATAAACCGACAATTGCTAGTAATCGTGTTTCTCATGGTCAAGTAAATGTACCAATCACCTGTGTGAGAGACTGAGTGGTGCGTGTCTGTCGTTACGGTGATGGTGCAGCTATGATTGCTAACGCGGTGAGGGCACAGAATAAGAGAAATGTAGCTAGAATCCACACCTCAAACAAGATAACCTAGACGCAAAACTGTACGTCCAATCCAAAATATAAGGATATTTTCCGAGACCCAAGACTGCCGAAACCAGAGATATTCTTTATATATCTGTGCAGTCAGAAATACGACTCTACCTGCAGTTTCAAAAACGTGTTCCTTTTGCTTTCCTGGTGCTTGTTTGTTTGGTTGCCACGGTGATGGCGCAGCTGTGATAGCTAACGAGCTAGGCAGAGAGAAAAACGAACATTTACCTAGCATCCACACCTCAAACAAGTTGACCTAGACGCAAAACTATACGTCCAATCCAAAATATAAGGATATTTTCCGAGACCCAAGACTCTGCCGAAACCAGAGATGTCCTTTATATGTCTGTGCGGTCAGAAATACGACTCTATCGGCAGTTTCAAAATCTTGTTCCTTCTTGCTTTCTCTGACTGATTTTACTCACCTCTCCATTGAAGTTAGTGAGAGAATTTGAAAGGCTGCTCTCGCTTCAAGGCTCATAGCTGAAAATCTGTAAATGTGAGCTCTTTAGTAGTTACATTGGCTGAAAGAGGACAATTTTTCCTACATTTTAAGGTATAACTTGTTTCTGTAAGTTAAACTATATGAACGTTAAAGGAATTTGTTTGACAAATTAGTTGAATATCAGAAAAAGAGCAGCCAGCAGTGTGCCACTCTGCTTGCTGCTCATTCATAAAAATCAAGAAGGAGCAAACATTTTAATGTATTTCAAACTGTCATAATTCAAAATTGGCTGAACATTTGAAAAAGCTGAATCATTTGGGAATAGCTGAATGTCTTGTGAACATTTTAAAGGTTGAATGGTGTCTCTAGCTGAAAGTAAGCTGAAGTAGTTACGTTTGAAAGAGGAGGAAGCTTTTTAATGATTTGAAAGGATTTACCATTACTTTTAATGGGAGAATAATTTGCACAAAAACCTTAATGTCTTAAAAAGTATAAAAGTGAGAAATACCAAAAGTCATAGCCATCATCTCCTGAAGGAGCTGAACGTTTTGATACAAAAGTTGTAGGAATCGGTTAAAGTATGCAGAACGAGTTAAAGGCCAAAAAACGGCGGAAGAACTAAGAAGTTGATACTAGAAACGGCTGTTCCTGCGAAACAGCAGTGAGAATGCTGAAAACCTGAATGGGGATAGCTGACCATGTTAAAAAAGCTGAAAATAGTGAAAATTTAGTAGAAAGTTATAAGCTGAAGCTTCAAAGCAACCGAAAGGTATTTTTGAAAGGGGCTGGAGCAGCATTCCAACAATGATTTGAAAGGATTTACCATTACTTTTAAAGGGAGAATAATTTGCACAAAAACCTTAATATTTTAAAAAGTATAAAAGTGAGAAATGAGAAAATACCCGCAAGCTGAAATGAATTTCAAAGAGCTAAAATAGCTAAAATAGCCTACAATGCGGGAGAAGCTGAAAGCTGAACTGTTAAACAGAAAAAGTAGGCTAGCTAGTCGGAACAAGAATATTATCGTTTTAACAGCTGAAATTATAGTTGGGATAGTAATAGCAGTAGCAGATGTAGCCTACCATTGAGTGCGTTTACTCGGCTTTCTTAGTAGGATTCAATGTGTTGATGGAATGAAACATACAGCAGTAGAGCCGATACAGGAAGACACGGCGACACTTTGTTGCAGAAGGATGATGGTGCAAGTTTTGTCCGTGGAGCATACAACGATTAATAAAAAAGAATCATGTAGACGCGTTTATTGAGTAATCGCATAACTAATTACACATGTAAACGGAGTAATCGTATTATTGGCATAAACCGACAATTGCTAGTAATCGTGTTTCTCATGGTCAAGTAAACGTACCAATCACCTGTGTGAGAGACTGAGTGGTGCGTGTCTGTCGTTACGGTGATGGTGCAGCTATGATTGCTAACGCGCTGAGGGAAGAGAATAAGAGAAATGTAGCTAGAATCCACACCTCAAACAAGATAACCTAGACGCAAAACTGTACGTCCAATCCAAAATATAAGGATATTTTCCGAGACCCAAGACTCTGCCGAAACCAGAGATATTCTTTATATGTCTGTGCAGTCAGAAATACGACTCTACCTGCAGTTTCAAAAACGTGTTCCTTTTGCTTTCCTGGTGCTTGTTTGTTTGGTTGCCACGGTGATGGCGCAGCTGTGATAGCTAACGAGCTAGGCAGAGAGAAAAACGAACATTTACCTAGCATCCACACCTCAAACAAGTTGACCTAGACGCAAAACTATACGTCCAATCCAAAATATAAGGATATTTTCCGAGACCCAAGACTCTGCCGAAACCAGAGATGTCCTTTATATGTCTGTGCGGTCAGAAATACGACTCTATCGGCAGTTTCAAAATCTTGTTCCTTCTTGCTTTCTCTGACTGATTTTACTCACCTCTCCATTGAAGTTAGTGAGAGAATTTGAAAGGCTGCTCTCGCTTCAAGGCTCATAGCTGAAAATCTGTAAATGTGAGCTCTTTAGTAGTTACATTGGCTGAAAGAGGACAAATTTTCCTACATTTTAAGGTATAACTTGTTTCTGTAAGTTAAACTATATGAACGTTAGAGGAATTTGTTTGACAAATTAGTTGAATATCAGAAAAAGAGCAGCAAGCAGAGTGTGCCACTCTGCTTGCTGCTCATTCATAAAAATCAAGAAGGAGCAAACATTTTAATGTATTTCAAACTGTCATAATTCAAAATTGGCTGAACATTTGAAAAAGCTGAATCATTTGGGAATAGCTGAATGTCTTGTGAACATTTTAAAGGTTGAATGGTGTCTCTAGCTGAAAGTATGCTGAAGTAGTTACGTTTGAAAGAGGAGGAAGCTTTTTAATGATTTGAAAGGATTTACCATTACTTTTAATGGGAGAATAATTTGCACAAAAACCTTAATGTCTTAAAAAGTATAAAAGTGAGAAATACCAAAAGTCATAGCCATCATCTCCTGAAGGAGCTGAACGTTTTGATACAAAAGTTGTAGGAATCGGTTAAAGTATGCAGAACGAGTTAAAGGCCAAAAAACGGCGGAAGAACTAAGAAGTTGATACTAGAAACGGCTGTTCCTGCGAAACAGCAGTGAGAATGCTGAAAACCTGAATGGGGATAGCTGACCATGCTAAAAAAGCTGAAAATAGTGAAAATTTAGTAGAAAGTTATAAGCTGAAGCTTCAAAGCAACCGAAAGGTATTTTTGAAAGGGACTGGAGCAGCATTCCAACTATGATTTGAAAGGATTTACCATTACTTTTAAAGGGAGAATAATTTGCACAAAAACCTTAATATTTTAAAAAGTATAAAAGTGAGAAATGAGAAAATACCCGCAAGCTGAAATGAATTTCAAAAATGTGTGAGTCACACAAAAGAGGCAGTGTGGAAGCTGAACTGCATCATCTTAACAAAGCTAAGAGCTAAAATAGCCTACAATGTGGGAGAAGCTGAAAGCTGAACTGTTAAACAGAAGAAGAAGTAGGCTAGCTAGTCGTAACAAGAATATTATCGTTTTAACAGATTAAATTATAGTTGGGATAGTAATAGCAGTAGCAGATGTAGCCTACCATTGAGTGCGTTTACTCGGCTTTCTTAGTAGGATTCAATGTGTTGATGGAATGAAACATACAGCAGTAGGGCCGATACAGGAAGACACGGCGACACTTTGTTGCAGAAGGATGATGGTGCAAGTTTTGTCCGTGGAGCATACAACGATTAATAAAAAAGAATCATGTAGACGCGTTTATTGATCGCATAACTAATTACACATGTAAACGGAGTAATCGTATTATTGGTATAAACCGACAATTGCTAGTAATCGTGTTTCTCATGGTCAAGTAAATGTACCAATCACCTGTGTGAGAGACTGAGTGGTGCGTGTCTGTCGTTACGGTGATGGTGCAGCTATGATTGCTAACGCGGTGAGGGCACAGAATAAGAGAAATGTAGCTAGAATCCACACCTCAAACAAGATAACCTAGACGCAAAACTGTACGTCCAATCCAAAATCTAATGATATTTTCCGAGACCCAAGACTCTGCCGAAACCAGAGATATTCTTTATATGTATGTGTAGTCAGAAATACGACTCTACCTGCAGTTTCAAAAACGTGTTCCTTCTGCTTTCCTGGTGCGTGTTTGTTTGGTTGCCACGGCGATGGAGCAGCTATGATTGCTAACGCGCTGAGGGCAGAGAATAAGAGAAATGTAGCTAGAATCCACACCTCAAACAAGATAACCTAGACGCAAAACTGTACGTCCAATCCAAAATATAAGGATATTTTCCGAGACCCAAGACTCTGCCGAAACCAGAGATATTCTTTATATGTCTGTGCAGTCAGAAATACGACTCTACCTGCAGTTTCAAAAACGTGTTCCTTTTGCTTTCCTGGTGCGTGTTTGTTTGGTTGCCACGGCGATGGAGCAGCTATGATTGCTAACGCGCTGAGGGCAGAGAATAAGAGAAATGTAGCTAGAATCCACACCTCAAACAAGATAACCTAGACGCAAAACTGTACGTCCAATCCAAAATATAAGGATATTTTCCGAGACCCAAGACTCTGCCGAAACCAGAGATATTCTTTATATGTCTGTGCAGTCAGAAATACGACTCTACCTGCAGTTTCAAAAACGTGTTCCTTTTGCTTTCCTGGTGCTTGTTTGTTTGGTTGCCACGGTGATGGCGCAGCTGTGATAGCTAACGAGCTAGGCAGAGAGAAAAACGAACATTTACCTAGCATCCACACCTCAAACAAGTTGACCTAGACGCAAAACTATACGTCCAATCCAAAATATAAGGATATTTTCCGAGACCCAAGACTCTGCCGAAACCAGAGATGTCATTTATATGTCTGTGCGGTCAGAAATACGACTCTATCGGCAGTTTCAAAATCTTGTTCCTTCTTGCTTTCTCTGACTGATTTTACTCACCTCTCCATTGAAGTTAGTGAGAGAATTTGAAAGGCTGCTCTCGCTTCAAGGCTCATAGCTGAAAATCTGTAAATGTGAGCTCTTTAGTAGTTACATTGGCTGAAAGAGGACAATGTTTCCTACATTTTAAGGTATAACTTGTTTCTGTAAGTTAAACTATATGAACGTTAGAGGAATTTGTTTGACAAATTAGTTGAATATCAGAAAAAGAGCAGTAAGCAGAGTGTGCCACTCTGCTTGCTGCTCGTTCATAAAAATCAAGAAGGAGCAAACATTTTAATGTATTTCAAACTGTCATAATTCAAAATTGGCTGAACATTTGAAAAAGCTGAATCATTTGGGAATAGCTGAATGTCTTGTGAACATTTTAAAGGTTGAATGGTGTCTCTAGCTGAAAGTAAGCTGAAGTAGTTACGTTTGAAAGAGGAGGAAGC
This sequence comes from Osmerus eperlanus, assembly GCF_963692335.1. NCBI lineage: Eukaryota > Metazoa > Chordata > Actinopteri > Osmeriformes > Osmeridae > Osmerus > Osmerus eperlanus. The sequence continues at coordinate 4,081,358 of NC_085018.1, forward strand.
TTTTTAATGATTTGAAAGGATTTACCATTACTTTTAATGGGAGAATAATTTGCACAAAAACCGTAATGTCTTAAAAAGTATAAAAGTGAGAAATACCAAAAGTCATAGCCATCATCTCCTGAAGGAGCTGAACGTTTTGATACAAAAGTTGTAGGAATCGGTTAAAGTATGCAGAACGAGTTAAAGGCCAAAAAACGGCGGAAGAACTGAGAAGTTGAAAAACAATAGTGAGAATGCTTAACAGCATTCTCACAATAATAAAGAGAAACAGGAAAACAATAGTGAGAATGCTTAACAGCATTCTCACAATAACTAGAAAAGGCTGTTCCTGCGAAACAGCAGTGAGAATGCTGAAAACCTGAATGGGGATAGCTGACCATGCTAAAAAAGCTGAAAATAGTGAAAATTTAGTAGAAAGTTATAAGCTGAAGCTTCAAAGCAACCGAAAGGTATTTTTGAAAGGGGCTGGAGCAGCATTCCAACAATGATTTGAAAGGATTTACCATTACTTTTAAAGGGAGAATAATTTGCACAAAACCCTTTATATTTTAAAAAGTATAAAAGTGAGAAATTAGAAAATACCCGCAAGCTGAAATGAATTTCAAAAATGTGTGAGTCACACAAGAGGCAGTGTGGAAGCTGAACTGCATCATATTAACAAAGCTAAGAGCTAAAATAGCCTACAATGTGGGAGAAGCTGAAAGCTGAACTGTTAAACAGAAGAAGAAGTAGGCTAGCTAGTCATAACAAGAATATTATCGTTTTAACAGATTAAATTATAGTTGGGATAGTATTAGCAGTAGCAGATGTAGCCTATGCGTTTACTCGGCTTTCTTAGTAGGATTCAATGTGTTGATGGAATGAAACATACAGCAGTAGAGCCGATACAGGAAGACACGGCGACACTTTGTTGCAGAAGGATGATGGTGCAAGTTTTGTCCGTGGAGCATACAACGATTAATAAAAAAGAATCATGTAGACGCGTTTATTGAGTAATCGCATAACTAATTACACATGTAAACGGAGTAATCGTATTATTGGCATAAACCGACAATTGCTAGTAATCGTGTTTCTCATGGTCAAGTAAACGTACCAATCACCTGTGTGAGAGACTGAGTGGTGCGTGTCTGTCGTTACGGTGATGGTGCAGCTATGATTGCTAATGCGCTGAGGGCAGAGAATAAGAGAAATGTAGCTAGAATCCACACCTCAAACAAGATAACCTAGACGCAAAACTGTACGTCCAATCCAAAATATAAGGATATTTTCCGAGACCCAAGACTCTGCCGAAACCAGAGATATTCTTTATATGTCTGTGCAGTCAGAAATACGACTCTACCTGCAGTTTCAAAAACGTGTTCCTTTTGCTTTCCTGGTGCTTGTTTGTTTGGTTGCCACGGTGATGGCGCAGCTGTGATAGCTAACGAGCTAGGCAGAGAGAAAAACGAACATTTACCTAGCATCCACACCTCAAACAAGTTGACCTAGACGCAAAACTATACGTCCAATCCAAAATATAAGGATATTTTCCGAGACCCAAGACTCTGCCGAAACCAGAGATGTCATTTATATGTCTGTGCGGTCAGAAATACGACTCTATCGGCAGTTTCAAAATCTTGTTCCTTCTTGCTTTCTCTGACTGATTTTACTCACCTCTCCATTGAAGTTAGTGAGAGAATTTGAAAGGCTGCTCTCGCTTCAAGGCTCATAGCTGAAAATCTGTAAATGTGAGCTCTTTAGTAGTTACATTGGCTGAAAGAGGACAATTTTTCCTACATTTTAAGGTATAACTTGTTTCTGTAAGTTAAACTATATGAACGTTAGAGTAATTTGTTTGACAAATTAGTTGAATATCAGAAAAAGAGCAGTAAGCAGAGTGTGCCACTCTGCTTGCTGCTCATTCATAAAAATCAAGAAGGAGCAAACATTTTAATGTATTTCAAACTGTCATAATTCAAAATTGGCTGAACATTTGAAAAAGCTGAATCATTTGGGAATAGCTGAATGTCTTGTGAACATTTTAAAGGTTGAATGGTGTCTCTAGCTGAAAGTAAGCTGAAGTAGTTACGTTTGAAAGAGGAGGAAGCTTTTTAATGATTTGAAAGGATTTACCATTACTTTTAATGGGAGAATAATTTGCACAAAAACCTTAATGTCTTAAAAAGTATAAAAGTGAGAAATACCAAAAGTCATAGCCATCATCTCCTGAAGGAGCTGAACGTTTTGATACAAAAGTTGTAGGAATCGGTTAAAGTATGCAGAACGAGTTAAAGGCCAAAAAACGGCGGAAGAACTAAGAAGTTGATATAATAATAACTAGAAAAGGCTGTTCCTGCGAAACAGCAGTGAGAATGCTGAAAACCTGAATGGGGATAGCTGACCATGCTAAAAAAGCTGAAAATAGTGAAAATTTAGTAGAAAGTTATAAGCTGAAGCTTCAAAGCAACCGAAAGGTATTTTTGAAAGGGGCTGGAGCAGCATTCCAACAATGATTTGAAAGGATTTACCATTACTTTTAAAGGGAGAATAATTTGCACAAAACCCTTTATATTTTAAAAAGTATAAAAGTGAGAAATTAGAAAATACCCGCAAGCTGAAATGAATTTCAAAAATGTGTGAGTCACACAAGAGGCAGTGTGGAAGCTGAACTGCATCATATTAACAAAGCTAAGAGCTAAAATAGCCTACAATGTGGGAGAAGCTGAAAGCTGAACTGTTAAACAGAAGAAGAAGTAGGCTAGCTAGTCATAACAAGAATATTATCGTTTTAACAGATTAAATTATAGTTGGGATAGTATTAGCAGTAGCAGATGTAGCCTATGCGTTTACTCGGCTTTCTTAGTAGGATTCAATGTGTTGATGGAATGAAACATACAGCAGTAGAGCCGATACAGGAAGACACGGCGACACTTTGTTGCAGAAGGATGATGGTGCAAGTTTTGTCCGTGGAGCATACAACGATTAATAAAAAAGAATCATGTAGACGCGTTTATTGAGTAATCGCATAACTAATTACACATGTAAACGGAGTAATCGTATTATTGGCATAAACCGACAATTGCTAGTAATCGTGTTTCTCATGGTCAAGTAAACGTACCAATCACCTGTGTGAGAGACTGAGTGGTGCGTGTCTGTCGTTACGGTGATGGTGCAGCTATGATTGCTAATGCGCTGAGGGCAGAGAATAAGAGAAATGTAGCTAGAATCCACACCTCAAACAAGATAACCTAGACGCAAAACTGTACGTCCAATCCAAAATATAAGGATATTTTCCGAGACCCAAGACTCTGCCGAAACCAGAGATATTCTTTATATATCTGTGCAGTCAGAAATACGACTCTACCTGCAGTTTCAAAAACGTGTTCCTTTTGCTTTCCTGGTGCTTGTTTGTTTGGTTGCCACGGTGATGGCGCAGCTGTGATAGCTAACGAGCTAGGCAGAGAGAAAAACGAACATTTACCTAGCATCCACACCTCAAACAAGTTGACCTAGACGCAAAACTATACGTCCAATCCAAAATCTAATGATATTTTCCGAGACCCAAGACTCTGCCGAAACCAGAGATATTCTTTATATGTATGTGTAGTCAGAAATACGACTCTACCTGCAGTTTCAAAAACGTGTTCCTTCTGCTTTCCTGGTGCGTGTTTGTTTGGTTGCCACGGCGATGGAGCAGCTATGATTGCTAACGCGCTGAGGGCAGAGAATAAGAGAAATGTAGCTAGAATCCACACCTCAAACAAGATAACCTAGACGCAAAACTGTACATCCAATCCAAAATATAAGGATATTTTCCGAGACCCAAGACTCTGCCGAAACCAGAGATATTCTTTATATGTCTGTGCAGTCAGAAATACGACTCTACCTGCAGTTTCAAAAACGTGTTCCTTTTGCTTTCCTGGTGCTTGTTTGTTTGGTTGCCACGGTGATGGCGCAGCTGTGATAGCTAACGAGCTAGGCAGAGAGAAAAACGAACATTTACCTAGCATCCACACCTCAAACAAGTTGACCTAGACGCAAAACTATACGTCCAATCCAAAATATAAGGATATTTTCCGAGACCCAAGACTCTGCCGAAACCAGTGATGTCCTTTATATGTCTGTGCGGTCAGAAATACGACTCTATCGGCAGTTTCAAAATCTTGTTCCTTCTTGCTTTCTCTGACTGATTTTACTCACCTCTCCATTGAAGTTAGTGAGAGAATTTGAAAGGCTGCTCTCGCTTCAAGGCTCATAGCTGAAAATCTGTAAATGTGAGCTCTTTAGTAGTTACATTGGCTGAAAGAGGACAATTTTTCCTACATTTTAAGGTATAACTTGTTTCTGTAAGTTAAACTATATGAACGTTAGAGGAATTTGTTTGACAAATTAGTTGAATATCAGAAAAAGAGCAGCTAGCAGAGTGTGGCACTCTGCTTGCTGCTCATTCATAAAAATCAAGAAGGAGCAAACATTTTAATGTATTTCAAACTGTCATAATTCAAAATTGGCTGAACATTTGAAAAAGCTGAATCATTTGGGAATAGCTGAATGTCTTGTGAACATTTTAAAGGTTGAATGGTGTCTCTAGCTGAAAGTAAGCTGAAGTAGTTACGTTTGAAAGAGGAGGAAGCTTTTTAATGATTTGAAAGGATTTACCATTACTTTTAATGGGAGAATAATTTGCACAAAAACCGTAATGTCTTAAAAAGTATAAAAGTGAGAAATACCAAAAGTCATAGCCATCATCTCCTGAAGGAGCTGAACGTTTTGATACAAAAGTTGTAGGAATCGGTTAAAGTATGCAGAACGAGTTAAAGGCCAAAAAACGGCGGAAGAACTAAGAAGTTGATATAATAATAACTAGAAAAGGCTGTTCCTGCGAAACAGCAGTGAGAATGCTGAAAACCTGAATGGGGATAGCTGACCATGCTAAAAAAGCTGAAAATAGTGAAAATTTAGTAGAAAGTTATAAGCTGAAGCTTCAAAGCAACCGAAAGGTATTTTTGAAAGGGGCTGGAGCAGCATTCCAACAATGATTTGAAAGGATTTACCATTACTTTTAAAGGGAGAATAATTTGCACAAAACCCTTTATATTTTAAAAAGTATAAAAGTGAGAAATTAGAAAATACCCGCAAGCTGAAATGAATTTCAAAAATGTGTGAGTCACACAAGAGGCAGTGTGGAAGCTGAACTGCATCATATTAACAAAGCTAAGAGCTAAAATAGCCTACAATGTGGGAGAAGCTGAAAGCTGAACTGTTAAACAGAAGAAGAAGTAGGCTAGCTAGTCATAACAAGAATATTATCGTTTTAACAGATTAAATTATAGTTGGGATAGTATTAGCAGTAGCAGATGTAGCCTATGCGTTTACTCGGCTTTCTTAGTAGGATTCAATGTGTTGATGGAATGAAACATACAGCAGTAGAGCCGATACAGGAAGACACGGCGACACTTTGTTGCAGAAGGATGATGGTGCAAGTTTTGTCCGTGGAGCATACAACGATTAATAAAAAAGAATCATGTAGACGCGTTTATTGAGTAATCGCATAACTAATTACACATGTAAACGGAGTAATCGTATTATTGGCATAAACCGACAATTGCTAGTAATCGTGTTTCTCATGGTCAAGTAAACGTACCAAACACCTGTGTGAGAGACTGAGTGGTGCGTGTCTGTCGTTACGGTGATGGTGCAGCTATGATTGCTAATGCGCTGAGGGCAGAGAATAAGAGAAATGTAGCTAGAATCCACACCTCAAACAAGATAACCTAGACGCAAAACTGTACGTCCAATCCAAAATATAAGGATATTTTCCGAGACCCAAGACTCTGCCGAAACCAGAGATATTCTTTATATATCTGTGCAGTCAGAAATACGACTCTACCTGCAGTTTCAAAAACGTGTTCCTTTTGCTTTCCTGGTGCTTGTTTGTTTGGTTGCCACGGTGATGGCGCAGCTGTGATAGCTAACGAGCTAGGCAGAGAGAAAAACGAACATTTACCTAGCATCCACACCTCAAACAAGTTGACCTAGACGCAAAACTATACGTCCAATCCAAAATATAAGGATATTTTCCGAGACCCAAGACTCTGCCGAAACCAGAGATGTCCTTTATATGTCTGTGCGGTCAGAAATACGACTCTATCGGCAGTTTCAAAATCTTGTTCCTTCTTGCTTTCTCTGACTGATTTTACTCACCTCTCCATTGAAGTTAGTGAGAGAATTTGAAAGGCTGCTCTCGCTTCAAGGCTCATAGCTGAAAATCTGTAAATGTGAGCTCTTTAGTAGTTACATTGGCTGAAAGAGGACAATTTTTCCTACATTTTAAGGTATAACTGGTTTCTGTAAGTTAAACTATATGAACGTTAGAGTAATTTGTTTGACAAATTAGTTGAATATCAGAAAAAGAGCAGCCAGCAGAGTGTGCCACTCTGCTTGCTGCTCATTCATAAAAATCAAGAAGGAGCAAACATTTTAATGTATTTCAAACTGTCATAATTCAAAATTGGCTGAACATTTGAAAAAGCTGAATCATTTGGGAATAGCTGAATGTCTTGTGAACATTTTAAAGGTTGAATGGTGTCTCTAGCTGAAAGTAAGCTGAAGTAGTTACGTTTGAAAGAGGAGGAAGCTTTTTAATGATTTGAAAGGATTTACCATTACTTTTAATGGGAGAATAATTTGCACAAAAACCTTAATGTCTTAAAAAGTATAAAAGTGAGAAATACCAAAAGTCATAGCCATCATCTCCTGAAGGAGCTGAACGTTTTGATACAAAAGTTGTAGGAATCGGTTAAAGTATGCAGAACGAGTTAAAGGCCAAAAAACGGCGGAAGAACTAAGAAGTTGATATAATAATAATAAAGAGAAACAGGAAAACAATAGTGAGAATGCTTAATAGCATTCTCACAATAATAAAGAGAAACAGGAAAACAATAGTGAGAATGCTTAACAGCATTCTCACAATAACTAGAAAAGGCTGTTCCTGCGAAACAGCAGTGAGAATGCTGAAAACCTGAATGGGGATAGCTGACCATGCTAAAAAAGCTGAAAATAGTGAAAATTTAGTAGAAAGTTATAAGCTGAAGCTTCAAAGCAACCGAAAGGTATTTTTGAAAGGGACTGGAGCAGCATTCCAACAATGATTTGAAAGGATTTACCATTACTTTTAAAGGGAGAATAATTTGCACAAAAACCTTAATATTTTAAAAAGTATAAAAGTGAGAAATGAGAAAATACCCGCAAGCTGAAATGAATTTCAAAAATGTGTGAGTCACACAAAAGAGGCAGTGTGGAAGCTGAACTGCATCATCTTAACAAAGCTAAGAGCTAAAATAGCCTACAATGTGGGAGAAGCTGAAAGCTGAACTGTTAAACAGAAGAAGAAGTAGGCTAGCTAGTCGTAACAAGAATATTATCGTTTTAACAGATTAAATTATAGTTGGGATAGTAATAGCAGTAGCAGATGTAGCCTACCATTGAGTGCGTTTACTCGGCTTTCTTAGTAGGATTCAATGTGTTGATGGAATGAAACATACAGCAGTAGGGCCGATACAGGAAGACACGGCGACACTTTGTTGCAGAAGGATGATGGTGCAAGTTTTGTCCGTGGAGCATACAACGATTAATAAAAAAGAATCATGTAGACGCGTTTATTGAGTAATCGCATAACTAATTACACATGTAAACGGAGTAATCGTATTATTGGTATAAACCGACAATTGCTAGTAATCGTGTTTCTCATGGTCAAGTAAATGTACCAATCACCTGTGTGAGAGACTGAGTGGTGCGTGTCTGTCGTTACGGTGATGGTGCAGCTATGATTGCTAACGCGGTGAGGGCACAGAATAAGAGAAATGTAGCTAGAATCCACACCTCAAACAAGATAACCTAGACGCAAAACTGTACGTCCAATCCAAAATCTAATGATATTTTCCGAGACCCAAGACTCTGCCGAAACCAGAGATATTCTTTATATGTATGTGTAGTCAGAAATACGACTCTACCTGCAGTTTCAAAAACGTGTTCCTTCTGCTTTCCTGGTGCGTGTTTGTTTGGTTGCCACGGCGATGGAGCAGCTATGATTGCTAACGCGCTGAGGGCAGAGAATAAGAGAAATGTAGCTAGAATCCACACCTCAAACAAGATAACCTAGACGCAAAACTGTACGTCCAATCCAAAATATAAGGATATTTTCCGAGACCCAAGACTCTGCCGAAACCAGAGATATTCTTTATATGTCTGTGCAGTCAGAAATAGGACTCTACCTGCAGTTTCAAAAACGTGTTCCTTTTGCTTTCCTGGTGCTTGTTTGTTTGGTTGCCACGGTGATGGCGCAGCTGTGATAGCTAACGAGCTAGGCAGAGAGAAAAACGAACATTTACCTAGCATCCACACCTCAAACAAGTTGACCTAGACGCAAAACTATACGTCCAATCCAAAATATAAGGATATTTTCCGAGACCCAAGACTCTGCCGAAACCAGAGATGTCCTTTATATGTCTGTGCGGTCAGAAATACGACTCTATCGGCAGTTTCAAAATCTTGTTCCTTCTTGCTTTCTCTGACTGATTTTACTCACCTCTCCATTGAAGTTAGTGAGAGAATTTGAAAGGCTGCTCTCGCTTCAAGGCTCATAGCTGAAAATCTGTAAATGTGAGCTCTTTAGTAGTTACATTGGCTGAAAGAGGACAATTTTTCCTACATTTTAAGGTATAACTTGTTTCTGTAAGTTAAACTATATGAACGTTAGAGGAATTTGTTTGACAAATTAGTTGAATATCAGAAAAAGAGCAGCAAGCAGAGTGTGCCACTCTGCTTGCTGCTTGTTCATAAAAATCAAGAAGGAGCAAACATTTTAATGTATTTCAAACTGTCATAATTCAAAATTGGCTGAACATTTGAAAAAGCTGAATCATTTGGGAATAGCTGAATGTCTTGTGAACATTTTAAAGGTTGAATGGTGTCTCTAGCTGAAAGTATGCTGAAGTAGTTACGTTTGAAAGAGGAGGAAGCTTTTTAATGATTTGAAAGGATTTACCATTACTTTTAATGGGAGAATAATTTGCACAAAAACCTTAATGTCTTAAAAAGTATAAAAGTGAGAAATACCAAAAGTCATAGCCATCATCTCCTGAAGGAGCTGAACGTTTTGATACAAAAGTTGTAGGAATCGGTTAAAGTATGCAGAACGAGTTAAAGGCCAAAAAACGGCGGAAGAACTAAGAAGTTGATATAACTAGAAAAGGCTGTTCCTGCGAAACAGCAGTGAGAATGCTGAAAACCTGAATGGGGATAGCTGACCATGCTAAAAAAGCTGAAAATAGTGAAAATTTAGTAGAAAGTTATAAGCTGAAGCTTCAAAGCAACCAAAAGGTATTTTTGAAAGGGGCTGGAGCAGCATTCCAACAATGATTTGAAAGGATTTACCATTACTTTTAAAGGGAGAATAATTTGCACAAAAACCTTAATATTTTAAAAAGTATAAAAGTGAGAAATGAGAAAATACCCGCAAGCTGAAATGAATTTCAAAAATGTGTGAGTCACACAAAAGAGGCAGTGTGGAAGCTGAACTGCATCATCTGCATCATCTTAACAAAGCTAAGAGCTAAAATAGCCTACAATGCGGGAGAAGCTGAAAGCTGAACTGTTAAACAGAAGAAGTAGGCTAGCTAGTCGGAACAAGAATATTATCGTTTTAACAGCTGAAATTATAGTTGGGATAGTAATAGCAGTAGCAGATGTAGCCTACCATTGAGTGTGTTTACTCGGCTTTCTTAGTTGGATTCAATGTGTTGATGGAATGAAACATACAGCAGTAGAGCCGATACAGGAAGACACGGCGACACTTTGTTGCAGAAGGATGATGGTGCAAGTTTTGTCCGTGGAGCATACAACGATTAATAAAAAAGAATCATGTAGACGCGTTTATTGAGTAATCGCATAACTAATTACACATGTAAACGGAGTAATCGTATTATTGGCATAAACCGACAATTGCTAGTAATCGTGTTTCTCATGGTCAAGTAAACGTACCAATCACCTGTGTGAGAGACTGAGTGGTGCGTGTCTGTCGTTACGGTGATGGTGCAGCTATGATTGCTAACGCGCTGAGGGCAGAGAATAAGAGAAATGTAGCTAGAATCCACACCTCAAACAAGATAACCTAGACGCAAAACTGTACGTCCAATCCAAAATATAAGGATATTTTCCGAGACCCAAGACTCTGCCGAAACCAGAGATATTCTTTATATGTCTGTGCAGTCAGAAATACGACTCTACCTGCAGTTTCAAAAACGTTCCTTTTGCTTTACTGGTGCTTGTTTGTTTGGTTGCCACGGTGATGGCGCAGCTGTGATAGCTAACGAGCTAGGCAGAGAGAAAAACGAACATTTACCTAGCATCCACACCTCAAACAAGTTGACCTAGACGCAAAACTATACGTCCAATCCAAAATATAAGGATATTTTCCGAGACCCAAGACTCTGCCGAAACCACAGATGTCCTTTATATGTCTGTGCGGTCAGAAATACGACTCTATCGGCAGTTTCAAAATCTTGTTCCTTCTTGCTTTCTCTGACTGATTTTACTCACCTCTCCATTGAAGTTAGTGAGAGAATTTGAAAGGCTGCTCTCGCTTCAAGGCTCATAGCTGAAAATCTCTAAATGTGAGCTCTTTAGTAGTTACATTGGCTGAAAGAGGACAATTTTTCCTACATTTTAAGGTATAACTTGTTTCTGTAAGTTAAACTATATGAACGTTAGAGGAATTTGTTTGACAAATTAGTTGAATATCAGAAAAAGAGCAGCAAACAGAGTGGCACACTGCTTGCTGCTCATTCATAAAAATCAAGAAGGAGCAAACATTTTAATGTATTTCAAACTGTCATAATTCAAAATTGGCTGAACATTTGAAAAAGCTGAATCATTTGGGAATAGCTGAATGTCTTGTGAACATTTTAAAGGTTGAATGGTGTCTCTAGCTGAAAGTAAGCTGAAGTAGTTACGTTTGAAAGAGGAGGAAGCTTTTTAATGATTTGAAAGGATTTACCATTACTTTTAATGGGAGAATAATTTGCACAAAAACCTTAATGTCTTAAAAAGTATAAAAGTGAGAAATACCAAAAGTCATAGCCATCATCTCCTGAAGGAGCTGAACGTTTTGATACAAAAGTTGTAGGAATCGGTTAAAGTATGCAGAACGAGTTAAAGGCCAAAAAATGGCGGAAGAACTAAGAAGTTGAAAAACAATAGTGAGAATGCTGAACAGCATTCTCACAATAATAAAGAGAAACAGGAAAACAATAGTGAGAATGCTTAACAGCATTCTCACAATAATAACTAGAAACGGCTGTTCCTGCGAAACAGCAGTGAGAATGCTGAAAACCGGAATGGGGATAGCTGACCATGCTAAAAAAGCTGAAAAGTGAAAATTTAGTAGAAGGTTATAAGCTGAAGCGTCAAAGCAACCGAAAGGTATTTTTGAAAGGGGCTGGAGCAGCATTCCAACAATGATTTGAAAGGATTTACCATTACTTTTAAAGGGAGAATAACTTGCACAAAAACCTTAATATTTTAAAAAGTATAAAAGTGAGAAATGAGAAAATAACCGCAAGATGAAATGAATTTCAAAAATGTGTGAGTCACACAAAAGAGGCAGTGTGGAAGCTGAACTGCATCATCTTAACAAAGCTAAGAGCTAAAATAACCTACAATGTGGGAGAAGCTGAAAGCTGAACTGTTAAACAGAAGAAGAAGTAGGCTAGCTAGTCGTAACAAGAATATTATCGTTTTAACAGATTAAATTATAGTTGGGATAGTATTAGCAGTAGCAGATGTAGCCTATGCGTTTACTCGGCTTTATTAGTTGGATTCAATGTGTTGATGGAATGAAACATACAGCAGTAGGGCCGATAGAGGAAGACACAGCGACACTTTGTTGCAGAAGGATGATGGTGCAAGTTTTGTCCGTGGAGCATACAACGATTAATAAAAAAGAATCATGTAGACGTGTTTATTGAGTAATCGCATAACTAATTACACATGTAAACGGAGTAATCGTATTATTGGCATAAACCGACAATTGCTAGTAATCGTGTTTCTCATGGTCAAGTAAACGTACCAATCACCTGTGTGAGAGACTGAGTGGTGCGTGTCTGTCGTTACGGTGGTGGTGCAGCTATGATTGCTAACGCGCTAGTGATGGGTCGTTCGCGAACGATCCGGCTCTAAGAGCCGGCTCTTGAAGGTGAACGTCGGGAGCTGGCTCGCATATCTGAAGAGCCGACTCTATTTTTAATAGATTAATACAGCCTATAAAAACTAAATGATTATGAAATAATGAATTTTAATTGTATTTAAAATAATTGACTAATTCAAAGAACAACGAAAAAATACTTGTAGGCTTAAAGGCGCACACGATCATCGTCTGTTCCTGTCAATCCTGCATGAGGGAGGGCCGAGCCAACTCACACAGTCAGAGAGTAGTCAAAACTCGGAGGAGAGCCATGACAAATCAATGCATTTTTAAAGATATGTGGTTACGGTCGAGTATGATTTCATTTAATAATTTAATCGAATTGTTTTCACACCTATCATAGTCAAATTCATAGTTAAAACATGTATTTTTTAAAGAGCCGTTAGGGAGCCAAAAGAGCCGGCTCTTTTTAGTGAGCTGAGCCATACGAGCCGGCTCACGAAAAAGAGCCGGAATGCCCATCACTATAACGCGCTGAGGGCAGAGAATAAGAGAAATGTAGCTAGAATCCACACCTCAAACAAGATAACCTAGACGCAAAACTGTACATCCAATCCAAAATATAAGGATATTTTCCGAGACCCAAGACTCTGCCGAAACCAGAGATATTCTTTATATGTCTGTGCAGTCAGAAATACGACTCTACCTGCAGTTTCAAAAACGTGTTCCTTTTGCTTTCCTGGTGCTTGTTTGTTTGGTTGCCACGGTGATGGCGCAGCTGTGATAGCTAACGAGCTAGGCAGAGAGAAAAACGAACATTTACCTAGCATCCACACCTCAAACAAGTTGACCTAGACGCAAAACTATAGGTCCAATCCAAAATATAAGGATATTTTCCGAGACCCAAGACTCTGCCGAAACCAGAGATGTCCTTTGTATGTCTGTGCGGTCAGAAATACGACTCTATCAGCAGTTTCAAAATCTTGTTCCTTCTTGCTTTCTCTGACTGATTTTACTCACCTCCATTGAAGTTAGTGAGAGAATTTGAAAGGCTGCTCTCGCTTCAAGGCTCATAGCTGAAAATCTGTAAATGTGAGCTCTTTAGTAGTTACATTGGCTGAAAGAGGACAATTTTTCCTACATTTTAAGGTATAACTTGTTTCTGTAAGTTAAACTATATGAACGTTAGAGGAATTTGTTTGACAAATTAGTTGAATATCAGAAAAAGAGCAGCAAGCAGTGTGCCACTCTGCTTGCTGCTCATTCATAAAAATCAAGAAGGAGCAAACATTTTAATGTATTTCAAACTGTCATAATTCAAAATTGGCTGAACATTTGAAAAAGCTGAATCATTTGGGAATAGCTGAATGTCTTGTGAACATTTTAAAGGTTGAATGGTGTCTCTAGCTGAAAGTAAGCTGAAGTAGTTACGTTTGAAAGAGGAGGAAGCTTTTTAATGATTTGAAAGGATTTACCATTACTTTTAATGGGAGAATAATTTGCACAAAAACCTTAATGTCTTAAAAAGTATAAAAGTGAGAAATACCAAAAGTCATAGCCATCATCTCCTGAAGGAGCTGAACGTTTTGATACCTAAATTGTAGGAATCGGTGAAAGTATGCAGAACGAGTTAAAGGCCAAAAAACGGCGGAAGAACTAAGAAGTTGAAAAACAATAGTGAGAATGCTGAACAGCATTCTCACAATAATAATAATAATAATAAAGAGAAACAGGAAAACAATAGTGAGAATGCTTAACAGCATTCTCACAATAATAATAAAGAGAAACAGGAAAACAATAGTGAGAATGCTTAACAGCATTCTCACAATAATAACTAGAAAAGGCTGTTCCTGCGAAACAGCAGTGAGAATGCTGAAAACCTGAATGGGGATAGCTGACCATGCTAAAAAAGCTGAAAATAGTGAAAATTTAGTAGAAAGTTATAAGCTGAAGCTTCAAAGCAACCGAAAGGTATTTTTGAAAGGGGCTGGAGCAGCATTCCAACAATGATTTGAAAGGATTTACCATTACTTTTAAAGGGAGAATAATTTGCACAAAAACCTTAATATTTTAAAAAGTATAAAAGTGAGAAATGAGAAAATACCCGCAAGCTGAAATGAATTTCAAAAATGTGTGAGTGACACAAAAGAGGCAGTGTGGAAGCTGAACTGCATCATCTGCATCATCTTAACAAAGCTAAGAGCTAAAATAGCCTACAATGTGGGAGAAGCTGAAAGCTGAACTGTTAAACAGAAGAAGAAGTAGGCTAGCTAGTCGTAACAAGAATATTATCGTTTTAACAGATGAAATTATAGTTGGGATAGTAATAGCAGTAGCAGATGTAGCCTACCATTGAGTGTGTTTACTCGGCTTTCTTAGTAGGATTCAATGTGTTGATGGAATGGAACATACAGCAGTAGAGCCGATACAGGAAGACACGGCGACACTTTGTTGCAGAAGGATGATGGTGCAAGTTTTGGCCGTGGAGCATACAACGATTAATAAAAAAGAAGACGCGTTTATTGAGTAATCGCATAACTAATTACACATGTAAACGGAGTAATCGTATTATTGGTATAAACCGACAATTGCTAGTAATCGTGTTTCTCATGGTCAAGTAAACGTACCAATCACCTGTATGAGAGACTGAGTGGTGCGTGTCTGTCGTTACGGTGATGGTGCAGCTATGATTGCTAACGCGCTGAGGGCATAGAATAAGAGAAATGTAGCTAGAATCCACACCTCAAACAAGATAACCTAGACGCACAACTGTACGTCCAATCCAAAATCTAAGGATATTTTCCGAGACCCAAGACTCTGCCGAAACCAGAGATATTCTTTATATGTCTGTGCAGTCAGAAATACGACTCTACCTGCAGTTTCAAAAACGTGTTCCTTTTGCTTTCCTGGTGCTTGTTTGTTTGGTTGCCACGGTGATGGCGCAGCTGTGATAGCTAACGAGCTAGGCAGAGAGAAAAACGAACATTTACCTAGGATCCACACCTCAAACAAGTTGACCTAGACGCAAAACTATACGTCCAATCCAAAATATAAGGATATTTTCCGAGACCCAAGACTCTGCCGAAACCAGAGATGTCCTTTATATGTCTGTGCGGTCAGAAATACGACTCTATCGGCAGTTTCAAAATATTGTTCCTTCTTGCTTTCTCTGACTGATTTTACTAACCTCTCCATTGAAGTTAGTGAGAGAATTTGAAAGGCTGCTCTCGCTTCAAGGCTCATAGCTGAAAATCTGTAAATGTGAGCTCTTTAGTAGTTACATTGGCTGAAAGAGGACAATTTTTCCTACATTTTAAGGTATAACTTGTTTCTGTAAGTTAAACTATATGAACGTTAGAGGAATTTGTTTGACAAATTAGTTGAATATCAGAAAAAGAGCAGCTGCTCATTCATAAAAATCAAGAAGGAGCAAACATTTTAATGTATTTCAAACTGTCATAATTCAAAATTGGCTGAACATTTGAAAAAGCTGAATCATTTGGGAATAGCTGAATGTCTTGTGAACATTTTAAAGGTTGAATGGTGTCTCTAGCTGAAAGTAAGCTGAAGTAGTTACGTTTGAAAGAGGAGGAAGCTATTTAATGATTTGAAAGGATTTACCATTACTTTTAATGGGAGAATAATTTGCACAAAAACCTTAATGTCTTAAAAAGTATAAAAGTGAGAAATACCAAAAGTCATAGCCATCATCTCCTGAAGGAGCTGAACGTTTTGATACAAAAGTTGTAGGAATCGGTTAAAGTATGCAGAACGAGTTAAAGGCCAAAAAACGGCGGAAGAACTGAGAAGTTGAAAAGCAATAGTGAGAATGCTTAACAGCTTTCTCACAACTAGAAACGGCTGTTCCTGCGAAACAGCAGTGAGAATGCTGAAAACCTGAATGGGGATAGCTGACCATGCTAAAAAAGCTGAAAATAGTGAAAATTTAGTAGAAAGTTATAAGCTGAAGCTTCAAAGCAACCGAAAGGTATTTTTGAAAGGGACTGGAGCAGCATTCCAACAATGATTTGAAAGGATTTACCATTACTTTTAAAGGGAGAATAATTTGCACAAAAACCTTAATATTTTAAAAAGTATAAAAGTGAGAAATGAGAAAATACCCGCAAGCTGAAATGAATTTCAAAAATGTGTGAGTCACACAAAAGAGGCAGTGTGGAAGCTGAACTGCATCATCTTAACAAAGCTAAGAGCTAAAATAGCCTACAATGTTGGAGAAGCTGAAAGCTGAACTGTTAAACAGAAGAAGAAGTAGGCTAGCTAGTCGTAACAAGAATATTATCGTTTTAACAGATTAAATTATAGTTGGGATAGTAATAGCAGTAGCAGATGTAGCCTACCATTGAGTGCGTTTACTCGGCTTTCTTAGTAGGATTCAATGTGTTGATGGAATGAAACATACAGCAGTAGAGCCGATACAGGAAGACACGGCGACACTTTGTTGCAGAAGGATGATGGTGCAAGTTTTGGCCGTGGAGCATACAACGATTAATAAAAAAGAAGACGCGTTTATTGAGTAATCGCATAACTAATTACACATGTAAACGGAGTAATCGTATTATTGGCATAAACCGACAATTGCTAGTAATCGTGTTTCTCATGGTCAAATAAACGTACCAATCACCTGTGTGAGAGACTGAGTGGTGCGTGTCTGTCGTTACGGTGATGGTGCAGCTATGATTGCTAACGCGCTGAGGGCAGAGAATAAGAGAAATGTAGCTAGAATCCACACCTCAAACAAGATAACCTAGACGCAAAACTGTATGTCCAATCCAAAATATAAGGATATTTTCCGAGACCCAAGACTCTGCCGAAACCAGAGATATTCTTTATATGTCTGTGCAGTCAGAAATACGACTCTACCTGCAGTTTCAAAAACGTGTTCCTTTTGCTTTCCTGGTGCTTGTTTGTTTGGTTGCCACGGTGATGGCGCAGCTGTGATAGCTAACGAGCTAGGCAGAGAGAAAAACGAACATTTACCTAGCATCCACACCTCAAACAAGTTGACCTAGACGCAAAACTATACGTCCAATCCAAAATATAAGGATATTTTCCGAGACCCAAGACTCTGCCGAAACCAGAGATGTCCTTTATATGTCTGTGCGGTCAGAAATACGACTCTATCGGCAGTTTCAAAATCTTGTTCCTTCTTGCTTTCTCTGACTGATTTTACTCACCTCTCCATTGAAGTTAGTGAGAGAATTTGAAAGGCTGCTCTCACTTCAAGGCTCATAGCTGAAAATCTGTAAATGTGAGCTCTTTAGTAGTTACATTGGCTGAAAGAGGACAATTTTTCCTACATTTTAAGGTATAACTTGTTTCTGTAAGTTAAACTATATGAACGTTAGAGGAATTTGTTTGACAAATTAGTTGAATATCAGAAAAAGAGCAGCAAGCAGTGTGCCACTCTGCTTGCTGCTCATTCATAAAAATCAAGAAGGAGCAAACATTTTAATGTATTTCAAACTGTCATAATTCAAAATTGGCTGAACATTTGAAAAAGCTGAATCATTTGGGAATACCTGAATGTCTTGTGAACATTTTAAAGGTTGAATGGTGTCTCTAGCTGAAAGTAAGCTGAAGTAGTTAGCAACGGAGTATTTACAAAATGAAGGTATCAAAATGTCCGTTGAACCCTCCCCTTTTGATTGACACCTTGTTCGACCCAATAGGAGCTTCCATGCCCCGTTGACAGCCCTCTAAAGCCAACTAGGTCTGTGCGTCCTGCCCCCCCCCCCCCCCCGCCCCCCCCCCCCCCGCCCCCCCACACTCGTTCTAAACAAATTTCTCGAACTGGCTTCGACTGGCTCTGAAATTAGCTCGTTAGCCTTGTAGCTGACAGCTAGCTGAAAATGCCAATACCTCATTTGTATGCGTCTGTGGAGCCTTCAAAATAAAAGTCGATTGCGCAATATGGTTGACAGAATCAGTGTTCTTTGTGCGCCAATCCTTGGAATCAGATAAAGCACTCCAATGTGTTCATGCTTCAGTTTTTGTGTTTCAGTATTACTAATTAGGGATTTAGCTATTATATATGATAGTTCTAAGTACCACCTTTCATTAGAGATAACAATTATGAAAAATAATACCTTTTTATTTGACCTTGACCGTGGTTACAAAGGGTCATTTTGGAGTCTCCAAAAGACCCTTTTAGAAAATTCCTGGATGTATTCTTATAAAAACATATGTCAAATATGAATATATTGTGGTATTATGTTTGACTTTTGATTTGAATTGGGTAAGGCTTCAACCTGTGGTCCAATTTAGTCTTCCAGATAATACCTACCACCTCTAGGCCTCTTCAGGCCTCTGTTTTCAAAACAAAATCTAGGCGGAAATAGAAATTTTCACTTTCCTTGTGTTCAAGCTTCTATTACTCAACACTAGAAGGACTGACAGGGGTCCTGACAACAGGGGACATAACTTCAGAGTGTCAGCTTTCAAAAGAGATCATTTACATGCATGTACTCCAAATGGTTCAAGAACAGCTTCCAATTTACTTTGGGTATGCTGTTTAGGCGTTTTCAGGCAAATTTAACAGGAACATGAAAAGGTTAAAGTATGCAGAACGAGTTAAAGGCCAAAAAACGGCGGAAGAACTGAGAAGTTGAAAAGCAATAGTGAGAATGCTTAACAGCATTCTCACAATAAAGAGAAACAGGAAAACAATAGTGAGAATGCTTAACAGCATTCTCACAACTAGAAAAGGCTGTTCCTGCGAAACAGCATTGAGAATGCTGAAAACCTGAATGGGGATAGCTGACCATGCAAAAAAAGATGAAAATAGTGAAAATTTAGTAGAAAGTTATAAGCTGAAGCTTCAAAGCAACCAAAAGGTATTTTTGAAAGGGACTGGAGCAGCATTCCAACAATGATTTGAAAGGATTTACCATTACTTTTAAAGGGAGAATAATTTGCATAAAAACCTTAATATTTTAAAAAGTATAAAAGTGAGAAATGAGAAAATACCCGCAAGCTGAAATGAATTTCAAAAATGTGTGAGTCACACAAAAGAGGCAGTGTGGAAGCTGAACTGCATCATCTTAACAAAGCTAAGAGCTAAAATAGCCTACAATGTGGGAGAAGCTGAAAGCTGAACTGTTAAACAGAAGAAGAAGTAGGCTAGCTAGTCATAACAAGAATATTATCGTTTTAACAGATTAAATTATAGTTGGGATAGTATTAGCAGTAGCAGATGTAGCCTATGCGTTTACTCGGCTTTCTTAGTTGGATTCAATGTGTTGATGGAATGAAACATACAGCAGTAGGGCCGATACAGGAAGACACGGCGACACTTTGTTGCAGAAGGATGATGGTGCAAGTTTTGTCCGTGGAGCATACAACGATTAATAAAAAAGAATCATGTAGACGCGTTTATTGAGTAATCGCATAACTAATTACACATGTAAACGGAGTAATCGTATTCTTGGCATAAACCGACAATTGCTAGTAATCGTGTTTCTCATGGTCAAATAAACGTACCAATCACCTGTGTGAGAGACTGAGTGGTGCGTGTCTGTCGTTACGGTGATGGTGCAGCTATGATTGCTAACGCGCTGAGGGCAGAGAATAAGAGAAATGTAGCTAGAATCCACACCTCAAACAAGATAACCTAGACGCAAAACTGTATGTCCAATCCAAAATATAAGGATATTTTCCGAGACCCAAGACTCTGCCGAAACCAGAGATATTCTTTATATGTCTGTGCAGTCAGAAATACGACTCTACCTGCAGTTTCAACAACGTGTTCCTTTTGCTTTCCTGGTGCTTGTTTGTTTGGTTGCCACGGTGATGGAGCTGCTGTGATAGCTAACGAGCTAGGCAGAGAGAAAAACGAACATTTACCTAGCATCCACACCTCAAACAAGTTGACCTAGACGCAAAACTACACGTCCAATCAATAAAATGAGGATATTTTCCGAGACCCAAGACTCTGCCGAAACTAGAGATTTCCTTTATATATCTGTGCGGTCAGAAATATGTCTCTACCGGCAGTTTCGAAATCGTCTTCCTTCCTGCTTTCTCTGACGGATTTTACCCACCTCTCCATTGAAGTTAGTGAGAGAATTTGAAAGGCTGCTCTCGCTTCAAGGCTCATAGCTGAAAATCTGTAAATGTGAGCTCTTTAGTAGTTACATTTGCTGAAAGAGGACAATTTTTCCTACATTTTAAGGTATAACTTGTTTCTGTACGTTAAACTATATGAACGTTAGAGGAATTTGTTTGACAATTTAGTTGAATATCAGAAAAAGAGCAGCCAGCTTGCTGCTCATTCATAAAAATCAAGAAGGAGCAAACATTTTAATGTATTTCAAACTGTCATAATTCAAAATTGGCTGAATATTTGAAAAAGCTGAATCATTTGGGAATAGCTGAATGTCCTGTGAACATTTTAAAGGTTTGAATGGTGTCTCTAGCTGAAAGTAAGCTGAAGTAGTTACGTTTGAAAGAGGAGGAAGCTTTTTAATGATTTGAAAGGATTTACCATTACTTTTAATGGGAGAATAATTTGCAGGAAAACCTTAATGTCTTAAAAAGTATAAAAGTGAGAAATACCAAAAGTCATAGCCAACATCTCCTGAAGGAGCTGAACGTTTTGATACAAAAATTATAGGAATCGGTGAAAGTATGCAGGACTAGTTAAAGGCCAAATAAACAGCGGAAGAACTAAGAAGTTGAAAAACAATAGTGAGAATGCTTAACAGCATTCTCACAATAAAGAGAAACAGGAAAACAATAGTGAGAATGCTTAACAGCATTCTCACAATAAAGAGAAACAGGAAAACAATAGTGAGAATGCTTAACAGCATTCTCACAATAAAGATAAACAGGAAAACAATAGCGAGAATGCTTAACAGCATTCTCACAATAATAACTAGAGAGGGTACAATTTCTGGGGAAATTGTAGGGTGTGCTTGCTTGCGTCGGTTGGACAGGGGTCCGTTTTTTAATGACATTTTTACAACTGATATTTCTGTATTTTATATAAAAATGCATACTTATTATTTATAAAGATAACATAGATTTAAAAGCATTTTTTTTTTGCTGCTCATTTACAACTGAAAATACGAGTGAAGTGTAGAATGAAATGGATGTCTTCTCATTTCCCCTGCAAGAGGCAGCCTCATCGTTGAATCAAAAAGAATACATTTGGCAGACCGGTGTACAAATGGACCTAATCTCTATGACTTAAACGTCCTTTTAAGTTTTTCCCTTCTCGTGATATTTTCATGCATTTAGCCTACTCATTGCATTCATTCATTAATAAAGAACCCCCTTTGAAGATTATTCTAAGACGTTACCCGGCAGTAGAAGATGGAATCGCGATTCAAACAGTACCATCTGCTAACTGAAAATATGCCCCCCAAAACGTAAATAAGCTTGACATTTATTTAGTGGAAAATCGCTCATTCATAAAAAGCTCACTGGTAGCGATCATTGTAAGGTAACAACGCAAAATGCGATATAGCCCTGTGTGGAGAAGCTGCCCCGGTAAATTCTACTACTACGGTACAGTACTAGACTACTGCTGTGTTCGTCTCGGTAGCGATTGCGTTGGTTGAATTCGATTAAACGTTCCGTTGTACGGTTTAGGCTGAAATTAATTATTTTCATGAACAGATTGACAAAGTTTAGGCTGTGGCAATGAAGTTCAGGTTAGTAGTTAGATAGACTTTTGATTTAAGTAAGGGGAGTGCCGAACATGTTCTGTCGCCGTTTGACTTCCTACAGCTGTGTAGATGTTTTTGTAGTGTCTCGCGTAGGCTACAGCGTTGCAGTGATACACTGGATTGAAACCACAGGTAATGATAATTTCACCCACAAATCGTTTACTTGTAATCTAATGTCATAATAAATCCTACAACGAAAATGTATATGTGAGGAATGTTTATTTTAACGATTGAAAACAGATACATCATAAACCACTGTAGTATGTGTTGCCCGGGCAACAGAGGCTAATGTCATGCTAATGCTTCAGTGAAATAGTAGACTACCGTTTCCGAAAGTAGAGCCTACTTCCTTAATAATATCAGCTAATATTGTACATTACATTTCATAATAGTGTTTCACATCACAAAGTAAAATGAGTAAATAGTTATCACCCTGGCCGCTTTGCTTGTGGCGTTTCTGCAGCTGCCTTGCAGTAAAGCTATAGTTAGCCTAGCTATCCCCCAAGTTAACAGATGCGAAACGAATGTTCTGCTACAGGTAGTCACGCGTGTTTTCGTGACGTTAGTGACGTTAGTAACGTCAGTGACTGTGGCTAGCAAATTAGCCACCGTTAGCTTCACTTTTCGCCACAAAAACTTAACTTAAGCCCAAACCATGCAACGGAACGTAAATTCCAATAGAAGCAACGCAATCGCTACCAAGACGAACCTTTTGACACCGCCGTTTTGTATGTAGGCCAAATATTGACTGAGTTTTAGGGGGGCGAAAATAAACAATAATAAATATATATGTGAGAGAACAAAGGTTGTGCTCTCGCCGAAGGCTTGAGCACACCCAATGAATTTAACGGTTATAGGGCGCATGCCAAAAAAGTTATTGAAGTTTGAAATATAACATTTTGTTAAACAATCTGCATTCAGCTATGGCTATGCAACATGAATGCATACATCCTGAATAGTTTTCAGGTCATTTTGACGCTTAAATAAAGTTTATAATATTTGGTAATCGACAAATCAATAATCAAGTTAAAATGATGGTCAGTAATGTTGAAATATAAAGAGTGTATGAAAATAAATTTCTGGGTGTGATAATTGATCATAAATTATGTTGGAAACCACACATGAATAATGTAAAAACACATTTCTAAAACCATTGCAATACTATACAAAATCAAAGATATATTGAATCAGAACCCACTATAATACACTGTATAGTACTCTCATTGTTCCATACTTAACTTACGGTATGGAGATATGGGGAAACACATGCAACACCAACACTTTGGGGAAATAAACAGTCGTGAGCATTGTTCCGCTCAATGCTAGCCGACGCTACGGTATCGTTGTTCCCGTTTAAAGTGTGGACTATATTCCAGTGCGGCCTGTACTCCGATTTACAAACACGAAGCTCCCATTCTGGTGGGGTGCGGCTTATTTTCCAAAAAATAGGGTATGCATATACTTTGGAAAATTGTTAATAAGGGCCCTTATTAACTACTACTACTACTACTACCATTGCATACGTTTCAAAATCCTTGAGGTTGGCTGAGGGGCAGTTCTATGGGCATATGTGAATCCCTCTGTGACATTGCTTGTAAAAAGGGCGATACACATACATTTGATTTGATGGATTATGTCAGTGACTGCTATGGGGAGAGTTTTGGGACCCTACAAGCTGTGGGAAAGTCTGGAAGTTGGAAACAGGTGCTAGTGGTGCCAATACGGAAGCCTTGGAAATACCCTACCAGTTTTACAAACTACAGGTTAATAGCGTTGACTTCTCATGTACATTTATGGAAAGGATGTTAATGGAAAGGCTGACTCACTTCCTTGATAGTAGAAATCTAATGTCACCAGATCAAAATGGATTTAGGAAAAGCAGGCAAACGATTGGTCCTGTGCTTCACTTTGAGTCAGAGATATGGAAGGTACAAGCAAATAAGGAGGTGGTGGTAGCTATTTTCTTTGATGAAGAGAAGGTGTTTACATGATGTGCAAGGAAGACCTACTTATCAAGCTGCATAAAATAGGGGTAGGGGACGGATTAGACAAAGGATTCTCTTTTTGGGTGATGATTACAAGAAGGGAAGAAGATTTTTACTTGAGGTTGTATGGAAGGAATTGGGAGAGGGTGGGAGGGTTTATATTCCTGAGGATAAGGTTTGAATGACATGGGCAGAGCATATTAGTAGAAAATAGTGAATGTGACGTTTGGTTGTCAGGAATGGATTGGGGGTCAGAAATAATGTTGTTGGAAATTATGTACAGTACTGTGCAGAAGTCCCAGACTTCCCAAGATATTTTATAAGAATATTTATTTTGTGTTCTGTATTTATGCAGCAGTATAAAAGTGCACATTGGCACTGTTTTTGCTTTACTTTTATGAATTAGATTTATTTTTAATTGTACCTAAGACTTTTGCACAGTACTGAATGTGTATAAAGTATATGGGGCTATAAGTAAGGAAACAGTCCCTGTTTGCCCATGCTGTGGGTGCAAAGCTCTTCATCACATTGCCTACAGTCCTTCAGTGTCTCCTTTGTAATATCCAAGTGGCAACCAGTAGAGTGATGAAGGAGTCTGACGAAATAAGCATAGAAGATGCCCCCGCCACACAGAATCGTTTGTGTGGCAACATTTTGGGTACCCGGTGGAAACAATAAATGGCAACAGAGTGACAGACAAGATGAGAACAAGCGCCGTAAGAAAATAATTACGTGCAATGCTGCTAACACAAGTACTATGCAAAGACACGTACAGAACTACTAAAGATCTACTAAAATCAACCGTGCCTGGGAAGAAAACACTGAAAGGCCAGACAACGCTGAGAAATGCCTTTGCACCTCAATTTCCACAGTCGAATGTTAGAGCCAAGGCAATAATGGTACACATCAGCGTTTTCATTGCAGCTGATGTGAGGAAATTTTCCGTAGTGTAACCATCTCTAAGCTCTGAATCATGCTTGAAGAAAAATTTGATGATTGAATGTTGACAGACTTTGCAAAAAAGTATTGATCCATCCTCATAAGGATCGCCTGAAAACTCCCTAATTTGCCGTAATTTTGGTTGATAAGTGTTTCTGTGTCAATTATCTTCAGGGCTGAATCTTGGGATTTTTAATATTGGCTACAGTAGCTAGTCTAACGTAACGTTACTGTATCAGTTTATGGGTTGACAGACTTCCTTCGATTGCTATCACAGACAAATATTTCAAAAGAATAGAGACATAATGAGTTGACAAGTTTATTTAAATGTTGCCTCAGACCAATGCATTCTATTTGAAATTCTGCGGGTTTGGCGGAATTCTGCGCTCGCAAAATATTAAGGATGAACATGATTATTGATGGCACCGCGGCTGGGCCCCAGAAAGCTTTCCCCCCTTACGGGCGGGCCTGGTTATAAGGTCTGAAGAGACTCATGATAAATCATACAGGAAAGAAGCCAGTCAGTCAAGTTTGTGGCAAAACCTTTTACAGTGCTTGCATATTGTTCTGAGTTTAACTTCATTATGATAATTCATACTCAGAAAGTAGAACTGAAATGACATTCATTACAAGATGAAAAATGCACCTGCATTTTTTAGCATTCTGTGACTTTAAGTCAAATAAAAGGCAATATTTCTAGTCATGTGTTTTGTCATTGACGTTTTCTTACAAATAGGGTAAAATATCATGGTGTCTCATTCTCGTGAACCAAATATCGTGTATAGTCTCATCTCATGATCTGAGTGTATCGTCACACCCCTATTAGATGTGCTTGATTATTTGATTGGTGATCTTTACTTGAATTGTGGTTTTGGAAAAGAAGGAAAGCACAAATCTTTAGTCTTTATTTCACAATCACCAGGAAGGCAACAGCACCACACTAACACAAATAAATAAATACACTGAAACAAAATTACAAACAGCAAATTTCTAAATATTGTTCATGGACATGCTTAGCAAATTTCTCCCAAACCTATGTAGACAAAACATACAGTACAAGTAATCTGACATTCAAGTCATTCTCATAGTGACGGGGCACAGGAGCTAGTTTAACCAGCTTCACTAATTGAAGGCCGGAGAGACACCATAAAATAAATCCTGTCAATCAACAGAGGCCACGGCAAACGCCTCTAAAACATTATGTAGATGATTAAAATATGATATGTGTTGTCAGACACCTAAGCTTGAATTATCTTTTCCTTAAAACGGGTATTGCCCGTGCCAGGTCATACATTGACGGCCTTCAAATTCTTCTTCTTAGAAGAACATGTTGTACAATTACAGTATTTTGTTCTGTATTCGGTCAGTCAATTTGTGTCACCTTATATCATTATGACACTGTTGTCAGTTCAGTCTAATACAGTGTAGTGGGGCTGAAGACGTCCATACTCATAATACTTAAGTGAACAAAGTGCCCCAGCACTTTGGACCTCACCTAATCAAATCAAATGTATTTGTATAGCCCTTTTTACAAGCATTGTCACAGAGGGCTTCACATACGTCTATAGAAATGCCCCTCAACCAACCTAAACCCCCCAAGGTTCAGGTTGGTTGGTTGTCTAAGATGGTGCAAAGGACAATAAGAAAGACAAAAAGGGGTAAAGGGGTATCCGTGTACTGAGTCTTTCTTTACATTGTCTATATGACCTGTTAAACATTTATTTAAATTATGTTTGTTGACCAGGGAACTTTGCCCATGAAATCTATGTAGGGTAAGCTATCTTTTAGTGGTTCATGTTGTACAACAGTGTGTTTCAGGATTGCAACACTGTGTGCTAAAGGACAAGAACATTTGTAAGAAAATCTGCCAATTGCCATGCACATTCAATACTGTACATATGGATATAAAATATGTAATAGTTATAAGGCCTACTTAACTTGTAAAACTGTCATAAAATGTTAAATCTTCAGCCTTTCAACCAAAGCTTTTTACAGTAGAATATTGCAGGTTATTGTGGATCCATTTTGCTGGTAGTAGTATAGGTTTTTGCTACACTGCTTTCATTATATATATGTTTTTTGTCTTGTCAAATATCTGTTTGTTATCAAAATCTAATGTCAGTGTTGTTATGTACTGTAGGTATTTCCCCACAACTTTGTGGCTGTGGAAACTGACCGTTGACCCTGATGATGTCATTGGCATGAGACCATAAAATTGAAAACATCACAATGGTTGAGATAAGCTCTTAGCACCATAAATGGAAAGTAACTTGGATGCAATGTCATGAAACTATGTTTCGTTACCATTTCAAGATCCTATTTGAAACATTTTTGGATTAATTCTCTGTCATTTTAACAACTGATTTTGTGACAGGCACACTAATTTTATGCCTAAAGCTGTGTAAAGGTAATTACGTTTCATAAATATATCTGAATCCTACTTCCTACTGAATCTTACATTGTTTGTGCTGTTTAATATACAAAGATACAGCCTACTGTATACTCCCAGTGTCGGTTTGATGCCTCAGCACTAGCAGTATTTTGCTCTTCTTAACACTCTTCTGCTGTTTGGTGAACATGTGCCCAATCTGTTATTCTACCCATGAAAGGTTTTTATTGTCACCCTCTCATTGATACTCTTTAACTGCATCTACCCTGGGACTATGTTCATGAATAAACAGCTTCAACTATACAAAAATGTCTTATTTTTACACAGCAACAGCCACATAATTTGGGCATATAAAGTGGAAAAGAATAGCATATCGTGGAAACAAAAGTAGCCAAATAGTCTGACTCAATTTTCATGAGTTGAATAAATAAAGTTAGCTGTGCTGTCTGAAGGACAATGAAATAGGGCATCACTCAAACATGAACCTTGTTGACGTGTAATCACTTTTGAGGTAATATTTAACAAAAGTAAAGGGGTCCTAAGGAACATCTGAGAGCAACTGATCACTGGGTCGCTCGTGCTGGCAAGTCTCTACAACATCTTCAGAAAGGGTACTGTAGTTAGAAGTTAAGTGAACTACTACCACTACCAACATACTGTATTTCTTAAAAGTACATACTCGTGAGTTGTGAGTCATATTAAGTTCTTTCAGTATGATTCCTTAAAATGCATTATGTCATTAAACGTAGACCGTATGTCATTACCAATGAAGTTCCTTTAGGAAAAATATAACCTTAACCATTCAGATGACTACATCTACAATACTCAACCTAATTCCACTGTAATTCCAACCCTTTCTACCCTTTTCTAGTTTATTGCTTTGTTGCCATGGATGGTGCAGCATTAATCTATGAGCCAGTGCAACACCATTGGTTCTACTGCCAGCAGGCAGACTCTAAGGACTCATGGATACCATTCAGTGTGGTGGACTCCCAGAGACTCGAAGAAGCATTTTGTCACGGTAGGTGCAGGATTCTTGCAATGCATCGTGGTGCACTGTACCTAATTAAGCAGGATAAATGGAAATATATTTACTAATCCCAAAGGTCGCCAACTCCACAATCATGCATTGAAACAGCAGCAACCTCTAAACTCGTTGCCTCATCTGTTGGAATTTGGAATTTGGCACAAGGTGGTTTATTTTGTATTTGAAAATGGATGTAGGGAAGACTTGTCTGGTCACTGGTCTCTACTGTTATTGTGTTAATAGTTTGACAACATCAAAACAATCCTAAAATAAAAAATGGGGAAAGGGGTGGAGTAAAATAAAAGCGATCATATGGAATTTTAAATATAACTACAGAGGATACAATTTCTGGGGGAAAGGTGAGGTGCAGCTGGGGCAGTTTTCTTTCCTTTTTTACTATACCTCCAAACCAATTGTTAAAAACTAATATCAAACATCCAAACATTTTCATGGGTGTACTTAACTGATATTTCTGTATATTTCAAATAAGTACTCATTCTTATGTAGGAAGATTGCATAGATTAAAAAGCATACATTTGTTGCTGCTCATTTACACTTAAAAATACGTTGTCGTCGTCATCTGCCGCTTGTCCGGGGGTTGGGTCGCGGGGGCAGCAACCTAAGCAGGGAGGCCCAGACTTCCCTCTCCCCGGCCACTTAAAAATACTACATTTACATTTATTCATTTAGCAGATGCTTTTATCCAAAGCGACTTCCAAGAGAGCATTACAAAAGTGAATCAAAAAGGTCAATGATCATAAACAATGAGACCCCAAAAACATTGCGGGCAGCCAAAACATGAAGCATACATTGTGAAAACCAAATAAGTCCCAAAGGGAAGAACCATAAGAGCATGTTGTTAAACAAGTTACAATTAAACAACATGAACCTCAAAAAGTGCAATGGTGTACCTGTGGAAAAAAGCAAGCAACAAAAATATATTTCACAGCGAGTACATTAAGTCAGTTACAATTAACCAATAAGAGTTATTGTGATCCAGGAGGAAACATCAGGTCCAGCCAATCATTCCTAAGTAGCGTTGTACTCCCGGAATAAGTGCGTCTTAAGCCTTTTCTTGAAGGTGGGGAGACAGTCAGTGTCTCTGATGGAGGTGGGGAGTTGATTCCACCATTGGAGGGCCAGACAGGAGAAGAGCTTGTGTTGGGACCGGGCGCTCTTGAGTGGTGGGACCACCAGACGGTTGTCAGAAGAAGACCGTAGGTGGCGGGTGGGGGTGTAAGGCTGGAGCATAGACTTGATGTAGTCGGGTGCAGTACTGATCGGAAGGTCAGTACCAGGGTCTTGAATCTGATACGGGCCGTGATGGGAAGCCAGTGGAGGGAGATGAGGAGCGGGGTAACATGGGAGCGTCTGGGTAGATTGAAGACCAGACGGGCTTCTGAATCCTCTGGAGAGGGCGGGTTGTGCATGCTGGGAGACCGGCGAGCAGCGAGTTTCAGTAGTCCAACTTTGAGAGGACAAGTGCTTGGACTAGCAGCTGGGTGGAATGCTCAGACAGGTATCTCCTGATCTTCCGGATGTTGTAGAGGGTGAATCTACACGACCGGGAGACCGCAGCAATGTGGGCTGTGAGGGAGAGCTCATCATCCATGGTCACCCCGAGGTTCCTGGCAGAGGATGAAGGGGTCACCGTCGCAGATCCCAGGGTGATTGAGAGATCATGAGAGATGGAGGGTTTGGCCGGGATGATGAGGAGTTCTGTTTTGGCGAGGTTCAGCTGGAGGTGGTGCTTGGTCATCCAGGCGGAGATGTCTGTGAGGCAGGCCTCGATCCTAGCTGAGATCCCCGGATCAGTCGGGGGGAACGACAGGTAAAGCTGCGTGTCGTCAGCGTAGCAGTGGTAGGAGAAGCCATGGGAGGTGATGATTGGTCCAAGCAAGGTGGTGTACAGGGAGACAGTAAATAATGAATCAAGACTGCCAGTGAAAGAGCCTGACTGAGGCGAATGGCAATACAGTACTGTCCAACTGAGCTCACATTATCAATAAACTATTTCTGCAAGAAATCTGACGATCCTAGACGTTTTTGGTGTAGTATTGAGTGATATTAAATTGTAAAGAGACTGTTAGTAGGGGGGTCATGTGACACTCTCCACATTGGGAAAACCACCTCACGGGTATCCTTCAATTATTCACTGAGTCGGTCTCCACTAACTCACTTATAACTAAAAAAGTAAAATTTTCTGAAGAATATTTGTGTGTTTGCTGAAAGCAGTTGAAACTATTTAGTTTTGATATCTTGAATTCACATACGCCTATAACTTGAAGATTTGCTTCAAATGTAAAGTGCATTACAAATAAAATATATTATTATTAGTAGAAAATAAGGGTGATGAAGAGTAAATGCAATTGACTTCCATTGATTTTAAAGCATGCAACATTTAAAATATAGTTTTACAGCAGTAAACAGATGGACAGCTTGAACATAATTGATGTATGAATGGAATTGGTAGCTTAGAAATGTAGCTTGCAGCAGGTAAGTAAGTACATTTGTGCCTTTAAACCCATTTCCGTTTTTTTTCTCCCAAAAAGCATGTCAGTTTATTCGGGGTGGAACAATATATCGTGGGGTCATGGCGATACTCTTTTAGATATGCCATCCGTTTTATCCTACTGGTTGAGCTACCAACACGTAACCTCTTGCACATGTGTCACACGTGCACAGCACGCAACCTCTTCCACATACGCACGCCGGTAAATCAGGGAATGAACTTGCGCTCCCGGGGGCGGTTCAGCGAAAAGAGGAGGCTAGTTCCGGGCGCAAACATTCCCTGGTGCATGCTTGTCCATAATGTAGCGTGTGCATAACACGGATTCACTTTGCTTCTCTCATCTACACAGACGCAGCAGTTCCCATTTTTGCAAACCATACATAATTACAAGGCCAAATATTACCACATAAGGGAAATCATTGTCATCGTGAAGATGTGAAAAAAAGGCCTAAATCTAGCGTACACTCAGCGGTGTAACAATGACTTGGCGGGCCCGAGTGCAGATCTCACCAACGGGCCCCTTACCGACCTATCGTCAGGCGAAATTATTGAGTGTTGAGCTTAGCGATGCGCAGGGAAATGTACTTATGATGTAGGCTACAATTAAGGGTTGCTACAATATGTTTTAATGACAACACCAATGAACACAGTATTTCATCGATCAAACTTATTTCGGAGAAACAGTATTTAATGAGCAGATAGACAAACACATGGGAAAACATTAATACATCTTCTTCAGGGGGTAATCAAACTAATTGTGAATTACTAACATTTGCATGGATTTATGGGAACAGACACTCGACAGCAGATCCACAGTCAGCGCCTCATCTGCTGCAACCAATAACAAAAAAACTTCCTCCAACAATATTAGGCTTATGCGCAAAGTTACTTATTCTTATTACAATATTGAAGCGAAAAAATACATTTCAAGTAGGCTAGCATTATTCGTATGAAATAAACATAAAATGCCGTTTAGAATGGCATCCTACGAGCCTTGCGTTGAGCAAATTCCTCAATAATTTCAGAAATGTTCAACTCCCTGGCTCGGATGCTTTCGATGGAGAGGGTAGCTAATCCACTCAGTCTCTCCTGCCCCATGCTGCTCCTTAAGTAGGTCTTAATCATCTTTAGTTTAGAAAATGATCTCTCTGCTGTGGCTACGGTCACAGGTACTGTAAGAAACAATACCAGAGCTGTGCACACCTCATTTTTGCTATCTGTTGCCCTGATGACTGCTGAGAGATCGCTACTTTAAAGCAGGACCTGAATGATAGGAGTTGCCCTGGAAACGTGGGCGCAATATCCCTGTCATAGTGGACAGACAAAACTTTTGCCTTTCCAAACAGCTCATCATCTCCTGCGAGTTGAAGGGTACTGGGGTGTAAAGCATCAAAGACATGACAGGTTGCTCGCATACTACTGAATTGTTGGGAAAGCTGGCTGATTATGATGTCAAGATTAGCATTGAAAATGTGCACTCTGAAATATGTTTCTGCATCCGACAAACGCATATCTTCTGAGAGCTCGTCAAAGTGACGCTTCACCTTCTTTATTCGTAAATTTTCAAATATACTGTATCTTTAGCCCCCCATTTGTTTGCGAGTGTCTGTGCTGTAGCCTTGACCTGGTCAAAAGCACCCCGGTAGTCAGATAAGATCTGAATAATATTATCCAGCAATTCCACTGCTTTATGCAAGTCTACATCTGTTTTTTTGAGTACTTTGGACATTTTTTCTGCTAAATGCCTCCAGTCTCTAACCCCCTTCACCCACGTGTTGTTATAATGAGGTGAACTGCGATCCCCAAACAGCCAGCACGGTTCACAGTAGGCACAATCCAATTTTGTTGAGTAGCAAAGCCAACCATGGGGCAGTTTGATACCGGTCTTTGTTGTGATGTGATAAAATGACTCTGAAAAGCAACGATTGAATTGATTCCTAGGGAAAGGACCTTTAGGTTTGCAAGAGCCAGTAGTAAGTATATATCTTTTTAATGGAGCATCCAAGATATTTTCATCAAAACTCCCCCTGTCTGTGGGGTAACAAGACAGTCCTCCTGCTCTTGCTCTGGTCTGATCCTGTTCTGCACTGACTGGCATCTCCTCAACATGGTCCTCCTGATCACTGGCAACTCCTGCTTCGGTTTGACGATCACTGACCACAACTGACTCACTGCAATCCTCTCTGTCCGACTCATTAGGCCTGCAACCGGAAATTGCTAGTGAATACCAAGATAGCACACGTCTTGCCGACGTCGGCTATATATGCTAGCTTACGTTTAGTCTATCTAGCTTTAGCTATTTTGCGACTACATCCTCCTGCACATAGTTTACAATATCTAACCTGGCTGCTGCCTTAGCCTAGGCCTATATGTGCATTTTATGACGTTTAATAGCCATGTCTAAATGCATTCAATTAGGCTATACCAGACAGTAAACAATATGTAATTAGCCTACCCTGGTGGCTGAGTTTCACACTCATTGCTGTTGCCGGACTGGGGGTCAGACGTAGCGTCCTCTTCAACACGCTTCGCCACAAATCCAAATGAGGATAGTTTTGACAGCTTTGCCACCCTTACATTTAGCTCTTTTCGTTCCTGATGCTTTTTGGTTGAAGGGCATGGGTTGCCTACTTCGCTTCAAAACGCAAATGCAACACAACTGTAGTATCCCAACAACAACTGTGGTATTCCAACAACAGGATGGGAACAATCGTGTGTGTCTGGGCGGGAATCTTTGACAACAATATTACCCAGACATTCTTGCTATTTTTCGATGGCAATATTACTTAATAAAAACGAGATTTGTTTAATTCAGAAAATGAGGAAAAATGAATTATTTGCTGTTGTTAAGACTGACTGTTTGTTGGGCACCTGCCCAATGTTTATTAGGCAGGTGATAGTTCATAATTATGAATAACTGACACCATAATTGAGAAATGTTTGCGAATTGATGGGACTGGATCATATGTAGGCTACTACTTACGGTGTTTAGAGCGGAGCAAGGGGCCCGGTCAGGTTGTCTCACTTTTACGATGAGATCGAGGACGGGACCCCTTTCGCCACGGGCCCTAGTGCAGCTGCACTCCCTATAGTTACGCCACTGCGTACACTTTTACCCAAATTATTCAGGCTAATTGCAGTAATGACGGATCAAACCGGTTTGACCAATAGTGGCAAGACACATGTAGGGCCTATATAAGGACAAAGCAAATTTGGGTGGGTTTCTCCCATCCCCATACAATGTCACTTCTCTGTCTTTTACGGCCCTGACGAGTACGTCGGTCTCCTCGGCTGTGAACCACTCATGGCGTGCGCCTGGCAAATTCACCATGGAACAAGCGTGCCTACTTTTAAAGGGAATGTGAGATGACGCCCTGATTGGTTTATTGCACGTTACGCCCAAACCACACCTATGAGTAATGTAGCTACTTCAGACCAACCCATTTTAGATTTGTGTCGGGCGCAAGAGTCATTTGTCCTGCCGGTATAATAGCAACAGCGCCGGAGTTCTACCCACAAAGTTACTTGCGTTTCGCGTTTTATACTTGCGTTTCAGATCGTTTAAATAGGGCCCTTGCGTTTCAGATCGTTTAAATAGGGCCCTAAGTGTTTGACGTTGTGTGTGCCAGAGTTTTTTTATTACAGTAACATTTTAGCGCAAATTTCAATAGAATTCACAAATATGTGGTTT
Organism: Osmerus eperlanus; assembly: GCF_963692335.1. NCBI lineage: Eukaryota > Metazoa > Chordata > Actinopteri > Osmeriformes > Osmeridae > Osmerus > Osmerus eperlanus. Next base: position 4,115,771 of record NC_085018.1, read on the forward strand.
CGAACATTCCAATTGAATATTTTCCGATAGACAAAAACGAATTAATAATTAATTAACTAAAAAATAACTAACACTGTGGGTACTGTTGGAAATATTTAGAACTCACGCAGCTAAAGGTTGAAGTTCTGTCTTCTAATTTCATGTAAAACATCATTTTTGTTGTTCAGTGACAAACAAATTAACACACAAACTTAACAAACAGAAGTAAAAATAAAATCCAGAAATATTGCACATTCTTGAATTTTTGGAGGGGGTTCAACATATCTCGATACGTATCCTATCGTGAACCCAGTATTGTGATATGTATCAAATCGTGAGCTGAGTGAATTGTTACACCCCTACAGTTTATCAATTAAATTAGGGAAGTAATTTTTTGCTTAAACAGTGTGACAGTGTGTAGGTGAGAAAAAGTTATGCAAGTACTTAATGATATGCAATAAGGTTTGAACAGTGTTTATAGGTCTATAGCTTGAAAAGGTTAGACATATGGTGATGAAAAGAAAATCTTTCATTGATCAAGAGTTTGACAGCTGTCAACAGCTGATCAGGTTGAACACATTGATGTTTGAATGGATTTGAGAGCTTAGCTTTTTTTTGCTTAACCAGTGTGAAAGTATGTAGGTGAGAAAAGTGATGAAAGTATTTAAAGGTCCCATGGCATGCTGTTTTTGGATGTTTTAATCTAGAACTTAGTGGTCCCCTAATACTCTATCTGAAGTCTCTTTCCCCAAATTCAGCCTTGGTGCAGAATTACAGCCACTACAAGCAGTCCCACAATGAGCTTTCCTGAGGATGTGCCGTTTCTGTGTCTGTAGCTTTAAATGCTATGAGGAGGAGAGAGACGGGGCTAACTGCCATGCTTCGGTCGTTTGCAAGCCATGATGTCTCTCGAGGAAAAAACTATAGGTGCGTTCAACATCGACTGTGGCTGCATGAAACGACCGGTGAAAGTTGCCGCTTGCAGTCGGGGAGGAGTTAAAAACGGCTCCTGTAATGGAAAATTCTAGCGGTCCTGTGTAATTCGATCAGTCAAGAATGCCGGTGTCAATACAATTTATTTAGTTTGTACAAATATAGAATTAACAAAGTACTTTGTGATCAGTCATTACGAAGGACGTGCTACCTAAGTCACAGATCGTTCGCAAGAGTGATAGAGAAAATCAGATATGTACTGCCTTATATGAACTGAGAACAGATGGTCTTTATTCAGTTTTCAGTCACGTGACATCCGCGGTGACCTGGAGGGCAGAAAGCTGCTGGCTATAGCAGCTCACACCGTTGAGACGCAGCAAAAGCCGGCAAATTTACCTTCCCACGTTTCTTTGGATCACCTCTGCCGTATTTCTGCCCCTAAAAACCGCAAGGTTTTTATATATGACTGTGATATCATTAGCTACTAACTAGCTAACCCCTCTCTCTCTTAAACAACTGCTAACTATTCAAACGGAAAGTCAACTTTTCCTTTAATTTTTACTTATTACAATCTCAATTCCAAAAAAGTTGGGATGGTCTGAAAAACGTAAATAAAAACAAAGGACCAAATGAGTATGAAAAAGGCTTAACACAAGCCTCACACATTGTCTTTGTTTTACATTCAGATGAATATCGGTGTAAAGGGATTTCCAAATCATCTAACTCCAAATGCATTTTGAGTTTAGTTGTGTCTAACACAAAAACCCTATTAACCCTAAAAACCCTAACTATTTAGCTAACTTTAACTCACTACGACCACTGTAGTTGTTCTCCTCGATACACAACAAACTATGTCAAACCATCCGATTACATAAAGATGTGTTTTATGGAAAAAAATACCATAATTCATATACCTGTATATTCTTGTGTTTAACTTTACTTGAGCTTGATGAAGTGTTAGCTGCAAATACGTGTATATTTGGACGGCTGGCATTGTTTGCCCTCCCCGGAGACAGGTAACGTTAGATTTAATGGCACAAATCCACAATCTCCTCCTCTCTGGGTTTTCTTTATCGGACGGAATTCTAAAGAAACACAGCCGAGGCTTGTCTCCTCTTCGATTACTGCATCTGATAGAACAACAACTATCCGGCATTTTGGCAACACAAAAGCAACAGACTCAAAGAAAAGGTATGACTTTATAATGTGTGGCGGGCAGCGGAAAGTCTTTTTTGCCCTCCAAGGGGGCGTGCCCCTTGGAATGTGACGTCAAGTGAAAACTATGAATAGATGGTCAATCCATCAATGCAGTGGTCTCTGTGATTGGCTAGCACTGGTCAGTGACAGTTAAGACAATAGGTGCGTTCGACATCAACTGCGGCTGCATGAAACGACCGTTGAGAGTAGCCGCTTGCAGTCAGGGAGGAATTAAAAACGGCTCTGTGAAGGCGGACATTCCAGCTTCTCGTGGTTGGCAAGCGCTGTTTGCTTACTTTACTTTATTTATAATTAAACTTTGTCTTTCCGTTAGTGAAGAGGCGGACTAAAACCCTTTATTCAACACATTTTTAATTCAATTAAACAGTTTAGTCCGGATTTGAGCATTGGCAAAACTGAAGGTGTCAGAATAATTACAAAACACGCGTCAAAGTTGTAGTGTGTGAGTCTGGCCAATCATGAAATAGCTGTGTCGTCATTAGAACCCGTGCAGTTGCTCTTGAGAAAATGCGCTCGGCTACACAGCCGGCAGTTCTCGAATCGATCTCACGGTACTTTGATGGCTACGTCACAGTGACCTAGCCTCGGGGCCGTCTCAAGTCGGACAAAAAGTCTAACCAGAATTCACTGTTTCAAGTCAGCCGCCTGCAGCCAGCTGCGGCGCTGCATGAAGTCAGTCCATGTCGAACACACCTAATATAACCCCCCAGGCCAAATGACCAATCCTTTGATGTAGCACAACCTCTGTAAGTCAGAAGATAATTAATGAAAAACAAACAGGATGTCTGACTTGGCCATCTCCTTGGCCAAGAGGTCAGGTCAACTGAGCTCACGAGAACGCAACAATCTCCCACAACCCCCAGACCTCTGGCTCTTAGTTAGGTATCATAAAACAACATTGTAAATACCTTAAGACAATCTGCTACATCCATTCTACAGAGTGAACCATTCCACAAAGCCTCAGTTTCCTACATTCACTGTCTATAACAAAGAAACTCATAGATCACTGCTTATAAAACACATACATTGTAACTATATTCCTATAAGTACTAAAATTCTATAACACTCCGTAAAGTCGGACATTCCTACTTCTCGTGGTTTGCTGCGTTGACGTCAGTCATGGCCGATCAAGCGCTGTTTGCTTCCTTTATCGCTAACGAACTGCATGGTCAGGAATTTAATCGTTTTTGCATTAGAACTTGTACGAACCAGTGCACTGAAATATCAGTCATTTTATGTATTGGGTTATGTTAAACTCTCTCTCCAATCTGCAGATTGATAATACAACCAGAACTCAACTAAACGTAATCTTTCTGTTAGTGAAGAGGCGGACTAAAACCCTTTCTTCAACAATAGTAGGCTATCGCAATCTGTCAAAGGCCAATATTTAAGTAAATTGTACTGTTTGTTCCGGATTTGAGCATTGGCGAAACTGAAGGTGTCAAAATAAATACAAAGTTGTCGTGTGTGAGTCTGGCCAGTCATGAAATAGCTGTGTTGTCATTAGAAACCGTGCAGTTGCTCTTAAGAAAATGAGCTCGGCTACACAGCCGGCAGTTCTCGAATCGATCTCACGGTACTTTGATGGATACGTCACAGTGACCTAGCCTCGGCGCCGTCTCAAGTCGGACAAAAAGTCTCACCAGAATTCAAGGCTTCAAGTCAGAAAAAGTAATTAAAGTACTTAATGACAACACAATAGGAAAATATTTTCTAGTCTCAGTATTTGAACATGAACATTCTGAACCATTCCATTATTTTTTGGGGCACTTTGGGCTGCAGCAACATTAAAACTGTTAAGAGTTATCAGTGTCAAAAGTCATAGCACACTAGAGCATGTCAGTCTCTATCAAATAAAGTTTGAACAGTGTTTCTAGCTTAAACGGTGTGAAAGTAGTTAGGTGGAAAAAAAAGTGGACGGAAGAGGAATAATAAAAAGTATGCAGTATAATAGTAGTGTCTTTGCTTTCAGCAAACACACTAATAAATAATAATATATATGAGAGAGAATATAGGTTGTGCCTTACCAAAGAGGCAAGCACACCCAATAATATATATTATAATGACAATTTATAAATAATTAGATTCTAAAATTACACTGACCAACTGTCACCATTGCCATTTTCATTAACATTGGGATATTATATAATGTGGAAAATATGGAAGTGGTTGTAGGACTTTTAAAAAACGTTGTTAAAAAGCTTTTTAATAAAACATTAAAACATTTTGCAACTAAATTGAAGGCAAGTGCTCTAATTTGATCAGTTCTGACTAGCCACTGGATCTAGCAATCCAGTCATACTTCCTGAGCAATCTCCCTTTACCCAAATCTGCGTCTTCTGAGAATTGTAACCAACAGGGGCGTAAGTTTCTTTGTGAAAACTGCAAATTCGACCCACCCACATTATATTGAACGGCAGCATCCTCAGTTATTAAAAAATATGTCCCATCCACATTTGAAAACAAACCTATCCCCTTGGCAAGGTTGGACTCCCAAAACCATATTTTAATCGGATTTGAATGTGTACACCTAGTAAACCAGTAAAGGCTAAGACAAAACATGGCTACTTTACATAGTGCTAACATGTAAAATGTATTTTATGTACTGTTTAACCCTGTAAGAATGAAATACTATCTGATTAAAAAGGGAATCGGTATTTACACGTTATGTCTACAAAAAAAGTTTGTACTGTGTGTTATTAGACCCAGTGTGTTAAAATGACAAATATAATGTTTCAGTTAAGGAGAATAGTGTGGATGAAGGGGAGCAGGAGGAGGTTATTGTAGCCACAGAGGGCAGGCGTTTTGATGTCCGTCTGAAAGAGAGGAGGCGCCACGCGGCCTACTGGGAGCAGCCACCCTTGGAGGTACGACGATGCTCCTGGTTCCATAAGGGCGACAAAGAGACTACCTACGTACCTTACCCAGAGGACATCAGCCTTATCCTGGAGGTACATGTACAAAAAAGTGTTCAAATAGACAGCAATTCATGCACTTGTAGAACATGTTACATGTAGTGTAACTTTAACAAAAAGTAAGTTACTTGTGTGACCCCAGTGTCAGATTCTGCTATCTATAAAAATACAGTTCTCAAAGCTACTGTATGTTGGTAATCACAGACATATTGCAAAAGCACTAGGGATTTTCCAAAATGTCGAAATGTGTCTGTATTGACAGGATGCCTACATGATATCAGCAACATTGAATGACTGGCAGAGAAGATTACAGTTCCCCACTGGAGAAACGGTGGTATTACATGACCCAAAGGTATGGAAAGTTACTATTTACTTGTAAACACCTTAAGTAGTCTAAATTGTGTTTATTGGAGTCCTGCAATGCCCACAGATATCGGATTTATTTCATTTTACTGTCAAACCTTTAGATGTATTGGTTGCTATCAGGATGTGAAGTTTATCTCAGAAAATATGTCAAAAAGTTCTTCTCAACAACATTACCTAGCCTGCCTTTAAACAGCTTTGATACTTGGTCTACTTAATAAACAGACAGCCCCCAATTTCCGTAGATTAATGCAAGAAAAACCTTTCTATTGAGAAACTTTACTCGGATACAGTCAGTTTAGTCAAGGTCAGACTTTTTAGGTAAGATAAACATAAGCGGAAAAAAAGTTTTGAGTAGGGGCCCTTTAATTTGCTTAGATAATATATGAAATATAACACTGTCTGTACATAAAACATAAGACAAAGTATTTTCACAAAAATAAATACAGAAATCAAATTTTTATCAAATGTTAAGAGTGTTTATTCAGTGTTTATTCAGCATAGCCAATGTGACAACGCTGTTTCAGATTAAGTCTGTGGATTGCATGCTACGGTATATGGTGGTTCTTTCAATGTCATATTTGTGGAAGAATTTTTGTGATAATATGTTCTTTGCAACATGACACACCTGTTAGAAGTATCCATGTGATGAAGGTAAACTGTAGCCATGAAGCAACAGTGTTCTGATAAGCAGTGCATTCAAGCGCTGTTCAGTTGATATCTAATCACGAATGGGTAGTGTACCCATAAACAGACTGCTGAGTCTGTAGTGTAAAATTCGGACAGCAACTAGACATCACAAATGTCTTTTTTTTACCACACATCTCTTATGTTATTTTGCTTTCTGTCTAACTCTACTTTTGTGTGTGACATCAATGATTAGCTGTGGGTAATATAGGGTAACATTCCAGCAGCTAGGTAGGAAGGTACTGAGTGTTTTACATCATTCTAATTCCAGGCTTTGAACCGGTTCAAGGAACAATAATTTTATGACATTTTTGTTAGGAACAAAAACAAAACCTTTTAGTGTTTATGTTCTGGAACACAAACATTTATTTGAATAATGGTAACCGGTTAATGACATAATTTGTTATTTTATTTAGTACAAGCAATTAAAATATGTTCTGCTTGCCATAACTTTGGTGAGGAGTTTACTTCCGGTCTTCCTCTAAACTTAAATAACTTATTTGGATAGCGGACTTAAACTTGGCGGCGGCAGGCAGTGATATTGCTAGCAAGTGAAAAGTGGTGTGGTCTCTCAAACCTTCTGCAACTAGATGAGGGGAATGTTAAGCTATGTACCTCAGCCTCATAAAAGTTTGATAGATATGCTCTGATGTAAAGAGAAATTCTTGGAAATAGCTGGCTCCAATTACACAGAAAAACCTAAATACAACTGTAGCATACGAGTTTCGCTTTACGGGTCACAGAGAGGCCTCCATGGTTTTTGTTGTCACTCGAGCATGCATCGGGTAAGGGTCACACAGTTCTGTGACCACAATTGCAAACCAGACTATAGCGTATAAAATATTGCGAGTAAAATATCCATCAGAATAAATGTTTATGGCGTCCAAAAGGTATACTGTCATATCATACAGCCCTACATTGAACATTATTAACCGGTATTTGATTAGGTTCTAACCTTCTCGATTTACATAAAATTAATTAATCAAACCATTGTGCCCAATTTGTAACATGTGTGCAGTCGATAGCACTGATTACGGCAAATTACTCTTTAATGTTGGCCTGGTCAACTGCAATGTCTTATGTAGGCTACCTTGAGGACAGGCGGATCATGTCATCCCACACGTTGGGCATCACACGACTGAGGCAGGCCCTCACCCCTCACTCCCCGTCTTGAGGCAGGTGGATCATGTCATCCCACACGTTGGGCATCACACGACTGAGGCAGGCCCTCACCCCTCACTCCCCGTCTTGAGGCAGGTGGATCATGTCATCCCACACGTTGGGCATCACACGACTGAGGCAGGCCCTCACCCCTCACTCCCCGTCTTGAGGCAGGTGGATCATGTCATCCCACACGTTGGGCATCACACGACTGAGGCAGGCCCTCACCCCTCACTCCCCGTCTTGAGGCAGGTGGATCATGTCATCCCACACGTTGGGCATCACACGACTGAGGCAGGCCCTCACCCCTCACTCCCCGTCTTGAGGCAGGTGGATGTTGCTTGTATTGCATTTCCAATTAGGTACCTGGCTCGTCCAATCTATTTTATTCTATTACTGTAACTCAAGTCAACATATCCAAAACTATCTCCCTCAATATTTTTCTACTCACGAATCTGGCTCATACTACTAGCTTTATTTATAGAATATTTGTTGTTGAGCTAAGTTTGAAACCAATCCCAAATGGGTAAACTAGCACCCCATTTGTTTGCTTATGTCAAGAAATGTTGCCTGGAACTGTGCTCGCGGGTACGAACAAGGTACAAGCACAAAAGGTAACATTAGCTGATCGCTGATTTACCTGGAGCTGAATAAGCACAGGGAGGGGAACAGGGAGAAAGGGCTTGATGATATACAGTTGCCTGCCCTGTATAAAGTTTATTCCCGTTGTTTTAAAGAAGATTTTACAATTGTGTAATGTGACATGACAGTAATTATATCATCATTTGTGACATTGTGGAAGATGTCATTATAGATTGTTGACATGTTCATCTGGATCAAAGACGAAGATTAATAAATTGTCTGATAACCACAATATTGTTATGGTTATGCAACGTTATGTCAGTTAACACCACAATGATGGCATTAATAATAACAGTAAGCTAGTAATAATTAAGCAATGCTCGTCATCATCATAATAGTAACATATATAACTATTTAGCTTGCTTTGCCGGGCGAGAACAACAACGGAGTATGTACAAACGATGTATTCAAGTTTACAGTTTATTTAATTCGATACAATGCGTTGACAACAGGGCCGGAGTGGGGGCACTTTTCAGCCCGGGAGTTTCAGGCCCAAGACCGGCCCTTTTTTTCAGTAGCGGTTAGAACCGAAACTGTACTGTACTGTAGCGAGTGGTACGTGACAGTGGAGCGACTGGCACGTGACAGTGGCTAGTGGTACGTGACAGCGCCTCCACTGGTACATGACAGTTACTGTTCTGTTGATAGTGGTATGCAAGTGTGTTGTGGCAGTTGCATTGGGTGTCTTGCAGCTTTTGTTTACTGTCGTGTAACTGCCCCGCGGCCATGTTAGAATAGGAGAACAGGCTATAAACTTTTATTTAAAAAAATAAGTTAAAATGTTCGTGCTAACAGACTCCAAACCATACTTTTGATGTCTCACTACAAGCTCACCATACAAAGTAGTCGATTTAAACATTATATTGCATTGCAGACTTGTACACACGTAATGAATTAGTAACAAATTATTTTACTCAGAGTAACTGAATTTAAGCGTGCACATGAGCCACCGTTGTAGACTCTCGTCTCTAATGCATCGTTGTGTTGTTATCAGCGCCTCTTAGTGGCGTATATCATTAATTGTAATAACTGAAGTCAATATAGGTAGCCTACATTTGCATTTCGATACTCTGAGTAAATATAGTTGTTAATAATAGTTCATTATTTTCATATGAAGAACCTTGTCAATTAATGACACCCTATACATACCCTATACAACTACAAACTCTCCTGGATACAAATCTGTTTAAATCACTCAGATATCTTTATCACAACTGAAGTTACATCATTTTAAAGTCGACCTGTGTCAAAAAGTGATATGGGAGAAAATCCTTTTGTTCGTAATGACGTTGTGAATGTAAATGTCAGTTTAAGTATAGGCTACATTAATAACTTCTCAGCAAGTTATTTCATTGATCACTTGTTATGGGCTGCTGCAGCACTCAAAAGAGCAGGCAAACTAAGCATTTGATTTGACATGGCTTGAAAATCTTGCTAGCTGACATGTCCAAAAACCGTTGAAATTATTAGTTTTTCATAAGTAATCACATACTTTTTGTACATTACAATGAAGTTTAGGGTGTTAACGATACAAAACATGAAAAATCTCAATTTTGACAGAAAACGATTTTCGATCTTTTATGGCTTATAGCCAACAATGAGCGGCCGCGACATCCACGGGTTTCCGCAGGCCGCCACACATACTTAAACAATTCTATTCTAAAATGGCTGCGGGGCAGTTAGGCTACATGACAGTAAACAAAAGCTGCAAGACACCCAATGCAACTGCCACAAGACACTTGCATACCACTATCAACAGAACAGTAACTGTCATGTACCAGTGGAGGCGCTGTCACGTACCACTAGCTCCACTGGCACGTACCATTAGGTGCCAGTAGAGGCACTGGCATGTACCACTAGCTACTGTCACGTACCAGTGGAGGCACTGGCACATACCACTAGCCACTGTCACGTGCCAGTGGAGGCAATGGCATGTACCACTAGCTACTGTCACGTACCACTAGCTACTGTCACGTACCACTCGCTCCACTGGCATGTACCACTAGCCACTGTCACGTACCACTCGCTCCACTGGCACGTACCACTAGCTACAGTACAGTACAGTTTCGGTTCTAACTGCCTCTCCTTTTTTTTGTATACCAAACAGGGCCGGATGCAGCCTGCTTTGACTGGGGGTGCAGTGAACTTTTCTGGGGGGTATCATGATTACAGAAAGGGATCGTATTATTTTTTATATTGATACAATTTTTGAGACTGCTTAACGATCCGAGTGTTAATCAGGCACGGAGCCAGACGTTGTAAACATTCGGAGCCCCAATTTAGGACGTATGGGTTTGATGTGATGCAAGATATGGACTTCTACACTTAATCCGAACGCGCATTGCGCGCACGCGAAAGTTTTGGGCCATTATTTGAGCGCAAAATAGTTTTTTGAGCTTTATGTAAAATAAACAGACGTTTTTCAATTGGTAAAACCTTGTCTAGTGATGCCATCACTACGGCCATGCTCCCATCCATCCTCCCTGACGCGTATCGTTACGGTAGGGCCGCCCGTCCCAGCTATCGGTAGCCGATCTGAGAAAACTTTTTGGAAAAGTCGGGCTATGGACCCAACTCTATTTGGGAGGGGAGAACTCCCTCACATGGTACAACCCATGCAGAGGCTGAGGTGTCAGAATGCGGAACGTGCGTAGCCTACTTTAAGAGAAGATAGACTAACGTGACAAATGTCAACAACAAAAAAAATCCTCGACCGTTCCAAAAGTGAAGCGGCCCACCGGGAAACACTCCCGATTCTCCCGATTACCCACCCCGGCCCTGGTTGACAATCATACTCAAATCACAAAGAATAAAAAACAACTTATTTGGTGAGTTCCATCTAGAATATGCCTATATGTCTAAAAACCAAGTGAAAGGAATACTATACAGTGATAGCATAGTTTTTCGTATTTCGTATTTTTGTCCGCGTCATGTATCTGCTTCTTAATCAGACTTGTACCCCATTCTGACAGTTTTCTGACTCTACTGCAAGGCCTTACACGCTCGCGACTGGTTGTATGACATGTACAGCTGGTTGTGAGCTTGCACGAGCCTCAGAGCTAGGAGCATGTCAAGCCACTGTTCTGCGCAAGACTGGACAAGCCAGGAACTTGAAAGATGGCGCAGTCCATTTTTCGCTCTCGCTTGCCTCACTGTGCCACTGAGCGCTTTCCATAGAAATGAACAGGGATGGGGTGTAGGTAAACCTTGCCTAGAGCACGAAATGTGCTAGGACCGGCACTGGTTTAGAATACTTACTTGACTAAAGACTGCAAGTCTTCAAGGTTCTAAAGTAGCACCATTTTCCTAACCCTAACCCGAGCGAACCATTTTCCTATCGATAGGAAAATCATAGAAGGAACATCTGCTATAAAGAACCTGTTATGGCAATCTGATTACAATTAATTCTGTCTTGATCAGACACAGTCTGGTCTGGAATGATATATCTCAACTATAGCTGTTGGTAGTTGCATGTCTGTTGCTACAGTGTAGCAAGTTAGCGATAGCTAGTCTACAGATAGCTACAGTAACAGTTACTTACATTGATTATCAGTAATTGCATAATCCTATGCACAATTTCATTGCCAGTTCAATGATAAGCAGTGCTAAATGAAATATTTGGCACAGTTGTAAGAATATTGCAGTAAAGGCTCAGGGAAATATTATGGCTAGAGAACTAGCAGCAAGACATCCTGGAAACTTTTTATGCCAGTAGTGACACAAAATCTGACCAGCTTGCATAGGATTATGCAGTTACTAATATCTAGTGTGATGTGGGAGCAGGGGCGCCATATAGGGGGGAAAAGTTAGGACGATTCTAAGGGCCCCTGACTGACAGGGGCCCCAAAAAATAGGCAAAAAGTAATATAAAACTAGAGAGGGTACAATTTCTGGAGAAATTGTAGGGTGTGCTTGCTTGCGTCGGTTGCACAGGGGTCTGTTTTTGAATGACATTTTTACAACTGATATTTCTGTATATTTTATATAAAAATGCATACTTATTATTTATAAAGATGACATAGATTTAAAAGCATTTTTTTTTTGCTGCTCATTTACAACTGAAAATACGAGTGAAGTGTAGAATGAAATAGATGTCTTCTCATTTCCCCTGCAAGAGGCAGCCTCATCGTTGAATCAAAACGAATACATTTGGCAGACCGGTGTAAAAATTGACCTAATCTCTATGACTTAAACGTCATTTTAAGTTTTTCCCTTCTCATTATATTTTCAGGCATTTAGCCTACTCATTGCATTCATTCATTAATAAAGAACCCCCTTTGAAGATTATTCTACGACGTTGCCCGGCAGTAGAAGATGGAATCGCGATTCAAACAGTACCATCTGCTAACTGAAAATATGCCCCCCAAAACATAAATAAGCTTGACATTTATTTAGTGGAAAATCGCTCATTCATAAAAAGCTCACTGGTAGCAACCATTGTCAGTAACAACGCAAAATGCGATATAGCCGTGTGTGGAGAAGCTGCCCCGGTAAATTGTACTACTACGGTACAGTACTAGTAGACTACTGCTGTGTTCGTCTTGGTAGCGATTGCGTTGGTTGAATTGGATTTAACGTTCCGTTGTATGGTTTAGGCTGAAATTTATTATTTTCATGAACAGATTGACAACGTTTAGGCTGTGGCAATGAAGTTCAGGTTAGTAGTTAGATAGACTTTTGATTTAAGTAAGGAGAGTGCCGAACATGTTCTGTCGCCGTTTGACTTCCTAAATAGCTGTGTACTGTAGATGTTTTTGTAGTGTGTCTCGCGTAAGCTACAGCGTTGCAGTTAGCTACACTGGTTTGAAACCACAGGTAATGGTAATTTCACCAACAAATCGTTTACTAATGTCAGAATAAATCCTACAACGAAAATGTATATGTGAGGAATGTGTACTTTAACGATTGAAAACAGATACATTATAGACCACTGTAGTATGTGTTGCCCGGGCAACACAGGCTATAATGTCATGATGCTAATACTTCAGTGAAATAGTAGACTACTGTTTCCGAAAGTAGATGTAGTTCCTTAATAATATCAGCTTATATTGTAGTTACATTACACATCACAATTGTGTGTCATGTCACAAAGTAAAATGAGTAAATAGTTATCACCCTGGCCTCTTTGCTTGTGGCGTTTCTGCAGCTGCCTTGCAGTAAAGCTATAGTTAGCCTAGCTATCCCTGAACAGATGCGAAACGAATGTTCTGCCAAAGGTAGTCACGCGTGTTTTCGTGACGTTAGTGACGTTAGTAACGTCAGTGACTGTGGCTAGCAAATTAGCTGCCTTGCAGTAAAGCTATAGTTAGCCTAGCTATCCCCCAAGTTAACAGATACGAAACGAATGTTCTGCCAAAGGTAGTCACGCGTGTTTTCGTGACGTTAGTGACGTAGTGACGTTAGTAACGTCAGTGACTGTGGCTAGCAAATTAGCCACCGTTAGCTTCACTTTTTGCCACAAAAACTTAACTTCAGCCTAAACCATGCAACGGAACGTAAATCCCAATAGAAGCAACTCAATCGCTACCAAGACGAAACTTTTGACACCTAGGTTGTCTAGGTAGGCCAAATATTGACTGAGTTTTAAGGGGGCAAAAAGAAATAAAAAAAATAAAAATAATAATAACTAGAGAGGGTACAATTTCTGGGGAAATTGTAGGGTGTGCTTGCTTGCGTCGGTTGCACAGGGGTCCGTTTTTGAATGACATTTTTACAACTGATATTTCTGTATATTTTATATAAAAATGCATACTTATTATTTATAAAGATGACATAGATTTAAAAGCATTTTTTTTTTGCTGCTCATTTACAACTGAAAATACGAGTGAAGTGTAGAATGAAATAGATGTCTTCTCATTTCCCCTGCAAGAGGCAGCCTCATCGTTGAAACAAAACTAATAAATTGGGCAGACCGGTGTAAAAATTGACCTAATCTCTATGACTTAAACGTCATTTTAAGTTTTTCCCTTCTCATTATATTTTCAGGCATTTAGCCTACTCATTGCATTCATTCATTAATAAAGAACCCCCTTTGAAGATTATTCTACGACGTTGCCCGGCAGTAGAAGATGGAATCGCGATTCAAACAGTACCATCTGCTAACGGAAAATATGCCCCCCAAAACGTAAATAAGCTTGACATTTATTTAGTGGAAAATCGCTCATTCATAAAAAGCTCACTGGTAGCGATCATTGTCAGTAACAACGCAAAATGTGATATAGCCCTGTGTGGAGAAGCTGCCCCGGTAAATTGTACTACTACGGCACAGTACTAGACTACTGCTGTGTTCGTCTTGGTAGCGATTGCGTTGGTTGAATTGGATTTAACGTTCCGTTGTACGGTTTAAACTGAAATTAATTATTTTCATGAACAGATTGACAACGTTTAGGCTGTGGCAATGAAGTTCAGGTTAGTAGTTAGATAGACTTTTGATTTAAGTAAGGGGAGTGCCGAACATGTTCTGTCGCCGTTTGACTTCCTACAGCTGTGTAGATGTTTTTGTAGTGTCTCGCGTAGGCTACAGCGTTGCAGTGAGCAACACTGTAGTGGTAATTTCACCAACAAATCGTTTACTAATCAGAATAAATCCTACAACGAAAATGTATATGTGAGGAATGTTTATTTTAACGATTGAAAACAGATAACGCTACATCATAGACCACTGTAGTATGTGTTGCCCGGGCAACACAGGCTAATGTCATGATGCTAATACTTCAGTGAAATAGTAGACTACTGTTTCCGAAAGTAGATGTACTTCCTTAATAATATCATCTTATATTGTACATTACACATCACAATTGTGTGTCATATCACAAAGTAAAATTAGTAAATAGTTATCACCTGGCCTCTTTGCTTGTGGCGTTTCTGCAGCTGCCTTGCAGTAAATCTATAGTTAGCCTAGCTATCTCCCAGAAGTTAACGAGCTGCTAAACTAATATTCTGCTAGAGGTAGTCACGCGAGTTTTCCTGACGTTAGTGACGTAAGTAGCGTCATTGACTGTGGTTAGCAAGTTAGCCACCGTTAGCTTCACTTTTCGACACAAAAACGTCATTTCTACTTAAACCGTGCAACGGAACGTAAATCCCAATACAAGCAACTCAATCGGTACCAGGACGAAACGTTTGACACCTAGGTTGTCTATGTAGGCCAAATATTGACTGAGTTTTAGGGGGGCAAAAAGAATAATAATAATATATATGTGAGAGAACAAAGGTTGTGCCCTTGCCGAAGGCAAAGCACACCCAATAATAATATATATGTGAGAAAACAAAGGTTGTGCTCTCGCCGAAGGCTTGAGCACACCCAATTATATTATATTATATAAACCATCATTGAGTATATAATACATTTAAAATATAATAATACAATGAATGATCTCTTTATATTTACTTGTGTTTGGCAATAAAGGTTAAATATCCCTATTGACCAAAAAGTAAACATCCATATTGACCGACCATCCCCCTGTATCTGCATGAAATGGTTTGATCCTGCCTTAGCGCACTTATCGGTGACGGTGTTTAGTTGCAGTCAGTAGATGCGCTAGTCGCTAGAATGTCGGGCCGTAAACACAAATCAGGGTTTCGGAAAGATCTGAGAAAAAAGAGAGGATAGACAAAAGAGAGGGTTTCAATCAGTAACCCAGTTTTTTACCAAGAAAGGTGGGTAGCCAATCTGTGAGTGGTATTAACCTGTTGGTTTAATGTCCATATAAGCTATCTAGCTACCCAGCTAACAAGGGACGTCCTGGGGACGTCATTTTGTTAGCTGGGTACAGTGTTAGCCTACATTTCATCAACATTTAATCAGTGCAGGGAAACATTTAGCAAGATATTCAGCTTAAATTATTGTCCCGAATCCCTGCCCCTTTTAACAGACTTAACAACAGATGAGTCAGCAGCACCCCAGTCTCCCCATTACTATCGAACTCCAAGAAGCAATCCATTAATTAACCCTCCCGCGCTACCAGCAGAGGGCGCCAACCGCGACACGTCATATGTCCGATTTGCGCCACGGGGTGGGGGGGGGGGGGGCCCACTTGGAATTTTTGCCATGGGGCCCGAAATTCCTGGCAGTGCCCCTGTGTGGGAGCATTGTGATGATAAAGATTGAAATATTGCATGGCATTGGTTTGTTGTCTCATACTTGTTAAATCTACATCATTAAAAGGTCAAACCAGGTTTGCCCATCCATGTAAAAAATAAATGAACCAAGTGTCTAAATGCTTTTTAACCCTAGCAAATGACACATCACCCACCTGACTTGACCAAGTCTGGCCGTACATCTCTCTCGTCCTCTGATCAACCCCGGCCTAGGACAGTTAAAAGGGGTCTTGAGAATGTAGCAGTTGATATACCCGCAGGTGAGTCTCCAAACAGCCTTTTGTCTCTAGCATTACCGTGAGATATTCACTTCAGTACCACATTGTCATCAAACAAACTATTACAATGCTTGTCACACTTTCTTGCTTTCTTTTTAAGAGAAGCCTAACAAAAAAGTTTATGGTGTTAGTTTTGTATGTAGGATGTACGTAGCTACAGTACATATCTTTGGTAAACAGTTAACTGTGCAGTATAAGTCACTGATGATATGTCCATTTATTAGTTTTTCATGCAAATAGTAAGAAAACATTTCCAGCATCCATGTAATTGATGTGCTGTTGTCACCCAGGTGAACCTGACAAAGTGGATCACCTGGTTATGATGGTTCATGGAATTGGGGCAACATGTGACCTTCAGATGCGTGGAATTGTTCAGTGTGGTATGACAACCTTTCACTTGCTTAAAACTTTATATTACCTTCAGATGTTGACACCAGCGCATACCAGTGTAGATGCAAATGGCAAAAACATGGTGTTATGATCTTCATATGGCCAAAAATATACAGACACTTACTTGTTGAACATCTCATCCCAAAATCATAGGTTGTAATATCGAGTTCCCACTTTGCTACAATAAATGCCTCCACTCTTCTGGGAAGGCTTTTAAATGGAAGCTGGAGCATTGATATAGAATTGACTGACATTCTGCCACAAGGGCATTAGTGAAGTTGGGCACGGAT
Organism: Osmerus eperlanus; assembly: GCF_963692335.1. Classification (NCBI taxonomy): domain Eukaryota; kingdom Metazoa; phylum Chordata; class Actinopteri; order Osmeriformes; family Osmeridae; genus Osmerus; species Osmerus eperlanus. Next base: position 4,132,727 of record NC_085018.1, read on the forward strand.
GTTGAGTGATTCGACCTGGCTGGTAGATGGTGTTAAAATTCATCCCAAAGGTGTTTGATGGGGTTGAGGTCAAGCTTTTCCACACTGAACCATTTCTGGCTGGACATCTTATCTAATGCTTAAGCAAAACACACAGTGCTGAACATACAGTGCAAGTAATTTGTTGAAATTGATCATTCTCTCTCTCCTGTAGTGAATGACTTCCGGAGTATCTCTCTTAATTTACTGAGCACTCACTTCAAGGAGACAGGACAAGACATTGGCCGGGTAGAGTTTTTGCCAATAAACTGGCATAAAGTGTTACATGGAGATGCAACTGGAGTGGACACGTATGGGGCTTGATTTAATAGAGGATTTACTTTGATCTGTTTTTTAAGTAGACTTTGAATATAATTTCACCTGAATGTTTCATTTTGAACATAAAAATGATCTGTATGTATACATGTATAATTACTCTTCCATACTCTCAACAGGGATATCCAGAGAATTACCCTGCCCAGTATCAGTCGCCTACGTCAATTCAGCAATAGCACAGTGTTGGACCTCTTCTTTTACAACAGCCCCACCTACTGCCAGACCATTGCAAACACCGTTGCCTCTGAGATCAATCGCCTCCATCGCCTCTTTCTCCAGCGCCACCCACAATTCATTGGGGCTGTGTCACTGGCTGGACACAGTCTGGGTTTGTATTAATTGATAACATCACACTCACAAAAGCATTTTACTGCTGGTGCAACTTTGGCCATATTTGGACAAAACTCATGTTTATAGGGGACGTAAGTTGAGTAATACTTATCACCCAGAAATGAAATGTGTTATTTGAGACATAAGACTAAAATGCACAGACTTCCCAGCTGATTCTGAGTTTAAGATTAGGTTTAAAGCAGTGACCTCCACTTGAATTCCTTCTGTCTATTCTTCTAGGTTCTCTGATCTTATTTGACCTTCTTACAAATCAAAAGAAATATTACACAGATGAAGCAACAGTAAGTATGATGAAATAATAGTAGTAATGATAAAAAGTAAAAGTTAAGTGTTTATGCTCAGCAGAAGGACATCCTAGTCCTTATAGTTTTTCAAATGGGATGTTGGTTATCATGCATCTACTGTAAATTATATGAATACACAGTAGCATGCAACTGAGCGTGTGCAGTACTGAGCATGCAACAAAAACATGTAAATTATGGCTAACATACTTTAATAATAATAATAAGACTTTTTATATAGCACATTTCATACAAGAATTGCAGCTCAATGTGCTTTACATAAAATCCCAAAATAATAATACAAGTGATAAAAGTAATAACAATTAAAAAATTAAAATGTAACTCAACAAAATACAGGCCGCAGTCTTTGCGGGAATCCAATACACATAAGCCGCAGTCTTTGCGGTATCTCGAGCCACAGTCTTTGTGGTTTCCCAATATATATAAATAAAAATAAAAACATACAACAAACCAGACTAGCCGCAATCTATCTGCGGTCTCTCAAATCCGTCTTAGACTCGAGCTGCCTTTGCAGTTTCCAAAACATATAACAACCCAGACTAGCCGCAATCTATCTGCGGTCTCTCGAATCTATCTTAGACTCAAGCTGCCTTTGCAGTTTCCAAAACATACAACAAACCAGACTAGCCACAATCTATCTGCGATACTTTGTGTTACCAGTATTTGCCTATTTATAGTACTTTGCAAGAATAATATATCCATAAAGATAACACCTCAACAGCATCTCTTGTAGGCCTTGAAGGAGCCAAAAGTGTAATAACTACCAATAACCAAACAACTCTCGTTAATAAATTTAGCAATTTTGCAACTCATCATTACATTGATAATTATTTAACTTAACATCCAAATTAATCACTTACTCATTACATTGCTGTTTTACCACAGCTAAAATGTCTCAACTACACATTACAGTGCTGTTTAATTCACACCTAAAATGTGTCAACTAGAAATTACATTGCTGTTTTACCACACCTAAAATAGGCAAATATACTTATTTGCTGTCCTCTATTGAAGGGACAATTCATCAGGATCTTCAAACAAATTGACATTTTATTGTATTTTGTAGTATCAGTAGTATCTTGCCACCCAGTCTAGATCCACTCCTGCAATTAATACATTAGTTATTGCATTAAGTTTAGTACCTCTTTTATTATTATTATTATAGGTTTATCCTGATTCTCTGCTGTCTGTCGGTGCATTTATTTTTTACATATTATACCTGTAAATCTTGGGAATGTCCTTAGAAACAGAGCCCTGTCAAAAGTACTATCCACTCTGAGAGCTTTGAAGACATTCTTAGGAATGAAGGACTGGGCGAGTATGCCAATACGATTAAAGAGAAGCAGATGGATGTGGAATCACTGGTAAGGAACAATAGTAAAATCACTGAACACTTGTTAACATTGTGTATTATAATTTTTTGGAAGCCTTTATCAATGTGTGTATTTGTGGGGTGTGTGTATTTTGTTACTAGGCACTGTGTTCGGAGACTGACTTCAAAGAATTAGGAATACCTTTGGGTCCTCGCAAGAAGATCCTGTACTTGATGGGAAAATTGCAAGTCACAGAGGTATGAACCTTTAAAAAAAAAGCGAAACAATATTTTTCTCATGAATCACAGTTGAAATCTAATTTGCCTCTATATCCTACCACTGGAATAACTGTTACTGATGTCAAGTGAATATAATATATGAGCCACATGAGCCATGAACTGTTTGTTAAGTAAATCAGGGGCACAGATAACACACACTGAGAACATTTGCTGCATTCAAAATACAAATAAATTGTTGCTATTCTGTTGAATCAAAGTAGATGTTTCTCTCAGTGTTACACAGTCAACAGAGATCTAGGGCCAACAGCAGATTTAACATGCTGAAACTGACAATTTGACAATTTGAATGCCGGGGAGAAATGTGAAATAAGAGCTTTCCCTGCCTTGAGAATCAACTTTTTCTCTTTTAGCTTCAATTTGCTTGGTTCAAACAGTACCTCAGTCTTTTTTACTGTGTCCATGGCTAAATTACTGCTGCTGTATCTGAAGATGGGGCATTTCATTTTTATTTGTGCATAGTGCAGAACATAGTTACCCTGGGACTACTAATAACAACATGCCTATAAGGACCAATAATACCGAATTCCTACAAGATAATTTACTACTACAAACAATTCAGTAGAGTGCTAGAGTGCTGCTATGTGGCAATTCAGATTTCTTGACCAGACATTCTAGAAGACTTCTGCATTGTAAAGCTATACTATAGTATCTATCCTAATACAACCTAAATACTGTTGGTGCAAAGCTAAAACAAAAACAGTCCAACCATCCATATTGTTTGGATTCCTAATCGAACTATTCTTTCTTACTTTCTCTCAGCAGGAATCCAGGACAGGAATTGTACTCCCAGTTTCTGCTGCATTGTTGTGCCAAGAGGAAGCAGTTTCCCAAGCCGAAGCCCTTGAAATAATACAGCCTCAAGTATCCTCCACCAGCACTGTGGATTACAAGTATTGTGATGTTGGTATTGGACAGGTAAAAAAACACAGTAGACAGTCTGGAAGAACAGTCTTCTTCCAGCCACAACAACAGTGTTATTGTAAAATCAAAATCCCCCCCAAAATCTGCAATCAATATAATCATTAGCCATTCCTGTCACACCCCTGGTAGTAAGTAAGTAAGACTTTATTTATATAGCACATTTCATACAAGAATTGCAGCTCAAGGTGCTTTACATAAAATCAATAAAAACAATAATACAAGTGATAAACAATAAAAATAAAAATCCCAATAAGATCTCTGTTCAAGAGAGAAACCAACTTTAAACATGCATCTTAAAAGTAACAATAATATAATTAATAAAAGTAGGAAAACCCTTTTGAGATAAAATTACTTAAATGCTTCGGTAAAAAGGTAGGTTTTAAGCTGTCTTTTAAAAATGTCTAGAGTGTTTGCTTCCCTAATATTTATGGGTAATTTGTTCCATAGTTTTGGGGCGTAATTGACAAAGGCCGAATCACCAATCTTCTTATGACTGCTTCTGGTGACCTCTAATAGGCCTGCATTTGATGATCGCAGTGTTCTAGCTGGTGTGTAGTTTATAAAGGAGTTAGCAATGTAGCTAGGTCCTTGTCCGTGTAGAGCTTTGTATGTGAGGAAAAGGACCTTAAAGTCAATTCTGAAGGTAACAGGGAGCCAGTGTAAAGTAGCTAGGACAGGACTAATGTGTTCTCTCCTTTTAGTTTTGGTTAATAATCTAGCTGCAGAATTTTGAATGAGCTGTAGTCTTTCAGTGGTTTTCTTGGGAATACCAGTGAAAAGTGCGTTACAGTAGTCCAGCCGGCTGGATATAAAAGCATGAATTAACTTCTCTGCATCATTTTGGTTTATGAATGGTCGTACCTTTGCTATATTCCTCAGGTGAAAGAAAGCTGTTTTGGTCACTTTATTAATGTGAGAGTTGAAATTCAAATCTGAGTCCAGGATTACACCGAGACTCGTCACCTCTGGTTTAAGACAGGGGGTTAAACCTCCAAGATTCTTAATAAGCATCTCTCTTTTGGATTTGGGGCCACATAGTAGGACTTCGGTTTTGTCTTCATTTAATTTAAGAAAGTTAGCGTTCATCCATTTGTTTATTGCCAACAGGCAGTTGGTAATGGAATTGATGGCCGTTGCATCGTTGGGTTCAGTGGATATATATAGTTGTGTGTCATCCGCATAGCTATGGAAATCTATGTTATGTTCTCTGATTATGTCGCCGAGTGGTAACATATAAAGAGAAAAAAGTAATGGACCTAAGCAGCTTCCTTGAGCAACCCCGTAGCAGTTCTCATGTTTCTTGGACCTATGGTCACCTAAACTAACATAAAACTTCCTTCCTGTGATATATGATTTCATCCAGTTCAATACACTATCCGTGAACCCAATAAGCTTTTCCAGTCTATTGATTAGGATGTCGTGATCAATTGTATCAAATGCTGCACTGAGATCTAACAGGATAAGGATAGAGACTTTATTTGCATCAGAGTTTAGTCTGAGGTCGCTAATTATTTTGGTGAGAGCAGTTTCAGTACTGTGATATTTCCTGAAACCTGACTGTGAGACTTCCAGGATGTTATTTTCTTCAAGAAAAGAATTTAATTGGACTAAAACTATCTTTTCCAGTACTTTACTAATAAATGGAAGGTTTGATATTGGTCTGTAATTTGCAAGTAGACTGTTATCCAATTTGGGTTTCTTTAATAGGGGCTTTACAACAGCTGTTTTGAAGGCATCTGGGAAAACGCCAGTTCTAAGGGATGTGTTTATAATCTCTAGCACCGGACCTGAGACACTATCAAACACTCGCTTAAAGAATGTTGTGGGTATAGGATCAATATCTGAGGTTGTGGAGTTAGATTCGCTGACAATTTTGGAAAGTTCTCTAAGTGTGATACAGGTAAATGTGCTCATGGTTATGTTGCAGAATCTACTGATGTCAGTTTCGACCCCACTATTAATAATACTAGCTCTGATCAAAGTTATTTTGTTCTTGAAGAACAAAGCAAGCTCTTCACATTTAACTACTGAGGATGGAGGTGGAGCAGGGACAGTGTTTAGCAGCTGGTCAATGGTGGAGAAAAGAACTCTGGAATTTCTGGCATTTTCTGTAATAATGTTGGAGAAATATTCTCTCCTTGCTAGACGGATGGTTTTGTTATAGGTGGTTAGTGTATCTTTGTAGATATTGTAGTGGATAGTGATCTTTGTTTTCCTCCATTTTCTCTCTGCTGCACGGCATTTTCTTTTTGTTTCACTAACATTTTTATTTCTCAGCCATGGGGAGGTTCTGCTTGTGCACTTCTTTTTGGTTTTCAGTGGTGCAACAGAGTCTAACACAGATAATAGTGCATCATTGAGGTTCTCTACCATTTCATTCAGAGAGCAATCATGGTTAGTCGGCTCATATAGAGCAAATTGTTCAGAAAATGTCATCATAGCTGTATCGTCTAAATATCTTCTATGGACTAAGAATTCTTTTTTGTTTTTTGTTAGGATAATTTCCACATTAAAAAGTATATAATGATGGTCTGAGAGGGGTAGATCAGTTATTGAAATATTATTGATATTTAGTCCAGTTGTTATCACTAGATCTAGTGTGTTTCCGTGTCGGTGTGTTGGGTCTGTTATGTGTTGAGTTAGATTGAAACTGTCAAGGAGATTTAAGAGCTCAATAGTTCTTGGGTCTGCTTTTTTATTTACTTGGATATTTAAGTCTCCGTTTAAAACTACTTTGTCATATCTAGTGACACATAGTGATAATAGTTCAGAGAATTCTTGTATGAATATTGGCGAGTGCTTGGGTGGCCGATATATAATAACAAAAAGTATTGATTCGGTTTTGAGCTCTATAGCAAGATATTCATATGATGTGAATTCACCTAGCTCAGTGATTTTGAACAACAGTTTAGAGGAGAAAATAGCTGCGATTCCTCCACCTTTTTTTGATGTCCTAGAAACTTGGTGAAAGCTGTAATCGGGCGGACACGCTTCTATCAAAGTTGCTGTTGCCGTGTCATTGTTTAGCCAGGTTTCTGTTAGACAGATGCAGTCTAAGTTGTTTTCTTTGACCAGATCATTAACTAGAAATGTTTTGTTATTTAGTGATCTAACATTTAGAAGGGCCAGTTTCATCTGTGGGGTATTAACAGATAAAACAGGGGTAGATAAATCTGTTGGAAGAATATGGATAGTTCTGTGACTTCTAACACTAGTTTCAGGTTTGTAACCATGCATTTTACCATGCCATTTTCTGTTTGTGATGATGACCGGTATGTCCAATGAAATAGCATGGTGGCTGTCCTAGCGTAGCTTTTCTTTGGGAAAGTCTCTGTCACTGAGCTGTTCCATCACAAGGGAATTCATCCGGGGGGTGCAGATCTGTGCAGGGCCCATGTCCTTGCAGGAGGCTGTTTGAATGTTCTGTTCTGTTCCATGGGAGGTTGTTTGGGATGCGTCAGTCAGCTTAGACACAACAGGGATAGGGTAGAACTATGAATTGTTTTTGTTAATTTCATTTTTATATAGTAGTTTAAGAGTCTACAGAGAACATAGCATTTGCAGCATCGACCTGCAACTGGAAAGACACAGACACACTCACCCATTCTCTCTTAAATTTGAACAAGAAGCCTAGTCCCTGTTGATGCGAAGCATCTCCAAAGCATGATGCTTCCACCACCATACTTTACTGTAGGGATGGTGTGTCTTGAGGTATTTTTGGCCAAAACTCAAACTTTATCTTGTTCTCATCTGACCACATAGCCACATGGCAGCTGGGTCACTTATGCATTCTGACTCCTAAGAAATTGCTTTTTTCTTGCCACCCTTCATAGAGGCCAGTGTTATGCAGTGCTTTTGATAGATTGACTGGTGGTCAGTATTTACACTGAGGAGTGAATTCAACCAATTCAACTCGATTGCAAGTGCAACAACAACATCTCGACTACAGTGGCTAACTAATACAATTTAGATTGGGTGTAACCTTTCCCTAATTAGAATCAGAATCTGAAAGGGTTTTATTCGCCATGAAAGTTTGCACAGACAAGGAATTTACTTTGGCAGGAAGGTGCATACATTATACATATAGGAATCCTCAAACTTAAATATGTGGTCTAACTATACTAAAGGTACAAGCTACCTAATACTAATAAGAAATATAAAATAAAATATAAAGTAGCCAAATAATTAACAATATAAAAATATCGAAAATACAAATAGTACAAGAGATACAAATAGTACAAAATATACAAATAGTGTAATATAGTGCAATTTCAATGTGGCAAGGTGTCATTGTGCAGATTGTGAATTAAGTCAGTGCGAGCTCTTGGCCTTGTTGAAGAGGCCAACAGCGGATAGGAAGAAACTGTCAATGCATTATAATTGAAGACATTTAAATGAATACTTCTCAACTAATTTTCTGATATATTTATGTTAAAAAATATTATGTTTAATATAACCAACATAAAACCATTGTGTCTTACAAAAGAGTTTGTGTTTTCTAATAAATTGTCATATAGAACAAAAATGTATTGTACCTTTGTACAAGTAGAGAGAAATTATAAGGGGTTTAACTACTTTGAAAGGCACTGAATATTTTAATTCTAATATGTTAGTGTGGCTTGAATATAAAATGTAAATTACCCAGTGTTACAAATGTTACATTGTTAGAATTTTTTTTTACTAAGATAATCTGATAAATAAGAATTCTGAATGAACATTGTACTGTGACTGCACATGTAGGTGTCCATCAACTACCCTGAGCTGGCCTTTGAACCTCAAGCCTTCTTTGCCTTGGGATCGCCTATTGGGATGTTTCTTACTGTGCGCGGCCTTAAAAGGATTGATCCTAACTACAGCCTCCCTACGTGCAAGAGCTTCTACAACATCTTTCATCCAGTAAGTTCAATTAGTATGTTCAGTATTTTATTTAATCTACGGCAATACTAGGATGAAACTCCTAGTGATCAAAAATAGTTCCTGACATTAAACTATAGTACAAGTCCCAAGACTATAGTCCAAATGTATCTGCAGAGGGCATTCTATTGTACCTTGAAGATTAGATAGTATCCAATTGCTGTGAAAGTACCAAGTCAATGAATTGAATAGCTAAGTACAAGTTCAAGACAAAATCAATGTATTTATTACACATATGTAAGGTGCAGGTGTCTGATACACTCAATTTGAATATCACTGAAGACTGTTCAATGAATACAGGAAATCAAGGGAGTTAAATATGACTAAATGTAAATAGTATCACAATATGGGAGGATACGAGACGATTAGCATAGCCTTCACAAGCACAGAAAAAGGACACTGCATGCTAGATAGCTTTTGTTTAGGTCTTTAGATAAGGTTCCTAGAAATGGCCTTGACGTTCCTTCTATTTTCCTCGTTCAAAGTTGCATGGTGTTATACACTTTGGTAACATTGTGACCTCTGACCTACACTAGTGTCCAGGCCTTTCCTAGTCACACCTTACAAAAAACTAACTTATGGCTATGCAGGCATAAGAAAACAGCATAATGACAGTTTATCAATGATACAAGAAACCTAATTCATAGATAGGCATATGTCTCTCTTTGAGAGACATATCTTTAATTATTGTTAACTGATCAGTGTTTTAAGGACAAACCTCTTCAACCTGCTTATGTACTTTGAAACCCAACTCCCATCGCAGCCTTGAAATGAGGGATTGGGGTTTACAATGCATACCTAATATCTAGCAATCATGGACAAATTGGAGAATCAACCATGTCCAACCCTGAATGCTAGCGGAATTGATCAGCTTTGTAGGACAGCCTATGGGAATTAAAAGACAGTGGACTTGATAATTGGGGCAGGGAATTCAGGTTTTGTTGAAATAAGAAGATACATTATGCAGGCATGGAAACTCCTTACCTTTAGGTGGGTCACCTACGTGGTGCAGATCCGATGAGAAAATATTGGGGGGCCGTGCTTCGCAACTTTACAACTGTCTCTGGAACGAATCGTCACTCTTAATGCCTAAACCTCACAGCCAATCAGGGGCAGAGTGGGGAGAGGTTTTCTACATTGATCTAGCCTTTTAATTTTGCTCTCAAAGTGCACTAGATTGATGCGTTTAACTTTAAAATTTAAGAAATCTTCCGGGGGTGCATGCCACCGGACCCCCCTAGAGGGCCGGGGGTTCATCGTATCGTTCTCACCTTTTTTACCCCTGACCTGTTTGCATGCCTGATTATGTGTTTAAAGTTTTTAGAACATAGTTTGCCTAAATTGTAATAAAGCTATGTGGAATATTAATATGTTTGTGTGGAAAAATGTATAGTTTATTGTGGGGTTTATAAGTTCATAGGTATGGACAGTCAAAAAGTCTAGTTATAATTCATAACTTACTCATGGTTGCAGTACAGTATGAACATTTGCGTAACATTTTCCAGCAAAACATAAGCCTTTTATGCCCAAACTTGACCAGTCCCAAAATGTTAGTAAATTGCAATAGCCTGCTATCAGACAGTGATCTGGCTTAGTATGTTTTATTGGGTGTTCTTGCCTTTGGCAATGGCCCAGTGTGGACTAGTGTTAAATGCAAAGAAAACAGATTTTTTATGAAGTTGCATGTGTCCATACAGTTTGACCCTGTGGCCTACAGGATTGAGCCCATGGTGCTCAGTCCAGGGCAGGAACTACCTCCCATGTTGATTCCACATCACAAAGGCAGGAAAAGGATGCATCTAGGTGAGATGTCATGCATGCAAAAAGATATTAGACTTTTAAGAATATTTCAGAGGGTAATTTTTCAACTGAAGTAAGCATACAGTTGCAATACATGTAGTAGCACAGTGTTTTGTAAATATAGCATTTACAAAAGTATTTAGTAGTACTCTTTCTATGACTAGTACCTCAATTTATTCGATATTCTAACTACAGGTCTTGACTTGGATGTTTCTCTTTAAATATAATCTTTCATTACTAATATCATATTTTATTACTAATGCTGTGGGAGAATAATTTTGATGGAATTATGATGTGAAGATGATGCTTGCTTACACATTTATTTACTCAAATATTCGATTCATTTTGTTTAGTCTCTTATTCACCTAAATTCTGAAAATATCTATTTCCACAGAGATGAAAGACAACTTGACAAGAGTGAGTTCAGACCTTCTTGCATCATTTGGAGCTCTTCGTAGTGTGTGGCAAACTCTCACTCAAGTGCCCAGTACCTTACTGCAACTGGAACAGGAGGAAAAAACTGTGTCAGGGCCTCTTGATGATTCTGAAGGTGAGACACGGCTCCAAGCCTTTTAGTACACATAGAAGAAAACAGAATACAACATTTCTGTTTATGAATCTCTAAACCACAAGTTATTTTTAGTAACAGATTTTGTGCCCTGACTTTAGGAAACATGATTCAATTGAAATTCTCAGATTACTAGGTATCCCATAAAACAGACCCCCACCTAACCATGTTGATCCTAATTATCTTACACTCATATTTACATATGTATAGATGTTATGATCTTAATTTGATCATCACATAGAAGTTTCTTGGCTCAACATGGCATGAAGAGTTAAGTAATGCTTCTTTTTTTTCTTAACATAATTATTTGGGGGTGAATTTTGCCAACACAACCACCGGCAGAAATTGTGTAGACCTAGCAGCCAGAATGTTACAGTTCAGAGTCAGACCATGAACAGTGAATACTGTTCTGCTGGGTTCCCACAGGCCTTAGTGAAATCTAAAATGATAAAAGAAAAGTTTCAATTCTGACATGTTTTTGATTTTGCCTGCCCATCAAGCTTCCGTACTTATCTTCTTGTTGAAATTGTACTTTCCAGCTGGTTTCAATCATGCTGTGGGTGTTCAAACTCAGGACAAACTGTAAATGAGGTGTGAATTTACTGTTAAAGTATTTATGCGGTGTGAACATATAACAATCATTATTGTATTCTGATACTGTTTCTATTCTAGATGCAAGGGCAGACTCACCAGTCTCTTTTACAGACAAAAACGAAACAAGGAACACTAATGTTGGAATGTTGAATGGCGGACGCCGATATGATTATGTCCTTCAGGAGAAACCCTTTGAGAGCTTCAATGAGTACCTATTCGCCATTCAAAGTCATCTATGCTACTGGTAAAAAAATAAGTTGGTGTGGGTTGGCATTGCTTAATCAAAGTTTTAAAAAATTACTAAGTGTTTAAACCTGTTGTGGTATTTTCCCAGGGAATCCCATGACACAGCTCTGCTTGTTTTGAGGGAAATTTATGAAGGGACTCAGAAGAATCAGCTCAATGAACGTAACTCATCCCTCTAAAGCTGACTTGAATGACACAACTCATCACTTAAAAGCAGTCTTGAATGATGAAGTGTTTTAAATAAAATAATGTATGCACGAATGGGAGTTGGGTTCATGTCAATATGTTTATATGTTTGTCACTTTTTACCACTGGCTCAGTGTCAAAAAGGGAGTCAACACGGGGGGTTTCAAAGAGGTAAAACAAATGTATTTGTATTTCAATGGCTAACTAAGATTCAAACGTGGTATGTCCATAGTAGAATCAGTCGTGTTAGAAGTGTGTGAGTCAAACACATGAAGTGTTTGGTGTGTTGGAAGGTGCAACAAACAAAGTTCTAGCAACCAAAATCCCCCAGAAGCCTCTGTGAACAGGTCTAGTGCAGAGAAGGTTAGCAAGAGAATGAGTGGACTCTCAAAAAGGGTACAGAGCAATACTGCTATAGAAGGATGTCACACACTGGACATAAATAAAGGGACACATGCTAATATGGCCAATCCCTAACAACCTTGTTGAGAAGTGAACTGTAACACTGGTATTTCTTTCTATTAAAGGCAGGATAGGCAAGTTTTGCGAACCCATACATTTTTTACTTGAATTTGAAAGGATTCAAAACAAAATATCCCTATCCTCCCTTAAAAGCCACTCCTCCATGACACAACTCCTGACTACTGCCGGGAGGCAGACAGACAAATAGTCCGTCCAATCATCGCATTTGGTCCGAATGCCATCCAATCATTAGTGCCAATTCAACCTTAATGATTGGTCGTGTTTATTACATTCCTGCAATGCCCACAGATACCGGAATTATTTTACTGTCAAACCTTTAGATGTATTGGTTGCTATCAGGATGTGATGTTTATTTCAGCAAATATGTCAAAAAGTGCTACTCAACAAGTTACAACATTGCCTACCCTGCCTTTAACTATGTAGTATTTTGTCTTTCATATTTATTCTGAGTACACCAAACATTTCCAATTCAACAGCTGCCCTGCTTCCGGTGTGCCCCCACCTGACCAGAGTGTGTAATGGTCGCTGCCCATGGTGTTGACCTCGTGGGCACAACTCAAACCAAAGAAGAAAAACATCACAGATTTAACAAAGGTGATGGTGCACAGTGAGGATATTATAATAATACAAAATACATAAAAAGAAAACCTGTGTGGGAAAAGTGAACGTTCAATTCAATCAATTCAATTCAATATATTTATTTGTCATTGTCATAGAAAACAACGAAATTCTGTTTAGAGCACTCAAAACACTGCATAGTTTGACATAAAAAGTGCAATACAAAGTGCAATATCCCTCCAATAAACTTCCCATAAATAACCCCTGTGTAAACCTTAGCACAATCAATACACGTAACAGTAACAATAATAATATTCAGTATTAGCAGCATCGTGAAGGGCTTTTAACAACATGGACGACCTAACAGAAACATAACAAGGGCGGAACAGTCAAGATATGTGGAGTATTTTGTTATTTGTGCAACAATGCAAAGTCCAGTTCATTTTTATTGTAATTGGTGGGTGTGGTTACTGTCCATGAGAGGGAGGCAGAAGGGGGGGGGTGGGCACTGTTCAGAAGCCTCACAGCCTGTGGGTACAGACTGTTGGTCAGTCTGGATGTTCTGGCCCGTATGGACCTGTACCTTCTACCTGAGGGCAGCAGGTGGAACAGATGGTGAGCTGGGTGGTGACGGTCCCGCAGGATGTTGTGCACTCTCCTCAGACAGCGGGTGGCGTAGACGGTACTGATCTCAGGGAGAGTCGTCCCAATGATTCTCCCCGCAGTTTTTACCACCCGTTGGAGTGCCTGCTGTTCAGCCTTAGTGCAGCTGGAAAACCACACTAAGAAACCCTACGTTAAAACGCTGCTGATGGCACAGTTGTAGAAGTTTGCCATCAGTGGTTTTGGGATTTTGGCGCTCCTGAGTTTCCTCAGAGAGTAGAGGCGTTGTTGGGCCTTTCCCACACCTAAGGCAATGTGAGTACCCCAGGACAGGTCTTCAGTCATGGTCACCCCCAGGAACTTAAAGTTGGGCACCCTCTCTACCTCCTCTGTGCCAATAGAGAGTGTCTGATGGTTATTTTGTCCGCATTTGCGGAAATCTACAATGATCTCCTTGGTCTTCTTGATGTTCAAGACCAGGTTATTGCAGTGGCACCATGACGCCAGATGTTGCACCTCATCCCTGTAGGCAGTCTCATTGTTGTTGTTAATGAGACCGAGCACTGTGGTGTCATCGGCAAATTTGACAATGAGATAGGAGGAGGAGGCAAGGCAGTCATGCGTGTACAGAGTATAGAGCAGGGGGCTCAGCACTCACCCTTGGGGGGCCCCGGTGTTAATGAAAAGGGTGGAGGAGGTGTTCTTGTCCACTCTGACCCTCTGCGTGCGATTAGTTAAAAAGTCAGCAATCCCGTTGCACAGTGTGGTGTCTAATCCAAGATAATTTAACTTGGTCCGGAGTTTGAATGGCCGGATGGTGTTAAAAGCCGAAGAGTAGTCCACAAAGAGGAGCCTTGCATAGGTGTTCTTCTGCTCAAGGTGCTCCAGTAGTGTGTGGAGCACAATGGCATCCTCAGTTGATCTGTTCTCCCTGTATGCAAATTGATATGGATCAAGTGATGGTGAGATAGCTGCTTTCATATGTTTGATGACTAGTCTCTCTAGGCATTTTGCAGGAATGGAGGTGAGTGCCACAGGTCTGTAGTCATTTAGACATGTGACCTTAGACTATTTGGGTATGGGGACTATTATAGCAGCCTTGAAGCAGGCTGGGAGCCATGATGTAGCCAGCGACATGTTGTATATGCCGGAAAAGACGTCCGCCAGCTCCGCTGCACAGTCTCTTAGCACTTAGCACAAGCTTTCCTGATGTTGATGCTGCGGATGACACATCTCACCTCATGTGTGCTCAGGACCGGGGCGGAGTCCGTGGGGGGTAGGGGGGGCAGGACAGGGTCTGTGTTTTCCCTGTCAAAACGGGCATAAAAGAGGTTTAGGTCCTCAGCTAAGGTGGGACAGTCAGCTGAGGGAGGTGGAGTTTTCCTCTTATAGTCCGTGATGGCCCTGATACCCTCCCAGACCTGCCTAGGATTTGTGGCAGTGTGGAATCTGGCTTCAATACGCCTCTTGTGTTGTTCTTTGACAGTACTGATGCCCCTCCTTAAAGCAGTCCTGGCTGCACTGTACGCCTCCGGGTCACCAGAGCTAAAAGCACTATTCCTAGCCCGTATTAGTTGTTGCACTCCGTTTGTCATCCAAGGTTGTCTGTTTGGGAACACACGGAATTGTCTCCAGCATGTTACATTGTCCACACAGAAGGAGATGTAATCCAAGACAGCGGAGGTGTGGTTATCCAAGGTGTCACGAGTGTCCGTGCCCTTTCAATACATCCCAGTCTGTGTGGTGGAAACAGTCTTTGAGCCTAGGGATAGCGTCCTCTGGCCATGTTCTCACTGTTCTGACTGTAGTCCCCGTACTCCTGATCCTGGGTGTATAACGTGGGTGTAGCAGAAGAGAGAGGTGGTCTGATAGACCTAGATGGGGGTAGGCCTGGGCTCTATATGCGTCTGCTACATTAGTATACACCTGATCCAGGGTTTTATCTCCTCTAGTCGCACACTTCACGTTTCAATGTAATTTGTGAAGAACTGATTTTAAATCAGCGTGATTGAAGTCTCCAGCTGCTATAAAGACATTGTCCGGGTGTGCTACTAGGCTGTTGTTTATGCTGTTGTAAACCTGTGCCAGCGCTAGCTTAGCGTTAGTATCTGGTGGAATATACACAGCACAGATGTAAACAGCAGTGAATTCCCTGGGGAGATAAAACGGCCGACACTTTAGCAGCATGAGTTCCACCTCTGGACTACACAGCTTATCCATTACCGTGACGTTGGTGCACCATGAGTTGTTTATGTAGATGCATAGCCCCCCGCCGGTCTTCTTACCAGAGTCCGCAGTCCGGTCGGCTCTGTAGGCGGTGCGGCCTGCTAGCTCTATAGCCGCCTCTGGGATAGAGCTGTCAAGCCAAGTCTCGAGTGAACATTCCTTCCTTGGACTAAGAGAGAATACGACAGACAGTGGAATCATTGAGCAAAATCAGAAATGTATTGATAAAATACAATCAAATTACGAAATGTCTTTGTTTTTTTTGTATCAAAGCAAACATAATTAGCTACAAAACAAAACAATGCTACAGTATGTGAACATGTACTGCATTCTTCCACACCTGGCTCAAAAAGCAAACAAACAAAGCAAAAGAAAGGATTGATTACGCTCCTACATTTCCATCAACCCTTTCTTGTGGATTTGCCCACAAGTTTTCATCCACATCGCAATAGATGTTTTCATTTGACAAACATCACTGAAAGAATCTCCAGGCATGGCGAATCCAGGTCTGACACTGGTCTGCCATGATTTAATTGTATCAGTCATCCATGGCCTGGAGAAGAGCAACTTGTTCATGAGGGTGCCTATCGTACACCTCCATGTGAAGAACAATTCCTCAATAGGGTTGAGGAAGGGAGAGTATGGGGTGCAAGTACAAGTACAACTTTGCATTAAGAGTAATGCAACAGTTACTTATCATTTTGAGCAGTAGTATCAAATGACAGTTAGATCATTGTAATGTCAGGAAATGACAGACATTTCAGATGTTATGGGTGAATTTCATTTTAAAATGGTGATACTTTGATGTTTAGTTGTGTCATTTTGAACAGATGAATATAGTTCAATGAACAAATGATCTAAGGTGAATGTGTATTGTATCCAAGCAATTGAAAATTGTGTTAGCGTTTTGAAAAGTTTGCATTTTGATCATAATGTGAGTTTTGTGTCTAGAGTTTTGAAAAAGGACATCAAGGTTCTGAAATTAGTGTCAAAAAAATGTAATACAGAGTTTTTACATAAATTGCCTGTGATTCAACACATGACCTTTTAGGCCTTTTTATTTTTCGCGAACGCCAACAGCTCGTGCCCAGTTCGTGAAATAATCGCCACTAAAGCACTGAAAACCCTGCTTCCATTTCCAACATCAAGCGGGATTTTCTGCCGTGACAGCAATCAAACAAAATTATGGAATAGGCCTGAACTGGATATAAGGAACGCACTTCGGGTGTCACTGTCGTAGCTTATAGTCACACACAACAGTGGGACTTATCGAAAGCTAGATAGTAACAATATAACGATGGAAAACCAGGCTAAGAAACTTAAAGATGGGTCAATTGAAAAAAACGGCTGTTTATTTTACATAAAACTCCAAAAACAATTTTTTGCTCAAATCAGCTAAAATATTTTTCTCGCGCGCTCCGCGCGCTCGCATTAGGTGTGGAAGTCACTAACTAGGATCAAACCCAGAATGTACATGCATTAGCAGCGCAGCTGTCCAGGGCCTATCTTTCCTCCCAGTCCGTTCTGCCGGTCCGTGAAAATATGTCTTACATGAAAGCGGTCCGTGGCGCAAAAAAGGTTGGGGACCGCTGCTTTAGAGGACGCATCACAGACCATGGCGCTCCCTCAAATTGTGCAAACACTGTTAGAATTAGCTGAACAGGTAGAATCTAATAATATATCTGAGTCTGATGCCCGTGACCGAGTAGAACAAGTCATAGAGAGCTTGGCTGCATACTCTGCCGTCACAGATTTACACATTAATAGTAGCTCTGCCACTGTTTTAGTCATTGTTTGACATCAAGTTGCTCAGTCTGTGATGCGTCCTCTAAAGACCCGGCAATTCAATCAATTTCCCGGCACATTTGCAATGTAATTGCAATGCAGATGTGCACACCGCTCCCTACCGAACAAGATGGGTAGCTCGGTCAGCAGGGAGCTGAAGAAGAGCGGCTACTGACGTCACTCTGCTGCGCCGCTCAGAATGCTTTTTCGTTCATTTTGCATTTCTGCAAATGCATTTGAATTTGAATTGTGGTCACGATTTTACAGCCACGTTCTTAAAATGAAAATGCATTTCTGGAAATGCATTTGAATTTGAATTGTGGTCACGATTTTGCAGCCACGTTCTTAAAATGAAAATGCATTTCTGGAAATGCATTTGAATTTGAATTGTGGTCACGATTTTGCAGCCACGTTCTTGAAAATGAAAATGCATTTCTGGAAATGCATTTGAATTTGAATTGTGGTCAGGATTTTGCAGCCACATTCTTAAAATGAAAATGCATTTCTGGAAATGCATTTTAATTTTCAAATTTTACATTTCAAATTGAATTTTGGTATCTATTTGCTGGGGCATGTTTTGAAAATTAAATCTCAAATGTCTATTTCTTTTTCATTTTAATTAAGTGAAAGATTGAGCACTCTTGAAGAAGAAAATTAAAATGCAAATAGGATGATTGATTACTAATTTCATTTATGAGTCAAATAATGCAGCCACATTCTTAAAATGCAAATGCATTTCTGGAAATGCATTTGCATTTGAATTTTGGTAACGATTTGCTTCCATAGAGAGACTCCTGAAAGTTTTGATAATCATCATACTGCAATGCCAAGAATCTATCTGCGTGTGTGTGGGTGTGTGTAGCTTGATTATCTCGCAAACCATGCTACAGGTGTATTGCTCAGGACCGAAGGATGTGCAGTAAAGTTCATGAAGTTGTTTGTACGCAACAAATACACTATATTTTAGGATAAAAGGTGCAGCTTTTGAACAGACAATTCAGGCCACTGCCTGTTAGGTGGTCCCCAAGAGCTGACATCGGGCGTTTTAACATTTATTATTTAAGTTTGACAAACTTGAAAAGTTTGAAATGACAGTCAATAAAGGAAAATGAAGGTGAGTTGATAAGTAGGGCAGATAATGACAATTATCTTTTCTAATCTTAATCTTAAAAAGATGGCAGTGGAGCAGAAAATGACACTAGACTAACTTGTTAGCTAGCAGGCTAAAAGAAAGTGAATACAAATGTATTTATTTTGCTATATTAAAGTGATATAAAATTAATCATATATTAAGTAAAACACATGCTTCTGTTAATCATATTAGTCTGGAACGAATGTATAGCTACACTGTTAATGAGGTTGAAAGCACAACCACACAATCTTTTAAATAAAATATTTATGCAAATGTTTAATGAGTGGGTATGTGGAGGACCAACTGAAACTAATTATTGTTGACCAAGAGCGCCACCTACTGGTCTGAAAAATTATTTGAAGCTGGAGACAACATTTAAAAAGTGGGCAATGCATTTATATATATGTAAGCCTCTTTATTTTTCCCAAACGCAAACAGCACATCCAAGCAACATCACACGCAGCACTGCACATCCGTGGGTCCGGAGCAAGACACCTGCCGACTTCCAATTTAATACTATTCTCGGTTCTCAAAAAAATCCAGACACACACAGACACACAAGATTCCTGGAATTATAGTTAGATGTAAAACTGGACTTGAAAGTAATAGAGTTCGACAGAAGTATCGGTCAACCTGGAAGCTATAGTTATACTGCAAAAAGAAAACAAAACATTGCTGATGTCACAAATGGTTAATCCTATCCAGGATTCACACTGCCCTATCTAGTTTTACTGCTATACAATACCCACCTTTGAATGTTTACAAGTCTATTTCTTTTGTGGGTGTGTGTATGTTTACTGAGGATGAAAAGGAGGGGCAAAGAGTTGGGTAGGAGGCAGTCCAAGTATGACAAACAGAAACATAGAGGGAGAGGAGTGGAGGGAGGGACAGGAGTGGAGGTTTGTTGTATCAGTGTAAAAAATGGAACATTCACTAGTCTTGGAAGCACACCTGATACTGACAACATAACCGAAACCGGTTTCAGGCCCCTTTGGAAGGGAGACTGATATCATGGGTGGTTCTCACAGCCAACAGAAAAGGACCAGCAGGGATTCCAACTCGTCACAACAGAAAATAAATAGAATGTAAGTAAATCAACCTGGAGTTATTTATTCCTGCATGTACAGCAGTTAAATTGATGGTGTTCAATGAGATTAAATGTGTGGGAACTTTGAATTATGTATTTTAAACGTAGGTAATAACCAAACCAAACCATTTAAATAAAGTGCAATACTCTTGGGTGTTTTTTGTCGAGGTCAACTTTTTGTTTCTACACATTTGTATTTGTTAATATGGAAAGGCTGGTTAAAATTAATGTTCAAAATAGAATAGTATTGGTTTGGATGATATTGTCCGATCTTTTTCGACAGTCTGTTTTCATCCATATTGGTTTCATGCTTAAGTGTGAATGGAGAGACTCCAAAAGGGTCCAAAAGTCAACTTGCACACTTGTGAAAATATTCACATGCTCGCAACATTCAGCAACTGTTTGGGCACTCTGTTCAGAAACAAAATTGTGTCCCAGGTCTTAAACAAGTTTAAATTCTAGGCTTTAAACTATTTCCTTAGATTCTTCTTTCCTCCCCCTATGAAAATATGAATCCTGTTATGTTCTATGTATGATTAATAAGAATAATATTTCCATGCAGCAATTTCTTTTCACCTTAAATTCTTTCCCATCATGGCTTAACCAGTCATTAAATTCACTTTGCTTAGTATATCTTATCCTAGATTTTGATTGGTTGGAAGGGTAGTCTAAACCTTTGAGTTGAGAAGTGAGCAGATTAACAGTCTTATCATTATGTGTACACTGTGATGAATACATATTTACATTTAGTCATTTAGCAGATGCTCTTATCCAGAGCGACTTACAGTAAGTACAGGGACAATCTCCCTGAGGCAAGTAGGGTGAATTGCCTTGCCCAAGGACACAACGTCATTTTGTCACGGCCAGGAATCGAACCAACAACCTTCTGATTAATAGCCCGACTCCCTAACCACTCAGCCATCTGACCCCCCATATTTAAATTATTACATCTCATGCCAAATTACTAAATTATCTTGGAAACACTTTGCTCTTGTGCTTACAAGGACCTGCCTCTTGGCTTGTTTAAAGGTAGTGGGCCCACTTGCTTGACCAGGTTGATGTTACTCATTTATATTTGAATGTTACTGACATACATGATGACACACTTGGATTTGGGGCTGCTTACATAATAGTGATGTTAGCTATTAGTGATTGTTTTCATCAATATAAAATTATCCGTGGGGTAGGGGATTGTTGTAAAAGGTTTACTCATGGTTAAAAAAAAGTAATTGAAAACTACATCTGCAACACCACTGATGTATTTCACTGATAAGCAATTATTTCAACATGGATTTAATAAGTCTCATAGGAAATCCAAAGTGTAGGACGTTTTTCACCGACTAATTATACATGTAATACCGACATTAAAAGCATTTACTGAATAGTAAATGATTTATGATAATACATTCCATTAATATTGATTCATTAAATGACTTCCATACTTCATATCATTCACATGTTTGTTAAATTACCCATTGTGTAATACAGTAGGTCAAAGACTAAAGTAATTTTTGATCAGCATTGATATATTCTGTAGTGTACGTTTTTTCCCAACATGGCATATAGACAACAATAAATAAAAAATAAGCACAAGGTGCATGTATCTTATAAATGAAGTATGTAAGTAAAAAAGACAAAGCTGTTTAATTATTCTTTTAATAGTTTCTTATCACTGAATCATCACAATATTTGTAAATTACTTTTCAACCATAATTTAACCAGTTAAAAACCTTGTCAAGTAACACTCAATGTCAAGTGTTACCCAAGTGCAAGTGTTTCGGTACATCTGAGCCTCTAGATACAGTTTATTGAAGTGATGCTGATTTTCCTTTGGTCAGGTTTTGCATGAATTACTTGAATGAACCTGGAAAAAAACACCTCATTACAGCCAAAGATTTATGAGAGCAATTTTAATTGGGTGAAATTTGTTGTGTTCAAAGTAGTATTTGCATTGAAAATTTAGATCATCAACAAATAAATCAAAATTTCTTTATACTGTCCCCAATTGTAAAGGTTTGTAGTGAAGTTCACAAAACCCTCATTTTCCAAGCCCAAGAGTCTGTGTCACTGGCGTAACATTATACACACCGACACAGAGCATCCAGTCAGGTGCCTGAGTTTGCTGGCCTTTACCAAAATCTATTTTGCTGTCATGACTGATGGTCAAATTTAAGTGTTCTGTTCTGTTTGACATACAGAAAAATCACAGCCGTGTCTGTTTTCCAGTGTGGTCTATACTTCCCTAAGCTCATTGTAAATTAAAGTTAGTCATTGATACTTCTCATCTTTCAGACCCCATTTCAAAATGTTTTATAATGTGTTCAATTAGCTGACACTTTTATCCATAGCAACTTACAGAGGGATGTGAACCTGCAACCTCTTGATCTTCAGTCAAATGTTTCAATTCAGCTTTGTCTGTATCTCATTGGTGTAACGAGCCACACAACAGTGAGTAGATCCAAGAGCAGAGTTTATTGAAACAAGGTATCAAACAAGGCAACAGAGGGTAATCCAAGAGAATTGCTTGGTCTGTTCTTAACATTAGACACAACAAGACTTTGCAAAGACCATGGAGAAATGAGTGGTATAAGTACTAACACATATGGAGGTGCACAGTAATCAATCAAATAAGACAGTCAATAATCTGGAGAGCTAGAGCACTGCTATCTACCCGGCTGTTGACTGTGAGGGGCAATTGGGAACTATACTGAACATTAGCATGTATTTTCACTTTAATATGCCTTTAGCAAAGCAAGATAAGACATGTACTCTTTGGCCCTGCTACACTGCAGATACGTTTTTTACTTTGGTAGAATGCTGCATGGCCTGTTTGCTGCTGTTGTGTATTAATTCTTATTTTATTCTTAAGCACTAGTTTTATACATCTTTTAAGCAGCTATAGCAAGTCTATGTGACTGACAGTCAATGTCACATGGGCTAGATTACTATGGGTGGAAATGGCTAATGAAATAAAGCATTGTACAGTTTTACAGTAAGTAATTAGCCTTTTTATTCTGCTGGTGATAATTTACCTGTATGGGTGCTGGGGGGGGGGGGGTGCCTTCTGCACCTATTGAAGCTCTTCTGTTGTTTATGTCACAGAACAGGTTTGTTTACTGATCATATCTTGAACTGAGCAAGGAGGGTGACAGTTAAACGGTTGAACCAAAATATCTTGGGCGGGCAGTATGAAGCTGTGCTTCTACATTCCATAACCCTATGTGCTGTGAAACAGGGAGCTCTTCCAGATGGCTTCGATCCTCCCCTGTCTGGGTTTGCTTTCCTCTCTTCTCCCTTCAGCATGAAGGTGGTAGGACTCTACCATTCACTGGGGCTGAAATAGGGGCTGAAAAATGAGCTGGCTCAGAGAGCCTTTGAAGCTGCAAGTTGCTGTCTCCCCCTGTGTTTCCTCACAATGGAATGGTCGTGAAGTTGAGGTTGGTGGGGGAGGCAGAGTCAGAGCAAGCAGTTCTAGAAACCAGCTGATCACTTCTGTGGTATTCAGCCAGAGAGTGAGAGCGTGACAGAAAGCGAAAAAAAGAAAGCAATTCGGTAGAGAAAAAAGGACGAGGAAATAAGCTCGACAAAGAGAAAGCAGGTTGTAGCATTTATATTTGGTCAAGGTTAAAGGTTAATCAGGTTAAATACATGTTTCTTATCTATTAATGAATTTGGTGGCTACTATGTGAAGAAGTAAACAATCTGGAGGTGGCACATGAAGATATGTAACCTGCAACAGGTCACCGTTTACATTTTTAATCAGTCATAAACTAATCTACCAATTGTCAAACTGGAATAGTTATTTATTGCTTGGAAAAACATATTCAAACTGAAGAGGATGTCTTGGTTGTCACCCGCCTCATGGGCCAAGTGGACTTGGACTACAGTGCGAGGAGCAGAGGAGGGTCAGGAGGATGAAGAGGGCCAGAAGGCCAGGGAGGAGGAAGGACTGCGCAGGGAGGATTTGGAGGAGGACGAAGAGAGGTCTCAAGGCTTCAGGCGAGTGTGTTGTGAACAGCAGAGTCTAGAGATTAGAGCAGATTGTGAGGGAGACGAGGAGGTAGAGTACAATGTGTGTATGTTATAAAGGGAATGAGAAGGGGGAGAAGATGAAAGCAGCAGTTTTTCTACCTGTGGCAGCCACTGGTCAGCTGGAGGACAGATTCTTTCTCTGGGCTCCACGGCAGGTGATTTTGCTTGTTGCATTTTAACACCATTACATACATAATTACACAAGATGGTGTTTTGGTTTAAATGAGAATAGCTATAATTATTTTTGGTACCTTAGTAATGTATGGCTGAGAAAAGCACGTGCAGACAGGTACAAATGTAATCGCATAAGCCACACACTGTATCTCTTGTCTGTCCTGTTTCTGATAGCATTATCACTTGAGGCACTGTTGACCTCAAAAGGAAAGTGATCTTTGAGTTAATAAGCATTGTACTGTACGTAGCAGAGCTTTAGAGTTTGTAAACATGAGTTATGTCCCAGTGGGTTGGGAATAGGCATGTGGCCGAAAAGGGAGATTGAGAAAGACAATGAAAATGCTACTAATGAGGAGGAAACATACACAACCCTCGGAACCAAACAAGGAGGATTTAGTAGAAAAATGGAATCCAGCTGTGGTCACTGATATAGCAAGCTCATACTGTACATGAGACTGCAACAACACTCAAAAACAATGTGTCCTAGTGATAAGGAGAAAGCATTATTGCATCTTATTGATATTAGCAACCACAAGTTGAGCTGATGTGCATGTACTCATATACATCCAACTACAAGCATGAATACCAACACCTGTCTGTACAATGTGTCCTAGATATAAGGCCTGTTACTTGTCAAAACATATTTGTACTAATATGAGGAAAACGTCATAGGCTTTAACTCGTTTTTTGTTTGTTTTACTATACATATGACATTTAGAAAGATAACATGAACAGTACCCAGTACCTCAGAGTGCTGGAATGGGGTTGCATAATGGTAGAAAAAAAACACCAAAACAATTACCCAACCACATGTATTTCATACATGTACTGTATGATAAACAACTCTTCCTTTCCCTTTGTGTACCTTGACTTTGAATTGGAAGACATCAGAACGATCTATGCCTCTAATACATTATTACTCAAGTTTGTTTTTACTTTGTAAGACGAAAGAAGGAATGTTTATTTGTCTGTCAGCATGACACACATGCACACAGGGAATGGTGACACCCAGAACACACACACGCATACAGGGAGTGTCCGCCGTAGAAACGTATTCTCTGCTTTTCCACATCCTGCTGTCCTTCCACCGAAGGCAGCCAGGAGCAGTGATCAGCCACATCAAGGCGACCGGGGACAGAGTCCAAGTGCTCGCCTCATGCCTGGCCAGGAATATTGGGCAGGAGAGCAATCTGATCTGTGTGTTTTTATTGGGGTTATTTGCAAAGGAAGCCCTTGTGAGCAATGGGAGAAGACTGTGCCCCAAGGGGGAATCAAACCCAGGGCCTTCTAACTGTGAGGCGACAGTACAAAGGCACTGTACCACTTTGTGTTATCATTAACTGTCATTTTGCTTTTATTGTAACACAGGACTATAAAAATAAAGGTACTGTCAAAATAACCAAGCTAATCTCTCGCCTTCTACTTGTCTCTCTCACTTACAGCTCTGACTCTGAGAGCCATTTTGAGACCCCTGAGGCAGAAACCCCGGTGCACTCTCTGCTAACAGTGCCAGAAGACCTGGAGTTAGCCCTGACTATAGCAGGTGAGACTCAATTGTAGATGTAGGGGCATCCGGTAGAGAGTAAAGGTGTTTATCTGTGTGTGACAGAGCTCACCCAAACAAAATTATATTATACTTATTAAAGTATTCTTACAAAGTGCAAACATACTTGTGATCATACAAAATCTGTACTTTTTAAGACCCCTTCCAATTGTGTAATAAAATGTAAATATTATGATAATATATTGTCATAATATATAATTAAGAAATAATATTGTGTACTCTCATTTAATACATTTAAATGTGATTTAAATGAACAATTATTCTGCTTGGGCATGGCTTTGATTTATTTTTAGCCTTTGCAAAACACTTGTCACCTGGCAAAAATACACGCACAAACACACACACACACACACATTCCATCTCTCTCTCTATTACACACACACAATACACCATGTTCAATTGATGTAATGGAAAGACCATTTGTTGGCTTATTTTTTATAGAAAAAACATGACAACAATGTAACAAAGCTTTGCCACTGTACATAACTAAACTAGACCTTCCCTTGTCTCCTAGCAACATACTGTTGCATGAATGTTATGTGGATGACAGACATGGTCTGCTATTGCTGTTCCCTTGCCCAGGGCAGACTTGCAAAATCAACAATAGCAGCATCCCCACCATATGGTTGTCTGACTTCTCAACACAGTTTTCAACTAGGATTAACTTTTAAACTGCATTTAAATTATTGATTATATGTCTGTTACACTATTCTTGTAACTACACATCCAAATTTTAGTCTTAGCCCAAAATGCTTCAATTAATTATGTTACTCCTACTATGTGTAACCCACGGTCTGCGCCTACAGTCTACAATATAAATGTTATGGCTTCCTCAAAGATTCTTAAACAAAGCATATATCACAAATCGTATGGGTCGATGGCCAAGATTTACACACGACAGCAGGATGTCAGCTACATAACACATGCTAGGAAGAGAAGATTGCTTATTGGATAAGTTCTCTACCAATAGTCAGTTCCAGCAGACAGGAAGACTTAGTTTAACATGTATGTTGACTGAGTAGCCTACAGACACTACTCCTTGGTAGTTCTGCTTCATAACGGCTCTGAACGAGAGAACGAAGTGGAGACTTTGTCTCAACATCAGTTGTGTAGAACTACAAAATCCATAATTCCCCCCTGACAGACACAGCACATACAAAACCTAGGGTAGAGACTGAGATGGTGGTGTTAACACACATCATTATCATAAATCAAATGTATCTTGTTGAAAGTATGGGTTGCTGAATGCATTTGTGGTACTTGCAATACTGTAAATATTGAGAACATGTTTCATAACCTTCACAGATATTTGTTATGTTTTCCAGCAAAGTTAAATTGATAACATCTCAGTTGCCACTAGGTTTAGTTTCAAAACACAGGCTTTTAACAATGTAGTTACATATAAAGTGGAGACTTCCTTTCTCATGCAATGTTTGATCTTCTTGTGTTTGAGTTGTATTTGAACTCTTAACTTTTCTCTTTTATTCCATTTGTCTCCAATGGCTTTGCCAGATCAAGGCCATGAAGAAGATGAACAATTAATGATTGAAAGTTCTGTTGGAGCTCTTGGTGTCCCTAAAAATCCAGCCATGGTTCAGCTCAAAAACGTTCTGGGCCCCATGAAGAACCCAGTGGACCAAAATGGGCCTGTGACATCACATCCCACAGCACAAGCACCAGAGTGTCAGCACCCTGCTGTGACATCACATCCCACAACACAAGCACCAGAGTGTCAGCACCCTGCTGTGACATCACATCCCACAACACAAGCACCAGAGTGTCAGCACCCTGCTGTGACATCACATCCCACAACACAAGCACCAGAGTGTCAGCACCCTGCTGTGACATCACATCCCACAACACAAGCACCAGAGTGTCAGCACCCTGCTGTGACATCACATCCCACAACACAAGCACCAGAGTGTCAGCACCCTGCTGTGACATCACATCCCACAACACAAGCACCAGAGTGTCAGCACCCTGAAGGAGACAGAGATCAAGCTACTACTGCACCAATCAGCATGGCAACAGACTTTCAAGAGGACCGCCTTCTGGCTCACACAAATTCAGAGACACTTAATAGTGGACAACCTAATCAAACCTCTTTTACACTGAAAGTAAAACCTACAAAAGTGAACTCACCTTTACCAAAGATAAAAGGGGACCTAAATGAGGCTCCACATGAAGTCAAGGACCATGATAAACTAGTCCCTGAGGTTATCAACCTTCACCAGCTTGATGACAGCTTCAACCTCTTCACTAGTGGCGATTCCAAGATCCAAAACTCCCCTCCATCTTGCTTTGCCAGTTCCCTGTCCAAATTAGAGTGTCCACTTAGCTCCCTGCCAACATGTGAGGCTAGTGTTGTTCCTGGAATAGATGTGGAGGTCAAACCATGTAGTGAGGTTGAGCTCAACCCTGTTATCAGTGAGAATGGGCTTGGCAATGATGGAGCCAGTAAACCACTGCCAAAGAGGTTCGGTAAAAAGCCACTGAGCAAGCTCCCATCAAAGAAACAGATGACCCAAACCTCAAAACCAACATCAGAATCTATTACAGTGCAGGTTTCGGAGTTGTCCGTGTCTCAAAGTTTGAACGATATTCCTATTCAGAAGTCCAGCTATAATTGTGACCCCAGTCAGTGGGATGACCCTAATTTTAATCCATTTGGAGGAAGCAATAAAGTGAACAGCTCCCCAATGCCACCCAAGGGGTCTTACAGCTTTGATCCAGAAAGGTTTGATGAATCTATAGACCCATTTAAGCCATCGAAGACCTTAGATAATGAAGTCTCCTCCAAGGCCCCCCATTCACAAGAGAAGCCTGTGATCCACCCCCCAGAAGAGATTAAAGCATGCCCAAAGAAACGCAAGGACAAGATTACTTCGTAAGTCAACAAATAATCACAGATGGACTATCAATTGATTCAAAAGTAACAAACATAACTACTGTGTAGGCACATCAATCACTTAACATACATATTACACTTTTTTACTTTAATGCTGTGATACCAATAGAAAGTCTACATCTTTTTTCACACATGGCATATCACCAATGTACCATGGCTCTTAGCCAATCAGATTTTGAGGTCGGTAGTATAGGTTGGTCTATATCAGTGTTTCTCAACTGGGCTAACCTCAGGATCCACATTTTGCCCTTGGTCATTGAGTCACGACCGGGGGGGAGGGGTTCTGATTGGCTGGTAGGTGGCATGTAACTGTATAACCCGAGACGGCTATCAACTCGGTGTCTCACAGTGAATGCGTGAGACTTGAGCACCTTTCAAAATAAAAGCACATCATTGGAAGTTCGGTAATTTATATTAAGTTCTATTTTTTATTTTATGAGCCAAAGCACATGACCCTCTCCACATCAGCTCGCAACCACCAGTTGAGAAACACTGCTCTATATAATAATACAATTCAACATCGTTTGACATCAATACCATTCAACCAAAATCATTATGAACAAATATGTCAGGGTTAAATTTCAACACCTAGAAGTAAAAAAAAATAAAAATTACACTCCAAGCTCCAAGCCCCTTTCTAAGTTAAAAATCGCGATATGCTCAGTACACCCACTGTAAAAGTGACCTTTGGTTAGGAACAGCCACCAAATTTGCCACATGGTAGATCCCTGTGGCTAATGAACTGAAGGGAAGATATAAAATTGGAAATGGAAACTTCCTGTCCTGCAGTCAGTCAGTCAGTCCAAACAGTCTTTGTATACAGTAGACTGTGCAACCTGACTGTACACATTTTGATCTTTGTTTGTCCTAACATGCAATCTTCTTATGCTTCCCTGTAGAAAATTTAGAAATACTAAGAAGCATGAAAAACAATCCTTGGTTCTGGACATCTGCAGTCAGGTATGCAATGGTGTCATATGCAGAATCTTTCCTCATGTGGAGATGTGCATTACTGTCTTCTCTTCCCAGCCTTGCAGAGATACAATGATTCATCAATTGGCATCCATCACACTAAGGTCATCATCAAGTATACCCCCAAAAAATCATAAAACCAACTATATTATATTTCATTACTATAAAGAAATCCCACTACTGAGTTTGTCTTTACCTCAAAATGCTTTACAAAAATCCTTGTTTTCTAACCCTAACCATTAATTATTTATGTTATTCTTTATATTAATTCTTTATTTAACTGTTACTGTATGAGATGTACTTACTGTACTATACATCAATTTTGATTCAAATGAAAAACATTTGCTGAATTAATAACTGTCAGTAACACCAAAGAAAATAATTTGCTGTTTCATGACAGATATTCCTCTAGGTGTGTGGTTTGGTTAGTGTAAGTGTTAGGGTAATACTGGCAGTAGTGCTTGAGAGTAGAGCTCATAGCTTGTTTGTTTGTTTATAGGAAAAGGATGGTGTGGTATCCCAGGTCCCAGAGATCACCCACCATGTGCAATATGCCACAGATGAGGAAAAGCTGGCATCCAATGATATCATGACCCAGCAAGCCGAGTCAAAGGAAGAGAAACATGTCTCAGAGTGTTCTACAGGATTATCTAAAAGCAAAACAAATGCAGGTATGCTATATCAACAGGGTGTAATGAAATGTGACATCATGTGCTAGAAATTACTATGACAATGCTACTATTCCATTATTACTATAAATTGCACGGACACAGGCACACACTGTATGCATTGACATAAACATTGCTAACACATTGTAAAAACATTTGACTTTTGGGGCCAGATAAAAACTAATATAGTTGAGTGGATGAGAGCATTTGTTGCTAATCATTTTATATATACATCTCTGGAAAAAATGTAGAGACCACTGAACCTCTTTTGAGTAAGGAACAGAAGGGTAAAATTTGCAGTGGCCTCTTCGTACCCTTCTGTTCCTCAATCAAGATTGTCCTTCTCAACTTTTCTTTTTTTATGAAACAAAAATGTGCAGTGGGCTCTCATTTTTTTCAGAGCTGTACATTTAATTACTTTAAATATGTAGCAGTCAACTGACTGCCTTTGTTAGCGTTTTGTTTTTTCATAAACATGTTGACTTACATTTACATTTAGCAGACGCTCTTATCCAGAGCGACTTACAGTAAGTACGGGGACATTCCCCCGAGGCAAGTAGGGTGAAGTGCCTTGCCCAAGGACACAACGTCAGTTGGCATGACCGGGAATCGAACTAGCAACCTTCGGATTACTAGCCCGATTCCCTCACCGCTCAGCCAACTGACTCCCTTCGACTTAAAATGTTTATGTTCTAGACTTAAATAAAGATAACATAGATAAAGGTTCACGAACAGGAGAATATGTACAATATAGACACGTTTTGGATCGTGCAAAGCACACACTTTTGTTCAACAAGGCCCTGCCATTCATAAACAACACAACACTACATGAAATGTAAACCTCACACCAAAGCCTATTTGAAATAATATAGCTTTCTATCACATTTATCCCAATCTGCACAGCCTTTTTCAAACACAACTTAGTTTAAAGTATTGTAAAGCACATGCAGAATTTCTTGTAAATTAGATAAGTTTATTATTTTGGTCACATTCTAATATAGTTGGTATTAAATCATTTTCTAGGTATTCTGGATGAAGTTGTTCTATCTCCTGCAATGCCTTGGATACAAGATTCACTGGAGGAGGATACTTGCAGTCTAGTAAGTACAAAGTACAGTAGAGTAATTACACATTAATACAAGTTGTATAGCCTAAATCGGTCAAGGTTATGGATTTCTGGATATAAGGTTCTAGTAAAATATATTATTTAGTTATGATACAATAATTGTTACAATATTAATTGTAGTCTTCTGCTCCATGTTAGATCCTCTTCCCCTAAATAATATATTAAGACCCACCTATTCTCCATAGTTTATGAAACTATGTATGTACAGTAATGTTATCCTATGTGTGCATTGTGATAAATGTCAGTGATTTTGGTGCCTTATTTAGCCTTAGCTAATTGTACAGCACTTTGGCTAAGTCTGGTTGTTTTCAAATCTGCCATAGAAATGAATGTGACTTTGACTTTACACACATGTAATAGGAGAGGACCTTATATTCTGATATAATAGCTAGCTATTACATAGCATGACAATCTCTTGCCTGCCAACCATCGTTGGCAACATGTTGCCCAACCAGGCTTTTCAAGATCTGCTTCTGTCTTTTTAGAATAAAGAACTATCAGTTAGCCAAGCTTCTAAGGGATTGGGAAGCAAGGACCCAGACAAAGGAAGTCTCTCCCTGGACAGCATGCCGCTCAGTGAAATGGACAAAGCAGCTGAGCTAAGCCAGATCAGAGAGGAGGTATCTGACTGTCTTTGTAACTTTATAACAAATGTCCGATAAAACACACATCAAGTAAAAAATGATCAGACTGTTATTCAGATTTTTTACCTGTTTACTTACAAACAGATTATCATTAAAGAGATAGAAGCCAATCAGTGGAAGAGAAAATATGAGGAAAGCCGAATGGAAGTTATGGAGATGAGGTATTATATTTCAGTCATTGTTGTACCATAAATGTCAACAAGATTATGGGGCTAGAGGACTGACATTGTTTTATTTATTTATAGAAAAATTGTTGCAGAGTATGAAAAAACCATTGCACTAATGATTGGTAAGTTCTTGCTACGATAATGATAATATTTTCTCAATCTGGCCTTGTGTCTAGTTACGATGGAGAAAAATTAACGTTTTTGTTGTTTCTATGGCTATGCAAAACTTCCAGAGGATGAACAGCACAAAACCATGGACTCCCACAAGAGTGTGCAGCAGTTGATACTGGATAGAGACCAGGCCATGGCAGACCTCAACTCTGTGGAGAGCTCCCTTTCGGATATGTTCAGGAGATATGAGAACATGAAGAAGGTCCTGGAGGGCTTCAAAAAGGTCAGTGGCACCAAACAAACATTGGGACATCATTTATTGGGTGCGAGCAAGGAACCACATAGGAACAGCAGTACAAGCTAAGGCACTGGATTAATGCTTGCAAAATTACACAATATGGGTGGAATAATTGCATAATTGAGTAGGTGGCTAGTGTATCAGTTCATTTCTAATTGGTACAAATAAATTATAATAAATAAGTCTATGATAAAAAGGCATGTTCGAATGAGGAGCAGCACTGCTTTAATGCCCCGCTCTTCGTCCCGACACACCCTAAACTTTTAATGCCTACTTTCTGTCATTTTTTACAGAATGTAAACAAATGCACGTTGGGTGGCATGAAAAATATCAAATGCTCGGAGCATGACTATTTTAAGAAACTGCGATAGACTACATTTTGCTTCTGAAAGTGTCTGTGTTCATGTGGCTGAGACTGTCTGGGATTAAGTGTACAATATCATGAGTTTACCAGTTGTTTCGGTCAGAATTCCACTATTCTAAGACCTTTCTGTGTTTTTCATTCAGAATGAAGAGGTTTTGAAAAAGTGTGCCCAAGAATACCTGGTCAGGGTAAGACAAGAGGAGCAGCGGTACCACACACTCAAGATCCACGCAGAAGAAAAACTGGACAAGTAAGCGTATTGTGCCTGGCGATCTATTATGAATAAAAACCTACAGTAAAGATTTTATAGATTTTAACATTTGTAAAAAAAAAACAAAAAAAAAAAAAAAACATTATATTCAACATTACATTACTTTAACATTAAACATCACATTTGTAAAAATAAAATACAGTCAGGGTGTCATTTTACAACTATTGGGTGTCTTGTGAATATCTAACCTTTTAGTATATATATTCAATCATATATATATGAGAGACTCACCTGATGAAATAGATGTAAAAAATTAACATGGTTTCCGTGAATGAGATGCTTTATATTTAACACTTCTTGCAATATACTATTTCTTTCATTCTCTCAGGTTTATGCTGTTTCTTATATTTGACCTACTTCTTCTCTTGTTTACCTTTTGCAGGGCAAATGCAGACATTGCCCAGGTGCGCTCCAAGGCAAACGCAGAGAGTATTGCTCTAAATGCCAGTCTTAGAAAGGAGCAGATGAAGGCAGAGTCCATGGAGAGAGCCTTGAATCAAAAGGTAACACGAAGCAACATTTAATATTTGTGTTTAATGTTTATGTTTATGTGTATGACAGTCAGCATACCTACATGACAAGTGTACAGACATAAGGTAATGACAAGTATCAATAGGAATGATAATGCAGTAACTATAGTTGTGCAGGGTTCTTGCAAATATTGAGACAAATAAAACAACTGTAATAAATAGTACATACCGTTTATAGTTTAGGACTGTAATGGTATTGAATGTATAATCAAATTAGTCATATTCTTTGATTTGATAATATCTCTTTTCTTTTAAAATTCTTCATAGAATCAAGAAATCGAGGAGCTTACCAAAATATGCGATGAACTTATTGCAAAGTTTGGAACATCAGACTGAACACTTCTGTATACTGTTCCTTTTACATTCTCCCTAAGCTTTGTGTAAAAGCAGTGTTTCCCAATTTCACCAAAGCTTACAGACTGTATTGTTGTACATATGAATCATTGCTATCTACAGTTTCTACAAAATATTTGAACTGTAATTTGGACTGTAATGTTAATGTCCCTCCCCACCCTGTGACGTTGCACTCTACCCTAAATTTTAAGTAAACGGTAAAAGGTGTAGAAATGCACCCTTCTTGTCGAAATGTTAAGAATCTGTTGAAAATGTGTTGAAGGCCTCAGACAAGTATATCCTACAAAACTTACATTTTCCAATTGTTTAAGAAAAGACAATCAAGAAGACAGCTAAAGTACATGGTGTTTAATTCTACCTTCAACTGTGTTGAAGGTAGAAGGTAATAGTTGCATTTCACAGTGGAAAACTCAATACATTTAATACTGTAACACACTGTTTATCTTTTGCCACAAGCAAAGAAACATCTTGCTTGTCATTTGTGTGCCAAAGATTAAATATCATGCAAATTAATGTAATTTTATTTCCCACTATACAATACTGTACTCATGTTATGTGTCTGTGCTGTTTTGGTATTCTTTTGTAATATCAATGATGTGAATCAACAGCAATGTCTTTCATTTATAAATGAGTTGCAAGACCGTTGAAATATTTGGTTCAAGTGGATACAGTGAAAGCACAATGTGCTTTTCCTCTATTATTCTTGGATTTTGCTTGACTTGAAAATCTCTTTACAAATGCATAGCTATGTGATAACAGTTTAATGTACTTAAAAAAAATGATGACTTCATGCAAGGGTTCTCAAACCTT
The DNA here is from genome assembly GCF_963692335.1 of Osmerus eperlanus. Lineage (NCBI taxonomy): Eukaryota > Metazoa > Chordata > Actinopteri > Osmeriformes > Osmeridae > Osmerus > Osmerus eperlanus. The sequence continues at coordinate 4,167,442 of NC_085018.1, forward strand.
ATCACCTTCAAGCCCCACAACTACTCCAAACCCAATAACTACTCCAAACGTTTGCAGAAGTGAGCTGCTGTATACTGTACACCATTTAGCAGACGCTTTTATCCAAAGCGACTACCAAGAGAGAGCTTTACAAAAGAGCATAGGTCACTGATCATAACAACGTTGCGAGCAGCCAAAACATGAAGCATACATTGTGAAAAACCAAATAAGTGCCAAAGGGAAGAACCATAAGAGCATGCAGTTAAACAAGTTACAATTAAACAACATGTAACAATCCTAGGGAAAAAAACTCATAAAATGTTTGATTGTGCACAGTTTAGTTCATATGATTAAAAAATGTACTTGATGCTTTTATAACTGGTGTATCACATCAATATTCAAAATGTTTTTTTTTTTGACTCAACCAACTTGGGTGCTTGCATACAAAGTAGCACAGGGTGGGGGGAACCTGATCATGTTTGATTAACTGACAAATGTTATGATTGAGTCAAATTAAAAGGTTTTCAAAAGACAGCATTCACAAAAATGTGTATGATGTGGGCAAATGTATTGCTATGTAAGGGTACATTTTATACCATATTAAAGTATTTTCTTTTTTTTATGTTCATATTTGTAGAGTGGAAGAAAGAAACATGCCCAGATCCAATTCTGTTTGCTAATACACAATACTGTATATGCATTTTGGGGAAATTAATCACCCAAAATAAAGTTATTGCAGCAGGTCTTTGTGCTTTGAGTTTTAAGGAATGTGTTTACATACTGATGAACAGACTGCAAATGTCTCACAGTAATTCATAATGTTCAGTAACCTTAAAAATAATATGACTTCAAAGCATTATTGTATTATTATTTTTTTTACGTTACCATCAACTAGGCAAGTAATGATAATTCTAGAACCAATCATGTATTATTGTGTCTTGGATACAGAAGAACTTTCCAAATTTGGAGGCAGTCCTTTGATCAAATCAAATACAAATTTAAAAAGTGTATGGCCCCTATAACAGAGGGCTTCACAGATGCCCACAGCACCTATAACCAAGCTAAACTCTCAAAAAAAAACAAGTAAAAGCTCCCAAACAGGAAATATGTATTGGTGCTCTATCAGCAGTCAACGACACTGGTTTTGTAACGGTGACCCCTCTCAGGTGGAAGCTTGGCCTGGGCACACACACCATAGTAGGAAAAGAATGAGGCCTGCTGCAGAGACACTTAATTTCTCTCCCCTGTGATCAGGAGCAGGCCTCATTCTTTTCCTACTATGGTGTGTGTGCCCAGTTCAAGCTGCAAGGGTTACAATTAAATTATTTACTGGCTCATCCAGACTCAGAGCTCTCAATGAAATCTAACCCTGCATTGATACTGTTGAGTCAGGACCAAAGTTAGAAGACATTGGGCTCAAGCCAGCAGTAGCTCTCACTGTATTCTTCCCAATCAATCAAATCAAATGAATTGTTTGCCAATACTGATTATATACTGATAGATTTCAATCAACAGAACCAATTACTTTGAAAGGCAAAGCAAGCTTCTGCCTGGGATTGGAGATATTACAGCTCTTGCTGAAAGAGCAGAAGGGCTTTATTCACCATATTTTAACACCAGCACCTATAGTGCCCATTTCAGATCCCTGGTAAGGGCAGACCTGGTGAGGGAAGACCTGGAGGAGTGGATGACTCCATCATCTTACCTTATACACAGAACACACTCCCTCCTGGACAAAGCTGGTAGCACAGTGAGGATCATGATCTTTTTGATTTCTCCAGTGCATTCAACACCATCTACCCCCAGGGTTTGGGAAACGAGCTATGGAAGATGCGAGTAGATGGGTGTCCCTTAGTTTCCTGGAAGACAGACTACCTGACTGGAAGATCACGGCTTGTAAGGATTCAGCACTGTGTGTCAGAGACACAAAACATCAGGGAGTGGGTGGTTGCCATCAGGACAAGAAACAGTGTCCACAGTCCACAGTTCTCTGTCTATCTTTGTATCTAGCCACCAGTACAGCTCATACTTGCTCACCCTCTACTTACCACTAGGCTGTGCCATTGACAATATTGGAACACAAACAGAAATGCAACAAACACACATTTTTAGGTTTGTTGGCATTGTTTTGAAAATAACAGGGCTTACTTTACAGTGATAGGAGTTTGAGGATCTACATTTTGTTTCAGGTAACTAGATCATTCTTCATTCAATGTTACTGTGGTTAGTTGAATTAAAATTAAAACGTGCAAAGTTCACCCACACAAAGTTTTAAATAACAGTTTGGCAATTTCCTAACAAGAAGGAAATACGGTTAATGGTCAAGAAATGGTTAATGGTCTTGCTTTTGAGCAAGCCAAGTTATTCTCAAGCTGTTGTATAGTTTCGTATTTTCATAACCCACAGGGCATTTTGCAGGAGTACCAGGGATGACGTCACTGATTGATCCACTTCCACCAGTGTAACAGGAGGTGGAGAAAGTTTGAGGAAACATTGGACTGAGAGCGGTACATGACTGGAGCAGAGGTGGGAGTCTTGAAAACATCAACATTTAAGGGATGTTACTGCATTTGGAATCAGTCAGAATCTATTCTATTCTCTGAGGCGTTGTGTTCCAGACTACAATGTTCAAAAAGTGAGTGTATTTTACTATTTTTTGCTCTTTTAAAGATCCCTGTGTTAATATGGTGTACATTTTAAGTAGGAATACATGGCAACTTCCATATTCCATCACAAATGATCAACTATCAACTGATCTATGTTGAAATTGTGTTCTTTTGAGAGGCATAAGATGTTCTTCTTCATAGAGGCTGAAAATAATAGCCTAAAATTGATGGTTTTGTGGCTTGGTATAAGGCCAAATTACAATGTGAAAAAATACTTTTAATTTCCATGTTATGTTTTTGGAAATGTTCGAGGAACAATAGGAACAGTATATCGTAGAGTAGTATACGTATCAGAACAGTTGAAAGACTGCATGGGCCAATATATCGTCCTGATATAATTGTAATGACTGCAATCCTGTAACACTCGTCAGTTCACAGAGCTTAAATTCTCTTGGAAAGTCTCCAATTGTGGTACATACACAGTGTGTCTCTCTATGGCCTCCAAACGCAAACAAAAATCCTAGTGTTGGCAATTTACTTAGTAGCACATTAATTCACAAAGGACTGCAAAAGACTACTTGCATGAGAATTGTCCTGAAGGAATGGCGTCAGTGGGCTATACATATTTCTCAAATTGTTTTTTTATAAAAAAAATGTACTTTAACTTGGCAGTCTCTTGTAAGGAAAATGTTACGTTGTTTTTAAGTAGCTTCTCCTTCCCTTAAAAATTCCTTGCGTTAACCATAACTCCCCCCATATATTGAATGATTGAGTGATTAGGCCTGTCCCTAATTTGCAGAGTAGGAGCATAAAGAGACAGGATTTACCAACAAATAATAACAATTTACAATGTTATGGCAGAAGGTCATCAGTGTTTCCCTTCGCATTGTTTTGGAAGGGTGGCCTGCCCCCCCCCCCCCCCCCCCCCGATAAAACTGCCCGCCCACCTAAAGGAATAACAAAATATTTATAATCAGGCGATATATAAAAATATATATATAATACAGAAAAGCCATCACCGATGAACACAACAAGGAACACAAGCAGGAGTCTCTAGCAAAGTTGTGTTGAATGTTGAATTGAAGTCCATAAACAGCATTGTCACACCCCACATCCTCTGTGAGTACCTGACTCAGTAGTTCTGTCCTGCCGGTGCTGGAAAACCCACATGGGGTGACAGCAGAGTCAGGAACCATAAGCCCAAACCAGGTCTCAGTGAACGCAAGCAAGCAGCAGTTTGCAATGTCCTGCTTAGCGGTTCAGGCGCGAGGCTGGACTCGGAAACGCTGCCCCCCCCCCCCCCCCCCCCAGTTACTGCACACTAAATTATAACAAATATATTTTTTGACCGCTACACATGCCATATATCATTGGAAAGCTACAAGACTTGTGATTCTATTGACGTAAACCATTTCAAGATCGAGTTCAACAGCAGGTACAATCAAAGTCTTTGTCCGACCACGAACTTGTCAGCAACGTGAAAAGTCCAAACACACATGAAATGTCGTTTCGGGGGGGGGGGGGGGGGGGGGGGGGGTTGTAGCTAATGCAATTCTGCAGGCACCAATAGCCATTTTTATGGGTATCTTTGGAACCTTCAAAATAAAAATCCAGGCGCAAAATGGCTGACAGAAGCAGAGTTCTTTATGCGTCAATCCTGGTGAATCAGATTAAGCACTCCAATGTGTTCAGCAATACTAATGTGGGATTTAGCTATAATATATGATAGTTCTAAGTACCACCTTTCATTAGAGATAACAATTATTAAAATAATACCCTTTTATCCTAAGTATTTGACCTTGGTTACCTTTTGGATGTACTCTTAGAAAAACATGTGTAAAATATGAATATATTGTGGTATTATATTTGACTTTTGACTTGAATTAGGTAAGGCTTCATGCTGTGGTCCAATTGTGTCTTCCAGCTAATACCTACCACCTCTAGGCCTCCTCAGGCATGTGTTTTCAAAACAAAATCCAGGCGGAAATAAAAACGTTCAATTTCATTGTGTTCAAGCTTCTATTACTCAAAACCAGTAGGACTTACAGGGGTCCTGACAACAGGGGAAAGAACTTCAGTGTCACATTTCAAAATAGACCACAATCTTGCATGTACTCCAAATGGTTCAAGAACAGCTTTAAATTTACTTTGGGTATGCCATTTTTAGTTTTTTTTTGACAGGATCTGTGCAAGTAGTCAATTACAAAAAACAAATACAGGGTACAGTATTATATGCGTGTTCTTTACTATAGTCTATCAAATAGCTCAACTAAACTGTCTACATTAACACAAAACACAATCCATCATATTATTTCATCCAATATTTTATTGAATGAAATATTACTTCATTCAATGACATGTACCATAAACCATGCTAGGTGATCTATCCAATTTCATTGGTTTCATTGATTCCTCCAGATGACCTGCCATCTGCTTTGTTTGGTTTCCTGTCTGTCTCGAGCCATGATGTCTCCCAGTTCCCTCCACTGTCATCTGGCCTCTCTGCTGTGTTTGTGGGCACTGTGCCATGCCCAGCTGGGCCATCATCTGCCCCGTGACTCCACACTCATCCAGCTTCGTCTGGCAGGAGACAAGAGAAAGCACTATGAGGGCAGAGTGGAGGTATATTACAATGGAGTCTGGGGCACAGTCTGCGATGACGACTTCTCCATCTACGCAGCACGTGTGGTGTGCAAGGAGCTAGGGTATCTGGATGCTGTGTCCTGGTCACCTTCTTCCAAGTATGGACAAGGAGAAGGTAAGGAGGCAGGGGTCATATTTTATAGGTACTTTTGTTTCAAAAGTATATTTAAACATTTCCAGTAGTTACATTTCTCGGGCTAAGAAACGTAACTGCGACATTTGTGACCTTCACCTAAGGTCTTTCAGAGGTACTGAATGGCACCTTTTCAGGACATCATAGGTACATTCATAATGTGTGAACGGGAACGTTATGAATGTACCTATAACGTCTCAAACAGGCTGTGACAATCAGTACCTCTGAAAGACGTTAGGTGAACATTACAAATGTTTCCGGTACGTTTATTGTACATCATGAACATTTTCTTTGAGGTCATCCTCATAACGTTACTTAAAGTACCAATAGAAGATGTCATTGTGTGTGTGTTGAGGCAACTTTTATAATGTTACTACAGTTAGGTCCATAAATATTTGGACATTGACACAATTTTCATCATTTTGGCTCTGTATACCACCACAATGGATTTGAAATGAAACAATCAAGATGTGCTTTAAGTGCAGACTTTCAGCTTTAATTTCAGGGTACTTACATCCAAATCAGGTGAACGGTGTAGGAATTACAATACATTTTATATGTGGCCCCCCCCTTTTTAAGGGGGGGGCCACATATAAAGTTGATTGATCTCCAGTTGATTGTTTCATTTCAAATCCATTGTGGTGGTATACAGAGCCAAAATGATGAAAATTGTGTCAATGTCCAAATATTTATGGACCTAACTGTATATAATGTCATTAAGATATACGAAGGGCCCCCACATTTCTACGTCCTTTTGTTAGCTGGTATGTTATTTGAAATAGAGTAAGTTAATCTTCATAATTATCTATGTAGTACTAAGTCTGTGTTTTACCAAACAGCAATTGATATAATCCTTAGCATAGTAAATGGTCTATGGAACACCAAAGATTATAGACGTAAAAATCGCTTTTGTGTTTTTTTACTGACTGCGGTGCATTTCAGTGCAGTTCATTACACACCGTACATTTTTTGCGGACCTTGTGTAAGACCAATCAGAATACAAATGTTTCAAAACTTCTGCACCGTAGCCTATCAGTATGTGGCACTACAATGTTGTCTTAAATACCCTCCCCAAAGATGTGCTAGCAGGTAACTTCCCTAGGCTAATCTATAATTACAGGTGATTTTGTGGGAGTTCAGAAGAGCGTTAGTGTAGTAATCAGTTACTTAGCTATTTTTGTAGTCCACACAAACATTAGTATTTTCAAAACAATCCTGAACTGATTTTATTTTTAAATACAAAAAAGCTATGTTGAAGCATTAAATGTTTTATTCCCGATTACGGTAGGATAACAACAATGGTGTATTGAGGATGGGGGGAATCCAAGCCCCCACTCCCAGCTCCTCGGGTTGAAGCAAAGGCCCTGATGGATCTTCTGTTTCCCGTTTTGGCAACCGACTTGATACAGTGATTTTATTATTTTAACCCTTATGAAGTCACAATATCCCAAACTATCTTCCCAATAATTTTCTTCCATTCTCGAACCTGGCTCAAAATACAAGCTTTTTCATAGCTGAATTTTTTTCAGCTATGTTTTTGAATCAAACTCGAAATGGTGAAACTAACACCCCATTTTTTGCTTACATCAAAGGCAGCATATACCGATGATGAAGCCAGGAGCACGGCAAGACACTACTGTGCAGGAGCACGGCAAGCTGCTTTTCTGTGCAGGAAGTTGAAAGTGACCGTGTTCCGTTTTCTTTTGCCTTAATGCACCACTAAGCACCTTCCGTAAAAACTAATATAGCTTTTGAAAGTTTTGATAGCTTTGATGCTTGGAGTACTTAATAATAGATCTATGGGGGAATCATATGTGTGGACTGATGGTGAAGCGTAGTTATCTCCCAGAATTACACTAGAATATAAAGTTTGCAAAACGCTAATGCACTCTGGCGCCTCTTTTCCTCAGTATAGTAGGATAGTAACTGTACATTTATGTGTAAACATGTAAAAAGTCCTTTTAGCAGGGTTAAAGTTAGCACTATTTTGTCAGACATAGCACAAAATTGCCACACATAAACAAAGATAACAATGCACACACACACTAACATAACAAGCCAAAAGCTCCGTTTTTTTTTCTACACATCAACACAGAAAACTGATCATCTTCATCCCGGAAGGAGTTCTGCAAAAGGTCGGTTTTCAGTGATCTAAAACGCTTTGCTTTTGGACGAAAGGCCAAAAGGCATAGAAAATGCTTCATCACAAAATACCCATGTACGTGTGGACTAGGCCTCAGATGATTAAATTACATTTATTTAGAATGGTTTGCAACACATTGAATGTAATAACATAGTAAAATGTCAATGTCAACATTGATCTAGTTCTGGTAACAACCATCTTTACTCTTTGTAATAACCTATAACATTAACACAAACTACCATTAATTCCCTAGCAATTCCTGTATTGTAATGTATCTACACCGTTTTTACTGAAGGTACTGCCATGTAGTTACATGGTAGTTAATGTAACGTTAGTGTAAAGTGTTGCTAAATGGCTAATGGTAAATGTGAGGCTCAATATTGCAAAGGCAGTTGCGGACTACATAGGTTCTCGCAGAATCGCGCTATGACATAGCAATGGCTACATTGTTCTGAAATAGATTTGGCTGCCAAAAAAGAGGGCATGTCAAAGTGTCACTTGGAGCATTGAATCTACCGGATAAATGAATATTCAGGAGAAAATCCCCAGACCAAAAATGTCACCGGAAATCCCTTTTTGAAGTGGCGGGCTTAGCCTGAATGTGTTCAGTTACACTTTAATGTACATTTTTTTATATAACTGATCATTTGTGAGCCGAGCATCCCTTAAAAGTCATACCTCAGTCTACATTAAAAACAAACGTTTTATGCAGTATGGTTTGTAAAAAACCTCAAGAGAAAGGAAATTCTAATGATCACCATAACCTTAACTCTATCAATTCACAAACAATATGTTTTATGATTTATGGCGATTGCAGTACAGTTGACACACAGTGCAAGAACAAGTCTAATAGTGTACTGGAATTAACCTTGTTTGTGCATCGGCAGAGTAAGGGTTTATTCACAAAGTCAGTCATTCATCTCCCAGTCATCATCTCAAATGAGTTTGCTGTGCTTCCTCATTCCAGGTCAAATCTGGCTGGACAATGTCCACTGTACCGGGAGAGAGGAAAGTCTGGTTCAATGCGAGTCCAATGGCTTTGGAGTGTCAGACTGTAAACACACAGAGGATGTCGGGGTGGTCTGCAGCCAGAAACGCATTCCAGGCTTCAAGTTTATCAGCGTCAATAATGTGGAGGTACATAAAAAAGCACACATACGTCTTTTAGACAGTAATGTATATTGTCCATGAACATTGCTTTGGGTTTGTGTACTGTATGTCTGTTAAGAACACAATACATAATGAAACTGATTTGGTGGAAGTGCAGTAAATGCTCAAATGCTAAGCACAATGTGAAGGTAAATGTGGTTAAAAAACTATTTCCACACTCCTGAAGGCATTGAGGGAGATGGTGTGTGCCTGTATGTGTGAGAGGAGGGGTTGGATTCCAGACACTTCCAGGTCTTCCCTCCTTTTTGTCTGTGCCTTCCTGAAAGAGACTCCACATTAGTCATATGAAACCTCTCTTCTTTGGTGATACAGAAGTGGTTTGCTATATTTTTTATATTAATCTAGACATCCTACACAACTTCCAAGTAATAAACATTTCTATGTAATTTTTACATACAATTACATATATATTTTTAATGCAAACAGAAATAACTTGGATAAGTATCCACTCCCTTTCTAATACCACAACCCTTTGTATTACCCTTTTATAATACCAATTAGCTTAGGTGTATCAAATCGCCAGAGGTGGAAAAAGTACTAAAATATTGTACTCAAGTAAAAGTACCAATACTTTGATGAAATATTACTCAAGTACAAGTGAAATTACCTATCTGAAAATATACTCAAGTAAAAGTAATAAGTAGTTAATTTAAAATGTACTTTAAGTAAAAGTTACTTACTAAAAAAATGTAAAACGGGGCGGGGGCATCTCTCCCATGTAGTGAAAATAGGACATGGGGTCATAAATCCAAAACTATTTTGTTTTTAATTAAAGAAAAATCTATAACAAATGATAGAAATCTATACAAATGCAATAACAACTTAAAACATGTCACATATGACATGTAAGACCCTTAAATGTATAATGTTCAATTTTAGTACAGAACATCCCATCCACATTTTCAAAGAATCAATTGAAAGTGAAAGTACCATATATTGTTAGTTCTGAGGGCCATCCTTCTTTTCTTCACAAACATAAACAACAGTTAATAAGCACATCAAGGCCAAATCAAGTGTTTGACTCCATAAATGACAAAAATATAACTAAAATCTCAGTGTCAGGGACATTTCAGAAAAAAAGCTAAATACTCTGATGGCAGGCTGGGCGCTTAATGTCTTATGATAAAACACGTAAAATAAACTTCTAACTTGTAAAATTGCTAAAGCCAACAGCTAACACAGCCAGGCAACTACAGCGCTACACTCTGGGGGCATGTTCATGAGCCTCCATCATGTTCAACCCCAGAGTGTAGCGCTGTAGCTGCAAGGTTGTGTTAGCTGCTGGCTGTAGCAACTCGAGCTACGTAAAACCGATCATTCGTCACTGTAGTGGCGAATGATCCTAATGTAGCGAAATACAATACTTCACTCAAAACGTAATCAAGTAGATTTTTAATTACCGATTTTAAAAACTACTTGAAAAATACAAAATACACACAAAACTACTGAATACAGTAACTTGAGTAAATGTATTTGGTTACTTTCCACCTCTGCAAATCGCCTTCACACACCTAGATGATTGATGAAAAGTTGACCTTTATGTGCTAGACTTTACTGACACACACATAATATCAGACTGAATTAGAATGTTATTTTAGCTCTGTAGTGACCGATCGGAGGGGTACTAAAAATTTGAAACGTTTTGAAAACTCTCTTAGCACAGACAAGAAAGTTATGATTTTACGAAGTGGAAGATGTCAGACAAACAGAATCCTGGAAGGTTATCATTGGGAATCCACACTAAACATTTCTGCAGACCATTTATTTTACCACTTCAGATACTGATGAGGTTACACACTAACTGACTCACTCACACACATACACACACATGCACGCACACACTGGAAATACCATCCAGTCGTGATGTTGAGAGTCGCTTTGTACAGAATGGAGAATCTCTTTGGGGTTGAGAGACATAAGGGGAGGAGGACGAACAGGAGGGAATTCCTTCCGAAGCTGGAATGCAACACTAATCTAAAACTCATGCCCACATAGTAGAGGACAGCATGACTAGGAGTTTCCCTTAGTGTAATTTGAAATAACAGTGCAGGAAATCAATATGATTTTAACGCTATTGACTGTCCTGGTAGGTACTCTACTAGGTTTGAAATTCTTCAAGTGACATTTTCTGCCAGTGTTTTAATATGAACACAAATCCTTAGGACAAAAACTCCTAGTGTATCTGTGTGGATGTCGAATTCGATCAAATATAAGAGGAATGGAAGAGGAAGCCTCCAACCAACTTCTTGTCCCTATGTTGTTTTAGAATGTATGGGATTGTTCTCCGCAGATTGGTCTTTCCAAAGTATTTAACAAATGAAGTCATCCAATTGTTATTTAAAAAGTGTAGAAGCTTTGTTTATCATCAGTAAATGCTAAGTTCAACAACGCTCACATGGTGTTTATGTGCACATAGGAATGGCATGCTGAATGAAGTAACAGTCACCACAGGATGAGAGTCTGGTGTTCATGGTCAGATGGAAAGAATGCACATCTTAAAGTTAATATCCCCTAGTTCCATTCATTTCATGGCATATTGAATGCAACCAAATTGTAGATCATTCTGCATTTTAGGTGTAACTGTGGTTTGTCTAAATATCCTCTTACATAAAAGCATAGTAATAAAAAAATATATATATATATAAAGTTTATCCTGCATAATAGTAATAATCAAGTTCTTGGCATTTCACCTTTGTAGAGTCAAATTGAGTGTTGATGAACATCATTGAAACATAATTTAATATCAGAATCAGAAAGGGTTTAATCGCCATGAAAGTTTGCACAGACAAGGAATTTACTTTGGCAGGAGGGTGCATACATTCAACATATAGGAGTAAATCTTAAATAAGTGGTGTAAGTTATCCCAAGAAAGTTCACATTTCATATCAAGGACCTAAATGTCAGGTGGAGTTAGGATTGGTAAAGGCCAGTAGTAAACAAACCAAAAAGAAAGAAAATATCAGATCAACTGAATATATAACCAAATGTCTGGTAAATCAAAACGTTTTATTTACATTCTAGAGATCCTGCATGGTCAGACACCACAGTATTATGATCCTTCTACAGAAAGCCAACAATAGTGTCCATCAGACTCTCCACATTCCTAACTATAACAGCAGGCCAGAAATTCCCACGACATGCCCCCATCCCCCATGCAATGTTTTACTTTACGTTCCTATGTAAGTATAGAGTCAGACCAAGTTTGACCAATGCATGGTCAGGAACATTCAAAGGCACTCTGCCAACTCTTGGGTTGGTGTGTTTCAGTCATTAGATACAGGAAATGGTTTGTCTGCTTGTAGTTCTGATGGAACTTGCTCCTGCTGGGATTGTCCATGTGGGAATCTCGTCTGGCCATGTGACTAGTCTTTACAGTCTTCTTTAACCTTTTGTCCTTTAAGCATATTCATACAAGAACATAAAGACTCCAGATGCCAAACACACACACACACACTGTGCCAGCAGCATGTTTTATTTTGTTCCAGTCAGTTAGAACGACTGGGATAGGGTAAAGTAAAAAAAAATAGAAGTAATTTAAAAAATAAACTTGTCTCTGACTTTTGCATGATTAGGATACATTTCAACTCATCTTTAGTGAGAGGTGGGAAGAATGTGTGACCTTACTGTAACGGTGAGTCAGAAATTCAGAGGTGAATCAGAGGACTGAAATGCGGTTTTAGTCCATCCCTGGAGAGGCCTCACACATCAATCTTGTGATGGGAAACATTTACAAAAGCAGTCTGGTTTATTTCACATGGCCACATGAAAGTTGTTAAGCAATAAGACACTCTGAAAGGGACTTAGGAAAATTAAGATTTGAAGTTTGGCAGAAACAATAGACTACTTTTTATTATAATTTTATAATCAGGGAATAATACAATTGGAGAATATTGATTTCATACATTGAAATAAATATGGATGAATGACTGTTCTATAATATGTCATTTTACCTTAACATTTTACTTATTAACTTAATATGAGAACATTTTGGAGATCAAATCTATATTTCATTTCTATCATTTAAGAAGTTCTGTTTGTTTACTATCAATGCTATGCCTTACAATACCAGTGGTATTGTAGCTACACACTTGTTTTGTTAACCAAAACAAATTGCCAAAAATATATTGTAGTTATCAGTTTTATGCAACAGTTTCATTGCGCACAACATGCAGCTCAGTTTTCTGAACTTGGCATGCCATTTTAGGTTTAATAGGTGGTATAAAGGGGCATTTGTACATCAAAACTGTGCTCTCATTCTGCGCTTATTTTGAAGTTTTGGGAAAGTTTCTTTCAGGCCTTTCAAACATAAAAATAACAAAGTGTACATTTTAGGTAGACCTTACGCAAACTGTGTCATGCTGATGTTATGTCTGGTGGTCTAGCTGAAAGGAAATGGGTGGACTAGTCTCGGCCATGGATCTTGTGGACCCTTTTCAACCTAAAGACTCAGCACTTTGGTTTCCTATTATGGATTTAAGAGTAAAACCCCAAACCGAAACACCAACATTCCAATCCTCTACGTATTTACACGAGAGAGATCACCAACTGAACGTCTCCAAGGTTTATTGATGGCCTTCTGGTCAGGACCACCTTTCTCTTGCTCTGCTGCCCCGACAGTAAAGTAATTCTGGGATCAGCAGGATTTCAATTATGAAATAAAATATTCTTTCCTTTCTCCCCATTGTGGTGAGAGAATTTACAAGAGGAAGGGAAGAACCTTCAGACTTATGTCTTTGCTTAGTTATTTGTTCTTTCTTAATACATTTTGGGGTATTTAACCCTCGTGCTGCCTTCGGGTCACATGACCCAAAGGTTCATAACGAACCATCATTGTGTTTACCCAATTTTACCCAATACAAAAACAAATAAAAATACTTTTCTTTTAACCTTCGCAATGTGGGGGGTCTGAGACAGCCCGACGGTTAAAAGAAAATGCTTCACTTTGTTTTTGTATGCGGTAAAGTTGTCGCAATACGACGGTGGGTCACAATGACTGATGGGTCAGAACGACCCGAGGAGAACACAAGGGTTAAGGACACTATAAACTCTTTCTCCATTTCAGAAAAAACCTTTAAAACAATAATTTAGGGGATTAGAAGTTTTAGCAGTGTGGATATTGACATTCATTGTATTCCTTGTCATAGGTGCTGCTTTAAGTTAGTTTGCTTTGTGTCTGGCTAATCAGACTTGAGGTTAGCAAAGAAAGAAAAAAAAAAGTTTTATTTTTTCTTGGAATAATTCTGTCTCCAACAAAATACCGACTTTCACCAGCTACTTCACTGCACAAACTGTGAATACATCTTCATAGATCCCTACAGTGTGCTATAATTATGAGCAAAGTCACATTGGTATTCAGTGGCTTGCTTATCCATGTTTCTCTCCTTAACTTCTACTTCTGTCAGACCTCCAAGAAAGTAGCTTAGCTGCATTCCATGCATTCCATGAAAATCCTCTGGGGTGGAATCTAGGAAGGCTAAAAACACTAAAGACAACAAAAAGTTATCCGCCTTGTTCCAATCCACAGTGCTCAAAGAACCAGGGAATACCCTGAGGGTGGAGCTTGCAACATGAGAGGGAAATCTTTTTTGTTGGTGGTTGGTTAATGGATATTCCATATGGGGGAGATGTTCCCTCCTAAAGGACACCATGACTCATCGTCTCACCAAGATCTTGAAGGAAAAAATAATTGCCAGGTGGGGTGTTGATAAAATCCACTGATGAAGCATGATTTTCTGCTCCTAGAGAGACAGAGAGATACCTGGGTTTGCTAGTGTTTGTATGATGATTGGACTGAAAATAAAGTAGAACTGTGATACCATTCAATGAAAAAATACATCCAGTAATTTGAGACGGAAAATAAATGTACTAAGTAATGAGTCTACAAATTCAAGCTTTGATAATTTCACTGATTTTCTACAGCAGAAAAAAATTCAGAAAGACCTTTACAGCCAGTAAGACTTTGCATTTTTTAGTTTTGACTTTGGCGTGAGATATTGCTCTGTTCCTTGATAACTACCACTTGATTGATTAAATAATAATAAACATCTAATAGGAGATTGAGGGAGGAGAGAAGGAAACAAGGAATTGTGGAGATCATCAGACCAGAGATCATCCATCTCTGCAGCACATGGTGTCACGGCTGTACTGAGGACCCAAACGCACGACACACAAGGTTTAGGACGTGCGCAGACTTTTATTGAGAGAAGGATGGGGAGGACGGTTGAGGGTAACTGGTGGATGGTGGAGCGGGGTACCGGTAGGACTGGAGGACTGGAAGCGGTGATCTGGTGGTGGAACAAGAACAAAGGTCAGCACAAAAACAGGCATAGACTGGTCCAAAACACGGAAAGCCAGGAATACAGACGTGGGGGTCGGTGATTCAACAAACTGACGAGTAGTGGGTGACAATCCGGGGTTTAAGAGCTGTGGTGGTGATGAGGGAATGAGCCGCAGGTGAGGTGAGTACCGGGAGGGAGTGAAGAAGCGGAATGGATGACTGGACCTGGAAGAAACGGACTAACACCCGGTCTGGCCTAGGCACATTAACATTAATTTCCCAGACACTTTTATTGTGTCCGGTAAATTAATGTAAATGACATCATGCACATTTCCGTAAACTGCACATTTCCATAAACTGAAATATGTTTGCATTAATCTTATTTTTTATCACAAGAAGTGCACTGGACATTGGATTGGGTTATGCATACATTTCTTCTGCTAAGGATATATCAATGTTTGTATTAATATTCATAACAGTCCTGGCCCCTCCACAGAGTTTTAATGTCCAGGTGGAGGATGTGAGAATTCGGGCTACATACTCCCATCGTAAACGCATTCCCATCACCGAAGGCTTCATAGAGGTGAAGGATGGAGGCAAGTGGCGACAGATCTGTGACAACGGATGGAGTGAAATGAACAGCCGAGTCATCTGTGGCATGTATGGCTTCCCTGGAGAGAAAGGCTACAACAGCAGGGCCTACAGGTAAGTAAGCAAAAAAGGGGATTCATTTCAAACAAGAATTCACATCACTTGGGGTTTGTGAAGCATTAAACAAAGCAGATACAACTGATCAACCTGATTAGTAGGCAGTTATCACTCATTAGTAAAGTATTTGTCTGCAACTCAAGAGGTTGCAGGTTCAAATCTCCCTCATGTACACCGGTTGGATGAAAGACAACTGGGTCGGGGAGATGACCGAGTGCCCAACGGCCTAAAACAACAAAACAGAACTTAAGAGTTCCTCTTCAAAGATGGGAGAACCTGCCAGAAACAAATCCATCTCTGCAGCAGTCCATCAATCAGGCTTTAAAGGCTTTTAAGTGGCTTCACGCACCTCCTTAGTAAACATAAACCTAAACATGCCTGGGAGTTGTGTTTTTAAAACACAACAAAGGTGGCAACGGTGAAGGAGTACAGTTCATCTTATGCATACATCATTGCATCATCATAAACTCATGGTGAGGATTGTTGTTGCAGCCAATGGAAAGTAAAAAGTTAAAGTTCAAAGTGAATAGTTTTTTATACATATACATTTTTGTATATATCCTATTCTAAAAGACATATTAAATCTTCCACTTTTTGTCCACATTTACAAATGCTTGTTTCAGATAAAATAGCTGTGTAACAACACTTTACAAGTTTAGTATACCATTCTCTTAACTTCCCTATACATGTTTACTGGTGATAGAGTTTTAAATGGTGGGGATTGAGATAACAAGTTGTACTTGTGTTTTCATAAAAAAAATTGTCAAGTCTGGCTTTAGTCAAAGGTGGAAAATGCCTAACTCTTGATCCAAAATAATGGGTAAATGGATAGACAATTTGTCAAACAAAAACTACATTGTAGTTTATCTGCAGTCAACACACAATCAACGTAGCAAATCTGACTCAGGTCCATACTTGTCAAAGAAAAAATAAGACACCTTGTCACTGGTGTCACACACAGATGTTTCTCCTTGCAGGATGCTTTCGAAACGTCGAAAAAAGAACTACTGGGGTTTCTCAGTCAATTGCACAGGCAATGAGGCTCATCTGTTAGACTGTAAGCTTGGTCATCCGCTGGAGCTGAAGGGCAACAAAACCTGTGAGAAGGGTATGCCTGTGGTGGTGAGCTGTGTCCCTGGACGAGACTTCGCAAATGACATCACCACAGGCTTTATGGAGGCCTACAGGATACAGGTATGTCTGAACAGATGTTAGAAGGCATTGTTGAAAACTTTCTGGTTTGGCCTTATCGGTAGTTCTTATCCCTATAAAGAAAGGAAGCGTTTTGAACACCATGATAATGATAAGATCTACCATCACAGACATTATGAACTTCATGGCCAGATCCACATTTTTACCACACTGAACCTGAATAGGAGCCGGTCGCCATGCATCAGATCAAATGTTTGCCCACAGGTTTGTATTCCTTTAAGTTCATGCCGTTTGGGTTGAACTTACTTCCAAAGGGTAATGGAATTAATGTAGATTCTGGTCTGATTTACCCATAGACCTGTTATTAAGTTAGACCAAGCCTCAAAGGGGATTAAAGATGTTGTCCTTGTTAGTTTATATGGCAAGTGCTCAGTGGCACATTGAAGCTTGCATAAACCGAGATAAGGTGAGCGCCATGTTGAACTTCTGGAACGTCTAGTCTTGCACAGTAGAGTGGTTTGTCGTGCTCTTGGCTTAATGATTGGTCTATGCCGTCTTTGATGTAAAGAAAACTAAGATTTTGGGAGGGGTTAGGTAGTAGAGTTACAGTAATGGAGATACAGAAATAAACAGACCATTAAATACGTTTTAACTGCCGGCGTGTTTTCTCTGAAGTTGGTAGTAATAATAACAATAAGTATCAATACAACAATATAAATAAAAGCACTAAACTAGAGAGGGTACAATTTCTGGGGAAATTGTAGGGTGTGCTTGCTTGCGTCGGTTGCAGGTGGGTCCGTCCCCTTAAGTTATTCCCTTCTAGTGATATTTTCAAGCATTTAGCCTACTCATATTGCATAATTCATTAAGAACCCCCTTTGAAACAAGCAAACCCCCTTTGAAACAAGCGAACCCCCTTTGAAACAAGCTACTGTAACAACGTTGTCACTGGCAGTATTTCAGATGGAATCGCGATTCAAACAGTACCGTCTGCTAACTGAAAATATGCCCCCCAAAACGTAAATAAGTTTGACATTAATTTAGGAGAAAATGGCTAATTCAAAAGAAGTTTGCTAGAGGCAAGCTAGCTGCTGTTGCTAGCCACACTTCACTGATTGTTTGAAAGCGCCGGAAATTAGAATGTTTCTTTTGACATAAAGTTGTCTGAGGCTAACGTCAAAACAAGATGCGGTCTCACTCAAATTCCAAGTTTTACACAAATCACAAATATATGCTGACCCGCTGGCTGTCTTTGCAATTGCCATATCTTTAAAACACTGCCCTCCTTATGATTTTTGGTGAAGAATTGACCCTGGTACGAAATTAAGAAAATATTCATCAGACGCAGATCAACAACAGCTGCCGCAATCGTCAACGGAGGCTGACGGGGCTCTCACGTAGCAAACCAATCAAAGTTTTTACAGCAACCTACATTAAAATCTCACCACCTGGCAGTCTTCACAATAGTCATATCGTCATAACATTGCCATCCTTCTGTTTTTTGGTGTAGAATTGACCGAACTATAAAATTACGAAAATACTACTATGACGCTTTCTAGCATGGCTGCCGCCTAAGACTAGGCCTCTTGGGCGACCCGCACTAGCTCAAATTACAAAGACTTTCGCGACCTAAATCAAAAATCCGAGATTGCAGTTCCACTCAAAATCACTTTCTCAACAAAGCCCAATGGTTGGGAATTTTTTGGGGTGGCATTTTTCACTCAATCCAAGCTCCAGCTCAAACTTGCGTGCTAGAACGTCTCTATCACGTTGTTGCTAACGTGTGCGTCGTTGCTAACGTGTGCTGATGTTGTGACGTAGGCTAGCACTGAGTACCCTTTGTTGACAGAAGGCACTTTTTGCCACAAAAACTTAATTTCAACTTAAACAATGCAACGGAACGTACATAAAAATACAAGCAACTCAATCGCTAGCAAGACGAAACTTTTGACATCAACGTTGTCTATGTAGTCCAAATATTGACAGATCCTTAGGGGTGGGAAAATAAATAATAATAATAATATATGTGTGAGAGAACAATGGTTGTGCTCGCCGAAGGCGTGAGCACACCCAATAAGGATTAACAGTGTTCAGCTGAATGTTATCAAAAGATGTGTATCATTTGAACTTCTTTAATGCTAGTTTCTTTCATTAATCAAATTTCTAGGCCTATTGCAAAGTGAATACTTCTCACTCTCTCCAAATTAATAGGGTCACAAGACCATCATCTACTCGCCCTCTGTCACTCATCATCTCCAAGACATCCAACAGGTGTTGGATAATTTGGAGACTCCAGGCTTGACCATCAACCTACAGTAATGCAACTTCTGCAAGTCTCGATTAGGGTTTAGGTCATGTTTTTGATACCATGGTATCCATGAAAATCTTGCACAAATAGCAGCTGCCAAGGAGTTTCCTGTGCCCACCTCTGTGAATGTGTTAAAGAAGTCTGGAGAGGTCTGAAGTCCTTCACACCTAAGGGTCTGGCACACCTACACTCATTTGATGCTTTAACCCTCGTGCTGCCTTCGGGTCACATGACCCAAAGGTTCACAACGAACCATCGTTGTGTTTACCCAATTTCACCCAATACAAAAACAAATAAAAATAATTTTCTTTTAACCATTGCAATGTGGGGGGTCTGAGACAGCCCGACAGTTAAAAGAAAATGCTTCACTTTGTTTTTGTATGAGGTAAATTTGTCGCAATACGACAGTGGGTCACAATGACTGATGGGTCAGAATGACCCGAAGATAACACAAGGGTTAAAGAGGTATCTGACCTCCCCTCATGTCTTGGCCCAACATGAGCCTCTGTCAAATAAATCCCAGTCTGTGGGCGGTTTGGAACAGGAACATGTATCTGGTAAGGAGAAAGTCAAGTGTTCAGCCCCCTTAAAAATGACAACTCTACCATGGAGTAGGAGTACCTTGCTGTAGTCTGGACTGGGCACTAATAAAAGTGACTTTTGAGGATGGAAAAGTTTACGTTGTCTCCTCCTTGTTTAGTGAACTGTGTCTACACTGTGGTGCATTAGCAAAAAACACTACAGCATAAACCCAGACACAAATGTGACAGAAATGGGTTAACCAGACATCCATTATATAATATACTCCCTTGCTAGTGATCACCAGACATCAAGTGGGTGATCACCACCTTGCAAAATTCAGGTTTGTCATCCAGGAAACCTTTAGGATTATGGTCCTCCGGCACCACTTGTCACCATTTTTCTGACTCCAAAATCCATGTGGGGAAAATAATAGGTAAAGAATGCTAAGTGAAAATGGTACACTATTTACAGAGTGCATAAACACATCCTTTTGTAAATGTCTTAACCCTCGTGCTGCCTTCGGGTCACATGACCCAAAGGTTCATAACGAACCACTGTTGTGTTTACCCAATTTTACCCAATACAAAAACAAATAAAAATAATTTTCTTTTAACCATTGCAATGTGGGGGGTCTGAGACAGCCCAACAGTTAAAAGAAAATGCTTCACTTTGTTTTTGTAGGAGGTAAATTTGTCGCAATAGGACGGTGGGTTACAATGACTGATGGGTCAGAATGACCCGAAGATAACACAAGGGTTAATATGTCAATAATAATGTCTCTGTAATAAGTTTGCCAACACATGTTAAGTGTTTATCCATTAACCTTGGTTCCACAGCAACCACTGGTGCGTCTGAGAGGAGGAGCCATGATAGGAGAGGGAAGAGTAGAGGTGCTAAAGAATGGCGCATGGGGCACCATCTGTGATGACAACTGGAACACCAGGGCTGCCACTGTGGTTTGTCGGGAGCTTGGATTTGGCAGCGCTAAGGAGGCCCTCTCTGGAGGCAGACTTGGACAAGGTTGGACTCCATTGTGTTTCCCTCAGATCTAGTGTCAGTTTATATTCACTTTATCTGCACTCATCACTTCCCTTCTTGATTACATCGACTTTTATATATAGCCTAGGTTTTGTTCCCTTTACATCTACGGACTAAATAGAATAAATAGGCTAAACTCCGGTATTGCATTGTGCACAGGATTTCTTGTTGTTTTAGCTGGTAAACCGTGAAGGCATCTTTCAGGATTTTTGAGGATTTTGGTCTCAGCAGTTCCTTTCAATGTTGTCTATCTAACTCAAATCCAGCTACCCAACATTCCAAGTATTCCATCCTGATAGGCCTACTTACAGCTCAAAAATAAATATCATTAAATGGTTTAGCCTACCATTAGCAAATAGTTGCAAACTATCAAAGTAATGTGATATGATTTATTTTGCTCATGTGTGAAAATGCATTTTACAATTACAATTATTGTTCCCGCAATATGACATAAGACATGACATGACATAAGAATTGCACTTATCAGTCAACCCACAAACGCCCATGTGAAGCAAATGCACTTAATAGAATTCACTTCCATTTTTGTCAACGTTTTGCACATTATTATAGACTATATATAAACTAGATATATTTTGCTGACATACCTTATTTAGGGTATATAACCTTTGTCTGAATGACAGACTTGTGCAAGGGAACCCTTGTGACATCTGCTGATAGAAAGGCAAATGTCAGCCTTGAAAGGCAAGGGCAAAAATTGGAGAATGTGCAATTAAACCAAAACATGAGCATAATAGCCTTAAATTAGCTTTCCCTTGCCTTTGGCAACGCACAACCTTTATTATCTGAGATATATATAGGCCCTATGTTTATTATTTATTATTAATTTCCCGCCGTAAAACCAGTGTTATTTTTGCACTACATAGACAATTTCGGTGTCAAAATGTTTGTCTTGGTCCCGATTCCGTTACTTCTATCTCCACGAATGTTCAGTTTGATGGTTTAGGCATATTGAAAGTTTTCGTGGCTAAAAGTAAAGATAACGGTAGCTAACTAGCTAGCCGCCTTCAGAAACATCAGGACATCACAACATCACAAACCCGTTCGTGATTACCTATAGTAGAACATCACTTTAGTCGCTGGGAGATGGGCTATCTAATCCACAAAGCGAAAGTCTAGTTTACTCACTACACCAATAATATCCAGGAGGATTGTGTTTTACAGATATGACTATGCTGCATCTAGTCACCATCCTGCATTTCTTTCCTGGGGTGTGTAAAAGTTGTATTTTGATTGATATTGTGACCTCCGTTACAGGTATTGCCGTTAGCTTCAGTCAGTATTTGGTTGAGTACTAGTAGTCTCTTTACAATGTAATATTTCACTCGATACTACACCAAAAACATCCAGGATCATTGCCTTTAGTAGATATGAGCATGCTGCATCTAGTTAACATCTCTGATTTCTTGCATGGGGTGTGTTTAAATAGTATTTTGGACTGAAGAGCTCAGTTGGACAGCACTGTATTGCCGTTCGCCTCAGTCAGGATCTTTCACTGGCCGTCTGATTTACTGTCAATGGTAATGGTATTCGTTTGCTAGATGTGTAAATTCAACCATTTGAAGCTATTGCCACTGAATACTTTTGCCAGACACAGGGATCGAACTGGTGATGCTTGTGATCTACAGAGGCATCCATCTGATGATAACACAATTTGATTCATGCTGAACCAGGGGCGTAGCCACGGGTAGGCCTGGGTAGGCACAGGCCTACCCAATTTGTTCTAAGGCCTACCCAAAAACGAAAATATCTCCAAAATATTATGCACCGGGTGCACATTGCAAAGTAAATAAGTAAAAAAAATATGAAAAGATGCCTATCCATATTTTACTAGGCCTACCCAAAAAGATTATTCTGGCTACGCCCCTGTGCTGAACTAGTGCAACTTTACTTCAAAGCTAAAACTATCATTTGTATCACATGCAGATGGAAAAAGCTTGTTTCAAATGGGGTTCTTTATTAATGAATGAATCAAGTGAATTCTTTAAAATATTACTAGAAGGGAAAAACTAAAGGGGACATTTAAGTCATAGGTTAGGACAATTTCTACACAGGATTGCCCAATTTCTTTGTTTTGATGCAACTGTTTCAACTATGTGAGGCTGCCATATAGCGTATCACCATTCCCTCTTGCACTAGGGGAAATGAGAAGAGAATCCTGTTTCATTCTACACTACACTCTTAGTATTTTGAAGTGTAAATGAGCAGCAACAAATGTATTCTATTTAATCTATCTACATAATAAGTATGCATACACCAAATGTTTGTATGTTGGATACTATCTTAAACAATAGGTTTGCAGGTGATATAGTAAAAAAAGATAACAGCCGCAGCTGCAACCGACGAAAGCACACCTCACAATTTCCCCAGAAATTGTGAGGTGTGCTCTCTAGTTCATTGTAACGTGGTGTTTACTATCAGCATATTACAAATTTATGGAATATTAGAGCGGCTCCATGTGGTGATAATGTGCAGTGGATGTATTTCATTGAGTTATTTATGTGTCACAGACTCTGGATGTTATTTCAGATTAAACTTTGAGACACAAAGCAGGAAGGTAGCAAACAAACATTATTCTGGACTGTTTCGACTTTACAAGGGAAAAAGATGGCCTCAGCCAGGGTTTGGAGCATAGTGTGCAGATGGCACAGCAGTAGGAAATTGTACAACTCTCTTGTAGCAAACCAATGCCTTACAGACTACATATACACAAACTAGCAATCCTTATCCTAATCCATTCAATGTTTATTACTGTATTTTGTATTCTGTACATAATGAAAGAATACTCCATCATGAACCTAATTAGTTGTGCTTGCTACTATGTGTTTCTCATCATCAGGGATGGGCCCAGTCCATATGAATGAGGTGGAGTGCTCTGGGTTTGAGAAGTCTCTTACAGACTGCTTCTTTAACAGAGATGAACTGGGCTGCAGCCATGAGGAAGATGCAGCTGTGAGGTGTAACATTCCTGCCATGGGCTTTCATAATAGAGTGAGTCGGTCACCAAACCATTGAGGCATTTTGTCAATGACTACATTTTTACATTCTCACAAACCTACCTGTTGAATATTATTGTGAATGCACAAAGATGGTCTATGGTGGCCCTGAAAAAAATAAAGGCTGAAGGTCATTGATGTTGTCTGAATGTATGTCATTTTGATACTTATCATTGTATTACTTGACAACTTTTATTGTTGCCAACAGTAAAACCCTTCAATGAAATGCAGCCAGCTCATTCTTTAGTGGTGTCCAATTTGTTTTGTATTTGTTTCAAACAGCTGCGTCTTAGTGGCGGACGGAACGCCTTTGAAGGACGCGTGGAGGTGCTGGCAGACCGGAACAACTCCTTGGTGTGGGGCACTGTGTGCAGTGACAGCTGGGGAACCAGGGAGGCTATGGTCGTTTGCAGACAGCTTGGCCTGGGATTTGCCAGCAATGCTTTTCAGGTAAAGAACAGTTTTATTAATTACATCTAAACAAAATCTGAAACTGAATACATGATATTCACTCTTTTCTACTATTCAAACACTGAATTCAAAATGTCAAATAGGCATTCCATGCCTCTCAAAAGAGGGGAATAATGCAAAAACGTTGTTTTCATGATCTTGTTGACAAATGTTGATGCATTTAAATAACTTTGTAATTACCAGTAACTATAGTACACAGAGGGTGTAATGATGAAAGACACAGACCAGAGTAGCATAGCATTCAGGTGGGGGCTTATTTCAGAATAGGCA
Source organism: Osmerus eperlanus (assembly GCF_963692335.1). Lineage (NCBI taxonomy): Eukaryota > Metazoa > Chordata > Actinopteri > Osmeriformes > Osmeridae > Osmerus > Osmerus eperlanus. Next base: position 4,191,876 of record NC_085018.1, read on the forward strand.
TGTGACACAGGTAGGGATCAATAACTGGGCAGACAAGGGCAATTAAGAAAACTGCAAAACTAGCAATAGCAGAACTTTGCAGAAGGACCAGAATGAAGGTATAAATGTATCTGAATCAACACAGGTGACTATGGCTGCATCCCAATACCCATACTATTTAGTATGCCAGAATACATAGTAGGGGTGGGTATTGGCAAGGACTTCACTATACGATACGCATCATGATACGATTACATCTCGATACGATACATATTGCGATATAATGCGATATTGCACAGTTTACTGGAAATCTTAAAACAGAGCTGGAAAACCAGTTATTGTGTACGATCTGGGTAGTCTTAATACATCACAATGATAAATAAGAAGACAAATTTAGTTAAAACAATATAATTCAACATTTAGTTTCAAACTTATTTTTTAGCTGCCATAACAAAATGTTGTAAACTTGTACTTTAACAGTGCACACACTGATAATGAAAACATGAAAGTAAAGTGCATAAGCTCAGGTACTCTTTATTGTCACTGAACACAAAGAACTGAAATGCATGAGTAAAACTATGCATACATAGGCCTATTAAGTATTATAAACAAAATCCATAAAACTAAAATAGTCAATATGATGTAAATAAACTGTAAACATAATGTAGTACAACTCAAATGTTATTGGCATGTGTCTGCTATAGTCATGTTTGATGCGTTGTCTTTAACTATATCGGGGTCCTTGCTTTTTAGGTCCCATTCCTCTAATGCGCCTTTCAACAGCTCTGCGATTTGTTACTGCCAGTAGGGGCAGACTTAGCTATGGGCGACATGGGCAGCCGCCCATCTGAATGGTGACATTCGTGCGATCAGTCTCTATCGACAATTTGCAGGTCACCTAAATGATAGCCTATACTGTCACCTTGACGGACTGGGTACCCTGATTCTTGTTTGTGAACTAGGCAGACTACTGACTGGGCTGGAAAGGTCTCCCATTCATAAGCATGAGATGGGGGCGGGGGAAAGTTTAACTCAGGTCTCCCAACTGAAAGCCCGAGGGGGGAGCGGGGGAATCTATCAAATAAAAATGTGGGTTTCATTTTTGACATATAATACAGTATGAGTCTGACGTAATGTTACTATTTTACACTCAAATTAAAGGGGGGGCGCTGGGGGGTGGGTTCGCCCAGGGAGCCACACAAGCTAAGGCTGCCACTGACCGTCAGTGTGGCTCTCATGCATTGCCCTCATCAGTACCCAGTCCTCACTGATGTGGTGCGCCGTAATTGTAACATAAGATTCAGTGGCTCTTGATGTCCAGCCATCGCATGTAAGGGCCACTCTTTCTGCTGAGCCAAGATGTTTTTACTTCTTGCTTCACTTCATACATCTTGGGCACAGCTATCTCAGTAATGTGTTTGCAAGTCTGGTACAACAACAGACTGATACAAACCTGTCTGTGCCAGGTCAAGGCGCGGTTAGATGTTATACATATAGTATGTCCCAATTATATGTATACTGCATGCAAATGTATGTACTATGAAAGGGCAGCTGCAGTATCTACTAAAAGTAAAAAGTAAACAATTCAGGTTGCATGATCTCAGGGTGGGAGGTATGATGGTTACAGCAAGAAGCCAATTAAAGTGGAGAACTGGCTAATAACATTGGCAACTCAAAAAGTGTCTGAATTATTTTTATAGATTTTTATACCCAAGAGCATAACTTATTTGCTACTAGGGATGGGGGATGGTTAATTTTGATCGATATCGATACCATTTTCGAGACTGCTTAACGATCCAAGTCTTTATCGATACCACTATCGATACTTTTCTGGGGTGAGCTTGAGCTAACCACCATCTAAATGAATGAATTTGGCAAATGTTAAACATATAGCAGCACCCACACAACCCACGCCACACTTTATGTAAACAAGATTACTGAACAACATTTATAACAATAACTTAAGTAAAACAGATGTCAAATAGAACAATAAGGGGAATGTGTTGCTCTCAGGAGGAGGCTGGATAAAAGGAGCACATATTGGCACAATGGATCCTGGCTCTGGCTAAAACTACAATTGTCCACTACAGATGTACTATCCACAACCTGGATGAGTAACTAGTATGACTGTGATTGGTTGGTTGACAAAAAGTGACAATGACAAGCCGTCATTGTTCAAGACTTTATGAAAAGTTTAACACGTTTCAACAAAATACACCTGATATCTAAATGACCAGACCAAACCTTCCTGATCTCATCCCTATTTTATTCTGTCTCTGTTATTGTTTAACGAGCTGCTTAAGCAGCCCACAGAGCCATGCTCCCGGTGACTATGTTTTGAATGATCAGCAGCGGGGCGGGGGAGGCTAACTTGACTCACACTGACTATGCTCTTTAAAAAGAAAAATCCGGTTCGCGCACGCATCAAATTTCAGGGGCATATGCGAGTGAAATAGTTGCACTGCAGTCTGTAGCCCTGGCTCTTATTATTGAGGCTTATTATTGTCAACTATGGATACGAAGTTGGGGTGCGCTGACTGCGGTCACCATGCATACCTTGGGTGGAGGAGGAGGATTGTCCGGCAGCTGGAGTTGGCACCGTTGCTTCTCGAAGAGTCAAATGCATTTTACCTTTAGCTGATGCACAACGTTGAGGAGTAGTGTTACCCCTCCTTACAAGAAATTATCTTCGAACATATATTACACGTCGCCAAGCCTTTGACCGCTAGTAGGCTACGTTTAGCCATCGTACCTAGCAACAAAATGAGAAATGAAGCGAAGTGCGTGAGCCAATAAAATTCTTCTTCTTTTAGTTTAACGGCGGTTGGCAGGCCATTCAATTGAATTGAGTAATTTTAGACAATCGATGTATGTTTGTGCACCAGTGATTTGATTTAAATGACATGACTTATCTCTCGAGACATAAGTTACATTATATTAGCCTACCAGAAGTCTCGATAGCGGTATCGATAAGCTCGGACCTTATTGATCTTCGGGTTTTGAGAAATTTGGAACCGGGTCCTTACAGAACCGGGTATCGATCCCCATCCCTATTTGCTACAGGTGTTTGGTATTAATGTAAACGTCTGGTATATGGGTATAGGGTACAGCTCAGTGGTAAAGCATTTGAATGCAGATCAAGGTCCTTGTACATCACTTTTAAACAATGTAAACATTCTTTACGTAGAAAATGGTTATTCCTTTATCATAATGTATCATAACTATTCAGGCCTGGGCTAGGGCTGGGTGAACACATTTGGCAGTTATACAGTAGTAATGTTCTTAGCATTAAGGATCAATCTAGCTTGTTGTAAAATTCCAAAAATGTAAACTTGAAAAATGCAAGTGTTGAGTCTAATACTTGTTGAAATGTGTGTTGTGTCCTGAAAGGAGACGTGGTACTGGTCTGGTGATGTGACAGCAGATGATGTGGTTGTCAGTGGGGTCAGGTGCTCGGGCACTGAGATGACTCTTGATCAGTGTCTCCACCATGGAAAACACCTTCACTGTCCCAGAGGAGGGGGGCGCTACGCAGCCGGGGTCTCCTGCACTCAGAGTAATCATAACATCTTGTCTCTTACAGTTACACATATATTTGCCCATTTAAAAATTACCTGTAGCTGATATAAACATTACATTTATAATATAGACTAAAAACACCATCTTCTTTACGTTAATTAATAAGACTAATTAAAAAACACTTTCTTGTACAAGAAAATTGTAATTGTCTGAGAAGCCATGTTTCTGTTGAATTCAAATGTAAATATAATTTTTGTGTTCTGTTTTCCTCCAGCTGCCCCAGACCTGGTTCTGAATGCCCAGGTGGTAGAACACACCATGTACCTAGAGGACCGGCCCATGTATGTGCTGCAGTGTGCCCACGAGGAGCAGTGTCTGTCCTCCAGCGCTGCCGCAGCCACCCCCTCCTCTTACCGCCGACTCCTCCGCTTCTCCTCTCAGATCCACAACAACGGCCAGTCAGACTTCCGCCCCAGGGCTGGCCGCCACTCCTGGATTTGGCATGAGTGTCACAGGTGTTTTCTATAGGCCCGTGTGTTGCTCTATCCAGATGTAATAATACAATTAATACATTGTAGAAACATTTAGATGATGGTTTAGGGTTCCTAAAAAGCCTCAAACAAATGGAAATTCAGATGATATTCTTCTGTTGGTATTCACTTTATTCACAATAGACATAAAACCATTGTCATTTAAATCACTCTTGAAACCCACATAAATTATATTACACTTTGCATTGCTACCAAAAGACAGTTCATGTCAGGAAGGAAAAGGACAGATCAGTAACTCATAATAATTGTGCTTGATGTAAGGCTAGTCATGGATTAATACCTTCTTATCAAATCCATTTCAATTTCGATGTGTGTCCCCTGTCCTGATCAGGCACTACCATAGTATGGAGGTCTTCACACACTATGATCTGTTCACTCTCAACGGCACCAAGGTGGCAGAGGGACATAAGGCCAGCTTCTGTCTAGAGGATACTCAATGTGATGAAGGTAATAGCCGGCCTTACGGTTCTTTTGTAAAGCATTTGTAAGCTTTTGTATACCTTAATACCAAGCTGTTAATATAGGTAGGTATAGATATGTATAGTGGATTTCTTGTAATATTTTAATTGTAATTTGATTCATTTTACATACATAATGTCAGGATTGTATATGATGTCTGTATGTCTGTATGATGGCTGTAGCCTAACTGTTTTGTAATTGACAGGTATTGAAAAGAGATACGCGTGTGCCAATTTTGGTGAACAGGGCATCAGTATTGGCTGCTGGGATACCTACAGACACGACATTGACTGCCAGTGGATTGATGTCACAGATGTTCATCCAGGAGACTACATCTTTCAGGTTAACTGCCCTGTTCTGCTTTATATTTTAAAAGGGGTGAACTATGACTATTCATCAAAGTAAGGGGGCCAGTCATGTTAGTTCCATTTAAATCTCTTTAATATTGCCAGGAATCTGTGTGTGTGTCTGTTTGCATTTTATGAAAGTGAGTTTCCCACGATTATCTCGAGAACTGGGCACTCTGCAAAATTCATATTTTGCAGGTGTCCTTTTTATAATCCAATGGAGTGCAGAGTTTGTTGTTGTTTGGCTTTCAACATTTCCCAAAAATAATTTGTAGGGCTGTCAAACGATAAAAATATTTAATCGCGATTAATGTCATAGTTAACTCGCGATTAATCGCATTTAATCACACATTTTTATCTATTCTAAATGTCCCTTGATTTCTTTTTGTCCCATTATTTTTTCTCATTTTAATGCTCTTATCAACATGGAAAAGTGGATTGGATTGCTTAGTTAGTGCAAATGTTTGTATTTTTTGTTTTTAAACAACATTGCAACATTGCCTGGCTTTGACGAGGGGGCAGAGAATTCGCATCAGCTGTATGCTTGGCCATCAAGTGGTATTTCAGACTGGACGTGCTGCGATGATAGCTCAGTTCACAACGACAAAACACACAGATCAATTTGGTCTTGTCAATGGAACCATTTGGCAACTTTTTAAAAGTAACCTTTCCATTCAGAATCTTATTGGCATCCATTTCGGCATCTCGCGCTCGCTATCCACTCAAAACGTAACGTTAGCCTACTACCAGAGCCTGTTTAAGGAGAGCCTTGCCACTCCCTATTAAGCCCCATTGTACCGAATTTGGTTGCAGTTCCATCAGAGTTCCACTGGGGGTGATCGCAAGCGAGTGCATGTTGAATGGGAGTCTATGGAGGTAAACGGCTGAATTTGTCTCTTTCGTCTGATTGTCGTTGAGAAATCTCCGATTTTATTGTAGTTTTTACATTTAGTCATTTAGCAGACGCTCTTATCCAGAGCAACTTACAGTAAGTACAGGGACATTCTCCCCGAGGCAAGTAGGGTGAAGTGCCTTGCCCAAGGACACAACATCATTTGGCACGGCCGGGAATCAAACCAACAACCTTCTGATTAATAGCCCGACTCCCTAACCGCTCAGCCATCATGCAGCCTAACCTGTCAGCTGTGTTGTCGATGCCTTGAGAGAAAAAAGGAAGTGACCAGAGCTTGCCGTAAAGCAGTTGCTCTGGTCGTACCATGTGTATGACGTCAATGACATTTTCAAAGGCTTTTTAGAATAGAAAGACGACTTTAAAAAAATCGAACAGCCAGCAGTGTTTTTTTGCCTCCTCTTTCGAATTCAGAATTCAAATTACTAAACAAAAAATTATATCCCGAGAAAAGTGGATTTTGAGGGGTATAGCTCCATAGACCTCCATTCATTCTGCACTCGCTCGTTAGCGCCCTCACATGGAACTGCAACCAGTTCTGAACCCGGAAGTTACCCGAGAGTGGCAGTTCTCCCTAGCCTGGTCCTAACCAGACCCTCGTACATTTCATTTGTACAGAGGGTCTGGGATCGCTCCATTGACAAGCTTTAACTTCCTTGAAGGCGGGTACTCTGTTGAAGTTTAAAACTATTGGATCTGGCAGAGCCACTCTGATCTGCCATAACCAATCGCTAGCGTTCGCCTTAGCCAACTCCTTCAACACTGTAATGGAGCTATAGCTGCCGTAGCTGGAAAATCAAACTTTTCCCTAACCCCCGTGGGGAGGAGGGCCACAACATCATGGCCACCAACAAAACTCAGCAAGGATTGTTCTTGCTCCGGCTTTAACTTCTGGATATTCGGCAGCATTGCCACAACCGCAGAATAGCTTCGCTCGCATCTTTTTCGGCCGCCATTACTGAACTACAACTCAAACTAGTGCACAACATCAACGTCATTCTCAGCCACTCCCTCTGTTCGCTGATTGGACAAAAAAATTGTTTCTGAAAACCAACTAATACACTGAAATCCCAGACCTAGTACAGAAGCAAAATTAAAAATGAGCGGAAGTACGTAGGAGGGCAGAGCCAGGCTAAGTTCTCCCTACATTAGACATTCTCTGCTACTACTCTTTAGCCGGCTCGCAAGCCCAAACAAGTGTGTGCGGTGTGCCTGTTGTTTTGTTTCCGGTCTAGCTAGATCCGGTGTGGTGTTGTAGTTTTTCTAACGTCAGTAGTCGTTGCAACAGCACGTGAAAAAAACGACAAAGTTTGCTAGGCCAAAAAGAACGTTAATCTCACGATAAAAAAATTTACGCTGTTAAAATGGGTTTGCGTTAACGCCGTTAATAACGCGTTTAACTGACAGCACTAATAATTTGATGCCAGTTTCGCGATTGATCTTTTTCAGCCATGTGGAGTTCGCACTATACGCTTCACTAAGCACTTGGACACTAATGTGCACCAGAGGTAGGAAGCTGTATGATAACTTCAGTGAATTTTGTTTTGTTAATGAGCTAATGCAATTAACGAAGGCATTCGCAATTAAATGAAACTAAGCGTTTACACACCAGAGCTCTCTCCGCTCTCGACTCACAGCCATGTTGAGTTGACTGAGCTGCACTAAGCTGGCTCTCGCGAGCCGAAAATATATGAATAGAGATAGTTGGAAACAGGACAATTGAAAGGCCTTTCAATTGGCAATTTCACAAATACGTTTTCTGGGTATCCTATAGCCAAATGTTATTTTGAAGCGAATTGGCTTTTACAACCGATATGGCCAGGTTAGCAGTGCTGACTGCTGGCACAGAATCAGCTGCTTTCAAAGGGTTTCCTTTATGGATGAAATGCTGGCTAGCTAAAAATATAAAATTGATACTTTCAGTAGCCTATAGATCAGTTAATTTGCATGAAATGTGCACAAACTCAACACAAAATCAACTACGACATTATAACCACCAGCTGCATCACAGGCATGGGCACTATTCCTACCACTTTTGCCTCCTTGGTCGGTTTCTTGAGGCATGGATATAGCAATCCACAAATGGGCATACAACAGGAACAATGTATTTGGTCAGTTATTGTGACTTTTTTGAATGCGATACAGAAAATAAAAGACAATTTTACAGCATTGCATAGCACAAAGGAAAAAATACAGACGTTAATGTACAGATGGCAAACACCCCTTAGGCAGAACTGTACATGCAAGCACTGTATGGTGAATTAGGCCTAGAATTATGACAACTGGCTTAACCATTGTGCATGTAATGACTTCTGTTATGAACTAATGTAGCAATTTATAACGTAGGAAACAACAGACAAATAAAGGCTACATAATAATTTGCATGAATGTACCACAGTATTGGCAATTTATTTAAAATATTGAGTAATTGCTTATATGATATTGCTTAAGTGACTGGAATGGATGATGTGGAGGTTGAACAAGTACTTTAGAGATGACAGAGAATTTAAATTGTGATCTGAGAAATATAAGTACCAAAATCAATGAGAAGAACTGTCATCACCAGCTCCATCACGGGAACTGCAATTCCAAAAATCAGTGTGTCACCGACATCATCGCTAGAACTGTGCCCTATTTATAACTACAGGAATCTGTGTGTGTGTGCCACCAATTTGATCACGAGCACTGTGCACCATCTATAGTTCAAGTAATCTGTATTTGTGTGTTGGCTGAAAGTGTTGTACTTACATCTTAATCACCAACTGCATCACAGGTAGGGCTGTCCCCACTCAGTCGACTAGTTGATTTTCTGGTCGATATGCTCTTGGTCGACTAAGATTGTTTTAGTCGAGCTGCCATATGGCAGTGTGAGATCTGATTCCCGCTTGTGTCGTCATTGCTGAATTAACGAAATATTCTATAGAAATTGTAGATTACATTATTTAAGACAAATAAAGCAACTCTAAAAATATATAATTTAAAAGAAAAGGTGTTACTGTTTTCCCTTTCGTTAATCTGCGCTTTGTTTTGTTTTGGTATTTTGCACACGGCATGAGCACAATTGGCTGCCGAACTACAAACTCTGCCATAGCCTACTTTGTCGGTGTTATTAGTCAAAATGGCAAAGAAATCTGTGGTATCGCAGCATTTCATTAAAGTACATTTACAAAGTACCGGGCGACTTGAAAAACGTTGAATGCAAACTCTGCCAACAACGGTTTATTTTTCATAGTTCAACGTCGAATATGATGTAGCCTACCACCAGAAAAACACAAGTTGGCCTAGCCCTACTTCGCTCATGCTAACGCGCTGGGTTAAAAAATGAATATGCCTATTATAAGAATCACATCCAAATCGAATGACATTATCTTCTCCGGCAAGACAACAACATCTTTCTCTGTTGCACCGTTCCCCACTCAGCTTCTACGTAAGTTCGCATGCTGCAAGTTCAGGCAGTGATAAGCGCGCTCTAATGATTTGCATGTTAAACAAACAATATTTTTAATTTGTAGTACATTGTAAGAGATACTAAATACCAACGGCATTCGGTTACAACAGTACTGGTGATACGAGTCTTTTAATAGTAGGCTATTAGTGGCTGAATCTGCAATGTCCAGCAGCCATTGAGTCAGATCGTGAAAATGTTTGTACGTTTTTTTTTGTGTGAAAAAAAAGCATTTCAAATTTCGATTAGTCGATTTTCAGTCGTTTTAGCTGAGTCTTGGTCGACCAAAGAAAATCTTAGTCGGGGACAGCCCTAATCACAGGTATTGTGCACTAGTTATGTATAATTTAACTAAATTCTAAAACTATAAGGCAGTAAACATAGCATTATTGGTGGTCCTGGTACTATGATTTACCCAGTTGACATATTGTCAACATTGCATTTAGTGTACTTTCTGTTTTTCTCTTACAGGTTGTGATCAATCCCAACTATGAGGTTGCAGAATCAGATTACACCAACAACATAATGAAGTGCAAATGTCGTTATGATGGGCATCGTATATGGACATACAACTGTCATATAGGTGACTTAAATTATGGTCTGACATTTAATAGTTTGTTGTATTTTTTTACCCAGGCAAATAGGTAAACATTCATGTAAAAGTTACAATTTGTAAACTCTAAACCTGATGTGAAAAGGTAACCAGTTTTACAGAACATCCTGTCCACCTGTACAAATATTTTGAGACTCAGTGTCTTGTACTGCATGTATCAGAGATTGAGGGGATGAAGAACCCAAATCACCTGCACCTGGTTCTGGTTTGGGCACACTCTTAAGGGAGCTCAGTACCGTAGGTGTACATCCCCATCCTTCTTGACAGATTAGCCTTCCATACAAGAATGCAACTTTCCTAATGTCTTAGCGAAATAAACCACATCAATGTTCCCATTTGGGCACCAACGTGTAATGAATAGTTGATGACAAGACTCAAACTGATAGCTGTGGTTGTGATGACTGTGATTATCAATTAAATATGCTTATGTGTGACCTACATAATTTAAAAACAAACATATACGTACACATATTTAGCATATTTTGAAAAACAGTCTTAAAATGTGGCTTCAAACCAACCACCATTAGCATTAATGAAGTAAGATATTCATGAAGAACAGTCAAGACTGCCTATTTAAATGCAAGTGATGATTATCCAACAAAATCCTTTAGGATTATTATAATACTTTTCAAATCAAACTTGTATATATTCACAAAATATTTCCTTTAAACAATTATGCTATGCTTTGGGTTTTCCCCCCCCCAAAAAAATAGTTAGTTACTCAACATCTTGATTACTTCTCCCTCATAAAACAAAATTATACCAATGGTAAACGATTTTTATGAAGATTTTTTTCAAGAACACAAGGAAGGTAAAGATTTACTACTGTAGATGATAGTATTAATTCAACTAGCAATTCAATAAACTGGGGAAAATATAGATGCCGTATGCAGATTTTTTTAATGCTTAAAACGATTCTTAAAATTAATTTGAATTCACAAAACATAACTGTAGCCACTTCCTGGAATTGTTATGAGTCGTTAAAATGTTTTTGTCATTGCTAAAAAGTCCTGTTGATCGATTATGTCTGTGTACATTACATACATACAGCCAATGGACATATTCAATATTAACGGATGGAGCAGTTGACAAAAGTATTAAATTACAACTTCAAAACAGGCATTGTGGACAGTAAAAATGTACCTTATTACAGAAACACAGTTTCCATTTCCTACAAAGCTACAGACAAATTAACCGTTGAAACACTTAAAAACTTGAACAGTCTGAAGAGCAGCAGTCTAATGATCTTGGAACATTTATGGATGAATGAACTGATCATGAATGTTGAACGTCTCGAGGATTTGCAGTTATGACAGGTGGAGTTTTGGTGCTTGGGTTGCTTTCTCTGTTGAACATGAAATAAAGATTCATCAATTTACGTATATATCATATTTGTTTGTAACACTTTTGCCATTGAGAACCCCCAGACAAAATGAAGAATACATGTTTCTCTTAAGTGAAAGTATTGATAGACAATAAGAATAAAAACAAATTTGAATGGTAATTTTCTATTTAAAATTGTAAGGCTAATCACATGCCCTACTTATCTGTCTTTCATAGGGGGTTCATTGAGCTCGGAAACTGAAGTAGGCTTCCCTGGGCTTCAGAACAACCAGCTGAGGTGAAACTAACAACAAACTGTCAAAAGACCTGGAGGAGGACTGGTTGAGAAATACCATCAAGACTGGGGTGAACCCGCTAACCACTGGAAGATGCAACGGGCTCTGTTACCTACCCTTCAGGGCCAGATAATGGCCTGTAACCTCAACAACTGATTAAACAATTTCAACCTGACGCCTGTTTAAGAGGCTTATTTGAATTGTGTAATTTACTGTAAAAAAATATTCTATCAATATTCCAGCCTGTACGTCAAAATCTCAACAAGCAAATGGAACAGCAGAAGCTTTCGTAGTGTCACTTTTACAAAAGGTATTGGTACAAAATGTCACATTGAAAGAGGGATTCCCAAATACAACCTCATTCATAATTACTATTATAAATGTGTTAGCTGGTAAATTGTAAAATAATTTTATGCAAAACGTGTTTATTTTTCTTGTCATATCCATCTGTATATCACTGCATAATAAAAGTTTCATTGACATGAGATGTCAGTTTGTGTGAGTAAAGCCGGCTGCACACCGTACGATTGTGTCATCTGAGACTCATTTTGAGAATGCTAAAAGATTCCTATAATCCAAGGCCAAAATCTGTAGTCTTTGATTACTAGTTTGACGTTGTGTCCTTGGCCAAGGCACTTCACCCTACCTGCCTCAGGGGTAATGTCCTGTACTTACTGTAAGTCGCTCTGGATAAGAGTGTCTGCTAAATGACTAAATGTAGTTTGACATGTTCCTCGACAGCCGATTAATGACCGTTGTGATAAAAAATGTGTTCCAATTAAATTATGTCTGAAGATTTTAGGAACAGTCTTGTAGTGTGGCTTCTCTTACGACCATTGTGTCTTTAATGTCGATTGAGTCTTCTTGCGTGCGTCCGTTTTTTGCGTCTTTACTGTCGTACGGTCTGACATTAATGACAACCGAGATCCTACAAATGTGAATGTTTCCTTAGATCATTATACTGGCATTTGTATATGGCCAATAACAGTCATAACCTGTTACTGTATATTGTTACCATTATTGTGTCTGTTGCTAGTTGGAGACGACGGGGGACGGGGCATTCTTATTTTAGAGTTTCTCTTCCGTGGAACAGATTTTATGTTCCAACCGAGGGGGACTGGCGCTGTCTTAGTGTCTATGCTGGATCAAATACCCTTTTTGGTCTGCTAAATTGCTGCACTAGTCCACACTAGACCGGTGGGGACCTCGTTCTAATATTACTGTAACTGTTAGTGGCCCCTGGCATTCTCTAATTCCTGTTCTCCTCTCTCTGTCCCCCCTCCACACCTCCCCTGTGGTGTGGGGGGTTTGAGCTGTCAGCATCTGCCTGGTCATCGGTCTGCCAACGCTGGACCTGGTCGCAAGTGGACATCGATCTGTGACAGTCTGCCCAAGCTGGATCTAGTCGCCAAGTGGACACCAGTCTCCCTGACGGACAACAGCGAGTTTCCGGTCCCTTGCCTCATCTCCCTGCCTGTGATGCTGCGCTGAGCAGCGTCCCCAGCAGTGTTTCCCACAGATTAGAAAGCCATTTGTGGTGGTGATGGGGGGTGGGGTAATTCCTTGGTTAATAATTTGTTACACAAACTTTATTATTTGGAATAAGCGATATTGCACTATTGTACTACACTTGTCTTAGGTTAGCATAGGTTTTTAAGGTTAGTAAGGTTAGGTTATTTCAGCTACTGGTTGCACTATCAGCAATATTGCACTATTGTACTTCACTTGTCTTAGGTTAGTATAAGTTATTATGTGTATTATGTGTATTTAGAGGTTTAGTATACTGTATTGAATACTGTATATTATTGTATATTAGGAGGTTTGCTATATATTTGCTTATCATAGATGTAATCAATTTCTGTGTACTTACATGTTAGGTTATGCCAGGTTGCTTTGTACTGTCTTGTCCTAATAATTTCAGTGACCAGTCTGACCCTGTGTTGTGTTGTTGTGCATCTGACAATAAAAGACTTGAACTTGAACTAAATATTAATAAAAAATGATTCACACCGTCACAAAATCCCCACGCCCAACCCCAAATCCACACATTTAACACCCTATACAGCAGGGCTCTCAAGTTTTGAAGACAGGCAAGAGTGACATTTCCCCTCCCCCAGTCCCCCCTCAAAATTAATTAATGAATTAATTGCTTTTTACCTGACATTTTTGAAAGGCAGCAATGATTTATGCATCCATGGGCAGGATATAATGATAAAGTATGACATGATTTTAAAAGTGACCTATAACATCGACTATGCAAAACACTTAAATGTATTTAGTGCTTAGGGTTAAATTATTAAGCCTATTTTGAAAAACATGTTTATAATGTGACAATATGTCAGTCATCGTGTGATCACGAAAATATGACTAGGCCTAGACTCAGGGGCGATTCTAGGATCAGACCTTTAGGGGTGCTCAGCCCCCAATGACAATGTGACATGAATACGGTGCCTTGCAAAAGTGCAAAACCCCCTTGCTAATAACAGGCATGCAAACAGGTCAAGGGTGAAAAAGGTGAGAAGGATACGGCAAACCCCTGACCCTCTAGGGGGGTCCGGGGGCATGCTCCCCCGGAAGAAAATGTATTACATTTTAAAGTTAAACGCATGAATCTGGTGCACTTTGAGAGCAAAATTAATAGGCTAGATCTATGTAGAATCTGTGCTCTTGTAAACAATGTCATGTTCTTTTAACCATAAAGACATTTTTTGTATATGATTGGTTCCAGAGCCAGTTGTAAAGTTGGGAAGCACGGGTAAAATACTGTATTGGCCACGGCCACGAACGTAGGTTATTCAAAAAGGTGAGGAGTTTGCACGCCTATAAATCCCTAATTTCACTGGATAACAATTCATACATTTATGTATTATTATGCAAAATATTGAATGAATGAAAAAACTAAAGATGTCCCTTTCTTCATGAACTTTTTAATTATTATTTTTAGGGGTGCTGAGATTAAATTTAGGGCTGCTTGAGCAATAGTGCTATTTTCTGATTAGCTATTGTTTGTATTGTTGTATTGAGACCTTTTCTTTTTTTTGATTGGGTGATAAGTGAGATAAGCTCGACTAAGAACTCCAAGGGAGACGCGCTTGATTCCTGCCGGTTCCATAGTGAGAGAGGCGCGGCCAGAGAAATTGCGGCATATTAAATATATTATAGTTTTTTCGCGTGAGAAATACGATGTGTGGCGGGAGTGCGTGACAAAAGACCGAAATGAGTGACTGTCACACTCACACTGTGACAGTCACAATGCGTGACACTGTCACAATGCGTGACACTTGAGAGCCCTGTATACAAAATTCACACCCCATTCAAGTCCTATCTGCCAGAAACCGAATAATAGAAATGAGTTCCCTTGTCCTGAGACCCAAGGGCGTAGGTTTGCATAGGGACTAGTCACGACCAAAGTTTGGGAAACACAATCGACCCCACCAATATTTTGTTAATTTTCGAAAAAAAATATCTATTTTCAAAACTCATTCGTATTATTATCTATACTATGTTCGTCGCCGAGAAAAGTGAAAAATAAATTTCCAAGTTAACCAATGCGCCCTCGAGCCTGCGAGACAAGATTATATCATTTAACCTTTGTGCTGCCTTCGGGTCACATGACCAAAAGGTTCATAACGAACCCAATTTTACACAATACAAAAGCAAATAAAAATTATTTTCTTTTAACCTTTGCAATGTGGGGGGTCTGAGACAGCCCAACGGTTAAAAGAAAATGCTTCACTTTGTTTTTGCGTATTGCGACAACATTTGTTGTCGCAATACGACGGTGGGTCACAATGACTGATGGGTCAGAATGACCCGAAGATAACACAAGGGTTAAGTTAATTGGCTGAAGTGGCAGAGTCAGAAACACTACGTGAATCGTGACTTGCAGAAAGAGAGCTGGCAGTACGTCAGGAAATCATAAATCCTCATATTAGTATTTCGTTTGGTCTCAGCATTGATATTTTTGACCCTTTTGTGCTTTATAGATAGGAAAATGTCACCCAAAAATAAGAGATATCAGAAGTTTTTTCACCACCCAGAGAATACAGTAAGTAGCTAGTTATAAAGAAAGTCGTTGTTAGTTAGCTAGTAGGAAAACTACACACACAGTGCAAACCTGCTAGCCTTACATCGCCACCCATTGTACAATGGAAACATGTTTAGAAAGTTATTAGTGACTAGAGCATGTAACTTTTGCTTAAAATTAAACTAGGTCGCACCGGTGCACCTAACCTCCTCGCATCCGCTGTCTCTCCACAAACGAAGCGTTTGTTATCCTAAAACGGAACTGACACTCATGGTTGGATCATATCGTGGTCTAAACCAATCAGAGACAGAGATGCGGCGGGTCTTTGCCTCTGATTGGCTGTGGTCCAGATATTCCTGTAGCTCCGTGCTGTGTGATTGAAATTACGACCTGAGCACCAGAGAGTCAGTTTAGCAGACCTGGGCATTGTATGGCCCGCGGGCCATAACCGGCCACAGGCTGTCTCAATCCGGGTGAGGTAAATCAAAAATTTTAAATAAATAAATGTGTTGAGCGGTAGTGAATATGTAGTCCTGAAAGACTACAGTGATCAGGCGATTTACATATGTGCGCTTGCGCAACCTCACCGACAGGAGAGTTAGCTGTTGGTTAGCCCTCGAAAATGAAAAACTTTGCCACTGATTAACTTTTAACAAAACATGGACTTCTAAGTATCTGTTTACTGAGGTCAAAGTGAAAGCTGTGAAGAAAAAAAACGAACGCGGACATAATAAGAACTTGACTGATTCAGTGGGCGCAGGCTGATGGTTTGCTAGTTGAACTGCAGACCCTGATCATTACCTGTCAGCTGTCTTTCGCATATCCACCTCAGACATTCAGACAGATTTCGATGCACTTGTTCAAGCCCACTGGATTTCTCTCACAGAACAAAATGAAGCAGACCTGGGCATTGTATGGCCCGCGGGCCATAACCGGCCACAGGCTGTCTCAATCCGGGTGAGGTAAATCAAAAATTTAAAATAAATAAATGTGTTGAGCGGTAGTGAATATGTAGTCCTGAAAGACTACAGTGATCAGGCGATTTACATATGTGCGCTTGCGCAACCTCACCGACAGGAGAGTTAGCTGTTGGTTAGCCCTCGAAAATGAAAAACTTTGCCACTGATTAACTTTTAACAAAACATGGACTTCTAAGTATCTGTTTACTGAGGTCAAAGGGAAAGCTGTGAAGAAAAAAAACGAACGCGGACATAATAAGAACTTGACTGATTCAGTGGGCGCGGGCTGATGGTTTGCTAGTTGAACTGCAGACCCTGATCATTACCTGTCAGCTGTCTTTCGCATATCCACCTCAGACATTCAGACAGATTTCGATGCACTTGTTCAAGCCCACTGGATTTCTCTCACAGAACAAAATGAACTGGAAAAAACGTATTGCTTTTTGTATAAAGTTGATCAATTCCACATCTTTAACATACTGCAAAACAACTTTTCAGTGTTTGTGAAGATTAACTGGTTACAAATAAAATGAAACACTGTTGTTGTTGTTTATACTGTTTATTGGGTGTGCTCAAGCCTTCGGCGAGAGCACAACCTTTGTTCTCTCACATATATATTTATTATTGTTTATTTTCGCCCCCCTAAAACTCAGTCAATATTTGGCCTACATAGACAATCTAGGTGTCAAAAGTTTCGTCTTGGTAGCGATTGAGTTGCTTCTATTGGGATTTACGTTCCGTTGCATGGTTTAGGCTCAAGTTAAGTTTTTGTGGCGAAAAGTGAAGCTAACGGTGGCTAATTTGCTAGCCACAGTCACTGACGTTACTAACGTCACTACGTCACTAACGTCACGAAAACACGCGTGACTACCTGTAGCAGAACAGTCGTTTCGCATCTGTTAACTTGGGGGATAGCTAGGCTAACTATAGCTTTACTGCAAGGCAGCTGCAGAAACGCCACAGGTAAAGAGGCCAGGGTGATAACTATTTACTCATTTTACTTTGTGATGTGAAACACAATTGTGAAATGTAATGTACAATATTAGCTGATATTATTAAGGAAGTAGGCCCACATCTACTTTCGGAAACGGTAGTCTACTATTTCACTGAAGCATTAGCATCATGACATTAGCCTCTGTTGCCCGGGCAACACATACTACAGTGGTCTATGATGCATCTGTTTTCAATCGTTAAAATAAACATTCCTCACAAATACATTTTCGTTGCAGGATTTATTATGACATTACATTACAAGTAAACGATTTGTTGATGACATTATCATTACCTGTGGTTTCAAACCAGTGTTGCTCACTGCAATGCTGTAGCCTACGCGAGACACACTACAAAAACATCTACTGGTACACAGCTGTTTAGGAAGTCAAACGGCGACAGAACATGTTCGGCACTCCCCTTACTTAAATCAAGTCTTTCAATAGGTGAAACTATCTGACTACTAACCTGAACTTCATTGCCACAGCCTAAACTTTGTCAATCTGTTCAAGAAAATAATTAATAAAAATTAATAATTAATTTCAGCCTAAACCGTACAACGGAACGTTAAATCGAATTCAACCAACGCAATCGCTACCAAGACGAACACAGCAGTAGTCTAGTACTGTACTGTAGTAGAATTTACCGGGGCAGCTTCTCCACACAGGGCTATATCGCATTTTGCGTTGTTACTGACAATGATCGCTACCAGTGACATTTTTTATGAATGAGCGATTTTCCACTAAATAAATGTCAAGCTTATTTACGTTTTTGGGGGCATATTTTCAGTTAGCAGATGGTACTGTTTGAATCGCGATTCCATCTTCTACTGCCGGTAACGTCGTAGAATAATCTTCAAAGGGGGTTCTTTATTCATGAATGAATGCAATATGAGTAGGCTACATGCCTGCAATATCACGAGAAGGGAAAACTTAAAAGGACGTTTAAGTCATAGAGATTAGGTAAATTTTTACACCGGTCTGCCAAATGTTTTCGTTGATTCAGCTATGAGGCTGCCTCTTGCAGGGGAAATGAGAAGACATCATATTTCATTCTACACTTCACTTGTATTTTGAGTTGTAAATAATCAATCAGAAAATAAAAGAATACGCTCACACGTCGACTTGATAGGCTCCCAATTTGATAGGAGCTCTGAAAAAGAGCAGTTCTGAGCATCAAAAAAAGATGCTTTTAAATCTATGTAATCTTTATAAATTATAAGTAGGCCCTATGCATTTTTATATAAAATATACCAAATATCAGTTGTAAAAATGTAATTAAAAAACGGACCCCTGTGCAACTGACGCAAGCAAGCAAGCACACCCTACAATTTCCCCAGAAATTGTACCCTCTCTAGTTACTTCTATAATCTTTCCTATTTGACCTACACCAAAAATATTTATATAAATATTTACAGAATATTCTTATTCTTCTGATAACCAGTAGCAGCTAATCAAAATATATACTTTACTGCTTTTTACAATGGGAGAAAATGAATAGTGAGCAAATTGATGAGGCCCTCCAACACATTTCAGGTTTCTCATGTGGCCCCTTGTAAAAATGAATTGCGGACCCCTGAGTTACGAAGCTGGGCCATGGAGCTAACCCATGGAGCTAGGATTTTGATGCTAGGGAGAGTGTGGCAAGATGATTTAGCCAAGGCCATAGGGCAAGAAGGCCAAATTACAGGTGTTGGCCATCTGAAGGGCATGCGACAGCAAGGTGGGACCCGCTATAAGACTTTGAGCCATGAAATGTTAGGTCTCAGTTCAGGGAAGCACTTTTAAACAGTAGCACTTTCTATTTTGAAATGTTTTATTTTGCTTAAAATGTTTTAGTTTGGTAGCTCAGTGAAGCACTTAAAAGATTATTTTTTTTATATACAGTATGATTGTTTACCTAAACCTTATTCTTGTTTAAGATCATTTACATAATATATATGAATGTATATGGAGCGTGATAAAAAGGTGACCTTGAAATTGTGGCGACGCAAGGAAAAATTTGGGTGCACCTAAATTTTGTGCTGGTGCACCTAAATAAAAAAGTTAGGCGCACCAGTGCAACCAAGGCAACAAGTTAGTCTGGAGCCCTGGTTCTTGTTGAAGCCAGAATGATAAAGCTAACCTACCCACATAATGGGGCCGTGCTAGTTTAGCCTAGTACCAGCAGGCTAGCAACTCAAAAGTGATATTAACTGATAATAAGTAGGCCTATATGATCCCTTGCATAGTAATATAGGGGAGTCAGGTGGCTGAGTGGTGAGGGAATCGGGCTAGTAATCCGAAGGTTGCCAGTTCGATTCCCAGTCATGCCAACTGACGTTGTGTCCTTGGGCAAGGCACTTCACCCTAGTTGCCTCGGGGAGAATGTCTCTGTACTTACTGTAAGTCGCTCTGGATAAGAGTGTCTGCTAAATGTAAATGTAATATGCCTATCCCTGTTATCTCGACCAATGTCAGCAGTCAACTAAGCATGGTTAGTGTCTGTATTAAATTGATGAATTACTGTGCAGGAAAAACAGCACCCTGAAGATACAGATGTAGAGCAGGTTGGTGATGAATCAGCATCAGGGGTTCAGGTGAGAAGTTGAATTGTCCATTTTGGTAAAGATTGCACTAAATTGCAGTTTTTTAAGGGATGTTTAGACAATGTTACCCATGAATGTTATCATTCACACTTATACTTGTAGATAGTAAAAAGGTGCTATAAATTGGGATGCCCAAATGTATGCATCATATATGATTTAATTGCTCAGAAGTCCAGTACAGATGATGTAGGCCTAGTACAGCTCCATAAAACCTGAACCAATTACCTACATATATATTTAAAAAAAATCTGAACAAACAAGTGTCCCTACCAAAGCTAAGACCAAACCTACACCCTTGCTGAGACCTGCTTTCTTACCTGCCTGTTTCTACATCTGTTTGTCCACCTCACCTGTTGCTTCAGCTGGCTCTCTCACAGAAGCATGTTGGATGCTGTCCTCCTCTCCTACTCTTTCTTTAATGCCTAACGAATCTATCTCTTTCTCTCCCTGACCCTGTCTTTCTGCTTGAGTAGCACTGGTTGAAGCCTGAAAATATTGTAAACAATTTCTGCATATACAGTTAGGTCCATAAATATTTGGACATTGACACCATTTTCATCATTTTGGCTCTGTATACCACCACAATGGATTTGAAATGAAACAATCAAGATGTGCTTTAAGTGCAGACTTTCAGCTTTAATTTCAGGGTATTTACATCCAAATCAGCTGAACGGTGTAGGAATTACAACACATTTGATATGTGGCCCCCCCCTTTTTAAGGGACCAAAAGTAATTGGACAATTGGCTGCTCAGCTGTTCCATGGCCAGGTGTATGTTATTCCCTCATAAAGGGAGTTCGTTATTTCATTGACAAGGAGCAGATAAAAGGTCTAGAGTTCATTTCAAGTACGGTATTTGTGTTTGGAATCTGTTGCTGTCAACTCAATATGAAGTCCAAAGAGCTGTCACCATCAGTGAAGCAAGCCATCGTTAGGCTGAAATATCAAAACAAACCTATCAGAGAGATAGCAAAAACATTAGGTGTGGCCAAATCAACTGTTTGGTACATTCTTAAAAAGAAAGAACGCACTGGTGAGCTCAGCAACCAAAAGACCCGGAAGACCACGGAAAACAACTGTGGTGGATGACAGAAGAATTCTTTCCCTGGTGAAGAAAAACCCCTTCACAACAGTTGGCCAGATCAAGAACACTCTCCAGGAGGTAGGCGTATCTGTGTCAAAGTCAACAATTAAGAGAAGGCTTCACCAGAGTAAATACAGAGGGTTCACCACAAGATGTAAATTATTGGTGAGTCTTAAAAACAGGAAGACCAGATTAGAGTTTGCCAAAAAACATCTAAAAGAGCCTGTACAGTTCTGGAACAACATCCTATGGACAGATGAGACCAAGATCAACTTGTACCAGAATGATGGGAAGAGAAGAGTATGGAGAAGGGAAGGAACTGCTCATGATCCAAAGCATACCACGTCTTCAGTGAAGCATGGTGGAGGTAGTGTTATGGCGTGGGCATGTATGGCTGCCAATAGAACTGGTTCCCTTGTATTTATCGATGATGTGACTGCTGACAAAAGCAGTAGGATGAATTCTGAAGTGTTTCGGGCAATATTATCTGCTCAGATTCAGCCAAATGCTTCAGAACTCATAGGACGGCGCTTCACAGTGCAGATGGACAATGACCCGAAGCATACTGTGAAAGCAACCAAAGAGTTTTTTAAGGCAAAGAAGTGGAATGTTCTGCAATGGCCAAGTCAATCACCTGACCTAAATCCAATTGAGCATGCATTTCACTTGCTAAAGACAAAACTGAAGGGAAAATGCCCCAAGAACAAGCAGGAACTGAAGACAGTTGCAGTAGAGGTCTGGCAGAGCATCACCAGGGACGAAACCCAGCGTCTGGTGATGTCTATGGGTTCCAGACTTCAGGCTGTCATTGACTGCAAAGGATTTGCAACCAAGTATTAAAAGTGACAATTAGATTTATGATTATGTTAGTTGGCCAATTATTTTTGGTCCCTTAAAAAGGGGGGGGCCACATATAAAATGTGTTGTAATTCCTACACCGTTCACCTGATTTGGATGTAAATACCCTGAAATTAAAGCTGAAAGTCTGCACTTAAAGCACATCTTGATTGTTTCATTTCAAATCCATTGTGGTGGTATACAGAGCCAAAATGATGAAAATTGTGTCAATGTCCAAATATTTATGGACCTAACTGTATGCAGGTAGCAACGCTAGTGCTAAATAACTATTTATCTGGTCGGCTCCATAACACCGGGTAAGTAGGGCTTGTGAGACTGCTCACCAAAAGAACGAAGGGGAACCCACTTGTTTAGCAGATTAATGCTGTCTGTCTTACTAGAACGGTGTATACGTGTGCTGATGTTGTGACTGTGTGTGTGTATGTGAGAGAGACGCGTAAGTGACAGAGAGACGGAGGGAGTGCAGGGAAAGGAAATGCAGCTGAACGAATATGCTGCGTGTTTTAAATAGCGTAAAAAAAATAACAAAACACAATATGTGGCTGCCGGTGTTGATTCTGTGGCGCACCGCCACGAATTAGTCTGTGTGGGAAACACTGCCCGGCCCTGTGGCTACCTGGCCCAATTTGAATTTGATTTTGGTGTTTCAACAACACCCATTGACACTTCCCTGCTGTATGACTATGTTTAGCCTGTGTTCTGCACCTCTCTTTCACCAACCGTCTCTGTAGGGGATCCCTCCAATTTTTTCCTCCTCTAGTGAGTTTTTCCTTGTCTTCCTTGAGGGTTTAGGTTGGTTGAGGGGCAGTTCTATGGGTGTATGTGAAGCCCCCTGTGACATTGCTTGTAAAAATGGCTATACAAACACATTTTGATTTGATTTGCTTTGAAGGGGGCCGTTTTAAGTAAAGAACTCTTTATTATCTAACCATAAGCATTTGTGTATGTTTAGTGCTATAAATTGCGTGAAGAAATTCAAAATAAAAATACATGTAATCTGTTACTGTACTTCAGAACAGAAAGGACCCTTTCTGAGAGTACAAATCAGGTAGTGACATCCTAATATTGAATCCTTCGATAGGCCAGCAGCACTGGTACCTGAGGGTCCCATCTGTCAGACCTGCAGCCCTGCTGTGCTTGTCCCTGCTGTACTAGTGATGCATACCTAGTAATGCTGTACCCGTGCTTCAGATTTCTGCAGTCCCAGAGCCCTGGTCACCATCCTCCGAGCCACCGCAGAGTCAGTGCGGGGTCGCTCTTTCACTGGCTGAATAAACTCTGGAGATATACAAGGGTAAAGCAACACTGAATCTCTACATTTCTACATCCTAGTCTTGTGAAGTCAACTAACTATACAGAAACAGAAATACTGTTAATAGATACCTGCTTGTCTCACGGCTTTGCATTTGGACTTCCTGCTCCCTTCAGACAGCGTGCGTGTCTTCAGAAGTGGGTGATGCAGAGACAGAGCATGGGATGCTACACAAACAGCCAAATAATGAGACAAAGGAAACAATAACACGTTGTTACATGTTCATTTTTACAATAATATCCTCTGTAGTACATAATCTTTCAAAGTTAATCATACCTGCAGATTGGCTTGAGAACACACCTAGAGCATGAGTGTCGTCCACCCACTTAATCTTCATACCACCAGAGCTGAATTACAAAGAGAGTGTTAGATTATGGTGACTGACATAAGGTCGCCAGCTCAAAAACAAATGTACAATGCGAGTCAAGGAATCTGTATGTGTGTTTAACTGACATCCTAATCACCGACTGTATCCTGGGAACTGTGCACTAGTGTACACAATTCCCCCTGAAAACAAACCTCATGGGGATGTTGACCACTAGGCAACAAGTACAACAAGTGATAATACTCAGACTAACATGAAACACATCCAGGAAAAAGTTGGGCTTGGAAGCTGAGATTACCACTTTGTGTGTCCGACGCAGGTATGAGTAGCGTTCTTCCCAGAAGATTGTTTTGGGGGAAAAAGGGACTTCTGTGTTCTAAGATTAGTATAGATGTGATTGTAATAACATGCCACTACAGGGCACTTGACACTTATTAAACCCATTAACAACTTTCTTCTATGAGGTTTTAGCATTGTATAAATATATCGGGTTAAAGATGAGGCCTCACTTCTTAGGAGAGCTATGAGGCAACGGCAGGATTCTCCTCTCTATGCACATGTGTTTTTGTTAATCACTAAATTTTTGGTACTTGCAATCAGATCAACCTAAATCTAATACACAGCAGCCAGACTTTCCTAGAGCTGTAATCTCTAGATGGCTGTTTCTGTGCCATTTATCCTTTCTCCATCAAGTATGTTACTGAAGGAGGGTGGACTTCATACACATATCATCATAGTGTACTGTATGCATCATGGTGTACTGTATGCATCATGGTGTACTGTATGCATCCGAGTGTCAAGTGGTCTTTGTGAAATGCCTGATTGGAAATCTCACCTGTATTCTGTGAAGGCATCTTGAATGTCTTCTGTTTTGAACATGGGAGGAAAGTTGTAGATCTCAATCACATGGGAAAACTCCTCTTGGTTAATCCAAAGGGCCTCATAGCAGGAGTAGTCATTGTGGGCATGCTGAATTGATACGTTGGTGTCTTTCAAGTGTACCATGATCTGACAAGAAAAATTTAAGCTATGACCAACAGTTGAACAGCAATGTATGTGGAATCTACAGAAGCAAGCAGGTTTACCTCTTCCTCTTCAGAGAAGCTGCTAGCATCCTCTGTGGTTTTTGCTGGTATTTCTGAGATGTTCAGCTCCTGTCTGTCATCTATCAGGTTCTCCTGCCCATGCATGTCCTCTTCCGAGTCCTCCAGGGTCACAGCCATGAAGTAGGACACTACATGGTCCAAAGCAGGAGGCCAATGACTGGAGTTGGCACCATTGAGCTGCACAAACATATCCTTCTGCTTACCCAGAAGCTGATCAGAATTGTGTGCTGTAGATTCTGCCAAGCTGTCAGTTGCGCTGTTCTGGTTGGGAGCACATGATAATGTTCCTTCTGTGGTTTCAGAGCTGGAGCTGGAGCATAGGGAAGAGGCACTGGTGACAGATTGGGTGCTACCTGAAGGACCAAGGTTGGGCAAACCCACGTCTATTGTCGTCAAAGGGGAATCCGGAGGAGAAAGCGGAAGTCTCTCCCTGGCGGCGCGAGGGACATAGATGGCCTTGTCTGGGCGCTTAGCCCCTTGGTTCCTAAGGGAGGTACGGGTAGGTCTGGCCTGCATTGAGAGCTTGTTATCCACCCCTACTCCCCGTCTGTAAGGCTCTTCATACAAACTACTGTTGCTTTCACTGTCACTGTACTCCTCCAGCTCAACCCTACCAAAAAAAGGCACACAAAAAAACAATGATATCACCCATTTAAAGACAAGTTCTGTTTCCCCATAAACATTTAAGTGCGAGAAGAACACCTGCCCTGATTCACTATAATGTATTAACTTTTGCTGGAGCTACCTAACAAAGTAATATCACATGGCATTCTATACCTGAGTTGATGGAAGCAAATCACAACCCTCCTGCACCAGCTCTCCCCTACTGAGAAAGTTGCCAAACTGGGGTAGTTCTCAGTGGTTTTGTGGATCAGGTAGCGCAGTCTGTTTGGTAGAGCGGGGAAGAGTACCACACTGGGGACACAATATTATAGTTTACAACATAGCTGCATCACTGTTACCGGTACAGCACTATATTAAATAGTTTAAACTGACGACAGTTCCCGGTGATGTACAGACCAATAGAGACGCACCTTTTCTGGTTATCTCTCTGTATGAAATTTTCCAGTTCGTCCAAGACTGTGTGCACAAATTCATTTTCTTGCTTTGGAAGATAAACACCACTAAAGCTAGGAAACGCCAGGGTGACCAGAATAAATATTATTGATAGCTGTTGCTGTATGCCAGCGTGGCTAAATTAATGTGTCTACAAGGTATCTCTAATTCTGGCAACGTTTAAAAAGTGAGTCTGGCAAGTGCTAGCTAGACTAATTAAAACTGCCCTATTTTAGCCGAATTGAGAATCTTTTTTGATTTGCTAAGCTACAGGGCAAGCCTCACTAGCTAGCTACCTCGCATGACATCTAAGCTAAATCTCGCGGATGCGTCAACCACAAATCAAACTTAAGACGTTACACTATACTTTTCTCACCGTCTAATCTATGGCTGGCTCTGACTAGCTAACTAGGTAGCGCTAAATTCGTCAGTGAAAATACTTCAGGCAGCGTTGACAAACCAGCGTGCTAATATCATAGCAATATTTCGACGTGTAAGCGTAACAGCGCCCCTAGAGAGTCGGCGGCTGTGATTTAATGATAAACTTGTTAGAAAGGTAAGTAAATATATCCTGTGTGTCAACAGATTAGATGCACAGCGGAACCTGATCATATCTGACATACAGCGTAAACTAAAGCACCAAGGACTCTAGAATCTTTATTTACAATGATGACAAGGGGAAAACGTTGTAACTTATAAATCACTAATGGTAGACGGACTGACATCGCCCCCCCCCCCCCAACCCATATTTCAGATCTCCTCAGTTTAGTTACCCACTACGAATTGAATACGCAGGACATTGTGGTTCAAGTGGTACCCCACTTGAACCACTAAAAAGTTACAGTAATGTGATTAGTCCGTCTTGTAATAATTGGATAATCCACTGCACCATACACCAAATTAGATTTGACATTTTTGCTCAATACAATTCAGTGAAATGGTTGAGTATCTGAGTCAATTCAATCCAATTATAATTAGTAATTTATTTAACCTCAGTGGAATATTTAATGTATACTACAGGTAGTAGTATCCATTTCTGTACCACTACCACCGGTACCAGACATTACATGTCTAAGTCAGTACTGAATTCTTCTGGTCCACAGATCAACACCATTTCATGGGCTGCAGAAAGTAAAAGTGGCATTAACAAATTCTCCCACTGATCCATTACCACAGCTTAACCCGCAAACTGACATGATCCGACACTTACCCGGTATGTAATTGCAGGCTAAATAGGCAGTTACCAAGATTTGCTTGAGATTGAGAGTAGTTTCCCCTTCCCTGACAGTGTCTTTGGACACAGGTCTACATTGATGGCAAGCCCACTCAGACCATTATCCAGACATAACCTGTAGGCTAGTTGTGGGTAAAGTATTCTTTTGTTTATGTTACAACTTCCCAGGATTTGCAGTCATCCATTTTTTTTTAAATTCTGCCTTACAACCAGACAAAAACCAAAAGACAACTCTATTGAATTGTTTATTTTCAACTCTGCAAAAATGCAATCTAGTCAAACAGCCCAAAGCCCATGTCGTCATCAGACTCCTCAGACTCCTCCTTTACTTCTTCCTTGGCAGCAGCTGGAGCAGCGGCCACCTCGGCCGCAGCCACCGGGGCTGCCACAGCGAAGGCAGAAGGGTCAGCCAGGAAGGCCTTCACCTGCAGGGAGAGAGATGGTCATCATCTCAAGAACCCATGAGCTTTTTAGGGAACACAGGATTTGACCAAGCACAGCCTTTTTTGCTACCAAACTGACTCCACCATACGAGTTATACCTTGTCTGCCAGAGGGAAGGAGTAGTCCGTTTCCACAGCAACAGCCAGAACTCTCTTGTAGCCATTGATAATGGAGTGGGGGATGGAAGCCAGGGTGGGGTAGCCAATCTCCAGACACACACTAGCAATGTTCCTCACACCCTAAACAGGTCAAATGTCACATTAGCCTGAGGATATAGTTTCAGTAGAGGTTTCACTACCTCCCCATGACAATTGAGTCCACAAACGGCACACATCGGGCAACGTTAAAAAAATTCACTGCCTGTGAATGAGGCATGAAGTGTACTTGTCTGAGACCAGTGTCCCTGCCAGTCATGGGATGCAGACAGACAGGGATAGCGGGTAACAGGTTACTGTGTGCAGGGGGAACGACAGTACAGCACTACACAAGCTGCTCTGTAACTTATCCTGCAACGTATGTAGGTATTCAATGAAAGAATTATAATTTTGACTCAGTTTAGGGAGTGATTAATATTTACTAGTGACCCCTTGTCAGGGTCTGAGCACAGGGAGGGAAGCTCACCTCCAGGAACCTGGCTTGGAGTGCAGCTTCTGTGATGTCAAGCACCTCAGGGCTGTACACACTGCCATTGTCATACACCTGCTGGATGCCCAGTCCGTACGAGAAGGGGGAGATGTTCAGCATGTTGAGAAGGGTTGCCTCGCTGGCGCCCACTTTGTCGCCAGGCTTGATGAGCTGCACATCGCTCTGGGTGCCAGAAAGAGAAATTTCATGTCATTCATTTAGCGTCACATCATACATCAACACTGCTGGCTTTTCAGCCTTAATTATAACCTTTGAACAACATTATAGGTGGTCTTCTCATAACATGACCATTTCCAATCACAGGTTTTGCTCCTAGAACCAGCAACTGCCATAACTCATACCAGTGCATTTGCTATTTGGTACAAAGTTGATTCTAAAATAGTCACTACCCAGTTATTTTGTTCAGACTTGAGGCAAACAGCTCAGTCTGAATGGAGTTGCCGTACATGACGCTTAAACCCATTTAGTCAAGTCAAATAGCTATAACTGGTAGTTGACTGCCTACGCAATATTTTGCTTATTTCTTACATTTTGTGACCATGCATGTGTTGAAATGGCAATTTCAGTATAAAAAAAGGTGACACTGCTTTAGCAACTTACCAGGATTTCAATAGTTCCTCTGGAGATCTTTGTGGTGATGCCTAAAGCCTGAAAGAAGGAAGTCTTCTCAGGGCCCAGACCTGTGTTTTGAGCTGGCACGGTGACCTCACAGGGGGCTACGGCACCAGCACGGGCTGCAGCTGGCACCTGAAGGCAGAGTTAAGTTAGACTAAAGGGTTTCTAGCTCTTGTTAACAATCATGTAATTCAATAGAACAGATGGGCTGCAAGTGTCTGAAACCAGTGTCCCTGCCAGTCATGGGATGCAGACAGACAGGGATAGCGGGTAACAGGTTACTGTGTGCAGGGGGAACGACAGTACAGCACTACACAAGCTGCTCTGTAACTTATCCTGCGATGCCCAACTAGTTCAGTAAATGGCGAGATTTTAATTTAGCGTTCTGAAGTTAGCCAGATTGATTCTTCTATGGATTCAAAAGGCATGTCCCCATAAAGACTATGAACTCACCTTGTTGGCCAGCAGCAGGTCCCTGATCTCAGCCAGGTCCTCCTTAGTGAAGACAAAGCCCACATTACCCTTAATGTGCGGCAGCAACCTATGGAGATGGACATGCTCAGCCTTTATGCAAAACCATACAACAAATTACTTTGAAACTAACAAGTGTCTGAGACCAGCGTCCCTGCCAGTCGTGGGATGCAGACAGACAGGGATAGTAGGTAACAGGTTACTGTGTGCAGGGGGAACGACAGTACAGCACTACACAAGCTGCTCTGTAACTTATCCTGCAACATTCTCCCACAATGAACCATCAGACCATACTCTAACCACTCTTACTTTGACAACGTTCTCATCTTTGAAACAGACTATAGGAGCAGACCACAAGACGAAGCTAGATTTTAACATTGACACCAATGGTGTTGTGTAGTCACCCATATTCTATGTCCTGCGGCATACACCAGTGCATTGCAGTTCATGGGAGAAAACCTACATTTCGTTCCCTTTTTCCAAGGCCAGTTAGTTTGAAATTGCATGACCTTAAACAGGTCAGCAGTTTATAAACCAGATCAGAACTTACTTCTCAAGGGCTGGGTTGTTTTCCAGGTGGCCACGGATGGCTTTACGCATCATGGTATTTTTACCCATGAGAACCACAGCCTTCCCACGCAGAGACAGACGGATGGTCTGCATCTGCTTGGAGCCCACATTGTCTGCACCCACAATGAAGCATTTTGGATAGTCATCCAACAATTGCTGCAGTCAAACAGGTAAATACATGAGTTACTATTCAGAATTTAAAAAGACATGTTTTTGCTGAAATGAATAACTCCCAAGTTGATTTTAAAGCAAATTACCACTGTCTACACTGGCTACTTTGCTTAAGTTAAGAATGCGATTTTAAAACTAAGCCATACTTACAATAATTTTCAAAAAATAGTTGGACTTCCACGTGGCCCTGTCTTCCCTGGGCATCTTTGCAGTGCTTCCAAGGATCGCTTAACAGCCGGTTTAAAGACAAGGTGGTAGTTTCTAAAATGAAAAAGGTATAACTAGCGGAGGTATAATATCGGTATACACTTGCACATTTCCGCCACCTTAATTGCATTGACATTAACTTGCTAGCCATGGTATCCTGACCCAACACCTAGCTAGCCAACTCACCGAATCTACATTTAACGACGTTAATCGCAATACGGTTAACAAGTTCAATTTTGAATACTTCCACCAGCACGCTATACGTGTTGTCTAATGAGCTTGGTACCGTTTCCATGGTCGTTTCTTTGCTGTTATTACTAGCTCTACATAAATGACAATGTAATGTAGCTCCCCAAAAAAACACGCGGTGCGCAGCCACGGCTAGCCAAATGGCTAACAGGCCTCAACGATAATTTAGACATATTCGGCTAACTTAAGTCAATGTAGCTGAAGTCACATTACACTTAAAATCTTGAGGTAGGTATGCAACGTATTAGCAGTGAACCTGGTTTAAATAAACAGCGTAAAGAAAAGATCCCGCAGTGGAGATATATCTTACCTCACTGTAAGGTCGCGTGAAAGAAAGAGACTTCGAAACTGAACGGAACAGAATATGTAGGAAAACATCCACCAATCGAAACACAGAACGGCTCTGTCAAGTCTCTGTTCATTGGAGAACAGCTCATCAATCATTTTAGTCACAACCCTGTCGAGAGGGGAAATTACGTCGTGATGCACGAATCGCTCAGTTCCGTTCCAATCCCCCCAAATAATCAGTTTGGTTTTTAACATAAGAAGTGGGAAAATGTATTGCCAAAATAAGGTATTACTTTTGATATAAATTGACACCACGGATTGGCATGAAAACGGGATTTCCTTAATACATTGATTTGTACATGTATATTTGTATAAAGACACGAGGCTGAGGAGACTCCAAAGCGCCAGTAAAACACACGCAGCGTAGGACGAGAACAAACCTCTTTCTTAAAGGCGTGACTGCGATTGATGTGTATGGAGGACCAAACCTGCCATATTTACAAATGAATGAATGAATAAATAAATGTCCACATCCATGCATTTAGACAGAAATAAACGAATATATGTATTAATTAATGCACAATTGTCAATCAATAGTTACATATATTTTACTTTTATGTATGTATTTATTTTTGTATTCATTTATTTATTCATTTATTGATTTATTGATTGATTTATTCATTTATTCATTCATTCATTCGTTGTTCCCAATATGATAATGAGAGGAGGCCAGTATAGTAGGCGTGGAAACTGACGTTTAGACATTGCAATCAATCCAGAGCCATAGATTCAATCTAGCAAGCTGGGACACACTGGCTGCGAAGCGCCACAATCTGCTACGAATGACGATGCTGTTCGCACTAGACGCGCATTTCTCCACGCCGGTCACCAAGCCTTTCACCTTCTCTGAGCTTTCCTTTTATACATGTAAAGCTGACATGGTACATAAACATGGCATAGGCTACAGGCTAATTAGGCAACTTGTTGCTCCAACAACAGTCGCAACAGCATCCCATTCCCAACATAACGTGGCAACGTTTGGCTTTTGTTGGTTTGACAATCAACAATCAAGATTTTTTATTTTAAAATGTTTACATTTTGAGAATTGATCGGATATCGCTTTTATGGACAAAATAGCCTACATGGCCCGGCTGGCCGACCTCGTTGAAAACAAAGATTTAACTATATTTGGATAAACAAACATGTTATAAAGATTTGACTACGTTAGTTGTGGGCTATCACTTAACACCCAACTTCACTACGCTGACCGGCCAACCATGTGTTTACCCCGATAAAAACGATATCCGATCAATGTACCATGTCAGCTTTACATGTATAAAAGGAAAGCTCAGAGAAGGTGAAAGGCTTGGTGACCAGCGTGGAGAAATGCGCGTCTAGTGTGAACAGCATCGCGTCATTCGTAGCAGATTGTGGCGCTTCAGGGCGCTTCGCAGCCAGTGTGTCCCAGGCGTTAGCTAGATTGAATCTATGGCTCTGGATTGATTGCAATGTCTGAACGTCAGTTTCCACGCCTACTGGCCTCCTCTCATTATCATATTGGGAACAATGAATGAATAAATGAATGAATAAATAAATGAATGAATAAATACATGAATAAATAAATAAATCAATAAATGAATACAAAAATAAATACATACATAAATGTAAAATATATGTAACTATTGATTGACAATTGTGCATTAATTAATACATATATTCGTTTATTTTTGTCTAAATGCATGGATGTGGACATTTATTTATTCATTCATTCATTTGTAAATATGGCAGGTTTGCCCTATGCATAGGACTATAGGTTACATACGGTGATATTAAATCTGTTTTCTATTTCAATCATGGTCGTGTTGTCTGTTATTAATGATTCAATACAATTTTTACTGTCGTTAACTGTAGGCTACAGTAGTGAAATATTTAATACAGATGCAGAACAAATTACTTGTTTGCTTGTAGTTACATTAAATGACGACACGGTTTCAAGTTTCAAGTCTTTTATTATCTGATGCACAGAACAACACAATGTCAGACTGGGCACTGAAATTCTTGGGACAAGACAACGCAAAGCAACCTGGCACATGAAGGGTATGAAGATAGTCTTAAATTGGAGTACAGCTTTCATACTGGAGATATGAATACATTTGATCCGAAGTGTGGCTATGTGGTTCTGGGCGACCCTGAGCAGAGACTTTATATCAGCATTGATTGTTGCACAGCTAGACTGAAAGGGTCAAATATATCTGTTCAGATCCAGGATATTCCCAAATAAGAGAACAGCTAACAGCTGTCTTGGTCAGAAGAGCACTGACAGACAATACATCTTAGGGCGACCGCGGTATAGGCGACCGCCTATACCGCCTGTAGGAAAGACCGACCCTGCTAATGAGGACCTGTCTGCAACTGTTTTTGTCTAATCTGTTGTCAAATGGGGCTGAAACAAGAATAGTACTTTATCATACTGCATCTCATCTTCTCCTAAATCAGAATCAGAATGGGATTTATTCGCCATGAAAGTTTGCACAGACAAGGAATTTGCTTTGGCAGGAAGGTGCATACAATAAACATATAGGGACCTAAATATGTGGACTATCTATACTAAGGGTACATAAACTAGCAGTACTAAGTGGGATTAGAATCGAATTAAATATACAATAAAATAAAATATAAGTTGCCGTAAATTACAATATAAAAATACAAAAATACAAATATTACAAAAAATACAAATGTACAAGATACAATTTTGTAATGCAGTTCAAAATGCAGTGTGTTTTAAGCAGGAAGTCATTAGAGTCAGTGTGGTCCCTTGGCCTTGTTGAAGAGGCCAACAGCGGAAGGGACGAAACTGTTTTTGTGGCGTGAGGTATTGGTCCTGATGGACCGCAGCCTTCTGCCGGAGGGGAGTGACTGAAACAGGGAGTGACCAGGGTGGGAGGAGTCGGCCACAATCTTCCTCGCTCGCCTCAGGGTCCTCGAGGTGTGCAGGTCCTCGAGGGTAGGCAGATTGCAGCCAATGACCTTCTCAGCAGTGAGGATGATACGCTGCAGCCTGCTCTTGTCCTTGGCAGTGGCAGCAGCATACCAGACGGTGATGGAGGAGGTGAGGATGGACTCAATGATGGCTGAGTAGAAGTGCACCATCATTGTCTTTGGCAGGTTGAACTTCTTCATCTGCCGAAGGAAGTACATCCTCTGTTGTGCTTTCTTGATGAGGGAGCTGATGTTCAGTTCCCACTTGAGGTCCTGGGAGAGGATAGTGCCCAGGAAGCAGAAGGACTTCACAGTGTTGACTGAGTGAGAGAGTCACACAGGGTGATGGGGGTGAGTGGGGCTGTGTTCTTCCTGAAGTCCACAACCATCTCCACTGTCTTAAGAGCATTGAGCTCTAAGTTGTTCTGGCTGCACCAGGTCACCAGGTTGGCCGCTTCCCACCTATAATCAGACTCGTCTCCACCAGAGATGAGCCCAATAAGGGTGGTGTCGTCCGCAAACTTCAGGAGTTTGACGGACGGATGACTGGAGGTGCAGCTGTTGGTGTACAGGGAGAAGAGCAGAGGAGAAAGGACGCAGCCCTGAGGTGATCCGGTGCTGATGGACCGGGAGTCAGAGACTTGTGTTCCCAGCTTAACGCACTGCTTCATGTCAGACAGGAAGTCTGTGATCCACCTGCAGGTGGAATCAGGCACGTTCAGCTGGGAGAGCTTGTCCTGAAGCAGGGCGGGGATGATGGTATTGAAGGCAGAGCTGAAGTCCACAAACAGGATCCTGGCATAGGATGCTGGGGAGTCCAGGTGCTGTAGGGTGAAGTGGAGGGCCATGTTAACTGCATCGTCCACAGACCTGTTGGCTCTGTAGGCAAACTGCAGGGGGTCCAGTAGAGGGTCAGTGATGGATTTAAGGTGTGCCAGCACCAGGCGCTCGAAAGACTTCATTACCACAGAGGTCAGGGCGACGGGTCTGTAGTCATTATGTCCTGTTGGCCTTGGCTTTTTGGGCACAGGGATGATGGTGGAGGACTTGAGACAGGCTGGCACATGGCATGTCTCAAGGGAGGTGTTAAAGATGTAGGTAACTGCTAATAGAAGATATTACTAAGTATGCCCTAAAGTATACAGGTGGTTTACTGTGAGTAACCTACAGCATTGACTACAAACTTGATTATTAAAGGGGTCATTGATTGCAAAACCGATTTTACCTTGTCATAGTTGAATAACGAGAGTTCGGTGGGTAAAATGGACATACAGTGAACCTCAAAGTCCATTGACACCTCTTTCCTATCTAAATCTCACAACTTGAAACTGCAGCTGTAAAATTATTGGTTTTGAAAAAGCTGTATTTGTGACGTCACAAATATAGCATCACCTTTGTCACGCCCCAACATTTACATACAGACCAGCCCTCTGGTGTTTTGGCCCAGGGTCTCAGACACTAGTTTAGCTGCGCGCTGCTCTGTGTACTTCCACGCGAACAACAAAGGAGAAAGTTAGAAAGTTTTAAAAGTATATTGAAAATGGACCATCGTAAATGCAGCGTTCTAGGCTGTACTGCGAATTCTGACACTTTTCATAATCTTCCCAAGTAACCAGACACTCGACGGGCATGGCTGATGTTTTTCTATGAGAAGATCCCTGTGAAGTTCGGTTGTGTATTGCATGCCGCACTATCTGATCAAAATGACAGTTCTCTTTACAGTCAAGAGCTCGCGGAAGAAGGTGGAACGTAAGGGAGATACCCTTTCCAAAACTTGTAAGCAGTGGCACCTTAATGCACGGGCTTACCTGGGCTTAAACCCAGGGCCTCGACCAATCAGGGGCCTCTTAATAATACAAAATAGTAGGTGCGTTCGACATGGACTGCGGCTGCATGAAACGACCGGCGAGAGTAGCCGCTTGCAGTCGGGGAGGAGTTAAAAATGGCTCTGTGAAGTCGGACATTCCAGCTTCTCGTGGTTTGCTGCGTTGACGTCAGTCATGGCCGATCAAGCGCTGTTTGCTTACTTTATAATTAAACTTAGTCTTTCCGTTATTGAAGAGGCGGACTAAAACCCTTTCTTCAACACATTTTTAATTCAATTAAAACAGTTTGGTCGGGCGAAACTGAAGGTGTCAGAATAATTACAAAACACGCGTCAAAGTTGTAGTGTGTGAGTCTGGCCAATCATGAAATAGCTGTGTTGTCATTAGAACCCGTGCAGTTGCTCTTGAGAAAATGCGCTCGGCTACACAGACGGCAGTTCTCGAATCGATCTCACGGTACTTTGATGGCTACGTCACAGTGACCTAGCCTCGGCGCCGTCTCAAGTCGGACAAAAAGTCTAACCAGAATTCACTGTTTCAAGTCAGCCGGCTGCAGCGCTGCATGAAGTCAGTCCATGTCGAACGCACCTATTGATCCGAGGACTCAGTTGGCAGAGGAATGAAACATTGATCTGAGGACTCGGTTGGCAGAGGAACGAAACGTTGATCCGAAGACACGGTCGGGAGGTGAACGATTCGTACATCTGCCGGGTACGAGTCTTTGGATCCTTTTTCACGTGACCTGCATAGGCTCAGAAGAGGAAACAGAAATTGATTTGTTTACCTCGTTCACTTTCGCGTGACTAGGTTTAGTAAGACGTGAATGATATTCGTTCACAAGTAATAATTACATGTTTCGTTATTTTAACTTTTTTTGTACTTTACTTACAGTTCAGTGCAGCGTAATTGTTTGCTGTGATAATTGGTAAATGTTAGTGTGATAATAAATGACATTTCAAATCATACAAACTGTCATGATACATTATTTTAATGCAGGAATTTATTTTAAAATAGTATCTGCTGGTTTACATGCACTAACCTACATGAGAATATGATATACGTGTTTGCCAGGGAATTGGCTATAAAATGTTGAGCAACCCCCCCCCCCCCCCCCCCCGTTGAAATGAACGACTGAACGAGATTCAAAGAACCGAGTCCGTAAAAGGATCCGAAACTTCCCATCATAATGAACGTGCGCGCTTGCAGACACATGGGGGGACACAGGGAGTCAGATGGCTGAGCGGTGAGGGAGTCAGGCTAGTAATCTGAAGGTTGCCAGTTCGATTCCCAGCCGCGCCAAATGATGTTGTGTCCTTGGGCAAGGCACTTCACCCTACTTGCCTCGGGGGGAATGTCCCTGTACTTACTGTAAGTCGCTCTGGATAAGAGCGTCTGCTAAATGACTAAATGTAAATGGGGGAGGGTCTTAGCCTCAAATGTTACATAAAATAAATGTAATTTAAAACGTCTACATTAAAACATAAAATTGTACGTTAATAAACTTTTTATAAATTAACCAATGCTAAATATTAAAATAATAAAATAATGATGTACCATATGTACTGCTCCGACCCGACTACCCACGTGGGCTGATGGAATTTCACACACTTGACTACACCATCACACAAAGTCGAGTTAGTTGGTTTAGGTTAGGCTACATAGCGAACATTTTACGGGCACTGAGCAACGACATGGTGCCAGCATTCAATTTAGACAGTGTCTCTCCTCTGGAGAAGGAAAACATTCCGTAACGTTTTAGCTAGACCTCAGATAATATGAACGTGTTCACCGTTCAAATTCATTATTTGTCATTAAGTTGCGTTCAGTTCATCGTTCTCATAAAAATGTACGTGTTCAATGAACACATGCACAACACTGCCGATTGCAGTGTGTGAATTACGGGGGGGTTTGACCCCTCTAATTAAGACTTGGACTCCCCCAAAAGAGGTAAAAACAACAGGTCGGGGAGGGGGGGGTTCGATACATTAATATATCGTGATTACATGTAATCGTAAATATTACTTTATGTCCTGGAGAAGAAGTTGACCCCCCCAATTGTCATTGTATAATTCGCACTGTCCGATTGTATCCATTTATTAATTCTTAAATATGTTTACATTCAATTATATTACTGAGGTCATGACAACTGCATGTGAAAGATTGGTATTGTTATGGCAATTAACACCCCTATCGCTAACCAGTAGGCTAAATTGGACACACTTTTGCATGCAATGTAATAAATAGCCTATACTAGGCCTTAAAAATAAGTTTTTAAAAAAAGTAAAAAATAAAAAAGTTTTTTAAATAACAGTTAACACAGTAACCAGACTAATTTGCTCCACTATTCATTGTCATATTCTAGGCGTTTAGGCACAATTTTAAGCTTCTATTCCTACTGAATGGGTATTTTGGATGGATCCGTTTAGAAAACACTTTACACTGTACTTTTTTGGACCGTTTGTCGTCGGGTTCGTTTGGAACGGATCTCAATTTTTAGAAGGCTACTGGTGTAGCCATAACATACTGTACCTGTTAAATTTTTGATTTCCATCTATGTGCCAAAGACTGTTGGGGGCTGGAACATTGTACCTCCTCTGCCTGACTGTTTGTAGTGATAGTCTGCATGCTAGGGTTCCCTCTGGATCCACTCTTCGCAAAGATTATTAGACACGGTGTGCTTAATACAATTTAAATAAATATCATTACACAGACACAAAAAAAACCTGTAACAGTTCAAGTCATACATCATTTGGATTACGCATTACTTTGAACACACATTTCTCTATGGGAAATTGTTGATCTTTTTAGAGCTCGTGAAACATGGGGCTGTTCAAAAGTTTGGGGTCACTTGGAAAACATTTTGCCTCGAAAATAAAAAAAACCTTTACTCCATTAAAATAGCATCACATTTTTCGTCAACTCATCCGGTTTATATAGGAATGATAACTTACTTTGCACTAAAACTGCTCTGGTCTTCAAATGACACAGGATCATCTTGTACCCTGCATTGGGATGGTTTCTGTGAATCTACAGGACAAGTTGGTCCAACTGTACATCAGTCATCACAGAGTAAAGATCTGGATAGATCTGAAGATTCTGGAGATAGCAGACGAAATAATCATAACCCCACTCAATCTACCCTTCAACCCTACTCTTGGAATTAAAATCTAAAGGAGTCTGCAGTAACAGGGTCTAAGACTACACACTACACTCCAAAAAGATCACCTTAAGTCAGACTTAAATGCTCTACGCGTTAACAACAGATTAACGGTCACGTCAGCTAACTTTATAGTATCTACAAATCCTAACCTTAAATAATATCCTAACCCAAACAATGTACAGTCCAGATCCTTTACAGACATAAGGACTTTGGCGCATCAAAAGCATTTCCTTCGAAAGTAGATCTTCAGTTGTATCTTAACAGAAATAGGCTACTTAGGTAGGCTACTCTGTAGCCTATAGGGAGGTTGAACGTTACTACAGTAGAGTTAACATTCATCTTACCTTGGACCATGCTCCATTCTTCTCCGTTTGTGTTGACACACCAAGCAGACAAGCCAAATCAGCTGCTTTCACTCCACTTATTGCCTCCAAAGCTTCAATGGGAATATCAATAGAAGGGCGGCCAACATTTCCATGTCTTCCCTTAATTTCTTGACGAACGCAATGAAGAATCGTTTGAAAGTTATTCCACACAACCTCGTCTACATCAGTATCCGTTAGCGCAGAAATTTCGCTCACACTCCACAGATTTTCTTCCACAGCTATTACAATTTGTTCATTAGACACATAACCACCATCAATGTCATCTGCAAGTTGCAAAATATTGTTCCTCAGTTCTACAAACTCTGCCATTTTGCCACCGAACCAAGCTTCTCTAAACTGCCGGCTAAATAGGCCAAGTGTGTCCAATCACCCTTTTTCATATGACGTCAATGTCCGTTCTGACTCGTTTGTATCTATTGTGTTGTCTGTTATGGTTGGTCTGGTTTTTGTTATGTATGGTAATGATTTTGCATTTGAGTTAATAAAGAAATTGTAAAGAAAAACTGTTCTAATTCAAAGCAGGTTATGCCTAGGTCTAGCTCTACTTCCGTTACAGAGTTCACTTTTTACACATCTCATGATCTGCCACAAATACTGTAGTAGAGCTTGAACTTATCAGGCATTGTGGCCTGAACTTGCTGTCTTGTCATCCACAATAGTGGGGAGCCAAGAACCTGGTAAAGGTACAGTGAAGGAAAAAAGTATTTGATCTCTTGCTGATTTTGTATGTTTTCCCACTTACAAAGAAATGATCAGTCTATAATTGTATTGGTAGGTTTATTTGAACTGTGAGAGACAGAATAACAACAACAAAATCTACAAACATGCATTAAAACATTTTTATAAGTTGATTTATGAAGTATTTGATCCCCTCTCAATCAGAAAGATTTTTGTCTCCCAGGTGTCTTTTATACAGGTAACAAACTGAGATTAGGAGCACTCCCTTTAAGAGTGTGCTCCTAATCTCAGCTCGTTACCTGTATAAAAGACACCAGTCCACAGAAGCAATCGATCAATCAGATTCCAAACTCTCCATCATGGCCAAGACCAAAAAGCTGTCCAAAGATGTCAGGGACAAGATTGTAGACTTACACAAGGCTGGAATGGGTTACAAGACCATCGCCAAGCAGCTTGGTGAGAAGGTGACAACAGTTGGTGCGATTCTTCACAAATGGAAGAAACACAAAATAACCCTCAATAATAATAATAATCTCCCTCAATCTGGGGCTCCGTGCAAGATCTCACCTTGTGGAGTTGCAATGATCATGAGAACGGTGAGGAATCAGCCCAGAACTACACTTGGATCTTGTCAATGATCTCAAGGCAGCTGGGACCATGGTCACCAAGAAAACAATTGGTAACACACTACGCCATGAAGGACTGAAATTCTGCAGCGCCTGCAAGGTCCCCCTGCTCAAGAAAGCACATGTACAGGTCCGTCTGAAGCTGATGCTCTTTGGCATCAACTGAACTCGAACTTGGAGGAGGAGGAATGCTGC
The DNA here is from genome assembly GCF_963692335.1 of Osmerus eperlanus. NCBI lineage: Eukaryota > Metazoa > Chordata > Actinopteri > Osmeriformes > Osmeridae > Osmerus > Osmerus eperlanus. The sequence continues at coordinate 4,232,364 of NC_085018.1, forward strand.
CTATGACCCCAAGAACACCATCCCCACCGTCAAACATGGAGGTGGAAACATGCTTTGGGGCGTTTTTCTGTTAAGGGGACAGGACAACTTGACCTCATCAAAGGGACGATCGACGGGGCCATGTACCATCAAATCTTGGGTGAGAACCTCCTTCCCTCAGCCAGGGCATTGAAAATAGGTTGTGGATGGGTATTCCAGCATGACAATGACACAAAACACACGACCAAAGGCAACAAAGGAGTGGCTCAAGAAGAAGCACATTAAGGTCCTGGAGTGGCCTAGCCAGTCTCCAGACCTTAATCCCATTGAAAATCTGTGGAGGGAGCTGAAGGTTCAAGTTGCCAAACCTCAGCCTCGAAACCTTAATGACTTGGAGAAGATCTGCAAAGAGGATTGGGACAAAATCCCTCCTGAGATGTGTGCAAACCTGGTGGCCAACTACAACGTCTGACCTCTGTGATTGCCAACAAGGGTTTTGCCACCAAGTACTAAATCATGTTTTACAAAGGGGTCAAATACTTATTTCACTCATTAAAATGCAAATCATTTAATGAAATTGTTGACATGCGTTTTTCTGAATGTTTTTGTTGTTATTCTGTCTTTCACTATTCAAATGAACCTACCATTAAAATTGTAGACTTATCATTTCTTTGTAAGTGGGCAAACGTACAAAATCAGCAGGGGATCAAATACTTTTTTCCCTCACTGTAGCTAGTCCAGTGTATCTGCCGTTTGGTGTGCCTTGGAACTGTGCACACACCTTGAAGCAGAGGGGTAAACGGACTCCCAAAACACAGGGAAGCTGTGCTGCGCGATGCTGCGCGACGCGATGCTGCGCGACGCGATGCTGCGCGACGCGATGCTGCGCGACGCAGCGCAACGTTTTGACAGAACTTTTTGACGGACGCCCTGACATAACTAAAGGCTATTACTTTCACCGTGTACTAACTGGATGAGAGCGTACGACTGTCGCGTAGCATCGGACGCTCTCGTCCAGTTAGGACATTCCAACAGAAAACAAGGCAATCAAAGTGCTTTTAGTCCCGTCGCTCCCGTCCGTCGCTCCCGTCCCGTCGCTCGCGCCCCGTCGCTCGCGTCACGTCGCTCGCTCGAAAGAGAGAGAGCATATGAGAAGTTTGGACCAACATCGAAGTAAAGAGGCGACATCAAGTATTCATTTTTACATGTGGCCCTCCTCTTTTACAGTTTTTCAAAAGAGCAACTTCGATTTTGGTCCCATTTCCAAAACAAACTTCTCATATGTTCTCTCTCTCTATCGCTCCGTGGGGCCGAAAATCAAGCTGTTCCATTTAGCGCTCCCCCTAGAGGCCTGGACAACTTCCGTTGTGAAAACTGGATGCAGCGTTTCTGGTTTGCGTGCTTTCGTTTTTGCAACGCGTTTATGTATTTGCAGCGTTTTTGGTTTGCATGCTTTTGTTTTTGCAACGCGTTTATGTATTTGGTTGTGTTGTGTGTATTTGCAGCGCGTTTGCTGAATGCTGCGCATGTGTTGTCAAATTCATGAAGATGTTTTCTTAATTTGCTTGTGTTTTGTCTATTTGCACGTGTTTTCTTAATTTGCACATGTCGACCACCGACATGTGCAAGACCCAGGAGAAGAGAGATTTCTTGAGGACCACATCATTACCCTGAATTCTATGCTGTCTATGGTTCGCTCTAGGGAAGGACCTGATGGAGAGACAGTTGTTTTTTTGGAGTCAATATGTTTTTGTTTGAATAGGTTTGGTAACTTTAGAACAAGAAGAAGAGTTCTGCCTTCCTCCGGTTCCACCTACAGCCAGAAATGGCCTTCCATGTCGCCCACGATATAATTTAACAATTGAGCAATTTAACCAGTGCATGCGACTCGGTTTTAACTGGCAGGGAATTGCTTCTTTTTTTGGAATTAGCCGTCGGACTGTGTTCAGACATAGGCAACGTCTTGGTGTCGGACCTTTGGAATACACGTCCTTGAGCAATGAAGAACTGACATCAACCATTAGGGAGATTTCCACGAGTACCCCGAATGCTGGTGAGAGATACGTTATTGGAAGTCTACGGGCTCGCGGAATCCGTATCCAGCGCTGGAGGATCCGTCAAATTCTGCAGGAGATTGATCCCGTTGGACGGTCATTGAGACGCAGTCAAGCCATTCGGCGAAGGGTCGACCATGGAAGGGAAAATATAGAGGTTGCCCGATTTATGCTGAACAGTAGAGGGTTGAATAGAAGAAGCATGATCATGGGGCGCAGCGTACACAACCAAAGAATAGAGAGGGTATGGGCAGAACTAAACCGAGTCGTGTCATACTACTTCTCTGACTTATTTACGTTTATGGAAAATTAAGGCATACTTGACTCTCTTTGTGATCTTCATTTATTTATTTTGTTTGCATTACATTTATTTACCTCGGGTTCGAAGGGCAGTCAGAGAATTCAGGAGCCAATGGAATAACGATGGACTCTCTACCCAAGGAAGCCAAACCCCATTGCAATTGTGGCATAGAGGTGTTGTCAGTCATATTGGAAGCAACAACACAGCTATAGGTGGTGTGTTTCAGATTGATGAACATTTAGGCACTGATAATGGTGAACCACTACCTGCAGTAGAGAGCAGGAATAATATTGATGTTCCTGAAAACAGTGTTCATGTAAGCAACAGCAAATTTTTTCCCTTTTCTTAGAACAAGTGCACATGAGTTTCCTGAGTTTTTCTCTCTTATCTCTCTCTCTCTCACACACACACACACACACACACCTTCGACATCTTGTAAATAGTCCCTCCAGAAAGCAACTACTCTTTTCTCCTCTCTTTTCTGGTTGCTCCCCTCCTCTGACCACCGGATGTGGAACAGCCCATCAACCTGGTCAGCGGTGAGCGGCTTTGGATTGTAGCACATCACTGGACTGAACGATTCTGGATGCTTCTGGATCTGCTCCAGGACTCCAAGCGTTTTCAACCCATCTCTGAACCTACAGTAAATGACAGTATGGGAGGAAAGGTGATTCAATGAAGAGTTCACTCTTTTGCATGTGTTGGACTTTTACGACCCAACCGGTTCGTACCATAGTTAACAGAGGACACAGGAGACCAAACAGTTGACGTTACAAACGTAGATTTGTAACGTAGAGAGAAAAACATTGGCCAGACCAAACCAGATTACCCCCGTGAAAGCGCATCGGCTAACACATTGTCCTTCCCACTAATATGACGTATCTCGATATTAAAAGCCTGCAGACGGAGACTCCAATTCATCAAGCGTCTGTTCTTATTACGCATCCGATGTAGGAAAACCAGAGGGTTGTGATCCGTAAAAACAACCACTGGTGCACCGGCAGAGCCAACATAGACCTCAAAATGTACTAACGACCACCAGAGCAAGCGTCTCCTTCTCGATGGTCGAATACCACTTCTGATGGCGGTCCAGCTTCTTAGAAAAGTACGACAGCGGGTGATCCACCCCGTCACCACCCTCCTGCAACAATACCGCGCCCACCCCTGTGTCGCTAGCATCTACAGCGAGATTGAACGGCCTGTCAAAGGAGGGCGCCGCAAGGACAGGAGCGCACAACAACAGACTCTTAGTCTGCTCAAAGGCCATCTGACAAAAATCAGTCCACACAAAAGGCACCTTAGGGCTCAATAGGTCAGTCAAGGGAGAGGCAACAGCCGAGAAATTTCCACAGAACCCCCTGTAATAACCAACCATTGCCAGGTAACACCTAAGTTCTGTGCGAGTAGTCGGAACAGGAAAAGAGACGATACTCTCCACCTTGGCCTGCACAGGGCGCACACACCCCCCCCCCCCCCCAACCACCTTGCCTAAGTACGTCTGTAAATGACTTCACAACCATTTCTTACGGTTGCAAATGTTTTATATTCTTTGTTTCTTGTTTTCCCGTTTTATATGGTATTTGCTTTTATTTTGAAATGATGGCGTAACAAGCTGCTTCTAGGTGCTGTGATCGGACTTACCTGCAGAAGAAGAAGAAGTCGAAGAAGAGTTTGTGAAAGATAGCGCATTCATAGAGTAGAATAATTATTAGTAAGTGTAATAAATACGGAGAAGATCATTAATATTTAGCAACTGGTTGATGAGGGAACAAGGTTTGTTTGATTAATGTGTTTAAGTTGTTAATATTTCATGTTTATAATAATTTGCTATGCGCATATGTTTATTGCTAATGCTATTGATAAAACGTGGCGTTTTGTTGCTAGCTATATTGAAAGGTAATGGAAGCACATCACGTAAGAGTCACTAATTTCAATGTATTTGTATCTTCAGCTCTTACGGTGTGTTCGCAACACAAGGTTTTAATAAAGGATTGTGAACCATCAGTGAAAGAGACCATCTTATTCAACCGGGGATGCTACAGTAAGAGCTTGACCTGAAGCTCAGCTCAGAGCTTCACGCACGAGGTCCCAGTAAGAGCCACTCCAGCAAGGTACCACAGCTCTAATCAAGGTCCACTGGGATTCGATGGTCTACGGCATCGCCTATCCTCAACATGGAAGTATCTAATGAAGGCGCAGAGAACACGGAGGCCGGCCAGATCGAGAAGGAAGAGGAACTTCTACGTTCTGCTCGCCCTAGGAAACCTACAGAAAAGATGCAAATGTATCTGGAGGAAGAAGCATACAGAAAGGAAAAACGGCTATCGCATCTGTATGATCAATGGAAAACCCAGGTACGTACAGCACGTCAGCAATTAAAGGAAGACATATCAAACAGTCAAATCTCCTTACTTATGGACAATATAGAGAAGGAAAGAGACAGTGTCATTAAGTGGTATACAGAAATCAAGGAACACATTACTCCCTCTAGTGACACAATGAGACTGATAGATGCATGTGAGGCTGTCACAAAGGACATTATTAAAGTTGCACATGAAAGACTCTCAAACATAGATGACTATGATAGTGAAGAAGTAAAGGCACGTCTCCGTGAGCTACGTGACCCAGACTATGCTCAGTCCATATACGGTTCTTCAGTCACGCCTTCAGGTAAATACTCCACTTCTAGCCAATCACATTCATCAAGATCAGTGGTACCTGCAAAGAGAACGGAGGCTGCCGCAGAGTTAGCAGCTAAGGAAGCAGAATATGAGGCGTTAATAGAAGAGGAGAAACAAAAAGAAAGGATTCAACTTTTAGAAGAAAGGCAAAGAAAGGAACTTGAATCTCAAAAACGTGAGCTAGAGAGGATAAAGGCAGAAGGGGATGTTAAGGCTGCACGAGCCAGATTAATAACCTATGATCAAGAGATAAGGAATGAGAATAGTATTCACGCAGATGTTAGTAAAGAGACTCAGCAACCCCTTATAATTTCAGCTCCTAGTCAAATGCCCAACAGTCACATAATGTCTACTGCAGAACCAAAGGCAGATGTAGTTTACCTAGCTCAAGCAGTACAAGATAGCATTACAATGAACAGACTGCCAATACCAGAACCCTCATTGTTCACAGGAGACCCAATACAGTTCATTGAGTGGAAAGCTTCATTTACTGCACTCATTGATAAAAAGAACATATCATCCGCTGACAAACTGCATTACTTAAAGAAGTACGTAGGAGGTCCAGCTCGTAAGACACTTGATGGCATCTTCTACAGAAATGACAATGACGCCTACAAGGATGCATGGGAACGTGTCATCCAGAGGTACGGACATTCATTTGTCATTCAACAGGCATTCAGAGAAAAGCTGACAAACTGGCCGAAGATTCAGCCAAAGGACTCTGCAGGATTCAGAACATTTGCAGATTATATTCAAACATGTCAAGAAGCTATGCCACACATTAAAGGATTAACCATCCTCAACGATTGTGAGGAGAACCAAAAACTGGTTCAAAAGCTGCCAGACTGGGAAGCAGCAAGGTGGAATCGACAGGCTACTCAGTCTATGAAAAGAAGTGGTGAATTCCCAAGTTTCAAGGACTTTGCTGAGTTCATGTCATCAGAAGCAGAGATTGTGTGCAACCCAATTACATCATTCCATGCACTCCGCTCATCTGACATCACCACTAGTAAAAGTCACCAAAGGGAAAGAAGGCCTGCATCTAATGTTCTCCACACACAGACAACAACAGAGACTGAAAGTTCAAACCACAGCAAACCAAACGCAAAACCACCATGCATGCTATGTCAAGACAACGGACACAGACTTCACAGTTGCACACAGTTTAAAAGTAAATCACTGGATGAACGAAGGAAATACATAAAGGAAAAAAAACTGTGTTATGGCTGCCTCAAACTTGGACACAGTGCAAAGGACTGTCGCTACAGACTTGTATGTGAAGTGTGTAAGAAAAAACACCCCACATGTCTCCATAACTTTAGCTATAACAATGACAAATCAGCCACAACCACAAATCAAGGCAACATAGAGCAGGCTGCAACTACCCTGTCACTCAACGCAGACACTAACGAACACTGTGCCAGCACTTCAATGATCGTACCAGTATGGCTTTCTTCAGAGCACCACCCAGGTATGGAAAAACTTGTCTATGCACTTTTAGACTCGCAAAGTGACACAGTATTCATTGACCAAGATGTTTCTAACAGTCTCAAGGCTAAGTCTACACCTGTCAGGTTAAAACTCACTACAATGCTTGGAAAGGATGCTATAATGTCAAGCAAACGTGTCTCAGGTCTTAGAGTGAGAGGCTACAACTCCCCAGAAATGATCGAACTCCCTCCTGCTTACACTAAGGACTGTATACCAGTGAACCGCTCACACATCCCTACCTGTGAAACGGCAAGGCCATGGAATCACCTCACGGTAATAGTAAATGAGATTCCCCCACAGTTAGGATGTGAAGTCGGCTTGTTAATAGGCTACAATTGCTCTAAGGCACTGGCTCCAAGGCAGGTAATACTAGGAGGAGAGGAAGAGCCCTATGCAGTTCGCACAGCATTAGGATGGAGTATAGTAGGCCCATCATCATATCACGATGACTCGTTAAACATGAATACTATGTGTCACAGAGTTATAGTGAAGGAGTTCCCCCCAGTGACTCCTGCTGATGCACTCAAGGTTCTCGAGTCTGACTTCAAGGATGACAACAAAGATGACAGGTCAGTCTACCAAGACGACATTCTCTTTTTGAACACACTAAAAGAAAGCATATATAAAAATAAAGAAGGACATTACGAAATGCCGCTCCCCTTTAAAGACAGACCACACTTACCTGACAATAAACGAACAGCCACTGTCAGACTAGAACATCTAAAAAGAAAACTGTCAAAGGACCAAAGGTACAAAGAACAATATATACGGTTCATGAGTGAAGTAATAGAAAAGGGTGACGCAGAGGAAGCGCACAGTGAAGCCAAGGAAGGAGAAAAATTGTATATTCCCCACCATGGGATATATCATCCTCAGAAACCAGACAAACTCCGAGTAGTCTTTGACGGCTCAGCCAAATACAAAGGAACCAGTCTGAATGAGCACTTGTTATCAGGCCCAGATCTGCTGAACAGTCTAAACGGTGTTCTCATCAGATTCAGAAGGCACCAAGTTGCATTACTTTGTGACATTGAAAAAATGTTCCATCGGTTTCATGTGTACGAAGCTGACAGAGACTATTTAAGATTTTTATGGTGGAAAAATGGCAATCTGAATACTGAGCCTCAAGAGTTTAGAATGAAAGTGCACCTTTTCGGCGCCACATCCTCGCCAGGGTGCGCCAACTACGGCTTAAAGCATCTAGCTAAAGAGAACGAGACACGGTTTCCCCGTGGATGAATACTTCTGGACGGACTCTAAGGTCGTTTTAGGCTACATCAATAATGAAGCACGTCGTTTCCACACCTTTGTGTCCAATAGAGTTCAAAAGATAAGGCTTAACAGTTCCCCTCAGCAGTGGAGATATGTCCCCTCAGATCAAAACCCCGCGGATATGGCTTCCCGAGGTTCAAGTGCAAGTGAGCTCATCACATCGGACTGGTTTAAAGGGCCACAGTTTCTCCGGGCCAAAGAAATACCTCCAGCTGCAGAAATCGTCACAGACATACCACTGGGAGATCCAGAGGTCAAAAAGGTACATTCATTGAACACACTCAAAACGGAACACTCAAGTCTATCAGACAAGTTGGTTAAGTTTTCTTCATGGTACAAGGCCACTCAAGCTATAGCTTGTCTCATCCGTCGTGCAAAGAAAGATAAAGCTACAGGCCATAGTACAGTACAAGAAAGACAAAATGCACAATGTGTTATACTAAAGGACTTACAAGCTAATGTCTATGCAGAAGAGATAAGGATGCTTACCAAGGGAAAGTCACTTCCTCACCAAAACCAACTGTTTCAAACAGATGCTTTTCTTGATAACGATGGACTCCTCAAGGTGGGAGGAAGGCTGAAAAATGCATCATTCTCAACTATACTGAAACACCCAGTTATCATTCCAAAGAATCATTATGTAACCAAACTAATAATAGCCCATTTCCACAGTAAAGTGCAACATCAAGGCAAAGGACAGACTATTAATGAGATCAGGTCGAATGGATTTTGGATCCCAGACATAAACAAAGCTGTAGCTAACTTATGTGCATCAATGTGTAAAGTGTCGCAGATTAAGACGACCTACAGAAGAGCAAAGAATGTCAGATCTCCCATCAGAGCGTTTAGATCCATCTCCACCGTTCTTATATTGTGGAATGGACTGTTTTGGTCCCTTTCTGACTAAACAAGCACGCAAAGTTCATAAGCGTTATGGACTACTTTTTACATGCCTTTGCTGCAGAGCAGTTCACATTGAAATGTTGGACGATATGACCACGGACGCCTTTATCAATGCGCTCCGCTGCTTCATAGCCATAAGAGGAGCCGTGAGTGAAATAAGGTGTGATCAAGGAAGTAACTTTGTGGGAGCTAAAAATGAGCTACATGAGGCTTTAAAGGAAGTGGACTCTGAGCGCCTCACCACATTCTTAGCTGAAAAACAGTGTGATTTCATAATGCATACTCCTCATTCAAGCCATACAGGAGGCGTATGGGAAAGGCAAATCAGAACGGTACGAAATGTTCTTCGCTCCACCGTCTCACTTTCATCTGGTAGAATAGATGATGCATCACTAAGGACTTTCTTCTACGAAGCAATGGCTATCGTCAACAGTAGGCCTCTTACAGTGGACAATCTAAGTGACCCTAATAGCCCAGAGCCATTGACCCCTAATCACCTGTTAACAATGAAGTCTAAAGTAGCACTGCCTCCTCCAGGTCAATTCATCAATACTTATCAGAACAGTTTTGGTCCCGTTGGAAAAGAGAATATCTCTCCAATATTGCTACACGACAGAAATGGCATACCCCAAAGAGAAACTTAAAGGTTGGAGATGTTGTCATGGAGAAGGTGGACGATTTACCTCGCAATGATTGGAGATTAGCACGAGTAACAGATACAGTAATAGACAATGATGGACTAGTTAGAAAAGTGAAGATTTGTTTTGGAGAAAGGAAGATAGAAAAGGGACATTCTTCTGGAAAACGGTCTATTGTTGACCGCCCAGTGCAGAAACTAGTTCTGCTCCTAGAGACTGTTTAACCCATTCTACAGATATCCTTTAAAGTTTGAAGTACATTGTTTTGCATATGGATTAAAGTGTTCATTGACTTTAAGAGTTTATGGTCATTACTTCATTAAGAAATCATTATCGTTCTACATTACCGATTCTCCATTAAGCTCTAATGATTTGATGGGAGTGTAAATGACTTCACAACCATTTCTTACGGTTGCAAATGTTTTATATTCTTTGTTTCTTGTTTTCCCGTTTTATATGGTATTTGCTTTTATTTTGAAATGATGGCGTAACAAGCTGCTTCTAGGTGCTGTGATCGGACTTACCTGCAGAAGAAGAAGAAGTCGAAGAAGAGTTTGTGAAAGATAGTGCATTCATAGAGTAGAATAATTATTAGTAAGTGTAATAAATATGGAGAAGATCATTAATATTTAGCAACTGGTTGATGAGGGAACAAGGTTTGTTTGATTAATGTGTTTAAGTTGTTAATATTTCATGTTTATAATAATTTGCTATGCGCATATGTTTATTGCTAATGCTATTGATAAAATGTATAATGTAAAATAAATTTTTTTTTTCCCTTTTCTTAGAACAAGTGCACATGAGTTTCCTGAGTTTTTCTCTCTATCTCTCTCTCTCTCACACACACACACACACACCTTCGACATCTTGTAAATAGTCCCTCCAGAAAGCAACTACTCTTTTCTCCTCTCTTTTCTGGTTGCTCCCCTCCTCTGACCACCGGATGTGGAACAGCCCATCAACCTGGTCAGCGGTGAGCGGCTTTGGATTGTAGCACATCACTGGACTGAACGATTCTGGATGCTTCTGGATCTGCTCCAGGACTCCAAGCGTTTTCAACCCATCTCTGAACCTACAGTAAATGACAGTATGGGAGGAAAGGTGATTCAATGAAGAGTTCACTCTTTTGCATGTGTTGGACTTTTACGACCCAACCGGTTCGTACCATAGTTAACAGAGGACACAGGAGACCAAACAGTTGACGTTACAAACGTAGATTTGTAACGTAGAGAGAAAAACATTGGCCAGACCAAACCAGATTACCCCCGTGAAAGCGCATCGGCTAACACATTGTCCTTCCCACTAATATGACGTATCTCGATATTAAAAGCCTGCAGACGGAGACTCCAATTCATCAAGCGTCTGTTCTTATTACGCATCCGATGTAGGAAAACCAGAGGGTTGTGATCCGTAAAAACAACCACTGGTGCACCGGCAGAGCCAACATAGACCTCAAAATGTACTAACGACCACCAGAGCAAGCGTCTCCTTCTCGATGGTCGAATACCACTTCTGATGGCGGTCCAGCTTCTTAGAAAAGTACGACAGCGGGTGATCCACCCCGTCACCACCCTCCTGCAACAATACCGCGCCCACCCCCGTGTCGCTAGCATCTACAGCGAGATTGAACGGCCTGTCAAAGGAGGGCGCCGCAAGGACAGGAGCGCACAACAACAGACTCTTAGTCTGCTCAAAGGCCATCTGACAAAAATCAGTCCACACAAAAGGCACCTTAGGGCTCAATAGGTCAGTCAAGGGAGAGGCAACAGCCGAGAAATTTCCACAGAACCCCCTGTAATAACCAACCATTGCCAGGTAACACCTAAGTTCTGTGCGAGTAGTCGGAACAGGAAAAGAGACGATACTCTCCACCTTGGCCTGCACAGGGCGCACACACCCCCCCCCCCCCAACCACCTTGCCTAAGTACGTCTGTAAATGACTTCACAACCATTTCTTACGGTTGCAAATGTTTTATATTCTTTGTTTCTTGTTTTCCCGTTTTATATGGTATTTGCTTTTATTTTGAAATGATGGCGTAACAAGCTGCTTCTAGGTGCTGTGATCGGACTTACCTGCAGAAGAAGAAGAAGTCGAAGAAGAGTTTGTGAAAGATAGCGCATTCATAGAGTAGAATAATTATTAGTAAGTGTAATAAATACGGAGAAGATCATTAATATTTAGCAACTGGTTGATGAGGGAACAAGGTTTGTTTGATTAATGTGTTTAAGTTGTTAATATTTCATGTTTATAATAATTTGCTATGCGCATATGTTTATTGCTAATGCTATTGATAAAACGTGGCGTTTTGTTGCTAGCTATATTGAAAGGTAATGGAAGCACATCACGTAAGAGTCACTAATTTCAATGTATTTGTATCTTCAGCTCTTACGGTGTGTTCGCAACACAAGGTTTTAATAAAGGATTGTGAACCATCAGTGAAAGAGACCATCTTATTCAACCGGGGATGCTACAACGTCACCGTCGCCTGAGCAAACTCACACTTCGACAGGTTCACAGTTAAGTTCGCTTCCCAAAGGCGACCAAACAGAACACGAAGATGGTCAACATGCTGCACCCAGGAGTCAGAACACACCACCAAGTCGTCCAAATAAGCCTCACAAAACGACAGACCCACCAGCACAATATTCATTAAACGTTGAAACGTTGCCGGGTCACAGTGCCGGATTCGTACCCGTTGCCCAGACTGGACGACTGCGTTGACACTATCGGTGCTGCTACTCATGTAACCAAATTAGATCTTCTGAAGGGCTACTGGCAGGTGCCGTTAACCCCACGCGCCTCTGACATTTCAGCCTTTGTGATCCTAGACAACTTCTTGCAGTACTCTGTCATGGCTTTTGGGATGCGAAACGCACCAGCCACCTTCCAACGGCTGGTTAACACAGTGTTAGCAGTAGTTCCTAACTGCTGTGCATACCTTGATGACCTGGTGGTCTTTTCAACAGAGTGGACAGACCATGTACAGACACTAGGGTTAGTGTGTGAACGCCTAGCAGCCGCTTCTCTTACTCTGAATCTAGCGAAGTGTGAGTTTGGGAAAGCTACTGTGACATATCTTGGCAAAAAGGTGGGCCAAGGCCATGTGTGCCCTGTTGGAGCCAAGGTCTCAGCTATAACTACCTTCCCTGCACCCACTACCAGACGGGAGATACACCGGTTTTTAGGGATGGTTGGCTACTACCGTAGTTTTTGCAAGAACTTCTCTGCGGTGGTCACGCCGCTCATGGATTTGCTCAGTCCGAAGAGGACATTTGTGTGGTCTACAGTGTCAGGCTGCTTTCAACACGGCAAAAGGGCTACTGTGTAGTACACCAGTACTGGCTGCTCCAGATTTCGAGAAACCTTTTACGCTAGAGATAGATGCCAGTACCAGAGGGGATGGTGCTGTTCTGCTGCAGGCAGACCACAGCGGAGTAGACCATCCAGTCTGCTATTTCTCCCGTAAATTCAGCAAGTGTCAAACTAACTATTCAATCATTGAACAAGAAGCTCTTGCTTTGTTGTTAGCTCTGCAGTACTTTGAGGTCTATGTTGGTTCCAGTGCACTGCCGGTGATCGTGTATATGGATCCTTACCCCTTAGTTTTTCTTGACCGTATGTACAACCAGAACCAACGCCTTATGCGTCGTAACACCCGCAGATCCTCCATAGCTTCACTGGTCCACTGTTTCGATGTCCTCACAGCAGGCTTACAGAGCTTTAGCTTCTGCCTGTATGCAGGAATCAGGTGGACCATGGCGTGGTCAGAGTGACCCAGTGCTGCTCGGGGGACCGCATGGTATGCTTGCTGATTGTAGAGTAGCAGTGATCCAAGGTGTTTCCTTCTCTGGTAGGGCATTTGATGAATTGTCTGTATTTTGGGAGTTCTTGAGTGAGATTGCCTTTGTTAAAGTCGCCTAGCACAATAACCAAGGAATCCTGATTTTCATGCTCCACACTCAGTATCTGGCTGGCGAGCACACGTTGAGCCTCGTTGACGCTAGCCTGTGGAGGCATGTAGACGCCAACCAGAATGAATGGTGTTTACTAGGGATGTGCATCTCCATCACTGAGGACGATGCGATACACATCTCGATGCACTGCCAACGATCCAATACATTAAAGATACATAAAAGCAACTACTAATGCGATACGGTTCACCCCTATTGTGATGCAGTGCGATTCGACACAATGCGATTCAATGTGATGCGATGCAAAATAATATGATGCTATGCAATTTAATATGGTACATAATGATTTATTTCTTTGTCAGACAGAAAATCAATTAACTAAACAAGTGAAAGTTTTACTTCACATATTAAACAAAGTCTCTGACAAAAGATAAAATAACATCAGGCCTGGATCTTGCCTTAAACCACTCCTTCTTGCCTGTTGTATGTGTTCTTTGAATGTAAAAAAGGGTAAACTATTACTGGCAGTCACAAGCTGCTGTAAACACTGTCATAACACCACACACGAAATTGAACTCATACGACCTACTTTAAGGTTGTTCTCAATGACTCAGCTATCTCTCGTCTTACTTTGTCATACACAACAGGGATTTGTTTCTCGGAGAATAGCGTCCTATTTTTGCTAGGGGTACCGGTGGAGCTAGCCACTGACTGTAGCCATCTGAATCTAGCTGAATCCGAGGGGGAGGCAGACGTCTCCACACAAATACCATGTAGCCTCTTCAAGTGACAACCTAAATTGACATATCTTGCCAATTGCATGGGTCTTGTCAAATTTCCCATCTTTCTTGTAAAATCCGAAGTGTTGCCAAACCTTGGATTTATTGCAATTCGTAGGAACGTGTAACTCTTCCTCCGCCATGATAACACTCGCCCGAACACGCCTCCAACTCGCGCGAAACTTGGCCGAGAGACTTGACGAGAATCGGCCACTGACAGCAGTGAGTGGAGATGAGAGTGCGCTTAAGAAACAGAGAGGAGGAATCTATCTAAATATAAAATTATTGGTCACAAATCATTGGTCACATTTCTAAATACTAAAGGTGTTAGCCTACACACGATTCTATATAAATACATCGGATTATACCGACGCAAAAATGTTAGAAACGATGCATCGCGATTTCATCTCACGTTGTATCCGATGCACACTTTTTTGATCCGGGCAATCGCATCGTGAGCTTTTATGCCGATGCACCGATGCGAACCGGTGAATCTTCCCATCCCTAGTGTTTACCTAAATCTTTAACACCTCCCTTGGGACATGCCATGTGCCAGCCTGTCTCAAGTCCTCCACCATCATCCCTGTGCCCAAAAAGCCAAGGCCAACAGGACATAATGACTACAGACCCGTCGCCCTGACCTTTACATTTACATTTAGTCATTTAGCAGACGCTCTTATCCAGAGCGACTTACAGTAAGTACAGGGACATTCCCCCCGAGGCAAGTAGGGTGAAGTGCCTTGCCCAAGGACACAACATCATTTGGCACAGCCGGGAATCAAACTGGCAACCTTCAGATTACAAGCCCGATTGCCTAACCGCTCAGCCACCTGACTCCACCTGACCTCTGTGGTAATGAAGTATTTCGAGCACCTGGTGCTGGCACACCTTAAATCCATCACAGACCCTCTACTGGACCCCCTGCAGTTTGCCTACAGAGCCAACAGGTTTGTGGACGATGCAGTTAACATGGCCCTCCACTTCACCCTACAGCACCTGGACTCCCCAGCATCCTATGCCAGGATCCTGTTTGTGGACTTCAGCTCTGCCTTCAATACCATCATCCCCGCCCTGCTTCAGGACAAGCTCTCCCAGCTGAACGTGCCTGAGTCCACCTGCAGGTGGATCACAGACTTCCTGTCTGACAGGAAGCAGTGCGTTAAGCTGGGAACACAAGTCTCTGACTCCCGGTCCATCAGCACCGGATCACCTCAGGGCTGCGTCCTTTCTCCTCTGCTCTTCTCCCTGTACACCAACAGCTGCACCTCCAGTCATCCGTCCGTCAAACTCCTGAAGTTTGCGGACGACACCACCCTTATTGGGCTCATCTCTGGTGGAGACAAGTCTGATTATAGGTGGGAAGCGGCCAACCTGGTGCAGCCAGAACAACTTAGAGCTCAATGCTCTTAAGACAGTGGAGATGGTTGTGGACTTAAGGAAGAACACAGCCCCACTCACCCCCATCACCCTGTGTGACTCCCCAGTCAACACTGTGGAGTCCTTCCACTTCCTGGGCACTATCCTCTCCCAGGACCTCAAATGGGAACTGAACATCGGCTCCCTCATCAAGAAAGCACAACAGAGGATGTACTTCCTTCGGCAGCTGAAAAAATTCAACCTGCCAAAGACAATGATGGTGCACTTCTACTCAGCCATCATTGAGTCCATCCTCACCTCCTCCATCACCATCTGGTACGCTGCTGCCACAGCCAAGGACAAGAGCAGGCTGCAGCGTATCATCCGCAATGCTGAGAAGGTGATTGGCTGAAATCTGCCTACCCTCGAGGACCTGCACACCTCGAGGACCCTGAGGCGAGCGAGGAAGATTGTGGCCGACTCCTCCCACCCTGGACACTCCCTGTTTCAGTCACTCCCCTCCGGCAGAAGGCTGCGGTCCATCAGGACCAATACCTCACGCCACAAAAACAGTTTCTTCCCTTCCGCTGTTGGCCTCTTCAACAAGGCCAAGGGTCCACACTGACTCTAATGACTTCCTGCTTAAAACACACAGCATTTTGCACTGCATTACAAAATTGTATCTTGTACATTAGTATTTTTTGTAATATTTATAATTCCACTTAGTACTGCTAGTTTATGTACCCTTAGTATAGATAGTCCACATATTTAAATTTTAGGTTCCTATATGTTTATTGTATGCACCTTCCTGCCAAAGCAAATTCCTTGTCTGTGCAAACTTTCATGGCAAATAAATCCCATTCTGATTCTGAGACAGCTGGTCAGCGCAGTGCTTGAGGGTGGCTGGAGAGACAGAGTCCGGCCTAGCTGCTTTGCGGGGATTCTGCCTCTTGAAAATTCTGTTAACTTCACCCTCCTGAATGGAGAGAGTCGTCACTGTAGAGGGGGGGAGGTGGGAGGCCTCCTGGGTGGGAAGGGGTAGTTCAGGACTTTCCAACTGTCTTTCAAATCTGCAGTAGAACTCATTCAGGTCGTTGGCCAGGCGGGAGTCGTTAGTGGAGTGGGGGGCTCTGGGCTTGAAGTTGGTAATCTGCCTGAGCCCTCTCCAGACAGAAGCAGAGTTGTTTGCAGAGAATTGGTGTTTTAGTCTCTCAGAGTACAGTCGTTTAGCCTCCCTCACCGCCTTGCTAAACCTGTTCTTCGACTCCTTGAAACTGTCTCTGTCCCCACTCCTAAACGCGGTCTCTTTCTCTGACCTCAACTTTCTGCTGGTGTAAATCAGATCTTCTGACCGGCGTAGACGACCACCGACCCTGATGAGCTCCAGCGTCGTCCAACTCTGGGGACAGGTTCAGGAGGCAGCTGCTGCGTTGAACGGGTTTCCCTGCCTTAAGGAGACGGAGTTCTTCAGGGAAGCTGTCACGCTGAGCCCTGCTAAGGAGAAGTCTCTCAGCCTGGCGGTAATCCTCTGCATTAGCGCAGCTCTCCTCTGTAGCCGTCCCATGTAGCTCCTGGACAGTGGCTTGTAGCAGTTCCTTCCATGTGCTGTGTTGGTGTAGGTCTGAGTCTGACTGATTTACGGCTACTGATGACACACCACAGAAAGTTGACTTGCGCAACTCAGTAGCGTCTGGAGAATCTCCCAGTGCACTGGTAGGATCGTCAGGCCACTGATTAGGATTCCTAAGCAGAAAGGGGGGCCCTTGACTCCATCTGTTGGGTCTTACCAGGTCCTGAAGAGCTTCGCCACGAGTGATATCGTCGGCTGGGTTCTGTGCCGGGTCGACGTATCGCCATGTGTGCTGGTCAGTCAGTTCTTGAATCTCAGCTACGGGAGTGCCAACGAAGACCTTGAAACGGCAAGATTCCGATCGCAGCCAGGTCAGCACTGTTGTAGAGTCGGTCCACATGACTGTCTTCTTAATCTCCAGAGTGAGTTCATCACTAAGGAGTTTGGAGAGCTGGGCTCCTGCGAGTGCACCACACAGCTCCAGCCGGGGCATTGAGTGCAAACGTCTTGGAGCTACCCTGGATCGGGCCAACACGAAGGCCTGGTGTGCGGTGCCGTCATTGTCCACCATTCTAAGATACGCCACCACACCATAGGCCTGCTCAGATGCGTCACAAAATATGTGCAGCTCTTTTTCTCTCCCTGAGGCAGCGATATCCTTAGGTAGGTATGGACGGGGGAGGGAGGAAGCTAAGCTCTTCTTCCCAGTCTCTCCACTGCTTGACAAGGTCTGGAGGCAGCTGGGTGTCATTCACACGGTAAATGCTAGCATTCCTTTGCCCGTTTAACACTAACGATGAACAATAAACATCTCTAAACATAACACTGCTTAACCCTTGTGCTGCCTTCGGGTCACATACCCAAAGGTTCATAACGAACCATCGTTGTGTTTACCCAATTTTACCCAATACAAAAACAAATAAAAATAATTTTCTTTTAACCGTCGCAATGTGGGGGGTCTGAGACAGCCCAACGGTTAAAAGAAAATGATTCACTTTGTTTTGGTATGCGGTAAAGTTGTCGCAATACGACGGTGGGTCACAATGACTGATGGGTCAGAATGACCCGAAGATAACACAAGGGTTAATATATGGAACTAGCATCACAGTAGAGAACTTACATCTTTCATAGACGCACACATCGAACTAAAGGGGTTTCTTGGTCTCAACAACATGAAAGACATGGAATTGCTGCTTCAGAAGCGCAACAGATTAAAGTAAAACAATGTGTGTTCTCTCTCGCTGGCATGACATATGGTGCTGCTACTAAAAATTAAGAGTTCTTCAGCATGAAAAGGAGAAATCACATATTAAATAGTAAATGAATCCAGAGCCTTTTGTACAGATAAACCTCATAGGCTGCGTCCTGCGATAGCCTACTGAAGGTTAGCCTATAGCTAACCTTCACCCTCAGTGTGAACAATCGAACTATAAGCAAACTAACGTCCAACACCACCTACCAAAATAAACAAGAGTTCAACAATAGAAACTTAAACAATGCTTCCGTCAACAAAATTAACCCCCGAACTGAGTCCCCTTCTGTCTTACCGCAAGCCATGCTGAAAACCAAGAGCGCAGTTGCATCCCTACATGAACACCGGTGCGAATACAACATCAAAACTACATTTCCCCTTAATGAGTAGTTTGAACCCGTCAACCACAGAGGACCTAATTCGGATCAGTACAGAGGCGCCCTTCCTAGAAATGTTTGATGCCTCTAAATGTGCTGAAAACGGGCTGTCAGCTGGAAATAGATCAAGACGCCCATGCTACAAAGCTTGGCCAAGCCAGTCAGTCTGAAACAATGTTACAATGAATACAATAAAGTAATAAATGAATATGTAATGAATAAATATAACAAATACTGTTTCCGGTAAATTTTGTGTAATTAAATCAATAGTCTAATTATGATGCAATGTTTAAAGTTTTTAAAGGGCCGATTGATTGCAAAACCGATTTTACCTTGTCATAGTTGAAAAATGACAGTTTGGTGTGTAAAATAGACATACAGTGAATCTCAAAGTCCATTGAAACCTCTTTCCTATAAAAATTTCACTTTTTGAAACTGCAACCTGAAAACGCTAGCTTTTGAAACAGTGCAAGTTGTGACGTTACAACTTGCAGCATCAACTTTGTCACGCCCCAAAATGTACATTTACCCACCCTCTGGTTTTCTGGTCCAGGAACGGAGGTCGCGTAGATCTCAGACACTTTTTTTAGCTAGCTGTGCGCTGCTCTGTACTTCCACAGGAATTACAAATAAGAAAGTTAATACGTTTTCAAGCTATTGAAAATGGAGCACTGTAAATGCAGTGTTCCAGGCTGTACCGGGAATCCTGACACTTTTCACCATATTCCCAAAGAACAAGACACTTGACAGGCATGGCTGATCTATGGGAATATCCCTATTAAGTACGACGCTAAAGTATTAATTTGAAAAACCTGGGACAATGTAAAGCATGATTTGCTATGAAGCTGTTGCTGAAAAGAGGTGCTGTTCCGACCTTAGGTTTATCACAACCGCAAGCTGTATGATGTTGTCGCTAACAGTTACTAGGAATGCTAACGTATCCTGCCTGTATCTAGCATCGGTAGAATGTGTGATGATTTAGTTTATTGGCAATGGGGCTAACGTTATTTCTTGTTCCTGACTGTGTTTCATTCAAATAAATAACCCGTGTTGTCATGTAAATCTACAATTCAAGATGCATGTTTGTCCAGATCTATTTTTCAGCAAGATAGCTAGAGCTAACTGAAGCTGAGTTGAATCACGATAGTTTGGTAAGCTGTAGCTAGTGCTAACGTTACCCACCTAAGTCGATCCTGTTTGCTTGCACAGGGATCTTCTACGCTAGAGCTACGTTATAGACAAACATCTGCCATGCCCGTCGAGTCAATGTTAGCTAGACTCTAGCTCATCTGCTTTTTATTAACGCTGATTTGCAAGGAATGCAAGAACAGCTAGATAGCGAAAACGCTTAGAGTAGGCATGTAAACTAGTTTAGCTTGCTAACTCAAGAGCATAGGTAATGTGTGATGATTTAGTTTATTGGCAATGGGGCTAACGCGTTATTTCATGTTCCTGACTGTGTTTAATTCGAATAAATAACCTGTACATGTAAATCTACAATTCACGATGCATGTTTGTCCAGATCTTTGGCAGGTTATTTTTTTATCTAGCTAACTGAAGCTGAGTTGAATCACGATATAGTTTGGTTGCTAAGCTGTAACGTTCTACCCACCTAAGTCGATCCAGTTTGCTTCGACAACAGAAGTGGAAACAACTAATGTAATCATTTAAAATGATATCTAGTCAATCTGTTGAAAACAGTGTTGTGTAGACACAATAGATTTATTTGTACGTTTTTATTTCAAGTCTCCACCTTCGTTGTTTCAGTGAGTGTTGGCCGTGATGCGTCTTTGCTCCACAGCTTCACTCGTTGTAAACCAACCAATCAGCGCGCAGCTCATCTATATATTCATGAGCATACCATAAAAGGAGAAAACCTAGCGTTTTTTCCCAATCACCCCTTTAAAAACAGCAACTGACTGTGCCCCTAAAGTTTTTCACTTGGGGGCACAAGTGAAAAAAAAAAAAAAAAAGTGACCGTACAGCCCTGGTGTTCTTAAGAACATTTGGTGAATGAGGCCCAATGTCTGTAGTAAAACAAGGCCAACTTAATATTGCATTGTCTAAAATGTTTGACACTGATTTCCAGCCATTTTCGATCGTGGAGGACAGAGGTTTTAGAAATGATAGCAATAGTCTAAATCCAATGTACACAATTCCAAGCAGGAAAGCAATTTCAAAATCACTTATTCCACAACTGTATGAGAGCTTCAGTGCAGGAAATAGTTAAAAAAGCTACTGAAGCCACTAACCAGGAAGGGACAACAGGAAGTCTCAACCCAGAGTTGAGTGCCGTTTGCCTTACCACTGACTGCTGGACATCAAGGATAACCACTAATTATATGGCAGTTACATGTCACTTCATTGAAGATTTTTCAATGTCTAGCTGTGTTCTAGACTGCTTTGAGTTCAGCGACAGACACACCTCAGAGAACTTGGCAGAGGAACTGTTGAGAGTGGCAAAAGAATGGCAAGTAGATGGAAAAGTTGTCTGTTGTCTTAGTGATAATGCACTGACAATAATTTTTAAGAGCCGTTTTGGAGCCGACTCTTTTCAGTGCGCTGAGTGAAACGAGCCGGAATGTCCATCACTAATCTATGCACGTTGCATCTTTGCTGACGTTGTGACGTTAGACTAGCACTGAGGTCCCTTCTACCACACAAGGCACTTTTTGCCACAAAAACGTTGTAAGCTCCTACACCGTGCAACGGAACATAAATCCCAATAGATGCAACGCAATCGCTAACAACACAAACATAGACATTGTCTATGTAGTCCAAATGTTGAGGGATCCTTAGGGGTGGGAAAAGAAATAATAATAATAATAATAAATATATGAGAGAGAAAAATGGTACAATGGTTGTGCTCGCCGAAGGCTTGAGCACACCCAATAATAATAAAAGGATACTTAAAAGTGTGTGTGTTTTGTTGTTCTAGGCCTTGATGCTGAGGTCATGGCCAGGGTAGCTAACCTCCTTAGCAGCTCCTCTTCTGAAGCCACTAACCAGGAAGGGACAACAGGAAGTCTCAACCCAGAGTTGAGTACAGGTTTCACCAACCAGGAAGTAGGCCAGGCTGATATCATTGAGGACTGACGCACTCCTGCTGTGTCCTATATTAGCGTCCATTTTGAAATAGGTTGTGAGGAGTAGGTAAATGCTAAGCACTCTGCTGGCTTGGAAAAGGCTGGTGGAAGCTCCTGCTCCCTCAGAAGAAATGTGAGGATCGATGACGGATCTGAGATGAAGTCTTCTGGCTTGGAAAAGGCCAGTGAGACCCATATGCAGATTAACGCAGAAAGGAAGGTCAAGAAGAGATGCGACACGTTTGGTGAAGACCAGAAAGCATCCCCTCTCCTTCAGATCAACCAGAGATGCACTGAGGAGCCCCAAGAAGCAGACAGCTGGAGACCCAGGGGCCGGTTGCACAAAGCACCTTAAGTTAAGATTTTCCTTAAAGTCAGAGTTAAGGTTTCCTTAAAATGTAATCGGTTGCACAAGTATAAGTATTTTCCTTAAGGTTTCCTTAAATGTTCCCTTAAGTATTTAAGGTTTTCTCCTTAACTTCGTCTTATACTTAAGGTATCCCTTAAAGTTCGTTAAAGCATTGCACGAAAGACCTTAGCAACCAAACTAAGGAAGAAAACTTAAGGTACCTCTAGTTCATTTTTAATCCGCAACATGGCCGAGTTTATGGATATAAATGAACGTAGGCCTATCCCAAGAAGAGTGTACCGCGACCGCGAAAACCCAATGGATACACTTAATGATGATATCATGATATCATGAATTAGGCATAAACTAATGACTCGGTACCTTTCCAATTGACCACCGCTCTCTCCTCCGCCAGTAATCCCAACCATAGTAGGTGAGTCGCAACCAATGATGTTTGCTACCATCACTGCCTCATCTGAAAGTGGTTTTGGAGGTGGACCACCACCTGAAAATGTATTCCAAACAAAATGTATTTTATGTCAATGTAGTTGTTTTATAGCACTCTGTATAGGCTACTGTGCTGCTGCAGTCTAAACATGAAGGCTATTCACGGGTCGGCTAGTCTACCTCGACTACTGTAGACTCACGGTGTTCCGTACAAACTCGGACGTATAGCGACTTCAAATGAGGCTGCAACGGTAAAAAATAAGGCTACAGCTAATCTGATAGCATCGTAGTTGCCGGAAAACGCTTGGCAACTTTCTGAGCTATGATTGACATGATGTTGAACCAATAATACACGTTAAAATAATAAAAAAACGGCGACATCCGGCGTTGTTCGGAACATCATGAGTAGCTCACGGTGTTCCGTTTTCCGATATTATTTAACTCATGGTGTAACGTTTGCTTCTTTCCACCAGAGGTCCAACAGATGGAAACATGTTTAACTGACAACCACAACGATAAAACATTTAAAGACACTTGTTAGACACATATAAGAAACGTATATGTGTTTATACTCATAATATAATATACATAATATGCACATGTATAATATGTGTAGTGAGGTCCACAAGACCACACGGAGCCAACATCTTGCCACACCTGAAGAGTGATTCAATCACATCAGACAAACCTAATCAGCCCTTGTGACACCCTCAGTATGCTGATTACCCACCAAACGCCGACGCAAAGGAACCATAGAATGGGGGGGGACGACCTCCCCAATCTACCTAATCAGCCCTCCTGCTAGCTTGCAAGCTTCAAAGGGCCTGATTTAGACAACACGTCTCCAGCGACCATTTGCTATCCGTTTCGGCGGCGATTTGAACAAAGAACATACCTTGATCAGAACTTTTGAGGAAAGTCTTGAGACTTCACCTTTACCACATATTGGAGCCCCGTGTGAGGCTAAGATAGATTGAAATGAGCAATCGTAACTTTTGTGAAACGAACTGTTAAAATAGAGCGAGCTCTAACTGTATGTAGCACCATGTATTTAATACTACTGTGCCTAGGCTACAGTGGCTGTGTGCGTATTCAATTGTTTTTCGTGAAATAGCTGCTAGTGTGTGTGTGGGACCAGCTAGCTCAAAAGAAGCAGCTAGGTTTGACCGGAGGTACGCGCGTGCTCAGAAACACCGCTTCCCCGACATTTACGTTGTAATCTGCCTCGGCCAGCTCTTCAAGGAAAGTAGCATAAGAGCCTTTATTATAGCCCCTATTTTAATAGTGTAGCTATTTGGTTAAGTGAATTAACCAACCAACTAATACGTTGGTGCACATGTCTAGTTCAGGGAAACAGACAGTAGTGCTTAGTCCTGAAGGACTTTTTGTTTAGAAGCAACTAAACAACGCAGTTCTGTACACGTAACCTACCGCCACCACGAGTGTGTGTGTGGGACCAGCTAGCTCAAAGGAAGCGGCTAGGTTTGACCGGAGGTACGCGCGTGCTCAGAAACACCGCTGCCCCGACATTTACGTTGTAATCTGCCTCGGCCAGCTCTTCACGGAAAGTAGCATAAGAGCCTTTATTATAGCCTCTATTTTAATAGTGTAGCTATTTGGTTAAGTGAATTAACCAACCAACTAATACGTTGGTGCACATGTCTAGTTCAAGGAAACAGACAGTAGTGATTAGTCCTGAAGGACTTTTGTTTAGAAGCAACTAAACAATGCAGTTTCTACACGTAACCTATTATGCCGCCACATATAGCTTGTCGAAAAAAGCATTGACTATTCCCGCAGCTAACTGTGTTTTAAAATAACAGTGGTTGCCAAACTAAAGTTACATTATTAGATGCAGTTCATCAATGTGGTTTAGTTACGTTGACTTCAAGAAGCTACTTAGTAACTATAATTGTGTAAAGTATGTACTATAATTACCTTGTACCTTTATTTGTTATTTGTATACGTCTTTGGCAGTCAATTGTAACCATAACCTAAATGAGTTTATTGAAACTAGTTTGATTTAAAAAGATTGGAAAGCCGACAACTTTTCCCTCATCTAGACCCCTAGTCACAAAGCTTCAATTGCTACGGCCATTGTAAGCCACTTCAAGTGCCTCTTTTTGTTTCAATAATTTCCTCTCAACCTTTTTCCTATGTCATGTCATAGCTTAATCACTCATAGCCATGCCAATGTCTGGGGAGGGGGGGTGACATGCTGTTACGCTGCTGTGGTCTTTCTTCTCTTGTCTTCATGTCAACAGTTTCATCGACGACGGTCTATGAAAGTTGACATCCGGGGGATGTAGTGAGGTCCACAAGACCACACGGAGCCAACATCTTGCCACACCTGAAGAGTGATTCAATCACATCAGACAAACCTAATCAGCCCTTGTGACACCCTCAGTATGCTGATTACCCACCAAACGCCGACGCAAAGGAACCATAGAATGGGGGGGGACGACCTCCCCAATCTACCTAATCAGCCCTCCTGCTAGCTTGCAAGCTTCAAAGGGCCTGATTTAGACAACACGTCTCCAGCAACCATTTGCTATCCGTTTCGGCGGCGATTTGAACAAAGAACATACCTTGATCAGAACTTTTGAGGAAAGTCTTGAGACTTCACCTTTACCACAAGAGTACAAGGTGGAGAATTATGAGAGGGATATTTGTGTTATGTTTGTTACTTTGTTTTAATGTTGTGTTCACTGAAATCTTGATTCTAGTAACAACTCCTTCTTCCTGAAAGATAACCACGTCATTCTTGGTATCTACACGAAGCTATCATAATAAAACAATCATTCAACTATATTTTGTAACTGTACCAAGATGTCCAGAACAATATTTGAACCATCGAATGATCAGCCAGAGATCAGATCACACCTTTGGTAGGTGTGAAGGAAGGAGGGGGGAGTTGAGAACCCAGCTTCCCCCAATCCACATCTGACCCCAGACGGGTCCTCCCTCGAACTGTATAAAGCCCTAAGATGACCATCGATCTCGGACTCCAGCGAAACCGACCATGGCATGAACGCCATCAGGATTGGCGTTCCAAGGACGTCGCCAAGCTTCTCCTGAGATTCAACTTTATAGTGATCGCGACACTATCTGGACGTTTCAACAGAAGAACCAAAAACGCAATTCCAAATGCGACTTCACTGAGATCCCGCAGACTCAGTCACATGACCCAGCGCAGCCGCGCTGTGACTTCAGATTCTTCAAATGGACCTTTGGCGCAAACCGCCCTCAACATCATTGATCAACCCCTGATCAAACGTAACTATGGCTAACGCTCTTTCCCCCTCGACATGGCATTGGCGTGAGCTCTGTTTATGATTTGTAAGGATGTAATCACTGACTGTACAATTTCTGCCTTTCTTTAAGTTAGACCATTTCATTCTGTTCATTGAAACCAATCTCTCATATCAAACCCATAATCCAACTTTTCATAAGATCTGTTTACCTTACTTGAATAAATTCATTGTAAAGATATTTTGACGTGCGTGTTCACTGATGTTACGATTGGCTCTACTCTTAGAACGAATTCATTCCTAAAGATGAGACTGATTATTACATATTAAACATAGGATTCCCTAATGTCCTAAACCAATATTAGGGTGGTGCCCCAGACTTTATGATAAATTAAGTATTTCTATCTTTAAACGAGCAAACCCCGCTACATATGGATACTATTATATGGATGATAATAATATGTATAATAACCTAATATACATTATTAGTATATACTATCCATATAAATTACCCTAAGTATGTATATTACGGACTATTCTAATTGCCCATTATTTTAATAACCAAATAAGTCACGTAGATTTGCTTTTGCTTGTGAAAGGCAACACATTACACTTTCTTTCATCGCAAGAAAGTTGGAATAGGAGCTTGTATTTGTGTGGTTGTAGGCAGTTATTCGCTAGCACACAGGTTTTCAGGGATACTTTATGGGAACACAGTGGAAGCTCCTGTGATTCTAGAGGTTACCCCTAACCTTGAATATGCGTGTCAAAATGAAAGCTGGTGGAAAGTTGGCGTCCGTCACAGGGTTCTCACAGGGACAAGTTATTCCTTAGGCTAGGCTACTTCTCAGCGTTAGAAATACAAGGTGTTGTGAAATGGACAAATTGTATATGGACAAAGCCAACTTCAATCCATAATTGCATTCACTCTTTATTTCCATAGCTATTGTGGTCTCAAACTAGCATAACTACATATTCTACACATACATATAGAATTGTAAATCAATTGGAGCCCTGTCTTCAACAGAGAACTGTGAGATGTTGTGTTTAGAAATATATTAGGATCATTAGCTTCCCTGCATAAGAACAGGTACTGACAGGAGGCGCGACGAGAACGCTGATCCATATGCCCCCCAAAAAACTATTAACATTAAAGTTGATTTTAAAAGATTAAACTGATTAAAGATTAAACTGTTGAAATGCAGAACATATTTAACAAAGACATTAAACAGAACTGGGTAAAATAGCCAAAGATAGCAAACATATATACAAAGTGCTAGATCTCACTGAGGAAGCACTTGGGGCAGTACCAGTCCCCTGCTGGCACACTTACAATCCCCAAACAAGTGAGGTGGAACCAGAGCTCACAAAGTTCACACTGAACCCACTCGTAGATGGCATCCTCCTCACCTGCCTCCTCACCTGAGGGAGGGGATAGGCTACGGCAGACAGCGCAGTGTCCGCCAAGCTCCTCCACTACTGCCATCTGCCTCTCCTTCTCTGCCCTCTTCCTCTCCTTTTCCTCCCTCTTCCTCTGGGCCTCCTCCTTCTTCCTCTGCGCCATCTCCCTTTTCCTCAGCACTTCTGCCTGTCTCCCAAGCCGAGCTTCCTCCTTCTCCTCTTCCTCCTGTCGGACCAGCAACTATATTCCTGTAGAAGGACAATCTTTTCCTTCTCTGACCAATTCGGTTTTCTTGCCTTTTTTTCTTCCATTTTTAGCTCTACTGTAGCTCTTGTAAGGTGATGTAGGCCTACTAACGATAAAACTGAACAGACGTGGTCACCGTGGAAACGGTCGAATTTTACTGCTGTGAAATCACGTTTAATGTAGTAAATCCCTTAACGTTTCACCTTAGCTAAGGAAACCATTTAAGGGATTCTGTGCAACCCCCTTAAGTAAATCCCTTAGCTAAGGAGAAATTGACCCTTAAGTGTCATACTTAAGGAAAAAACTTAAGGTGCTTTGTGCAACCGGCCCCAGGGTTGTTGAAGGCCTGGGAGAGGATCAGTAGGTCTTCTGAAGAGGACGATAGCTCCTCATCCTCTTCCCCGTTCTGCCACTCCTCCTCTTCGCCCTCCCAAACCTCCAGGAGCTCCTTCTTCTCCAGAGGCTCCATGGCTCTAGACCCCTGCCCAGATGGGGACAATCTGGGCCAGCTTGGAAAGACCAAACCCTCCAGCCTCCAAAGATGGTTCACATTGGTAAGATGAAAACAACTCCACACACACTGGCACTGGATATAACTGACCTGAACTGAGTCAAGGACAAGTAAGGGTTAAAAGTATGCATGTGTAGAAAACATTATTTAGCCGACTTATTTATTCAAAACCACACACACAGAGGATTTGAACCTCTGACATCTTGATCCACACCCATAGACCCGGCAATTCAATCAATTTCCCGGCACATTTGCAATGTAATGCAATGCAGATGTGCACACCGCTCCCTACCGAACAAGATGGGTAGCTCGGTCAGCAGGGAGCTGAAGAAGAGCGGCTACTGACGTCACTCTGCTGCGCCGCTCAGAATGCTTTTTCGTTCATTTTGCATTTCTGCAAATGCATTTGAATTTGAATTGTGGTCACGATTTTACAGCCACGTTCTTAAAATGAAAATGCATTTCTGGAAATGCATTTGAATTTGAATTGTGGTCACGATTTTGCAGCCACGTTCTTGAAAATGAAAATGCATTTCTGGAAATGCATTTGAATTTGAATTGTGGTCACGATTTTGCAGCCACGTTCTTAAAATGAAAATGCATTTCTGGAAATGCATTATAATTTTCAAATTTTACATTTCAAATTGAATTTTGGTATCTATTTGCTGGGGCATGTTTTGAAAATTAAATCTCAAATGTATATTTATTTTTCATTTTAATTAAGTGAAAGATTGAGCATTCTTTTAGGATGATTGATTACTAATTTCATTTATGAGTCAAATAATGCAGCCACATTCTTAAAATGCAAATGCATTTCTGGAATGCATTTGCATTTGAATTTTGGTAACGATTTGCTTCCATAAAAACCGAGTTTACCTTGTTGAATAACGACAGTTCGGTGGGTAAAATGGACATACAGCAGGGGTTAAAGTGAAAAAGAATCCTGAGGCTGAACTTTTTTGGGGGAGGGGGGGGACGCTTTTTTGTCTTCTGCTAGTTTTCTGCACAGGGTGACCAGTGAACAAATTGTGAATGACAAGTCATGTTCCGCATAAATGTGCACAAACGTATTTTTAAGTCGCAGACACGGTCAGTCATAGACAACGGTGTGTCAGCTGCAACAGTTGCTTCCGGCAACGTCGTGGCAAGCACCCAAAAAATTCTCATGACTGCACGCCGGACATCCGACACGGTGCCGGAATAATTAAGCCCTGCATACAGTGAACCTCAAAGTCCATTGACACTTCTTTCCTACGCAAATCTCACAATTTGAAAGTGTTGCTGTAAAATGGTCGGTTTCAAAAAATCCATGAGTTGACGTCAACTGGCTCTGGTCTGTACCTTTGTCACGCCCCAATCTCAGACACTAGTTTACCTGCGCGCTGCTCTGAATAAATAAATTAAAGCAAAGGCAAGGTTTATGAAAATATTTGAATGTTTGAGTTCAGTGAGTGGTGATTCACCGCAGTATTGAGACACCAGATTATTGGCTGTTTCGCGTCATGTCGAGGGCGAGACATCGAGGGCGACACATCACCTAACCTTTTTAGCAAAATACGTGACTCGTTGACCGAGCACGTCGTTGTTTATAATACTCATGGGTAGGAAGATAAATATATTCATGCATACTTTTTGGAGTCAAAGTCTTTGGACAAAGCTTGAACAAATTTTAATACATCTTAAAATCGGGATTAAGAGTTTTTAATACCTTTTAAGGGCCTTCATTTTCCCAAAATGGATTTATCAACTTTTAAAACTTTTTAAGACCCCGCAGATATCCTGTGAAAAGAGGTGCTGTTCCGACTGTATTCACAACCGCAAGCTGTAAGTATGATTTTGTCGCTAACAATTATTAGCAAAGCTAACGTATCCTGTATCTAGCATAAGTAGAATGTGTGATGATTAAATTCATTGGCAACGCTGGGGCTAATGTTATTTCATGTTCCTGACTGTTTCATTCAAATAAATAACCATGTAAATCTGTGTTGTCATGTAAATCTACAATTCACGATGCATGTTTGTCTAGATGTTTGTCAGGTTATTTTAATTTAATTTTGCAGCAAGATAGCTAGAACTAGCTAGTTTGGTTGCTAAGATGTAACATTACCCACCTAAATCGATCCTGTTTGCTTCGACAACAGAAGTGGAAACAACTAACGTTATCATTTCAAATGATATCTAGTCAATCTGTTGAAAACAGTTGTGTAGACAATAGATTTATTTTTACATTTTTATTTCAAGTCTCCACCTTCGATGTTTCAGTGAGTGCTGTTGGCTGTGTTGCGTCTTTTCTCCGTAGCTTCACTCGTTAATCAACCAATCAGCACGCAGCTCATCTATATATTCATGAGTATACCATAAAAGGGAGAAAACATCTCGTTTTATTCCAGGGCTATTTCACAGGGTGTATTAGGGCGCATAGAACAGCACCCGGGCCATTTTCAGCCCAACCACTGTTACATACCCTATTCGGAGACCTTAAGGAACAGTGAAATACCCTTTAAAATCAGTAAATGACCCCTTTAAAGATCCCATGACATGCTGTTTTTGGATGCTTTTATATAGGCCTTAGTGGTCCCCTAATACTGTATCTGAAGTCTCTTTCCCGAAATTCAGCCTTGGTACAGAATTATAGCTAGCCTGGTCTTAACCAGACCCTCGTACATTTCATTTGTACAGAGGGTCTGGCTTGATGTCTCGAGGAAAAACGTAGCGCTCATTTTTTCATTGGTGGGCCAAATTCTCTGTGCGGGGAAAACCGAGCGTTTGAGCTCTCATTTTCTCAAAGGCGGAGAGGAATACCCAGGGCTTGGTTTACACCTATCGAAATTTCTAGCCACTGGGGGACCAAATGCAGGCTAGGGAAACTCATATTGGCCGGGTTTCCCAGATTCGTTAAGAAGCTCTTAGCGTTCTCACATTGAAGGTGGAGGCCATTAATATTAAATCAGCGGTTCTCAACCCTTGGGTCGCGACCCAAATTTGGGTCGCGGGAGTTTCTGAAAGGGTCGCGAGACAAATTCTAAATGTTAACCTTTTTTCCACTAGCCATGCTCCCCCTGTCCATTAGGGAATCCCTGCTCCCAGTTCTGACATTAAATTACATAAGCCGGCACTGGTTCTGTATGTAGGCCTATCTAACAATAACATGTTCGAACATCAGCCAATTAAATTTGAATGCAGATATTTCAAATGTAGCAACATGCAAAACGTCACTGGACTGCGCGATGATTTTGCAGATGACACTGATACGACCGGAGAAAAGTAGAAGTAGAATAGACAAAATAAAATGTAGAAATTTCTAACAGGCAAAACAAAATCAGAGTGTAAACCGAGTACCAGCTCAGATACGTCTTCTTCTGGAGAACCGAAGAAGAAATATATACGGGTGTACGACCCGGTATTTCTTAAATATGGTTTCACATATTGCTTGAAGAATGGTGAGCAAAAGCCGTTGTGTGTGCTCTGCAACGAGCTGCTAGCTAACGAAAGCCTGAAGCCTTCTAAATTACAGAGACATTTGATAACAAAGCACGCCAGTTATAAAGACAAAGATTTGGATTTTTTCAATCGTATTAGCCAAAACCTTGAGGCATCCCAAAAAACATTTGAACGTGCCATCACTGTTCAGGAGCAGGCACTACATGCATCCTATCTGGTCTCCTACCGGCTAGCTAAATGCAAAAAGGCCCATACGGTTGCAGAAGAGATTATCCTCCCCTGTGCCATCGATATGTGCACTGCACTCATAGGTGAAAAAGAAGCAGCAAAATTGAAGAAAATTCCCCTGTCAAATGACACTGTTCATAGGAGGATATGTGACATGTCCAATGATGTTGAGCAGCAGTTCACTGAACGTCTCTGCGCTTGTGACTATTTCGCCTTACAACTGGATGAATCCACAGACGTGGCAAGCCGTGCCATTCTCTTGGTTTAAGTGCGGTATGTGCAGAATGGTGACTTTGAAGAGCAGTTCTTATTTAATGCAGATTTGCCAACATCAACAACTGCAGCAGAGATTTTTTTCTGCAATGGACACAAACCTAAACTCAGTGGGAATCTCCTGGTCAAAGTGTGTTGGTGTGACAACGGATGGGGCAGCCTCGATGACAGGAAAACATTCAGGGGTTGTAAAAGAATGTAGCTGCACCAAACACTACGTGGAATCACCACTTTTTACATAGGGAAGCATTAGCTGCTAAAGACATGGTACCGGAGCTTCACGGAACATTGAAAGAGGTTGTGAGAGTTGTGAATTACATCAAGCATAGCGCAAAGAATGCAAGGTGTTTCCAAGTCTTCTGCAAAGAGATGGGGAGCGATCATGAACAATTGCTGTATCATGCCGAGGTCCGCTGGTTATCCAGGGGCAAAGTGTTATCCAGAGTTTACGAACTCAGAAACGAACTGGCAGTATTTCTAGCTGAGAAAAACGCACAACTGGCGGACTTTTTTAAAGATGACCTGTGGATTGCACGTCTCTCATATCTTGCTGACATTTTTGATCATTTAAACACTTTCAATGTGTCATTACAAGGCAGGGGGCATAACATATTTGAACAGATGGACAAAATCGACTCCTTCAAGAAAAAGTTGAGTCTGTGGACCAAGCATGTTTCCAGCGACAGATTGGACATGTTCACGAACGTGAGTCAAGAGGTAGAAAACCTGACGGATAGGCCTACTGACAGATCGGAGCTGAAAAGGGTCATGCAAGCGCATTTGGAAAAGCTGCATGTGCGCTTTTGTGATTATTTTCCAGAGCAGAAGGTGCCGGACAAATATTGGATAAGGGAACCTTTTGGAATTGACGTGGAGACGGTGACTTTATCATTAGAAGAGGAATCTCAACTGGTGGACCTATCGTGTGATCGTGGCCTGCAAAAGAAGTTCTTAGAGTTGACTCTCCCTCAGTTTTGGTGCAGTGTTGCGCACAAGTATCCTACCCTTGCTCACCATGCAATCAGAGTTCTTTTGCCTTTCAGCACCACTTTTTTATGCGAAGTTGGATTTTCTGCTCTCACACTGCTTAAGAACAAAAGCAGAAACAAACTGAACGTTGAACATGATCTTCGGATTGCACTGTCTTCAATCACCCCAAATGTTGACAGACTTGTAAAAAAGAAACAGCCCCAGATTTCTCATTAAAAAGTCAAGCCTAATATTTATATTTATCTATGAATGTTATGAACTTTATGAAGAAGAGAAGAAACCTGTAAAACCTAATAAACAGATTTAAAAAAGTCAAGCCAACATGTTGTTAATGCTTTCTCAATAAAAAGTTGTACATGTAAGTCTATGATTTCTCATTTACAAGTTGAACATGTAAGTCCATTTCTCATTAAGAAGTTGAGCATGTAAGTAAGGATTTCTCATTTAGAAAATGAACATAAGTCCTGTGATAAGTGGAACATGTAAGTCCATCTCTGACTAAAAATGTGAATTTGTAAATCCATGGATTCTCCTTAAGAAGTTGAACATGTAAATTCATAATTTCCTATTAAGTAAGTTGAAAATGTATGGCTTAAGTCCATGATTTCTCAAAGAAGTTGAGCATATAGGCCTAAGTCCATGATTGCATTACTGATCCTGACTGTTAAACAGTTGCATGTGTTTTCACAGTAAAACAGTGGTATAGTATTAAGCCTAGTAGTAGTGGTAGTAATTATAATACAATTGTTAAATTATTGGCCTGATGATTCATGCTGATTATTATTTGTTGTTGGGTCGCGACTGCGCTGGTATCTTAAAATGTGGGTCATGGAGCAAAAAAGGTTGAGAACCACTGGGTTAAATAACCTTCTAAAGTGAAGTTTTCATGGGACCTTTAAATAAATCATTGTGTTTAATACTTGCGTTATCCCTCATTTTATCTGATCTGCTCTACTTTCATAGAATTCATTACTTAAGATTAGACTGATTATTACGAAGGCTATTATTAAATAAGGTTTCCTCAGTCCCTTCAACAAATTATGAGGTGGTGCCCCCCGAACTAGATACTTTATTATAAATTAAGTATTCCTAATCTCAAACGACCAAACCCCGCTACACAAGCAAACCATGACTTGATCCCGTATTTTGCCGGTTTGCTTGGCATATACTGCTTGAAAGGCCTGCCTCACAGACATCTCCGCCTGGATGACCGAGCACCACCTCCAGCTGAACCTCGCCAAAACAGAACTTCTCATCATCCCGGCTAAACCCTCCATCTCCCACGATCTCTCAATCACCCTGGGATCTGCGACGGTGACCCCTTCATCCTCTGCCAGGAACCTTGGGGTTACCATGGACGACAAGCTCTCCCTCACGGCCCACATTGCTGCGGTCTCCCGGTCGTGTAGATTCACCCTCTACAACATCCGGAAGATCAGGAGATACCTGTCTGAGCACTAAACCCAGCTGCTAGTCCAAGCACTTGTCCTCTCCAAGTTGGACTATTGCAACTCGCTGCTCGCTGGTCTCCCAGCATGTGCAACCCGCCCCCTTCAGAGGATTCAGAAAGCAGCGGCCCGCCTGGTCTACAATCTACCCAGACGCTCCCATGTTACCCCGCTCCTCATCTCTCTCCACTGGCTACCTATCATGGCCCGTATCAGATTCAAGACCCTGGTATTGACCTTCCGAGCAGTGAACGGGACTGCACCCGTCTACATCAAGTCTCTCCTGCAGCCTTACACCCCCACCCGTCACCTACGGTCTTCTTCAGACAACCGCCTGGTGGTCCCACCGCTCAAGACCGCCCGGTCCCAACACAAGCTCTTCTCCTGTCTGGCCCCCCAGTGGTGGAATCAACTCCCCACCTCCATCAGAGACACTGACTGTCTCTCCACCTTCAAGAAAAGGCTCAAGACGCACTTGTTCCGGGAGTACAACGGTACTTAGGAATGGTTCGCTTGACCTGATGTTAGTTTCCTCAAGGATCACAATGACTCTTGCTTAGAGACTTGTTGCTCTTGTGGTTAGTGGTAACTGACTTAAATTTTTGTACTCGCTGTGATATATTGTTTTTATTATTGTTGCTTGCTTTTTTCCAGAGGTACACTTGCACTTATAGCAGTTCATGTTGTTTAATTGTAACTTGTTTAACTACATGCTCTTATGGTTCTTCCCTTTGGCACTTATTTTGGTTGTTCACAATGTGTGCTCCATGTTTTGGCTACTTGCAATGTTTTGTGGCTATCTCGTTGTTATGATCAGTGACCTATGCACTTTGTAAAGCTCTCTCTTGGAAGTCGCTTTGGATAAAAGCGTCTGCTAAATGAATAAATGTAAATGTAAAAGGAACTGTCCTCTGAATGCGACCAGTTGTTCATCCAAGGTCACTTCATGCCCTGGGTTGTAGAGGCGTGGTAATCTCTCTACCCACATATCCCAGACCTATCTTATCGTCTCCAACTTATCCGTTGCGCATCTCGCCCCCCGTGTCCCATGGTCGTCAAATCGTATCGATGTCGAGTAAGTGTATGTTACAACCCCCAGTCTGTTGGTGTTCTGTGTGAGTTTTCTGTGTGTGTTTGCTGCTGTGCTGTCTGTTCCCCACAGGTGGCGCAACTCATCTCAGGCCGTTCAACACCTATGCATGACTCCTCCCCTCCATAATCCGGTTCACCTGGTTCCTGTCGTCAACCATCCTTCCACCTGTCTATAAATGTGCCATTCTGTGTTTGTTTGTGGGGGGAATAAGTCGGTGGCTTTTTGGTAAGCAGTGTGTTGTGTGTGGGTAAGGCCCACTTCTGTGTTTTGGACTGTTTTGTTGGAATTCCCCTCTGTGTTAACCATTGTCCCTGTGACTTTGTTTTGTCTTGTTGTGTTGAGTCGCTTTGTTTGTAGTGTTGAGTGTTGTCCAGGATCGTTCTTTTGTTCAGGGGCTGGGGAGTAGTTTAGAGCTGCCCCAGGGTATACACCACCCGTAGGACTTACACACTGTCTAAATACACCAGCTAGACCTGGGCAGACTCTTGTATTTTTGGTTAGGACACCTCATTCGTGTGTCAGTGCTTACGTGTTTAGCCTTTGGGAACTTGACGTTGATTTCTTTCCTTTGGTCCTGTCCAGCCCTCCCCTTGTCTCTGCTTATTATTATTATTATTATTATTATTATTATTATTACGATTGCTATTATTTACTGTACCGTGGTGGCAGAATAAAGCCCTAAGTTTACCTACGGTACCAATTGTTTCTGCGTCCTCGCTCTCACTCCTTGCTCTACAAGCACCTTTCCCTGGCCTCAGATTCCCTGAGCGGTGCCAGGGGTCAGGTTCCCTCCTTTTATAGGCGTAGACTTATAACAGTGTAGAAGAGTTTGAGAGGCATCTTAGCGTGGAAAAGCGCCCCTCTGCTTTGTGCATCTCATAGATTAGCAGCTGCTTCGCCTCGGGACTTGTACACTCCTGCCAGGATTAGCGGCCGTATGTAGGAACGTAGGAGAGGCTACCCGTGAATAAACTCTAGGTTTATGTAAACATACTGGGCCCTTATCTTGACCTGGGAGAAGGGTGAGCATTTGTTCCAAAGGCTGAATCCCAATACTCTCTTACCCCTAGCCCTTGTGTCTCGAAATTGAGGTGTAAGGGCTACATAGCCCTATGAAATGAGACACCACTTGGTTACGGTTACGTATATCGATGTCTCCAAAGCAAGTAGTGTTATGCACTGATATCAAACTAAATTTGTTTGAAATTCGCTGCTAATGGAGTTTAATTAAAACTGTAGACATGCATGGAGTCCATTCAAGGTTAATCAGAGAAATGCGGGATTGTTGTGCAAATCAGCAATGTAACGTTAGCGTAGCAAACTAGTGATTTAAAAAAACGTTTCAATTAAGAACATGGTTGCAAATACATACGTACAGGACTGTGTAGAGCACAAAACAAGACAAATTTATTAATCAATTATTTAAGACGAAAATATTACATTTATGGGACTCTGGATGATCTGTCCACCATTGTTGCAGGTAGCGCAGTATTCACATACCCCTAGGTTTCAAGTAAGCTCCCGAGCTCACTTGGTTTTATACCCCTTCGTCTTAGCCCTAGCCCTCGATCAAAAAGAGTATTGGGACACCACTTACTCTGACGGGAACGCGCAAAACTAAGGGGTAGGGGTAAGACAGAGTATTGGGATTCGGCCTAAGGCTGAGAGGATGTTTGGGGGGTTGAGCTTTTACGACACCAGAACCAGATATTCAACTAGGGTTGATGACGCACACACGCACGCCAGGTCTATGCAAGGGAGCCAATGGAAGAGCCATGGGACATTTGCATGCCATTGTTTTAGCCAATCGCTGTCAAGAGCGGTTCTGTTTAAATAGGTTGCTAGCACAACATGCTAGCAGACAAACTTTGTAGCACAATGGCGTATGATGTTTTGTCTCCTTGTGGGCCGGCCTCATTGTTGACCTCTCCCTCATCCTCTCAACAGCTGTGATGCAGAACTCCCTGAGCTTTTTGGACATTTCTGTAAGGGTTGTTCAGGTTGCTGCAATGTTGTCATCTATCATGTCGATCTGACGCAGTCGCAGGCCCTGGGAACATCTACAACCCCCAGGTCCCCAAAACTATTTGTCGATCCATTTTCATAGACTATCCTATCAAGAACTTACAAGACAATGGTTCAGGCAGGAGGTATTTACTTGATACTTTATTGCACACGATACAATACATGATTGTAATACTTGATTTGGCATAATGGTTCTGCTTGCATCGGCTCCCTGCCGCACCCAACGGAGACACCGTCTCGACCTCAGAGCAGAGCAGCGACGCATTACCCAACACAAAGCCACATGCCAGACGAGACGATGTATGAGACTACTGTGTGTATGTGGTGCCCCTGTTGTGTTAGAATGTGAATGAGATGAGCATCATATTGCCATACTTACCCTCAGCATTGTATCTCAGCGCAGCCGGTGCCCCTGATGTATCTACAGTGAATGAATTGAATCGATTGAAGTGTTTACCAACTGAGGCACTGCCTCGACATACCAACTGAGGCACGGCCTCGACTTACCAACGTTGTCGGTGACATGTCAACTTCGTTAACGTGCTGCTGTATACCCACAGCCGGTCAGCCACCTGACGAACATTTATTATAATTAGGATGGAACACATACACATGGTATTGAGTGAATACAGAAACATGCAATACACAAACATGAAGAGTGAAAGTTATTGAGAGGTAGGGAGAGTGGAAGCCATTCTCCTCTGGCCTTCCAGAACATCACTGGCATTCAGTCTGATGTAACGTTGAACAGTTGCAGATGACCAACGACCCATCACTTTCAGCGTCGCTGACGTAGCCGCTCCGATTCGGAACGAGTGCGCCGTGTACAGTTTCGGGTCCAGACCACAGCGCCGGCACATGATTCCAATCCTCCTGGTGAACCAGTATCTGCTCATGGCTTCGGCCACGGCATCGGTGATGAACAGGGGCTCGCTCATTGCCGTGGATGAACGCCAGCGGAGGTATTTCACCATGGAAGAAAGGGGACAGAAAGCTGAGTTAATCTGCGATATGACAACAGGAGTACCCACACCAGGGGCCTGTACTACGAATCAAGATCAACATGCTCTGGATCACTTTCAGTTACCCGGCTACGCGAAGCGTAACAATCGCAATCACGATAAGTGGTATCACGACAGCGGTTATCAACTCTCTAACTCAACCCAGATCTTTCCAATCTAGAGACGTGCGCGTTCACATAAAGGGGCGGTGTTTGCACCGTATGTCCAATCGCAAACATGGACAAAACACGAGCCGCATATTTTACGCAGGAGGATCAGACAATAATCATGCAAACTTATGAAACGCATAAACATATTATACAGGCAAAAAGTAACACCGTCGCTGCTGCCAAGTCAAGGAGAGAAAGCTGGCAGAAAATTGCAGATGCTGTTAATGCGTACGTTACATGACTTATTGATATCACTGGCCCAGGTACAAGATGTGACCTAATTACACTTGTGCGTTCCATAACGTTAAACTTTTGTTGCTGTAATATTTTAGTTGCAACCCTGCCAGTGCCAAACGGTCCTGGGAGCAAATTAAAAATAAATACAAGAACATCATTCAAACCGGTAAGTAGCAGTAGTAAGTATAAGGCTGAATTGCCTGAGTCAGTCCCTTTTGTAGGATATTGGTATACAAAGGGCCTATAGAAAAATGAAATCTCTTGCAGCCAACAGGAAGAAAAGTGATGCGAAGAAAACTGGAGGGGGCCCTCCTCCACAGGACTTCACTCCTGCTGAGGAGCTGGCCCTCTCCAGCAATCAGGGTCGCCCAATGATGGAAGGAGTGCAAGGGGGCATGTCTTCAGACCCTGGTGACAGCAGCTCAGACACCCAGCCATATGTACAGGGTATGTTTCAAGTAATCTTTGTGACCATGTTCATTCAAAAATTATTTATGAATATTGTAGGAGTGAAATGTATTACTGTTCTCTGCAGTGACAGGAAATACAGTGGTGTTACTGCCACCACCACCCACTGTCGTCCCACTGTGCCATACAGAGGTAACAGTGAAACTAATAGTCATACGCCAGTATGTATGCCATATGTGGTTGCTGAATATTGATCAAATAGGCCATTTACTTTCTCAGGTGGAGGTCCTAGATGAAAAAACTCTGTCTGCCTGCTCAGAGAACGCTTTGGGGGTGCACTTGAGTCTTTTCACCACTTGCAACACAAATGGAGTGTGTGAACGTGTGGCTGTGATGACTGGCTCATGGTGGTCTGAACATGAGAAAAGTCCTTAAAGTGCTCATTTCAAACGTGACTCAATTGATTAAATTGCTATGGTGTTAAACTCAGCAGGAACGGGGGGGTTTTCAACATTTCTTTCTTTCAATGTTCTATTTATTGTTTTTGAAAATTGAAATAAATGTGAAAACATCCAAATTCAATGAAAGTAGTGAAATTATCATTTATTTAACTTGTGAAGCGCATTGCACGGTACCATACACATTGTTGTGGAAATCAGAACATTGGATAAAGACAGAATGCAAATCTTTGTTTCATTTTGTCAACATATTAAGAGTCCAAAGTTTCTACAGAGAGCACTTTGGATATCTTTCATCACTCCATAATCAGAATATGGTGGCAACAGCCATTAAATACATTTTAGTCATTTAGCAGATGCTCTTATCCAGAGTGACTTAAAGTACAGGGACATTCCCCCAGGGCAAGTAGGGTGAAGTGCCTTGTCCAAGGACACAAATAAAATCTATATAGCTCAAATGCTATGGAACCAAAATGGCCCAACTGAAAAGTAAAAAGGAAAGAATGCCGCTAAATGACTAAATGTAAAGATTAATGGCTTAGCCTGTCTCCCCTTAAACAAAAAACTGCTGCGTTATAGGGTCTCTCACGGCCCTGCCAGTAGGGTAGTCAAGGGTGAAGGGGTCTACCACATCTGGGGGTTGCTGGCTGACAGGTGGTTCTCTCTCCTTTTGTATCGAGGCCACATTGTGGAGCACAACACAGGCTGTTACAATCTGACAAGCCCGGTCTGGGGCCACTCGGAGGCCACGCAGGCAGTTAAAGCGTGCCTTTATGATGCCAAAGGTCATCTCTATCTTGACCCTTGTTCGGTTCAGGGCCACATTAAAAGCAGTCTGTGGCCTTGTGTTTGGGTCAGGATAGGGGGTCATCAAAAAGGGCTGGCAGGCGTACCCTCGGTCCCCTACCAGAAATCCACTGAAGAGCCCTGAAGAAGAACATTAATATTAGCATAATCAGTATAACAAAATGCAATACAAAATTTTACTTACAATTGCCATACCTTGCTCTAGTCTGTGGCACAGTGCAGAGTCCCTAAAGATCCGGGAGTAATGGACTGACCCAGGCCACTTTGCCTCAATGCTGGTCAACAAGTATTGATGGTCACAAGTCATCTGCAAAATAATCTTGTGTTAAAATCCATCCACATTACATTTACATTTACTCATTTAGCAGACGCTTTTATCCAAAGCGACTTCCAAGAGAGAGCTTTACAAAGTGCATAGGTCACTGATCATAACAACAAGCCAAAAAACATCGCGAGTAGCCAAAACATGAAGCACACATTGTGAACAACCAAAGTAAGTGCCAAAGGGAAGAACCATAAGAGCATGTAGTTAAACAAGTTACAATTAAACAACATGAACCGCTATAAGTGCAAGTGTACCTGTGGAAAAAGCAAGCAACAATAATAAAAACAATATATCACAGCGAGTACAAAAATTTAAATCAGTCACCACTAACCACAAGAGCAACAAGTCTCTAAGCAAGAGTCATTGTGATCCTTGAGGAAACTAACATCGGGTCAAGCGAACCATTCCTAAGTACCGTTGTACTCCCGGAACAAGTGCGTCTTGAGCCTTTTCTTGAAGGTGGAGAGACAGTCAGTGTCTCTGATGGAGGTGGGGAGTTGATTCCACCACTGGGGGGCCAGACAGGAGAAGAGCTTGTGTTGGGACCGGGCGGTCTTGAGCGGTGGGACCACCAGGCGGTTGTCTGAAGAAGACCGTAGGTGACGGGTGGGGGTGTAAGGCTGCAGGAGAGACTTGATGTAGACGGGTGCAGTCCCGTTCACTGCTCGGAAGGTCAATACCAGGGTCTTGAATCTGATACGGGCCATGATAGGTAGCCAGTGGAGAGAGATGAGGAGCGGGGTAACATGGGAGCGTCTGGGTAGATTGTAGACCAGGCGGGCCGCTGCGTTCTGAATCCTCTGAAGAGGGCGGGTTGCACATGCTGGGAGACCAGCGAGCAGCGAGTTGCAATAGTCCAACTTGGAGAGGACAAGTGCTTGGATACACATAACTGCATTAATGTGAGGGATACATCAATGTGCATTAGAAGGACTCCTACTTTACCAGTATGACCAAACATGTGTAGCCTGTCCTTTATGCTTTACCTGAACGTTGATGCAATGAATGAATGACCTGCGATTAATGTAATCGCCTTCATTCTCCCCCAGCGATGCAGCAATGGGGATATGGGTGCAATCAATGGCACCAATCACCCTCGGGAAGCCTAAGGAGTATGATGAATTTCATATGCAACAGTGAACATCATGGGGCCTAGATTATTTATAGATGAAGTTTCAATTTAAGTGAATATTTACCTGCTATGTAATAAAATCCCTCTTTAATTGCCTGCATGGGAAGGTGCCCTGGGAACACAACAAATGTGTTCAAGAGCTGTGCTAGAGCAAGCACCACCTTCCGAATTGCGCGGCAGACGGTGTTCTTGCTCAGGTTCTCCGCATCACCCACACTGTACATAAAAACACCCGTAGCGAAGTAACGCAACGCTACGCATACAGTCTGTGGGACTGTGAGCGCACGGCTTCGATGAGTCACATACGGCTCAAGAAGCTTGCAAAGATAGGTCATTCCCTCAGCTGAAAATCGATATCTTTCATAAAGATGGTCATCATGGAATGCCAACGGGTTTTGCCGGTCTCTAAAAGTTCTGGCTCTTCTGAGCGCACCTCTCACTATCCGCGCACCAAGCTCCACGGGGTCTTCTACGAACGGTGACGCCATTATCCTCTCAAGAATGAGTTAGAGTGTGGGGTTTTTATATCGGTTGATCTCTAATCTCAAACTTAACCTGCTCCCGACCAGGTTAGCCGTGTGTTACCATGGCGATCTACCCCGGTAACAAGTGATCCTCCGTCGTAGTACAGAAAACCCTGGGTTGAACCTGAAGTTACCACGCTAACGCCAAATCTTGATTCGTAGTACAGGCCCCAGCTTTCTTGCTCTTGCTGTGTTTCAGCACCTTAAGTCGCCGAGGGTGAGATCGTGCATAGGTTGAAATGTGCTTGACCGACACGTGAATTCGTCACACCGCGGAAACCCATAAAAAGCCATGAGACACGCAGCTTCTAACATGACATCAGTGGGAGCATTAAAGCATCCCGACCACAAAACTGACACCAGGTGATGTAGTATAGGAAGGGTAATGGGAAGTCGCCTGTCATTGCCTTGCGGTCGCTCTTTCCACAGGCCGATGAATAGCAGCCGAACTGATGGGTTCCCCAACAGGCTCTGCGCAGACGGGTCCAGACATTGGGGATGGAACTGAATCCCGGCTACAACAGCCTTGATCGTCGACGGCTGGAGCTTCCGGGAGGTGAAGCAGTGAACGATGTATGCGCATACGATAGGCAAGCTCACTGGATGATGGGGTGTGTTGAGTGCGCGGCAGAAAGAACAGTAATACATCCAAACACAATCATATGATTTTTATGTACCCTTGCTCATGTCTGTTCGCATGTAATGAGCGGCAACCTTCATGTAGCCCTCTAGCGTCTTGTCTAAGCTAACAGAGCCTCCTGAAAGGCTGGGCACACCAAGCCGTCCGGCTGCGCCTCCGGACACAATGCTCGGAATTCCTGAAAGCTAGAACGATGGGATACAGTTCGAACAGTGCTGTGGATTTGCAATCGCACGCCAGAAGCTCCAATTCAACGGGCCACGACTCGCTAAACCCTTCGTTTGCATAAAAAAAAAAAAACCCAATGGACAACGCCGCATCGGTGTACAAAGCCAGGGACCTAGAGGTTTCCACCTCGTCGTTGTAAAAGAACGACAAACCGTTCCAATTCTCGCACAGAGCACGGCCCAAAAACGCAAATCGGACTGGCAACCCTCATCCAAACGCACAACGTCGTGCAGTGCCAGAACCGACTTAGCCACGGCCAGCAGACGGGAAACGAAAGACCGACCGTGGGGAATAATGCGCATAGCAAAATTCAGATGCCCGAGGAACGATAAAAGATCACGTTTATGTAACCCTTATTGATAAGTTACTCAAGTATGTGTGGTGTATTTATTAGGACTAGATTGACAGAAGTCTAAGTTCGGCTATGGAGTCTAGCATAGACAGTAATACCCAGAATCACAACACACCAATAATTTCTTTTTGGGATTCACAGTCCCTTTTATTACTTAGAAGATGGAAATAAAATGAAAAGTCAAAATATACTCAAGTATTGACTATCAGTTCCTTATTAACTGTTTAGTTTTATATAGTAATTATTAAAGATCCTGTAAAGTAAATTCCATGTTTTGCTTCTAAGTACATTATATACGTGTGAAATGAGTTCCTGAAAGCATGTGCAAAGCGCTAAAACTTTGTCGCACTGAAATGTGGAGTTAGACCGAAGAACAGTTTCTCTTCCGTTTTCAGATCAGGTTTTAATGGGCAGAGCCAAAAAATGCCCTATCTACGTCATTTCGCCCCATCTACGTCAGATCACTGAATGGCTCCTCCTGCTGTACTGTTATTGTAGCTTACATCAGCTAGCTAGCTAGCTTCAGGATGTCTCCCACCACCCGCAACTGCATCTTCCCTGGATGCAAGAACTCAAGCTGCGCTGCAATGCCATTTAAGTTCCCTGTTGATAATGAAAGGAAAAATAGGTGGATAGATTTTGTGAAGAGCCACGCTCATGGAAAGCTTCGGATAAACTCTAACAGCCGCCTCTGCGCCACTGACCATTTCACGGCGGACAGTTTTAACATGGACCAGAGACAGACGGGGTTCACCAACACACGGCTTCTCTTGCAGCGCGGAGCCGTACCGAGCATCGCCCACGCGGCCGTTCATCCTCCGGTCGCACCTGGACCATCCACCGCCGCCAGCAGTTCATCACTCAGTTCTGTCTGCTTGTTATAATTGTACTAGATAACTTTTCCAGAGGTATCTCTGCTATAATTAGTGCAAACCGCTAACTTGATATTAGGCTACTCGGTGTAGAATGATGGTATTTTGGTGAAATGGTAGCTAATGTGCTAGAAGTAGTTGGAGAGCTCACTGTCTGCTGTCTCTGCTGTAAATGTTTACTCCTGTGTTACAGCTTAGGGGAATATTTCATTTATATGCATCTGTATGTTTCACTCATTGAACAAATACATTATAAATCTACACTGTTTTGTTCGGCTTGACGTAGCGTCCATTATCTGGGTCATAGGTAGCTTACTTGAGAGAGGCGGCACCTTCCAGCGAGGGGGCCGAG
Source organism: Osmerus eperlanus (assembly GCF_963692335.1). Taxonomy (NCBI): domain Eukaryota; kingdom Metazoa; phylum Chordata; class Actinopteri; order Osmeriformes; family Osmeridae; genus Osmerus; species Osmerus eperlanus. Next base: position 4,277,225 of record NC_085018.1, read on the forward strand.
CTTCAGCTCCTTCAGGCGACACGCCCCCCCAGTCTCGAACAGAGAAGACTGATGATTTTCTTACGATTTCAAAGCCTAATTTAACATACTTGTCTGTGTTTTTTTCATTCGAATTTGGATGGGTAGTTAATAACACATTATTCTGTGGTGTGGTGAACTTGAAACTAATTTTTAATTCCACTTTACAGGATCTTTAAGCTATTTATTATTATCCTTTTACTATTTATTAATATTATTATTTGTTACTATTTATTTATCTAACTATTTATTATTATTATTATGTATTAACGACTATTCATTATCTATTACTTTCTTCTTTTATTTGTCTATTGACTCAACTTATTTATTCAGTAATATTACCCTTTTAAATGTTCCCTTTTCAATGTTACCTTTTCAAATGTTACCTTTTCAAATAATCCCCTTTTTAAATGTTACCCGGGTAACCAAAGAAAATAAAATACATAAATGTCAATGATCTAAATAACAATGTAGCTAACACACAAATCTTCTTGACGATCTTTGATACCTAGGACTGGTATATGCACACCCTACTACACTGCAGAGTGGACTGGTGTGTGTAGTACAAAGTCTTTCAATCTTCTGTATGCAATTCTCCGTAGGTCTTCTCCATTGGGTTGTAGCTCGCCATCGAATCCAATCCAGGATCAACTCAAACTCAAACTCCTCAAAAAACCTGACCAATGCGGTACAAAATCTTGACTGCAGAATCTCCACGATACTCTCAATCTTCAATTCGGTAGAAACCAACAATGTGAAACTTATTCTTTAACTGTTGTTTGAATGTTTTTTCTAAATTAACGTTTTATTAGGCACCTGTCTCTGATTGGTTGTTGAATTGGGGGTTTCTGATTAGCTCTACTAACTTAGGTTAACCAATTGGAAAATAATATATAAAATAAGTATTTTTATTTATTTTCTTTTAAAACAAAATCAAACCATCACTCCACTTTAGGCTAACATCAAAAACAAACAGTGTAAAACAAATCCATGAATATTATATTTTAACCTGGGTTACATTTAGTCATGTCAACGCCCGACACAGCCGCCAAAGCCAGGACAACGCGCAACCGCTCGAGCTTCTCTTCTGGGAGAGACGCACGCATCAACAGGCTGTCCAGCTGGATGCCCAAAAACTCGATGGACGTGAGAGGCCCCTGCGTCTTCTCCTCCGATAGTGGTACGCCCAAATGCCCAAAAGTTGCCTTCACTACCGAAATGCACCAAGCCGGTGGCAAGGACTGAAAATCGATCACCAGAAAGTCATCCAGCAGGTGCAGCATGAACGGTAACCTATGCACGTTCAGCAAAACCCAACACAGAGCCTCGGACAGAGTATAAAAAATGTGCGGACTGCTGCTTCAGCCAAAAGCCAGGCGAGCGTAAAAGTACATCCGAGAACGCCATTTAATGCCGAACAGGTGCCACTGCGATGGGTGAAGGGGCATCACTTTAAACGCGTCTGTGATGTTGGCCTTCCCGAGCCAGGCGCTCACGCCTGCCCGTTTGATTAACTGAATTGCGTGATCGATGTTAGCGTAATACAGAGAATAAGGCTCGGGCGGAATCAGGCTGTTAATGCTAGGGACCAGAGTATCGCGTGGGGCGGACAATCAAACGTTTCTTGCCCGAATATTTGTGGGTAGCCACGCCAATGGGACTGACGTGAAACTTGGGAAACGGCGACTTAACGAATACCCCTTGCCGGATTCCTTAGCTAGCAACGCGTCAACCACGTCGGGCTCCTTGAGCGCCGATTGCAAGTTGTTACACACGAGTGACAGTGGGCACACATTCCACCCCAGCCATAAATCCCTCCCGCAACCCAGTGAGGAGATAGTTCACAAAACATCGCGTGGGGTCAGGGCTTCAGACAGACGACCAATGTCAACGGGGGTAGAAGGGTGTTTATTTCATGGCCTTGACGTCACGGAAAACCCCAAAAGCCACAACGAATTCGGACATCGTCAGAGTCTTGGTTAGACGGGGATCGGCGTCTCGGCGAAACACAGCCACGTTCCCACACTCCACCAAGCGGCTTTCGAACGATTCAGGCCCACACAGCAGGATTTTCACTAGATTCACATCTTTACCTGACAATATCTGCTCGCGGAGATTCGCCGGAACAGCAGCCGACGGAGGCAGAAAGGAGGCCCCAGAGGCTACGGCGGGCACCGCGCTGGCCAGGGTGTACGAGGGACAATCCTCCTGCGCAGCAATCACGCCCACAGGCGCGGCCACTGGAGCGGCGACCAAGGCCCCGGCTCCCTCGAGGTGCTGAATGCGGGCATCCATGGCAGCGAGCATGCCCCACATATCGATCAAAGTCGCCAGCATGGGATCAGGCTGTTGTCCGACAGGGCCGGCCGCGGACCCCCGCCTGGGCTTCTTCGCCACGCTAGCAACCGCGGCGGAACCCCGCTTGCTCTTCCCGGAGCTTTGCGGGGGACGGGATCCGCCGGCTCCTCCTCGCAAACGTCCATGAACTGGAGGAATAAATCTTCATGAGACAGCCCGACCGGAGGCATGATTCCCCTGTCATAGAAGCCATCCAGAAGGCGAGGAATAGGCCATTCCTCGATCGGCACCGGCTGCCTCAATGCCAGGCGAGAACTCCGACGGGGTTCAGATCCTCCGGCTGAAGGAATTTCCGCTCCATCGCAAGGTCCACCGCCAACCAACGAATCAACATTGCACTCTTCCAAATCGGAACCGGACTGATCGTACATAGCGACTCCCTCACTCCACATCAGCAGGATGTCTGACGTCTGTGTCGCACTAGCAATGCATATGCAGGGATACCCTGCTATATACCCTGCCCTATTAGGAAGGTGTGCCCTGCAGCGTGATAGCACGCGTTGCTAGTGACGCGCTATGTCTCGCGTCCCCTGCATGAACCAGCTCCGCTTGTTTATGCATGACAGAAAAAAATTACATTATAGTTAACCTATGATAACTATCAATAGCTTTCAATTTATGCAATTATTGTTATTACTAGGTCCTACCTGTAGATGAATCGCATCCAGTCACTGAGAGACACCTTAGAATGATTTGAAGATTGACTTGTGCCTGATAGATATTCTTCACCTTTCTTCCATGAGCACTTGCTCGACATATCCTATTAAAACACATTTCTGGTTTGATAAATGCACATAACATTTTTAATCAAAACTGTGACGTTTGCAGTATCAAGTGTAGTGATCAACACCTTTTCTCATTTTCTTTAGCTTCATGGCACTAATGCAAATTCTGCATTTAACTTTTTTATAGTTTCCTCTTCTGCAGCCACCTGATGAGCTTCCGTGCATTCCTCCCTGAGGATGTCCTATCAATAAGCCACTTGAATGTATTCATGTAGGTTATGTAGTCTACCCTGTGCGGAAATAAATGGTTAGTTAATTACCGACAGACATAATTTATTTGATGCAAATCATTGAAGCTGAAACAAGAACAGATGGAACCTAACAAAGCATCACTTAACATTCGTACGCGGTCCCGAAAGAATCACTGACAGATGGATACCTCTGAAGAAAAGGGCAAACCTGACAGTACAGGTAAATATTTGCTAACATTTTGCTAGCTAGTGCTGTCTGCATAAAAGTTATATGCTGTAAGTTTCAAACATTGCTAGCTAGCACCACATAAACTTGCTGAACTGTGTGATTTCTCGTACAATTCATCAATATATTATGTGGCTAGTTTAGCTATAGTTATTTGGGAAGTTGTCACGTTTCTGATAGACAAGAATATATTACAAGAAGTGATTGTAATTGTGTTGCTGGAAATATGTAAGTTAGCTAATAGAACAAGGTTAACATTTGACAATTTACTATACTGTACTTTCCATAGGTACATCCCAGGCCCCAACTGCTTTGGTTGCTAACCAAAAAATGGTACATGAGATGGAGAAGGCAAAGCTAAAAATAGAATTTCAGCAGGACAAAATCGGTGAGTTGACCAAAGAGAGGGATTACCTAAAGGACTAACTGGCATCTGGTAAATATTTTTTTTAAATACAAACCAAAAAGTTTATACAATTTATAATTACAGTTGTAAATTGTCTCAGAATATACTGTTAGAGGGGTAAAATTAGAGAGCGGTAACATTTCTGGGGAAATTGTATAGTGTGGTTGCAGCCACCCCAACTGCAGTCTCCAGCTGTTTACTAATGTCAACTGACAAATCTTTGGCTGCGCCCCGCCTTCCCAAAAGTTTTGGTTCAGCACCCTTACCTGTCCTTACTAATGCTGAAACTACTCTGCATTGTTACAAAGCCAATATAATAAACATACATTGTGTTTTAACAGCTCTTTAAGAAAACAATAACCCCAAAAAGATGACATCCTGGCACTCCACACATCCGATACCAGTAAAGAGTTAATTTAGTCTTCAAGTGATTCTTCCTCTGACACATCCTCTTTTGAGTCACCTGATGAGCACAAGAAGAACAAGGGGAAGAGGAAAAAGATCCCAAAATCCTAGGAGGCGGCCAAGTCAAAATCACAGACACTAAAGAGAGGTAAAAAATAGATTTGTATTTGCTGTGCTTGTCAATATATGACTGAGAGTGTTGATGCTTACCAAAATTGTGGGGTTCAATACTCATTGTATCTTTGAATTGCAGCCAATACACCAGAACAGGTGGTGACCCGATACTAAAAGGTTCTGATGCTTTTAAATGTGTGGACGTAGATCTAAACACTGTTGTGATGAATGCACCAATTGCGGAGCTGTTTATTGCTTCACGTGACAAATAATGTGAACTGCGCAAAAAGGTCAAGCAAAACTTAGCTCATTTGCCACACAGTGTGCCAATGTTATAATAAAAACACCATCAAAGCCTTTAATTTCTGTAAAAAAATAAAGTCTTCAATGGTCCTCAACTTAATCTTCACAGTAGGAATAAAAAGAGAAAAAAAAAGTACGACGATATTATACCTACAGTCAGTGGCGGATTTAGTGACTTAACTCATATTCTCACTCTTTTCAATCAATATAATAATTATTAATATAATAATAACTAGCGAAGGTACAATTTCTGGGGAAATTGTGAGGTGTGCTTGCGTCGGTTGCAGATGGGTTAGTTATTCCTGTATATAAAAATGCATACTTATTATTTACGAAGATTGCATAGATTTAAAGCATACATTTGTTGCTGCTCATGTACATATATGTTTGGCACCAACATTGTATGTAGTGCATACATTGACAGAGTTTTAAGAGTGGGAAATAGGTAGGCTAAGTACAGCTACCACAGCCTAGTTTTGCATTTCAACCACGTTTCCTACGATAACAGAACAGATGTTGAGGTTAGTAGTCTAATAGTCTCACCAATTGAAAAACGAATCTGGGACTTTTGATTTAGGTAAGGGGAGCGCAAAAAATGTTCTGTCGCTGTTTGGCTTCCTAGGTTAAACCGCGGTGGAAATGTTTCTTACCAGTGTCTCACGTACAGCGTTGAAGTGAGCTACACTGGTTTAAAACTACAGGTAATGATTATTTAACCAAAAAATCGTTAGGCTTACTTGTAACCTAATGTCATAATAAATCTAAAAACAAACATTTATATGTAAGGAATGTTTATTTTAACGATTGAAAACCGAAAATAGTTATCACCCTGGCCTCTTTGCAAGTGGCGTTTCTGCAGCTGTCTTGCCGTTTTTGGTAAAGCCAGTTAGCCTAGCTATCTCCCAGAAGTTAACAAGCTGCTAAACTAATGTTCTGCTACAGGTAGTCACGCGTGTTTTCGTGACATTAGTAACGTCAGTGACTGTGGCTAGCAAGTTAGCCACCGTTAGCTTCACTTTTCGCCACAAAAACTTGATTTCATCTTAAACCATGCAACGGAACATAAATAAAAATAGAAGCGACGCAATCGCTACCAAGACGAACCTTTTGACACCGACGTTGTCTGTGTATTTAAAATATTGAGGGATCCTTAGGGGTGGGAAAAGAAACAATAATAATATATGAGAGGGAACAATGGTTGTGCTCTCGCCATAGGCTTGAGCACATCCAATAACAAGAGAGGGTACAATTTTGGGGGAAATTGTAGGGTGTGCTTGCTAGCGTTGGTTGCAGATGGGTCCGTTTACTAATTGTAATTTTTACAACTGATATTTCTGTGTATTTTATATAAAAATACGTACTATTTATGAAGATATTTATAAGCTATAGCAGCCTCAGTTGAAAAGTTGTATCAAACGAAGATATTAGGCAATCCGGTGTAAAACGGTCCTAACCTCTATGACTCTATGTCCCCAACGTTTTTCCCTTCTCGTGATATTTTCAAGCATTTAGCCTACTCATATTGCATTAATTCATTTTAAGAACCCCTTTGAAACAAGCTATTGTAACAACATTGTCACCGGCAGTATTTCAGATGGAATCGCGATTCAAACAGTAGGCCTACCATCTGCTAACTGAAAATATGCCCCCAAAAACGTAAATAAACTTGACATTTATTTAGGGGGAAATGGCTAATTAAAAAAAAAGTTTGCTGGAAGCGATCATTGACAGTAAAAATGCCAAATTTGGTCTGATCCATTGGGCCACAGAACAGAATCCTAAAACCTCTGTGGCTTGTTTACAGTAAATAAATAAGGTTTTGGGATTCTGTTTTGTGGAGCGATGAAACAGAACTTTTTGGCCCAATGGATCAGCGGTATGTCTGGAGGAAGAAGAATGAAGCATACGCTGAAAAGAACACTTAACTGCCTACAGTTAAGAATGGTGGTGACTCGGTGATGCTCTGGGGCTGCTTTGCATTAACTGGCACTGGAAACCTGCAGTGTGTGGAAGGCAGGATGGATTCATTGAAATATCAGGAAATCCTAGGAGAAAAGTCATGCCGTCTGTGACAAAGCTGAAGATGGGGTGTCATTGGACCTTCCAACAGGACAATGATCCCAAGCATACCTCAAATTCCAAATGATAATCTAGAGGTTACAGACTCCACCTTATGGGAAGCTTTTAAGGCTGTGATTAGAGGACACATTATTTCTTTTGAAAACTCAATGAGAAAAGAAAAGAAGAAGCGCCTTCTAGAAATTTAAAAAGATCTAACGCAACTAGAAACTGCCTATAAATCTTCTGCTAATTCTGTCACCCTACAGAATATTCTTAAACTGAGGTATGAATATAATGATACACTATCTGCCCAGGTTCAGGACCAACTGTTTAAACTAAAGCAAGAACAATTTGAACTTGGCGACAAGCCCCAGAAGCTACTAGCCCGACAGCTGAGAGGTTTCCAGGCTAGCAGCGCTTAACGCTGACATTACTGCTCAAGAGATTCTGGATGCTATAAAATCCTTTCCCAATGGTAAAAGTGCTGGCCCAGATGGGTTTGGAATCAAACTATATAAGAAATTCCCTGAACAGCTGACTCCACTCTTGCTCAGGATGTTTAACCACGCATTTGAAACCCAAAAATTTCCAAACTCCTTGTATGATGCCAACATCTCACTTATTCTAAAAGAAGGGAGAGATGTGACTGAAACCTCATCCTATCGTCCAATTGCATTGCTGAACTCTGATATGAAAATGTTAACAAAATTGATGGCAAATAGGTTAAACAAACACATCGCCTCCATTATTCATGGAGACCAAACTGGTTTCATTCCTGCTAGGTTCTCCCTTTTTAATGTTAGAAGATTAATGAACATAATGTACCATGACTACAGTAAGGATCAGAAGGTGGCAGTCCGCTGCTTAGCTGCGGAGAAAGTGTTTGATCAGATAGAGTGGGCATATATGTGGAGGGTATTGGAGGAATTTGGATTTGGTGACCGTTTTGTCTCATGGATTAAAATGTTATACGCCCACCCTTCCTCTTCCATTCTAACAAATCAAGAAAGGTCACCTCCATTTCCATTACATCGTGGGACGCGCCAGGGCTGCCCCCTTAGCCCGATCCTCTTTGCGATTGGTATTGAACACCTTGCTATTAGTATCAGGCAGCACAGCTCTCTTGAACCCATTCACCTGGGAGATGTGGACCACCATCTATCCTTATATGCAGATGATGTTGCAATCTTCATGTCACAGCCTCAACAGTCTATTCCCATTCTGTTAGACCTCATGAAGTCGTTTGGGGAAGTTTCTGGATACACAATTAATTGGCAAAAAAGTGAATTTATGCCTCTTGGGGATAACCATGAAGCAGAATTTCTGCATAAACTCCCATTTAAAGTTACAGACAAGCTGAAGTACCTAGGGGTTACCCTTACAAAGGATCCTAAATTAATATTTAAACTGAATTTCCATGAAAAGGTGGAAAAACTTAAAGGAGATATTGGCAAGTGGCGCACGCTCCCGCTCTCTATGGTGGGTCGTATAAATGCTATCAAGATGGTTTCACTGGCAAGATTCCTATACCTCTTTCAGAACCTTCCTATTTTCCTCACAAAGTCATTCTTTAAGTAACTAGACTCAATAATCATGCCTTTTATCTGGGGTTTTAAAGCTCATAGAATATCAAAAACTCATTTACAAAAACCCAGAGAGAAAGGTGGATTTGGGCTTCCATGCTTTCAGCATTACTACTGGGCAGCAAATCTTAGAGCTCTTGCCTTCTGGGGTGATGGCTACAACCTGGAGATTTCAACAAACACCCCTGCATGGGTAGCCATTGAAAAGAAAGACGTAAAAGAAAGTTAACTCCCAGCTCTTCTTTTTTCAACACCTGGACTGCCCAACACAAAAGTGAAAAATCGAATAATTATTAATTGTTTGAAAATATGGCAGCAAATTAAGAAGTGCTGCAAGTTACCTGGTACCTCTATCTATGCTCCAGTGTGTCATAATCATGCATTTCCCCCTGCTCTCTCAGATGCAACTTTTTATAGTTGGAGACAAAAAGGCATCGTAGTTTTAAAAGATTTTTACATTGACAAACATTTTGCCTCATTTACTCAACTAAAAGACAAATTTGCCCTTCCACCAACATACTTCTTTAGATACCTTCAGGTTAGAAACTATGTCCGTCAAAACCTGACTAAATTTGAATCTCTCCCTGATGAAAGTAGGATTTATAGTTTCTGGCATGGCCCGCCGGATTCAAAAGGCTTGATTTCAAACTTTGTCAGGGTATTCTCTGAATAAGTGAACTATGCCACCCATTCTTTGAAAAAGGCTTGGGAGGAGGAACTGGGTCTCCAGATTGATGACATTGTTTGGCAGGAGGGTCTCAGCAGAATCCAATATTGTTCTATTAATGCCAGACATCACTTAATCCAGTTTAAGGTTATGCATAGACTCCATTATTCGAAAACCAAACTACATAGAATATATATCCTACTGTCTCCCCATTGTGTGATCGATGTAAAGCTGCTGACGGATCCTTAACCCACCTTTTCTGGACATGTCCAAAGCTGTACGTCTTCTGAAGCTGCTAAAGGTGTCTGACTGTGTTACTACTTCCTGATAAAGAGTTTCTGCTGGAACAATCTCTGTTTCTGGGTGGTGAACCCCAGACACCGTTGGTTCACTGGAGCTTAGTCTGTCCTCTTCAGCCTCCATTTGACTCTCCCCTGTACATTCCTGACTCCGGGTAAGTATTTGATCCACATGTCTCCTGACCACTGCACCATTGCCTACCCTGACCTTAAAGGAGACAGCCTTTTCATTTACCAGCTTAGAGGCAGACCTAAAATGTTTTTCACCATTCCTTTTCTCAATTCTCACTGTCACCAACCACTCTAAAAATGCAACTTGTGCAGCAGCTTCCATTGCTTTGAGAGGGAGAGAAGCACGCCTGTCAGCCTTTGCATACTACCTATGTAGTATACTACATTAGGGTGGGGCGAAAAAAGCAGTGTTTGAAAGGCTGAGCAAAATGGCCATAACAACTCACAAAAATTATGTAGAGAAGCAGAAAGAGTTGGGACTCCTATGTGGGGGTTCCATAAACATGTTAAAGGTCCAGAATGAAGTTTTCCTGAACTCTGAAGCGGAAGGGAACATTGATGTTGGTCAGAGAGTGGACACCAGCGAAGACCAAAGCACAAGTGATCCGAAGGGGCCACTTAACACAGTTCGTGAAAGCATGGAAGAGCTTCACTTGTCAGGTGAGATGACAAATGACTGATATAGAAACACAACAAACACATCACATGCTATGTCATCTTGAATGTTATGTCTCTATCTTTTGATTAATAATAATAACAGAGGTGTCAAGTAAAGAAGTACAAATACTTTGTTACCTTACTTAAGTAGAAATTTGGGGTATCTATACTTTACTGAAGTAATTATTTTTCAGACGACTTTCTACTTCTACTCCTTACATTTTCACGCAATTATCTGTACTTTCTACTCCTTACACATTTTAAAAATAGCCTTGTTACTCTAATTTCAGCTAGTCTTGTTTTCATCCCGGCTTGTCATCGTTCAAAAAAACACTCACCAAAAAATAACCTATCCAGATAAATAGCGCCATCCGGACAGAGTGAATTTGATTGTGGTTGGATGAGAAGTATAAACATATACCATTCCGACACCCTATTGGTTTGTACGTGATCCATCGCACCTGCACATGACGCAAATCATGTCATATTCCAGCGAGGAAATAGCAGACGTATGTAGCCAAAAGTCTGTTACTGTCTGAGCAGTGTGGAGCTGGCATTGGTTTTCAAAGACAGTCACCAACAACTGCCAACTTTAGAATGTTGGGATTTGTTGGAGTTTGTTGGGGCAGTGTGCAAGCTGCTTAAGATGTCCGTGGCAGAGACTCAAGAGAACTCGAGCAAAATGTCCCAACCAAGCACCAGCGAGGAGGTTGGTAGCCAGGAAGACCAGCCAACCCTTCTACATCCATGGCCGTACCTGGAAGAATTTTTCGAAATGGTTGGATGAAAAAACAACGTTCGAATGGGCTGCAAGCTCTGCGCACCCAAGTAGGCTACCACAAGCTAATGGCTTTCAAAAACTTGCCGTCTAATTTGAATAAAGGCTATTGATAACATGCCTCTTAAGTTTGACTTTTTGCACCATTACAATACTTATAGGCCACTAGTCATATCTTCTGCTCCATGAAACACATGTTAATGCTAAGTAGTACACATATATGATTCTTTAATGTATTTGCATTGTACTAAAATGCGGTCATTTTCAATTGGCATAAACAGGTGCAGCCCAAATTTGTCAACATTAACATTTCAATATAACATTATAGTCATTATGGCCTTTAGAAAAATGTTTTTTTGGGGAGGTGGGGTCGTGCATTATAGGCCCCTGTGGTGCGGCCTAAGCTTTTATCCTTAATGGCATTTTTTCCCCCTTACATTACTACTTTTACTTTTATACTTTAAGTAGTTTTGAAACCAGTACTTTTATACTTTTACTTGAGTAAATATAACAATAAAAAAGTAACCAATGGCAACCTCTATTGTGAACAGCACATATTAGCCTATAATAAATGTTCAGTCATCATAGCCCTTAATGTGCAAACAAAATGTAGGCCAGTAGCCTCGCATTCAGCATTCATTAGAATCTCTCACACACAGGAGGCCTACACAAATCCATGCATAAAATGGGTTTCATGATCTGTCCATTTACCAAATACATTACATTCAAATTCAACAAAGAGGTCAAAAGCCCCCCAAAATGAAGTTAAAGACAGTAGCCTATAGTCATCCTATAACAATTCTTTCAGCAACAATTTGGGTCGAACTAAGCTCCCAGGAAAAAAAACGAGGCTATGCAGACATGAAACATAGGTCACAACAAATGTCCTTGCCTATTTAAATCATCATCTGTCTGTTCTTATCTTTAGCAAATCTGGCGATTACTTTGTTAATGTCAATCTCGATGTCCCTCTCGATGCACAGCAGCGCTAAGTTGGACAGCCGCTCCTCTCCCATGCTTGATCGCAAGAAACTCTTGATCAATTTCAGACGGCTGAAAGTCCTCTCTGCCTTAGCACTGCTTATCGGAATTGTCAAGTAAATGCGATAAAGAATGGAAAGGTTGGGGAAAGCACGGTCCATGTCGTTGTCAATGAGAAATGGTAGGATGCTGTGTGTGTTTAGTTCATGTTTTTCCATGCTCAGCTCACGGTACATGTAACTAATTCGTCAACCACATCATCGGCCTTAGACAGATCCTCCGAATAGAACTTCGCAAGCGCTCTAACTTTCCGAGCAGCATCAGGGTGACAAAAATGTTTTGGGTTCATCACAGCTAATTTCTCAGCCATTCTCCTGAAATCAGCAAAGCAATGCTCAAACTGCGAAACGAATACATCAAGTATGTAGCAGAAGACTCTGAAACGGTCTCTACTATCCTCTATAATTTCATCCTCGTTCTCGTCCGGATAGAAATGTTTTTTCTTGCTCACCCTGTCCTGCAGATAGTCAGTCGTTCCCTTACACAGTGTCGCCAAATCTCTGGCCGTGTTCTCCATGGCTACAAACGCGTCCTGTGACCGCAACTCTGTGATCTGTAGCATGCATGCATCAATAAGCTGGATGGCTGTGTTTACATCTAATGCTTCCTGTTGTAGGTAATTAGACAGTGCAAATGTTTTCTTTAGAAGTGTGTTCCAAAACGTGAGCATTAGCTTAAACTCAAACATGCACACTTTTTTCAGAAGACCGTCTGCTTCGGAGGCAGCTTTTGGAGAACTACCTCGATGCACCCTTATACGATCCAAGGCCTCTTCAATGGCAGGCAAGCTTTGTATGACTGCATCGGTCGCATGCTTTTTAGAGGCCGTGTGTCAGACAGTCTCTTTAACCCTCGTGCTGCCTTCGGGTCACATGACCCAAAGGTTCATAACGAACCATCGTTGTGTTTACCCAATTTTACCCAATACAAAAACAAATTAAAATTATTTTCTTTTAACCTTTGCAATGTGGGGGGTCTGAGACAGCCCAACGGTTAAAAGAAAATGCTTCACTTTGTCTTTGTATGCGGTAAATCTGTCGCAATACGACGGTGGGTCACAATGACTGATGGGTCAGAATGACCCGAAGATAACACAAGGGTTAAAGTCAGAACAGTTCCGTCCAGCATTTTCTGCTGTTCCTTCACACTGTTCAACGAGCTCACAGCATCCATAAAGATTCAATTCAATTTGTGCGCACAGGAGTGCACATAAAGCGCTCTCAAAAATTTGAGAGTGTGTTGGTCAGGATGTCAAAAAATTATTCTGCCGAACCGTCAGGAAGCTCCGCGAATTTGATGAAGCGCTCCATAGGTGCACCCGCTTCATCCACATATCTCAAAGACAGAGACATTTGGTCAATGTTTGAAATGTCAATAGTTGAATCAACTATCACCGAAAAATGTCTGGCAGCTTTGACATACTTGGTAATAGTGGATAATAATAGTTTCGCTTGCCAGTCCAGAGATAAACTCATTCTGTGAGTGGTGACTTAAATAAGTGACCCGGCTACCAGGATTTGTCAGGTGCTGCTCCGTAATTGCATCATAGCGCGCTAGATATTTAAGTGTCTCAGGGAAATTTCCCTCATTGGTAGTAGGGGCACCAAGACCAGCGTATTCTCTGTGGCCTCTGAAAGGCAACCCCTGTCTCGCCAATAAATGCGCAGTGTCAATCAATCTGACAAGAATCTTTCGATTCTTATCAATCAGTTCTCGCTCTGCGTTGAGGAGTTCTGCCACAACAGTGCGGTACTGATTTATACGATACATGGTCATGAGGAACTCCTTTTCGGCTTGGCGGTGTGTGGTGCTCTTTTCGTGCATTTCTATTTTTTCAATGCCTTTTCTATAATTTGAAAAGCCACTGCATGGATCTGCCCACTTACCACCCGCTTTGGAGAACAGCCAGCAGCAAAAGCAATGCGCAGTTTACACTTTCGGGGAATACACCAGCCACTGTATGTTGATAGACGAACAAACCACGGTGCGTTTGTACCACGCTGTTTTAAATCGTCTGTTGTCCGAATTAAATGGGAAGTCATTGTATTCGTCATTCAGTCCTGACTGACATGGCCCATGTTTTAGCAAAGCTCTTATTGTGCTGGTGGCAAGAGTCTTATTTCTAAAAAGGTATGGATCTGTTGGGTACGAGTCCGTTAAGTCTAAAGGGGATGAGCAGACACCTGTAGACTGTGCTGAGAGTAGACTGTACAGAGAGAAAGTGGAGTCTTATTACACAGGATCCAACACCAGAGACGTGGAGTGGGTTGAAGACTATCACAGATTATAAAGGAAAGAGCCATCAAGCAGAGGTCTCTGAAGAGCTGAACACCTTTTATGCTCAATTTGAGTCTCACACCAGGTCAGAGGTACTGCTGGAGCAAGACAGCTGCCCTCTCCAGGTATCTGTGACTGATGTGTGCAAGTCATTCAGGAGAGTGAATGTGCATAAAGCTCCAGGACCTAACAACATCCCTGGCCGTGTTCTCAAGGTCTGTGCTCCTGATCTGGCAGAGGTGTTCACTGACATCTTTAACCTCTCCCTGTCCCAGTCTGTCATCCCCAATAGCTTCAAGAGGGCCACCATCATCCCAGTCCCTAAGAAACCATCAGTGAGCTGTCTCAATGATTACCGCCCTGTCGCACTCACCTCTGTTGTGATGAAATGCTTTGAGAGGTTAGTCAAAGACCACATTACATCCTGCCTGTCACCTGCATTAGACCCACTCCAGTTTGCATATAGGCCGAACAGGTCTACAGATGATGCTGGAGCTTTGGCCTTGAACACTGCTCTCTTTCACCTGGATCAGAACAACACGTACGTGCGGATGCTCTTCATCGACTTCAGCTCCGCCTTTAAGTTTGCTGATGACACCACCATTATCGGCTACATCAAGAATGGTGATGAGTCTGCCTACAGAGCAGAGGTGGCAACAATGACATCCTGGTGTCAGGATAACAGCCTGCTGCTTAATGTAGCAAAAACCAAGGAGTTGATAGTGGACTACAGGCGGCTGCAGGGAGAACATGCACCCATTCACATCGGGGGCACAGCTGTGAAGTCAAAAGTTTCAGATTTCTTGGTATCAAAATCAGCGAGGATCTGAGCTGGACACACCATATTGGTGTGGTTACAAGGACAGCGAAACAGAGGCTCTTTTTTCTGCGGCGACTGCGTAAATTTGGCATGGACTGCACTATACTGACCAATTTTTACCGCTGCACCATTGAGAGCATACTGACTGGTGGCATTACAACATGGTTTGGCAAACAGCACTGCCCAGGACAGGAAGACACTACAAAGAGTGGTCAAATCTGCACAGCGTATTACAAGGACTGCATTACCATCCATTCAGGACCTTTATAGCCAGCGCTGCAGGAGAAAGGCCAAGAGGATCATTTCTGACCCTAGTCATCCCTGCCACAGTCTTTTCTCCCTCCTGCCTTCTGGAAGGCGATACAAGAGCATAAGGTCCCGTACCAGCAGACACAGAGATAGTTTTTACCCACATGCCTTCAGGATGCTGAACTGTCCTTGAAATATCTTTTTGCACTATTCACTTTTTGACTTATTCACTTTACTTTATTTCCACCAACATGAACAGGTAGCGTCTGCATCATAGACATAATAAAGAGTAGACGCCGCTTTGGCTGCTGGGCGCGAGAAATGCAGCATATTCCTGCTCAAATCGGCGGACAATCGCAAACAGAGCTCGGGGGATTACTTTTCACAAGTAAGATTTAACATTACCATACTATTGATTGTAATAACTATGTCCTGTATCATAGCTACATGTATGACCTTTGCAGCAAAGCAAACCGCTTGAAAATCAGTTCGGTATTCAGTTCTGTATGATTAATGCAGCTATCAGCGCATTAGCTAATCAGCTAATGCAGCTGTCAGCGCATAATTAATTATGCGCTGACAGCTCATTGCCCCAGCCAAACAGATGACACTGAGGGCCTCATGTACGTACATTCGCAAACGTAGCGTTATTAGCGCCATGGCCAACCCGCAGATTGCGCACGCTGTGATACTTCAGTTTAAGTCGTATTTACGAAACCTGCAGGTCATCGGGTAATCAGCGCCTTTCTCCACCCACTATACCGTACATTGCGAGCATTTAAACGCGCAATTGAATGGGCCTCCTTCTCGCTTTCTGTCATGGATCAGCCAAAGTCCAAACAGCGAAAAGCTGTGGATATTCTTGTTCACGAGGTAACAGAAAACTTAAATGTCATACAAGGCCGGAATTCAACACCAACACAAAAAAATGCCATATGGATAGAAATTACTACAAAAATTAATGCAATATCATCAACACGCAGGCAAGTGGAAGATGTGAAAAAGAGGTAGCAGGATATTAAACGTCGAACTAAAGAAAAAGTAGCTTTCAACAGATCATAGGCAAGGAAAACTGGTGCAGGTCCCCCCGAAGTACAGGAATTGACCACGTTTGAAGAGGTTGTACAGCAAACCCTGGCTGCTGACCAGGTGGAAGGCGTGGAAGGCATTGATACTGCTGAGACCACATTAGAAAATGAAGGTGAGTCTGATTAAGATTAAGATAAGTAGTGGTGATTGTAAATGGACTGTTTTTATATTTTTTATTGATATCTATAGGCAAACATTTCATTGTTCCCCTTTAGCAAGCACATCTTCAAATGTTGGTGCTACTGCGGCATCCTGTGAAACCTCGTCTCCACCCTCTGCACCCGCACACATGGTGGATGACCTGGATAAAATGCTCTTGACTGAGCAAAGGGGCCAAACGAAGGCGCTACAAAATATTTCTTTAGATGTGCAGCAGATGGGCATTCACATCAGGGATATGAGGCGCGACAGTCGGCAAGTTAAAGATCTTGTGATTGCAGTGAATGGGATGACGCGAGCGGTCACAAAGTTATGTCGCCAGCAGCAGGAGACTAACAACTGCCTCAAGGCAATCATAGCTGACATGACCGTAACCTCCAACCCTGCACCACCTTGCCCTGTGCCATCTGAACCTGCACCACCAAGCCCTGTGCCATCTCAACCTGCACCACCAAGCCCTGTGCCATCTCAACCTGCACCACCAAGCTCTGTGCCATCTCAACCTGCACCACCCAGCCCTGTGCCATCAACTGTACCGACGCGTTGTCTGAGAAAAAGAAAAATCAAGTCTGAACAAACACAGTCAATTAAAGCAGCTACTAAAAGGAAATAATAAATACAACATTTTGAAAGACGCAATTGTTTGTCTGGGTTATTTGTAAGATTTTTATCCTCCATTTTAATTTGTACATGGTTCAGTGGGTTATACAACTCATGTCAACAAGGCATTATTTCACATTAGGTGAAATATCTCTGGACAATATCTTCTCGCAGACGTCTGCCTTCAGCCATCTCATGTTGTGGGTGTACCCCACCCAATGCATCCATGTCTTCTGGTGGCTCCTCCATGTCCTCTGGAACGTCCAGGGGCATGCCGTGGCGAATGGCGATATTGTGCACAATGCAACAAGCGACAACGATTTTGCACACTTTTTCTGGTGTGTACAGAAGCGCTCCACCTGTACGGTCCAAGCAGCGCATCGGGTTTTTCAAGAGCCCAAAATGTGCGCTCAATCACCCCCCTCGTCTGAATGTGTGCCCGGTTATAATTTCTCTGAGCTGCTGTTGTTGGGTTGTGTAATGGGGTCATTAGCCATGGTTGTTGGGCATACCCACCATCACCTGCAGCAAAATATAGAACATAATTAAAAGATATTGAAGATAAATTAACGTGTGGTATTAATGCATGAGGTGTTTGATAATGTGTGCAGATACTGCAGATGGCTAGATAAATAGATGTTGAGGTTTACTGCATGTGAAACATCCCCATACCAAACAAAAAAAACAATGCTTACCAAGTAGCCACGTCTCTTCAAAAGCCTGGTTGCACAATCTTTGATAGATGGCACTATTGCGGAATATGAAGCTGTCATGGACAGACCCAGGGAATTTGGCCACAACGTTTGTGATCAGCATGTCTGCGTCACATACAACTTGCACATTCATGGAATATGTATGTTTTCTGTAAACGTGTTCCTGGAGTGACGGGGGGACAGTTGGTATGTGGGTGCAATCAATGGTTCCTATGACGTTCCGAAAGTTGCCGATGTCAAAAAAGTCCTGCTTGATGTGTGTTATTTCGGCATTAGTGGTGGGGAAATGAATGTATTCCCTAGTGCGCTGTAGCAAAGCGTTGAGTACTTGTGCTATGATACGGCTGAGTGCAGACTGCGATATTCCCACTGCTGATGCTATGACTGATTGAAATGATCCTGATGACAAAAATTGTAATGTAGCGAGTTTAACAACTGCTGGAATGGAATGTGAACGCTGAGTCGGAGATTTGATGTAATCTTTGATTTGTTCCAGTAACTGTAATATTGCATGGCTGCTTAATCTGTAACACGTAATGATTTCGTGTTCACTCAACTCAAAAAGTGTGATCCTTGTGCCAAAAATCCTTTCAGCTCGTCTCCTTTGCCTATGTCGCCGTCTGGCTCGGATTACTGCTGCCATTTCACCAGGAAGCATAAGTGAGTAAACCCGCATCCTGGTTTACGCCTGCTTTTAAAAGGTGGATAATTTTCACCGCAAAATGGAAGCACGCTTTCACGGGGCGGTTTCTGTACATACCGCGGAATACATAATTAGGCGCACTTTACGCATCTCCTCCCATCTCTTCATGGGAACTCCCACTTTCCCCTTGACCCTCCTGTGAATGCATATGCATGACTCGGAAAAGCGCAATTTGCGATTTTTAGTTCCCGCAACAGGCAGTCTGCGCTTTTCCCTCAGTGCGGCATGTTTGTACATACCTCGCCATGTTTTTACGCGCAAATTGCGAAACAAATACGCCTGAAGTGGGCGCAAAAGCGTTAGTACATGAGGCCCTGAGTGGAGCAGTTGCCCGTTCCAAGATGGCGGCCCCACAGCTTGTCAGCGCCAGTAGGCAGTAGCGGTCGATTACGGTGGCCCTGAAGTGCAAAACACAACGGCAAATAGGAAAACACAACGGCAAATAGGAAAACACAATGGCGAATAGGAAAACACAACGGTGAATAGGAAAACACAACGGCAAATAGGAAAACACAACGACATTAAATTCTGACGGAAAAGGTAGGGCCTATCTAGCAGAAGACGGACCCTCCTGATTGGACAGACGGACTGTCTGTCTTTTAACAGGAAGGAGCGGTAAAAAACACGAACAGCACCTGTTTGAATGCTTTTCGACGGGACAGACAGCAGCACCTACACACAGGGGCGCCGTATAGGGGAGAAAAGTTAGGACGATTCTAAGGGCCCCTGACTGACAGGGGCCCCAAAAAATAGGCAAAAAGTAATATAAAATTATATAAACCATCATCGAGTATATAATACATTTAAAATATAATAATACAATGAATGATCTCTTTGTTTTTACTTGTGTTTGGCAATAAAGGTTAAATATCCCTATTGACCAAAAAGTAAACATCCATATTGACCGACCATCCCCCTGTATCTGCATGAAATGGTTTGATCCTGCCTTAGCGCACTTATCGGTGACGGTGTTTAGTTGCAGTCAGTAGATGCGCTAGTCGCTAGAATGCCGGGCCGTAAACACAAATCAGGGTTTCAGAAAAGATCAGAGAAAAAAGAAAGAGAGGATAGACAAAAGAGAGGGTTTCAATCAGTAACCCAGTTTTTTACCAAGAAAGGTGGGTAGCCAATCTGTGATTGGTATTAACATGTTGGTTTAATGTCCATATAAGCTATCTAGCTACACACTTACCACATGTAAAGGACGTTCGTTACCAACATTGTGTAATTATAAAGTCTACAACTTTACAAATGTTCACCGTAGTCTACAATTAATTGAGTAAAATCTTAATAACATGTTTTTTTATTCAAATATATCAACTAATATGGTGTATTTCATCATCCTGCAGCCGATTTCGCAAGCGTCTTGCGAAAGAATTCGACCAGCTGCCGAAACGATCGCTGCAGATCGCAGGCAATCGCAGGCAATCGCTGCGCTTCGCAGCCAGTGTGGTCATTCCCATTTGATAACATGGGCGCCAAAAGAAAAAGGAGGCGCTTCCAGGTGCGTCGCAGCAGATCGCAGCCGATCGCAGGCAGTGTGTCCCAGGCGTTATGCCCTCCCGTCTCATGCCCTCCCGTCTCATGCTTCTACTTTTCAAAATAAAAGCTTGTCTGGTCCGCTATTTCTCCTTCCTACTTTGTTGTACGTGTTGTTTTTTTAGCTAGACTACAATCTAAAAATCCATTCTACGGCTGCAGCCTGGGAGGCCCGGTTGAGTTTAGGCGTCACAACGACGGTTGAGGTTAGGATTAGTTTAAGGCCAGGAGTCGTAGCAGAGGAGAGAGGTTAAGGTCAGCAAGCAGAGTCAAGTAAGAGCACAGAGGTTGATGTTAAGGTTAGGCACAATATTCGCTAACAAATGTCAACATAAAAAGCTGATGCAGTTTTAAATGAAGGTCATCGCAGGTTTCATCAAATATACGTTAAGATCAGGGACAGAACAATAACATCCAGAAATCAGCAAACTATATGGATAACATTTTTCAATTTCAAGTTTTTCAATTTATTGCAACAAACGTGCTCACGAACTTACCTTTAACTCTATCCGTAAAATAATTCGCGATTTAGTATTTTTGACCCTCTGAACTTACCGTTGGACAGCCTGGGCATGAGACGGGAGGGCATGAGACGGGAGGCTGCAGGCTGCAGCCATACCCATCTCGAAATTCCTGGCGGCGCCCCTGCCTACACATAATATCAATTGGTTACTGGTGTGTTTCATCATGTATATGTCTCATACTTTATTAACATTCATGTATTACATGATTAACCTATAACAATAGGCAGTAAAGAATATATTGTTCTTATTAAAGTTCTGTCTTATGATCTGAGAAGTGTGCTCAGGCTTAAACATGGTGTCTCACACAGGGTGTGGGAAGCAGGCTGTTCTTTGTGTCTCTATCTCTTCATTTTCAGAAACAACCTTGAAACCGGGTGGAGACGGCACCCGAGCAGGTGGGACGCGTAGGCAAGAACAACTCCCTGATGCACGAGAGAACAAGCTCAACCCTCTTTTCATCTTTCTGTTTTAATTGCACTGTATAAATATATGCTGAGGAGGGACAGATAACCAGTTGGACTTCGTGAACCAACCCAAACTCTGTTGCGGGTAGGGAAACGTAGACAACCCCAGAGCTCTGGACGTGTTGATTTCTAACTGCTGCATTAAAGCTGATATTATCGGACCTCTGCGACTCCAGACCACTCTTTCTAGAACACAGACTTGTGTCATTGAATACCATCATTACATATTGGAATAGACACAAAGAAATACAATTCTTCAGCAGCCATATTGTGAAGCAGAGCTAGAAATGGCTATGCTAGCTGCGTACTGTAGCCTAATGATTGAGGACTATTGTTCTACTGAACATTTAACTTTCGACTGTTGAAGTAAATGGGACTTGTTAAACACGTTTTTTTATTCATCAGCCCACTTACAATTTACCACGTTAACAACATGTGTTATGTTCTGTGTACTTATATGTTATGCCAGGTTGCTTTGCTTCTTGTTCTAAGAATTTCCGTGCCCAGTCGGACCCTGTGTTGTTCTGTGCACCTGACAATAAAAGACTTGAACTTGAACATTTATATTTGTAGTAGCCTACCTGATGCAAGTTGAATCTAATCTAGATAGCAATCACACCAGCAACTGCTCAATTTAAGACAAGAAAGGAGTTTGGTAAATAGAACAGAATATACAAGGCAACCAATTGCATTCATTAAAACATTTTATTATACAATATGTCCAGTGAGAGGGTCATTGTTTTTGGTGAGTGGACCTGAAATTCCTGCCGAGCGTTGAGAGCTAGCTGGACGATAGGAACCCTTATTCTGCAATTCATTGTTGCTAGCTCTAATCACTAACTACGCTAATAAGCAAAGACTAACTTTGTATGCCAACAAACACCAATAACTAGAACTAATTTGACAAACGTGACTTCAAGTGCTTATACTCATCCTGATGTTGTGATTGGTTGACATATATCAACCAATCAACTATCACGTCGTATACGTGATAGTTGATATGTTGTCATCCAATCACTATTTTTAAGAATGATTTTGAAGGCATCATTCTTAAAATGATCCTTCCTGTTAACCCTTGTGTTATCTTCGGGTCATTCTGACCCATCAGTCATTGTGACCCACCGTCGTATTGCGACAAATTTACCGCATACAAAGACAAAGTGAAGCATTTTCTTTTAACAGCTAGGCTGTCTCAGACCCCCCACATTGCAAAGGTTAAAAGAAAATTATTTTAATTTGTTTTTGTATTGGGTAAAATTGGGTAAACACAACGATGGTTCGTTATGAACCTTTGGGTCATGTGACCCGAAGGCAGCACGAGGGTTAAAAGACAGACAGTCCGTCTGTCCAATCAGGAGGGTATGTCCTCTGCTAGATAGGACCTACCTTTTCCGTCAGAAGTTAATGTTGTGCTTTTTGATTTTGCGTTGTGTTTTCGCGTTGTGTTTTCCTATTTGGCGTTGTGTTTTCCGATTTGGCGTTGTGCTTTTGATTTGTTGTTGTGTTTTCCTATTTGGCATTGTGTTTTATGATTTGCTGTTGTGATTTGCACTTCAGGGCCACCGTAGTCGATGCCACGTCTACTCTTTATTATGTCTAAGGTCTGCATACATGTGTATCAGACAAGTTTACGCGCCAAATCCCAGGGGGCCGCCATAAGTCTACACAAATGCACTTAATTTCCGCCGGAAGTGGTTTGCAAAGCGTCTGCCGGTGTAAACACAGCGATATCGATGCTAGCTTGGGATCACGGTTCTACTACTTTGACATACTTGTCGTTTGACATTTACTACTAGATAAGTTTCCAACGTCGTCGCCATACTTTTAAGTACATTTTAGAGTAGATTTATAGTTATAAAGCTTTTGCCAGTCCATCATTTTGGAGCTTTTAACCCTCGTGCTGCCTTCGGGTCACATGACCCAAAGGTTCATAACGAACCATCGTTGTGTTTACCCAATTTTACCCAATACAAAAACAAATAAAAATTATTTTCTTTTAACCTTCGCAATGTGGGGGGTCTGAGACAGCCCAACGGTTAAAAGAAAATGCTTCACTTTGTTTTTGTATGCGGTAAAGTTGTCGCAATACGATGGTGGGTCACAATGACTGATGGGTCAGAACGACCCGAAGATAACACAAGGGTTAACATGGAGCAAAGGCAATGTCAGAAGATGACTTTAGTCGGTGATTCATTAGAACATGTGTTGTCTAGCTCTTCAATCTCTCAGCAAAATGTAGGCTAATTATTTGGCTAAAGGATGCCACACGTATCAGACAGAAGTTGTTCTATAAATTCGTAGCCCGACATTAAAAACATTTATAGTCGGTTGACTGATCGCGTTGTTGTACCCAGTCAAAGGAATAAACACACAGGAACATCATGAACATTCAATGGTCTTGCCAGTTATCCTGGCAAAACATGTAGCATAATGTTCTTTATTTATTGCCAGGACACGGTCCAAGTAGCCTAGGCATACATAACATTGAAAGCTAATTCGTTTGGAATTTCTAGGCTATTGATGTTACATGTTGATGTTCAGCTTATTCAATTTAACAACTTCAGAAGTTAAGACAGGCAGTACACTGTTATCCTTATTTAAGTGGCTTGTCACTGCCTGAAGTGCCTACTTATCTATCTATTCTTCCTATGAACCCGGTTATGACTGCTTTAAACAAGCACCGGTTGGCTACACACCTCATGCCGGGCTTTTACAGATGTGTGTATTGGCACTTTGAAAGGTTTGAATTATTATATCCACATATCAATGTATAATTATTAAATCCACTGCAACAATAGGACAAAGTAACACCAACAAAATGTGAATAGCCTACAAACAATAAGCATACTACTGTAGTATAACTGTAACAGGCTAGAGGCGATTCTAGGTTTTAAAACTGGTGGTCGTAGCACTCTATCAACATTTTACATTTAGCAGACGCTCTTATCCAGAGCGACTTACAGTAAGTACAGGGACATTCCCCCGAGGCAAGTAGGGTGAAGTGCCTTGCCCAAGGACACAACGTCATTTGGCAGAGCCGGGAATCGAACCGGTAACCTTAAGATTACTAGCCCGACTCCCTAACCGCTCAGCCACCTGACTCCCCTATAGCTAACCACTCGTGCTTTCTCGAGTGTTTGCAACCAACTACCTACTACTTCTTCATGTTGTAAATTGTATATCCTCTTTGTCACTGCGATATCAGTGCTTTGTCGGCACAACGGAGCTAGCTAGCAAAACAAACCCAGCCCACCAGAACGGAAGTGGATTGCATCGAAGGGAGGAGTTTAGGAAGTAGAGCGGAAACGGCTCAAAAACTTGTCTAACCCTGATCCGGGCCACCTCTTCTTCTTTGCTCTTCTACTACATTCACTTATACTCTAAACTGGATTCATTGCGCACAGCGCCACCTAGCGCTAAGGTTGAAACACCACACTTCCCATCACTAACCTGTAGGAAACCTCAAGTTTAGCCTATTGTAAGGGCACTTATACTGCCCCACATCACATTTTCTCCACTGGAGGGGCTTCCTTTAGGAAACTTCCCCACATTCTCTCACCTGTAGAGATACCCTAGGCAGCACTGCATACCATGTTTTTGTACTGGAAAGGGCATCCTTTTCACAACTGTCATGTATGGGCACCTTTTTCCATTGGAGGGAAGAGCACCCACCATCACAAAATCATGTTTAGGGAACTTTATATTATAGGGTACTGCATAATGTTTTCTGCACTTGAAAGGCACTCATGAGGACACATTTTTTTTAAATGCCCAAAAAAGGCACATAATTTCTTGCATGAAAAGGCATCCCGGAGGGCACTCAATCATTATTTTACCACAGCACCCTTCACAAGTGCCAATGTGAAAATTGTTCTAGAGGCCTTATTCGATACCATACTGAGTTTGGGTCTTAGCAGAAATGTTACAAATAAAGTAATTAAACATATCCTACATCTAAATGCTTTCAAGTCAGAGCAGTCATGCTTTCCAGTCTACAAGACTTGCCTCTTGCACTCACCACTTCATCTTTATATAACAAATTATGTTATATTATGTTTGTAATACATTACAAATATTTTTGTTGATAAAAGTTCATGTATATGGCAAAAACAATACTTTGACTCGTTTTTCATTCCACCCCTTACAACCAATCCTATTTCCATCCACCGACGGGAAATGCCTCCCCAAATGCAATGCTGTTACCCCCCATTATTTTACCTATAAGAGAGCTATACACAAAATTCCACCTTGTGGAAACCAAATGTCTGCCCATCCGATTTGTTCTAGAACCGAGCCTGGTGAAATAGATCTCACAAAAACAATAAATGCGTGGAGCAAAACAAGAAATTTTGGTTTAATACTTAATTTGCTTAATTCACTTTAATAATTTGTTGTCATCATATACATTCTTAATTGACATAAGTCAAGTTAGGCAGTGTAGAAATATATTCACTACAATCAGATTTGAATACCAATATAAAATGTGTCTTTCAACATGTTCCCTACGAGATGGGGAAGCCCCTACAAGGTACAGTCCCAAGTACATGAAACTTCATCTCAAGTATCCTCACATATTGCCTAACACCACCCATATAATAGTTTACATCTGAATATCAAATTCAACAATAGTTTTAAATGGAATAATGTTGTTCCCAATGACAGATTTGGGAACCGTCGGCCAGATCACTGCTGCTGGTCCTCCATCTATCAACTGGGACCACATGATCAGACAGAATACTTGTAGAGAGAAACTGTCCATGAAAAGAACAACTAGTTTCACGAAAAGCAGTGAACTTCACGTACTACTTGCCTCTCACCCAAGTCACAATAAAAAACACAATGAAACTCTCATATACTGTAGGTGTGTAAATTATAATGCAAACTTATGTGAGAGATAACATTGTTCATCTGCATCCACTCCAAAAATGACAAAGGGGGAAAAGTTTGACACCGGAGTATAATTTGAATGTCTTTCTTTGCATTTTGTCACTCAGTAGCAAAGTGACCGTCTGGTATAAGAGTTCTATATTGGCTGGCGGTGGACAGTTGTTGCTTGCTTTATGTGATGTCCTTCTGTCTTGGTGGCCGGTGGATGTTTCTGACGACACACTTCACCATCCACTCAATACCTTCATTCACACCATCCCTGAGAAATGAAATATAAGAATTTATTCTCAGACTACACCTGGAATTTGCCTCAATGATTTGGAAGACAAATGTTTTGTATTTACAGATGTAGTACAAGAAAATAAATGTTCCTCTCATGCTATATAGCTAATATTAAAACAAGCCAATATAATACATAAATTAAACAATACATATGTAATTCTGTCATACATGCCAACAATGTACCATAATTGTAACAGGAGATTATAGTTTATGGGTCCGAAATGGTAGCTCACCCTGTTAGGGCAGTACACGGCTGCACCAAACAATCTCTTTTCCCGATTTTAGGAGCACAGTCGCTAAAAGCTGTTTTAATGTCTGGCACCGACATACAGTTCTAGGAGAAGAAGATTCAGACATTAAGTTCAGACAACTTTGTACAGTCACCTTAAGGTCAACATAACACAAGTAAACATAAGGCAGCTTGCTTTAATTTGAGGCTATTAGGCAGAGGAATAGGTCAGAAACAGTGTTCCCATGTAGATGAGTCCCACTCTACGATGAGAAGATGATTAGCAGTTGAACAAAAGGAACCTAAAACACAGCGTTCAGAGAAGGGACCAACTCGCAGGTAATGACAATAATAATAGTCGTAGGGAGGAAGTTTACATTTAGTCATTTAGCAGACGCTCTTATCCAGAGCGACTTACAGTAAGTACAGGGACCTTCCCCCCCGAAGCAAGTAGGGTGAAGTGCCTTGCCCAAGGACACAACGTCTTTTGGCACGGCTGGGAATCGAACTGGCAACCTTCAGATTACTAGCCCGACTCCCTCACCGCTCAGCCACCTGACTCCCTACTAGTTAAAGTTAAAGTAATCAAGATGGGAGAGTTGTGTGGCCTGGACGGAGCAGCTGGGTGGAGTACGGTGGAGAAATGGATGGATCCCCTTGTGATGTGGAGAGTACCAGTACGTTAGCCAAATTCTTTTGTTGACCCGTGGTGGGGCCGAGAGACTAAGCTGAGTGGCGTCAGTGTAGCAGTGATAAGAGAAGATGTGATTCGATGACCAATCTGGTGTAGAGAAGAGTGCACTGGTCCATGCGGGACACCAGTAGCGAAGGAGTGGGGTGCTGAAGGGGACCTGGGAGGTCCTACCAAATGGGTAAGACATGACCTAGCAGAGGGCAGTTCCGGCAATGCCCATTTAAGCCACCATGGAGATGAGAAGCTGGTTGACCACGTCAAAGGCAGACAGGTCAAGGAGGGATCAGCACAGATGAGAAGTTCTAGTTGTGTTGAATCCAACTAAGCATGTATTTTACATGCAGATACATAAGACAAGCCGTAGTACAGGAATGGAAAAGCAACACAACAAAAGATACTCAGTGCCTTGTGAAGTCTGTGTCACCGGCTTCAGGCAGTCACTAAATGCTAAGGCTATAATTTTTTCCTGTACATGATGTTTATCGACTATTGTTGGGAGTATGTACTAAAAGTGCTAACATTA
The DNA here is from genome assembly GCF_963692335.1 of Osmerus eperlanus. Classification (NCBI taxonomy): domain Eukaryota; kingdom Metazoa; phylum Chordata; class Actinopteri; order Osmeriformes; family Osmeridae; genus Osmerus; species Osmerus eperlanus. The sequence continues at coordinate 4,304,881 of NC_085018.1, forward strand.
TCAAAACATGTATTTAAATATATATGATAAACTAAAAACAGAGATGACACCATGATACCTTATAACTATCACAATCAAAATAAACTTAATGAATCTTTCCAAGGACAATAATATAAATTAAAGAATTACATCCAATAACTTATTAGACACACCAAATTGAAAAACAAGGTTTCTTCATAACAGGGTTTACTAGTACTTTGTCTCAGCTGACTCAGTGTTTGACACTATCCATACCTCTACATCCTGCTTGTTAGCCAGCACAAGGAGTGGGACACCTTCCAAAACCTCACTGCTGATCATTTTCTCTGAAAGAGGAAAAGGAAATGCTAAAAAGTAATAAAGAATACCAAAATGTAATCTAATTGGGAGGATAATCGATCATTTGGGCCAGTGCTTATACACATTCTTAGTCTGGGATAAAATAGTGTATACTGAATAATTCAATAGTAAGTTCAAATAGCAGATACCCATTGACATGTTTTAGTTGAAGATACTCAAAATGAAGACCAACTTAGCCCTTGTAGCATTGGGCTAAGTTATACACTCACCAAAGGCATCTTTTGATTCTGACAGTCGCTCCTCATCAGTTGAGTCTATCACATAGATCACTCCATGGGATTCTGCATAGTACTGTTGGAAGTTCAAGTCATGGGTGTGAGTGCTTCTCAATTAATATGGTGATCTTTACATTAGACCCAATAATACTATTGTACAAACGTGCTGACTTTGTCCCATAGAGACTGCAGTTCCTCTTGCCCTCCAAGATCCCAAAACATCAAACGAGCTTTTCCTACATCGATTGTCCCAACTAGGAAAACAGATGAGCAGAACACAAATAGATTACCTTTATTGAAAATCGGTGCATGCATACATACATAATGTGAAAGGACTTACTGTTCAGACCAACTGTCGTAGTGATTTTGGAGAGATTCATTCCTTTGTAATTCTTGCTGAACCTGGTCTTGGTCTGTTCCAGAAAGGTCTGAAGAGTTGAGAATAGAATTACAATTAAGTCACTGGAATAAATACAACGTACAACTTTGACTGGTGTATGAGTAAAGAAAGATTTCAGTCTCCCAAACAATACAACTGTATGCCATTTAACCTATACAGTCGGTAGTACCATACTATGGTAGCCTATGGTCCCTAGGCTATAGCTTTTCAATTTAAAAGACAAACGTCTCACTTACCGTTTTCCCTGCATTGTCCAACCCAAGTATTAATATACAGTATTCGTCCTTTTGGAACATGTACTTATACAGGCCAGATAGTAAAGTATACATCTTCAAATGTTAGCAGGAACGATATCACTGTACCAAGTTAGCTAGCCTAGCTAGCTGGGTAGCTAACGTTACTTAGCTAGCTCTAGCTAAACTAACTGGCTAGCATTTCTAATTGTTAAAAAGGACGACACATTAGCTCATTGTATCAAGCAATAGATTGTAACTAGCTAGATGGCCAGATAAAAGCATTCAATTTCCAGGTACTTTACGCAACGTAAAATGTTTAACTTCAACATAAAGGTATTCTCAGAGAATGTCTAATAGACAGGCTCTGGTATTCTGCATACATCCACATAAACAGAAGAAGAACGATGTTGTTTATACGTGACGTGGCAAGGTGAAGCCAGGCCCAGAAAATACAATTTCCGGTAGATTTGTTCAAAATTCTTCAAAATAAAAGGTTGAGACCGTATGTATTTTATTATTTGAATGGGAAAATAAAACGTTTTTACCCCAAAATGTTAAAAAAAATATACAGAATACAATTTACATTAAAAAATGCAATTAACCATAATGCCATTGTAACAACAATGTACAATACTCACTCAAAAGAAATCTGAAACTATCAGGATCTGACATATCATGGGAGACCAAGAGCTGCTAGGAGGGGCTTAGGAGTTTGGGCATTGCCCGTGCAGAGAGTGAGGAAGTAATTGAATTCTGTATAGAGACAATAAGAAGGGGAGAAAGGTTATACAATTTGACTAAAGGGACAGAGAATTTAAGAGAGAAAAACTAAGATAGTGTAAAGACTAAGCTAAAAAGAGTAATAGCAATGTCAAAACAGATAAGACAGAGAATTCAAAAAAATAATGGAGCAAGTTATCAAGTGGGTTGTAGGAAACCGATTGGGAAGGAAGATCAACAAAAACACAGCAAGTGAGGCAGAAAAGGCGGTGCCAGACGGACATTTTGAAAGTATGAAAAGACACCCAGTAGATTACAGGTATTGCAGAATTGATTGCAAAAAAACTGCAAGAGAAAGCGATAACTAAAGGTGAATGATTTGCCAAGGAACCAAAAAGCATACTACACTAGCAACACTTGCAAAATGCCAAGAACACAAATCGTGTGGTTCCAACAACTGATGTATTAATCATTATAGTACTTTTTTTATGGGCATTTATTTACTTGTCACTGTTGAGGGTCTTTGAGTCCTTCCAGGCCTGAGTAATATATATTTTCCCTTTTTGGTTTGTTCTGAGCTATGAATTCTGTTTAGTTTTTTTAGTAGCCATACATTTACATTACATTTAGTCATTTACCAGACGCTCTTATCCAGAGAGACTTACAGTAAGTACAGGGACATTCCCCGAAGCAAGTAGGGTGAAGTGCCTTGCCCAAGGACACAACGTCATTTGCACGGCCAGAATCGAACCGGCGACCCTCTGATTAATAGCCCGATTCCCTAACATCTCAGCCATCTGACCACCCCCCCATACACTTTCTTAGTTAAGTGCCTATAAGTTTATTAATCATGTATGTGTTCTACTCTCTGGATGATGAGACAAAGAAAGCTGGCAAAGGAAAAAAGATCAAGGCCAAGGCAAAAGTAGAACCAATGATAATGGAGGAAGCCAGTGAGAGAAAGCAGGAGAAAAAAGTCTGAGGAAGAGGTGAGGAAAGGAAGCAAATGCTGATGGAGCATTTGCTGATGTGAGATAGCATTTGCTATCTCCATCATGCTGATGATGATGGAGATAGTAGAATGTGGGGGAACACAACAAGACCAACAGTGTAAGGATTTACGTCTATGTTCGGTGTATGTATGTACAGGTGGGGATACTGTACATAAACATACAAATAGTACCAAAAATACAGACAATAAAAAAATACAAATAGAGTAACAGTGCAAATTGCAATATGGCAAGGTGTCATTGTGCAGAAAATGATTAAAGTGAGTGGGGCTGTATTCTTTCTGAAGTCCACAACTCTCTCCACTGTCTTAAGAGCGTTGAGTTCTAAGTTGTTCTGGCTACATCAGGTCACCAGGTTGTCAGCTTCCCACCTCAGACTCATCCCCACCAGAGATGAGCCCAATGAGGGTGGTGGCATCCGCAAACTTCAAGAGTTTGACGGACGTGTGACTGGAGGTGGAGCTGTTGGTGTACAGGGAGAAGAGCAGAGGGGAAAGGACGCAGCCCTGAGGAGATCCGGTGCTGATAGACCGGGAGTCAGAGACTTGTATTCCCAGCTTAACGCACTGCTTCCTGTCAGACAGGAAGTCTGTGGTCCACCTGCAGGTGGAATCAGGCACGTTCAGCTGGGAGAGCTTGTCCTGAAGCAGGGCGTGGATGATGGTGTTGAAGGTAGAGCTGAAGTCCACAAACAGGATCCTGGCGTAGGATGCTGGGGAGTCCAGGTGCTGTAGGGTGAAGTGGAGGGCCATGTTAGCTGCGTCATCCACAGACCTGTTGGCTATGTTGGCAAACTGCAGGGGGTCCAGTAGAGGGCCTGTGATGGATTAGTGGTGTGCCAGCACCTCAAATGAGCTGTAGTCCACTCAAACGCCAAATATACACCATTTCCTGTTGTCTTTTTGTTCTCCCTGTTTCCTAACTATACATCGTAGAGTGAATGCACTGCTATAAACCAAAATTATTGGGTGTGCTCAAGCCTTCGGCGAGAGCACAACCTTTGTTCTCTCACATATATATTATTTATTGTTTATTGTTTATTTTCGCCCCCCTAAAACTCAGTCAATATTTGGCCTACATACACAACGGCGGTGTCAAAAGGTTCGTCTTGGTAGCGATTGCGTTGCTTCTATTGGAATTTACGTTCCGTTGCATGGTTTGGGCTTAAGTTAAGTTTTTGTGGCGAAAAGTGAAGCTAACGGTGGCTAATTTGCTAGCCACAGTCACTGATGTTACTAACGTCACTACGTCACTAACGTCACGAAAACACGCGTGACTAACTGTAGCAGAACATTCGTTTCGCATCTGTTAACTTGGGGGATAGCTAGGCTAACTATAGCTTTACTGCAAGGCAGCTGCAGGAACGCCACAAGCAAAGAGGCCAGGGTGATAACTATTTACTAATTTTACTTTGTGATATGACACACAATTGTGATGTGTAATGTACAATATAAGCTGATATTATTAAGGAAGTACATCTACTTTCGGAAACAGTAGTCTACTATTTCACTGAAATATTAGCATCATGACATTAGCCTGTGTTGCCCGGCCAACACATACTACAGTGGTCTATGATGTATCTGTTTTCAATCGTTAAAATAAACATTCCTCACATATACATTTTCGTTGTAGGATTTATTATGACATTAGATTACAAGTAAACGATTTGTGGGTGAAATTATCATTACCTGTGGTTTCAATCCAGTGTATCACTGCAACGCTGTAGCCTACGCGAGACACTACAAAAACATTTACACAGCTGTAGGAAGTCAAACGGCGACAGAACATGTTCGGCACTCCCCTTACTTAAATCAAAAGTCTATCTAACTACTAACCTGAACTTCATTGCCACAGCCTAAACTTTGTCAATCTGTTCATGAAAATAATTAATTTCAGCCTAAACCGTACAACGGAACGTTAAATCCAATTCAACCAACGCAATCGCTACCAAGACGAACACAGCAGTAGTCTAGTCTGTACTACTACTGTACCGTAGTAGTACAATTTACCGGGGCAGCTTCTCCACACAGGGCTATATCGCATTTTGCGTTGTTACTGACAATGATCGCTACCAGTGAGCTTTTTATGAATGAGCGATTTTCCACTAAATAAATGTCAAGCTTATTTACGTTTTGGGGGGCATATTTTCAGTTAGCAGATGGTACTGTTTGAATCGCGATTCCATCTTCTACTGCCGGGTAACGTCGTAGAATAATCTTCAAAGGGGGTTCTTTATTAATGAATGAATGCAATGAGTAGGCTAAATGCATGAAAATATCACGAGAAGGGAAAAACTTAAAAGGACGTTTAAATCATAGAGATTAGGTCAATTTGTACACCGGTCTGCCAAATGTATTCGTTTTGATTCAACGATGAGGCTGCCTCTTGCCTCTTGGGGAAATGAGAAGACATCCATTTCATTCTACACTTCACTCGTATTTTCAGTTGTAAATGAGCAGCAAAAAAAAATGTTTTTAAATCTATGTCATCTTTATAAATAATAAGTATGCATTTTTATATAAAATACAGAAATATCAGTTGTAAAAATGTCATTAAAAAACGGACCCCTGTCCAACCGACGCAAGCATGCACACCCTACAATTTCCCCAGAAATTGTACCCTCTCTAGTTTCTCTATCCCAATGCCTTGATGATTAAATGAAGAATAAATAACTAAACACAGATTTTTGTTGTTATTTATTTCAAAGCTCTTTTATTAAGAACATGTACATCTGTACATGAGTTACATTCATGCATATGTCCCTTCCAGAAAGACAGAAAGTTATTTTAATGGAGAAAAATGTGCCCCCCCCTTCAAAAATCTCTCCAGCGCACCTCGCAAGTAGCAAGTGCTTCAAGATCTACACTAGCCTGATCTAACAATAAAGGCAGACTGTGTCAGTGGCTTGATTATCCCAAAAAACTGGCGCTGTATAGGCCTGTCGCGATAGTCAATATATTGACTTATCGCACGATATATGGAAATTAGCGCAATCATTTTTGGTGCCGCGATATATTGCAACTGATCATTTTTATAAAATAATGATTATATTCATTTTTACATAAAAACGAATGTCACCAACTTTTTTGTCGATCCCGCTGCCTCTTAGCCTGGCTCTGCCCTCCTATGTACTTCCGCTCAATTTAGATTTTGCTTCTGTACTGCGTCTGGGCTTGAGGTACGTAAGTCAGATGTCTCAGGTTAACTTTCTACCTGTCCAATCAGCGAACAGAGGGAGTGGCTGAGAACGATGACGTTGATGTCGTGCGCTAGTTTGTGTTGTAGTTCCGTAATGGCGGCGGAGAAAGATGCGAGCGAAGCTATTCGGTCCGTTGTGGCAACGCTGCCGAATATCCAGAGCAAGAACAATCCTTGCTGAGTTTTGTTGGTGGCCATGATGTTGTGGCCCTCCTCCCCACGGGGTTCGGGAAAAGTTTGATTTTCCAGCTACGGCAGCTAGCTCTGTTACAGTAGTGGTGAAGGAGTTGGCTAAGGCGAACGCTAGCGATTGGTTATGGCAGATCAGAGTGGCTCTGGGCAGATCCAATAGTTAACGCTTGTCAATGGAGCGATCCCAGACTCTCTGTACAAATGAAATGTACGAGAGTCTGGTTAGGACCAGGCTAGCTGCCTCTGTCATCTTGTCTGCTTTCTGGTAGACAAGATGACGCGTCTAGGTTCTCCAATCCTGGTCCTCGAGGGCCGCTGTCCTGCATGTTTTTGATGTTTTCCTGCTCCACCACACCTGTTTCAAATGAATGGGTTGTCATCAAGCTCTGTGGAAGCCAGGTAGTGACCATTCATTTGAATCAGGTGTGCTGGAGCAGGGAAACATCTAAAACATGCAGGACAGCGGCCCTCGAGGACCAGGATTGGAGAACCCTGTTGTAGAGGGTGAATCTACACGACCGGGAGACCGCAGCAATGTTGGCTGTGAGGGAGAGCTTGTCATCCATGGTCACCCCGAGGTTCCTGGCAGAGGATGAAGGTGGGTTAAGAAGGGTGGAGAAGGTAGAGAAAAGTTTGTGAGGGTTTGAGGCAGAGTTAATTTTGTTCAGGAAGTAGTGGGTTTTAGCATCAGTTATGCGGGCAGAGGGAGGGAGGGAGTGATACTTATCAAGGTCCAGACCGTCTTTGGACTTGCGCCATCTCCTCTCAGCTGCCCGAAGGATGGACCGTTCTTCACGAACAACATCCGTGAGCCACAGGCAGGAGGGAGAAGATCGTGCAGGCCTGGTTGACAGGGGACAGAGTGTCCAGTGATGCAGTTAATGTGGATAACAGGGTGTTGGTGGCAGTGTCAGTGGGGTGGGACATGAACTCGTTAATGGGAGGGAGGGAGGATGTTACAATGGAGGAGAAATGGGAGGGGGATAGGGAGCGGAGGTTGCGGCGGAAAGGAGGACGGTGACCTCCCCTTTTTCTGCTTTGCCCGCGCAGAGAATTTGGCCCACCAATGACAAAATGAGCTAAGACTGTGCTAGCGCGACATTGGTTTTTGGCTTGCAAACGCCTGAAGCATGGCAGTTAGCCCCGCCTCTTTCTTCCTCATAGCATTTAAAGCTACAGACACCGAAACAGCTCGTTCTGAGGAAAGCTCATTGTGGGACTGTTCGTAGTGGCTGTAATTCTGCACCAAGGCTGAATTTCGGGAAAGAGACTTCAGATACAGTATTAGGGGACCACTAAGGCCTATATAAAAGCATCCAAAAACAGCATGTCATGGGATCTTTAAAACCTCACCTAAAACATAACCATCCCACCCAGTTTTTCAACCTGGTAACAACAACTGCAGCTGAAGCCGGAAAGGGGTCTTCCATACAGTTATCTGTTACAGATGCCTTTTCCCGACAGTGCAAATATAAACGTGACAGCGCAAAATGGCGCACACTCACGGATAGCGTAACTCGCTATATAGCCAAAGAGATGCAGCCACGGTCGAAAAACCAGCATTTACAAATATGCTGCAAACCTTTGACAAACAGTACAAACTGCCAAAGAAAACGTACATCTCCCAAACTGCCATTCCATCCTTGTACAATAAAGTAAAAGACGACATTCTGAAGGAGATAAAGGACATCTACTTTTACTCTGCCACTACAGATATGTGGTCAAGCTCAAATATGACGCCTTATATGAGCATGGCCATACACTTCATAACTGCTGACTGGACTCTGCAGTCAAAGTGTTTAGAGACCAGATACCCCAGCCCTGTCATTATGTAATCAGTGGCATAAAACGGTCTGAAAATTACAATAATATCGTTTATCGCAATTAATTTTGGTGCAATATATCGCACAACAAAAAGTAGTTATCGTGACAGCCCTAGCGCTGTATAAAGTTGAAAATTAGTCAGTGTATTGCCCAGGACCGAAGGACCAGCAGTGTCACGTGTTAAGTTGTTTGGATGAGCTAAATATTCAAACAAGTTGCCACCATGATAGCTGCAGTTCATGCGATGATAGGGGTGGGTGGATAAATCCCAAATCGCATATAGTGGTCTATTGGCCTAGTGTATCTTACTATATTGAGAGCCATATGGCAGTACTGGGCAACAGAAAACCCAATATTTTTCAAATTCCCATTATATGCTAGAGCTGGGAAAGATAGGACATTTGGGACATAGGACCCTGGGAACATGTGAATAGCACACTATTCTTTCCCGTACTCACACACAGAGGTGGAATGACCTTCCCATTTAACAAACCTTCCACCGTGGTCTCAAGACGCTTCTCTACAAGCTTCTCTTACACTCAAACTTCTGTTTTGCTCGGCTTAAGGCCACCGGAAGCAGCACTTAACAATTCATCGCTTCTTGTGATACCAGCAACTTTTTCCTTTCCATACACTTCAAGATCCTGTTATTACACTGTCTGGCAAGAAACTGCACCCATGAGTAGTTGACATTGCACTGTATTAGGAATTAAACTGTACTAGACACAAATGCTAACTATTGAGATGTTGTTGCAAGACTATAGCTGAGGTATTAGGATGTTGTCATTACACTGTAGTATTATTATTTTTGTTCACCAGACATCAATCAGCTAGCTATTGTAATCGAGATGTTATAGTTGTGCTACAGTTAAGCAATTTAAATGTTATAGTTGCAATGTAGTATACCTATTCTTTATTTTGGTTATTTTCACCTGCTAGCTGAGATTTTGCCTAGTTACTTTTCAATGTGGCAAGTAAATACATACTTTTCCTTGACTCTAACCACTGAAATGCTTTAGAACTATGCACTTCTGATCCTTGATATTCTGTTGTAGGCTACTTTCTATGCACTATGTGAATAAAAGCGTCTACAAAGTAAATACAATGTAACGTACTGGACTGTGTTGCAGTCAATGTGAATTTGTGAAGGCCACGCCCCAGATTTCAAATAAATATGCGTGGTCTCCTTAAGAGTAAGTTTACAGTCACGTGTACTAGACTAGTTCAGAAAGTTGACAGCAGCAACAGGGTTTACAACGTCAGCCTGCTACTTTACGTCAATGCTAGTTTTTAGATAACTAATTCAAAATTTTGCCGAATGTAACGGATAAGTTACCCTTGACATAGTTTATACATTTTATGAATACGTAAAGTTACTGTTAGCTGTTTAAAGTCACCATGGATGTTTTTCAGGTAGGACACACGAGCTAAAGATAGACGATAGACGCAAGTGCTAACTAACTTTAGCTAACGTTAGCAAGCTACTGTAGCATAAGTAGCAGGAACATTACACATTTTGATGGTTGTAATTCAACAAGGGTTACGTTTACATAATTTTAATAAGCCAGCCATATAGTCTACGTATCTGGTAATCAGCTGTTCTGGAAGAAACGATAATACTGTAGTTACCACTACTAGCATTATTACTGTAACTATTCTCTAGCGATCTAACTACCTTTCAATGATTCAGGTATTTTCTCCCCGTCTTTTTTAAAATCATCAGAGGCTGCTATCTGGATTCAGTCTGGATCTGGGACCGCTCAAAGAACCTTTGGGGTTTATTCGGGTATTAGAGTGGGTAAGTTAGCCATTTCTTTTATTTCATAGTTTGGTAGTTAGGCCTGTCTATAAAAACAAAATGCTGGACATAATGCGCAACATTCAGTTGCTTTTATTTCTCACATCTGTTTCCATCTGTGAATCTAAGTAAGGGTACCGTAGGCCGACACTTATTTGTATTTATTTATGTTGCCAGCAAGTTGGGCTGCACCCTTTTTAGTAGTTGTCAATGTGACTTCTCAGTTGGAATTCAGCAGTGCATTGTTATTTTAATAACAACTTTTGCATATTTATGAATTACATCTGTGTGATATGAGGATGATTTAGGATTCTCTCCTTGGCATTTGACCTTCAGTAGTTAAATTGTGTCTAAGAACATTGAGGCTGCACTAGAGATATAGAATACATTCATCTTGGCTACTGATTTCCTAATAAGGGACTTCTATGCATTGTTGTCTCTGTAGTGAGAGTGCATAGTTGGTAGCAGCAATACCTGTGATCAGCATTACAACAAAGTGGGCCACTTCTGATGTTCATAAATCATACCATTGTATATTTTAGCGACAGCATGCATGCCTTTGCAACTACTACCATAACATAGTTGTTTACATTTGCAGTGGGATTTGCCATGAGACAGATGGTGAATATGCCCAACTGTCAGGACATTACAGGGTCTTAACACTAGGCCTGGTAGTGTTGCTAATTAGCCAAAGTCAGATGTTTTGTAATTTTTATAGTGGGATGTTGCTTGCTTGCTTTATTGAAGAATGCAAGAAGCTTCAACACAGATAGTTGGATTGTATGCCCCACTTTTTTCACATTTAACTATAAGCTAAATGTGACTTTCAGCATTTAGGGTTTTGCCTGTAACTTGCTAGGCTGACATGGCTTGGATAGCTCTGTCTGTATGCTCAAGGTGTGGACTGTAACTGTTAAAACAGTCCACCCTGCTTTGGGTAATTAACATAGCCTTATCTTACAGGTTGGAGTTTGAATCCTCCTGAAGTCTGTTTGTGTGACTATAGCCCTAAGCAGTTCACATCTAGCCATACTGAACTCACAACACATGTAGGCCTACTTACTGTCTTTTTGCTGTTTAGTTATGCTTGGTTTTAGACAAATGGAGATGTAATTTGTCTGCAAAGTGAAGGTCTTTGAATATAGTTAACTATCGCAAATGCACATTTACAGATATTTGCTATCTATGTTCAGGTTTTTTAATTTCAAGGTTTTAATTTCTGTATAAAAATAATAATAATCTGTAGTTGCACAAGGAACATAAAGCATGGTTCCAATTGACATCTGTGCCAGAATTCTCTCATTTGAACATCTGTGCCAGAATTCTCTCATTTGAACATAGGTACATCTGTATCTGTGAACATAGAAAACATTTGCACATCGGCAACATTTCAAAGTCCATGCATCCTTATAGCACCATTAAGAATCATCATCGGTGTATTTTGTGAATCATAAACCCCTCTCCTGTTTGTTTGTGTCAACGACATACCTCTCCAGCAATGGGGTGGGGGGCGGGGTGGGGGGTGCAGCATTTACCAGGAAATGTTCTGGGAATCCTGCGCATGGCTGTGCAACCACATTCTCAAAGTGTCTTTCCAGGGGCCAGGGTTACTCAACACACTCACACATGTAGACGACTGATCCAAGGGGTTAAGCCACCCATCTCGCTGCATTTTGTATGAGGGTTGTGAAATATTGTATGGAGTTCAAACAGGGTGAGCTGTAAACCAGTGTTCTAGGGATTTGACCTACAATCGGTAGTCTTCCGGGGACTTAAAAACAGTATTGAGCATTGAATGGTTATGAAATAGATTGCTGCCCTATTATTTCACTGACATGTATTTTTGTGTGTGTTTTCACATACTTGTGCAGTGTGAGTGTTTGTGTGTGCATTGAAGTTCTGGCCCACCTCTTCCTCCATGGGACTTGACAATTTAACTGCTATGTAAATGTGCATTATGACCATGTGGGGACAAGCTTAACCTTATGTGGGCGGAACAAGCGGAACAAAGGGCATTATTCTGGAGAGTAAGTCCGGACACGCCACACGCCCCTTTCAACTGTTATAATTGGAGGAAGGGTTTCCTCACAAGGCTCCCACTCTAACACTAACCCAGACACTAAACGATTGATTGTTAAGGCCTACATTTTAGACTTGGAATTGGCCATATTTCAGACAGTAACAAAGTCGTTCAGTCCAAGATTATATTTTTGAAGCAGGCAATCATATGCAGGCATAAACTGTATGCAAACTACTTCAATAATGTGTGAGAAGGATTGACTAACCCTCTCTTCCAAACCATTGATTCACAAACTTGAAAGAAGTTATCGTATAGAAGAGTTATCATACAACGACGACTAAGTTGACAAGTTGTTCAGCCACTCATATTAAAAGGCCAGAGGGAAGGATCATGCAAAAGTAGTTTACTTTTTTTGACCTTCTTCTTGTTAGCATCAGTGACAGCCCTTCAGCGTTTACTCTGTAGGACAGGGAACAGTAGCCACTCTGCTGCACTGTTCATCATTTTAGCATTAGCAGTGTGCACTCTAAGCTCAGGCCAGGAGGGAGAGAGCTTCCTGTGTGGAAAAAGGATGTTGGAGGGGGAAGTTGAGGAACATCATTGGGCGGGTCTTTCTCCTCTGCTCAAAGTGAATGAAGTGGTGTGTGGCTACTCTTGTCCTGTCAGCAACACAACACAGAGCGCTAAAGAGGCTAACAAGTTAGCCACAGCATCCGAGGGGCCTCTTCCTGTTTAACCCTGGTTCCAGTCAGGCGTTGTACTTGAACCTGAGCTTGCTGAGTCACCAAGGTGGTCTGACTGCTCTGAACAATCCTCCTATATGTGCAGCATCAGGGACACCTGCCCACATTGATCAGCTGCACATCCCAAGCTTGGGAAAACAACAAATCACTGTTTGGTTTAAATAACGTTAAAGGCAAGCAGAAGGGGAGTTGCGGAGATCCACATATTTCTAAATGTCAATCTTCAAGAGTTACATGCTTTATAAACTGATGCACTGTTAAAGATAAAGGTAGATGCACTTTTTGTCATTCTGAAAAGAACTTCACATCCTGATAGCAACCAATACATCTAAAGGTTTGACAGTAAAATGAAATATATCCGATATCTGTTGGCATTGCAGGACTGTAATAAACAAGACCAATCATTTAGTTTGGACTGAACTTAATGATTGGAAGGCATTCGGACCGAATGCAATGTTTGGATGGGCTACTTATCTGTCTACCTACCTACCTCCCGGCAGTCGTCAGGCAGCACATTCATGTGTTTTGGGGAAGTGGTTTTAAAGGAAGGGGGTGGGATATTTTGGTTTGAATCCTTTCGAACTCAAGCCAAGATTGCTAGGTTGGCAAAGGTTACCGACCCTGCCTTTAAGACAAATGGATTAGGGCTGCATTCAGTTGAGCATGTGCAGAATGCTTAACCCTCGTGCTGCCTTCGGGTCACATGACCCAAAGGTTCATAATGAACCATCGTTGTGTTTACCCAATTTTACCCAATACAAAAACAAATTAAAATAATTTTCTTTTAACCTTTGCAATGTGGGGGGTCTGAGACAGCCTAGCTGTTAAAAGAAAATGCTTCACTTTGTCTTTGTATGCAGTAAATCTGTCGCAATACGACGGTGGGTCACAATGACTGATGGGTCAGAATGACCCGAAGATAACACAAGGGTTAAAGGGGTGCAAAACCGATTTTACCTTGTCATAGTTGAATAACGACAGTTCAGTGGGTAAAATGGACATACAGTGAACCTCAAAGACTATTGACACCTCTTTCCTATCTAAATTTCACAAATTGAAACTGCAGCTGTAAAACGATCGGTTTCGAAAAAGCTGAATTTGTGTCGTCACTAATGTAGCATCACCTTTGTCACGCCCCAACATTTACATACAGACCAGCCCTCTGGTGCTCTGGCCCAGGATCTCAGCCACTAGTTTAGCTGCGCGCTGCTCTGTGTTCTTCCACGGGAATTACAAAGGAGAACGTTTGGAAGTTTTTAAAGGATATTGAAAATGGACCATCGTAAATGCAGTGTTCCAGGCTGTACAGGGAATGCTGACACTTTCAGAGTCTTCCTAAGGAACCAAACACTCGACGGGCTGTGATGTTTGTCTATAAGAAGATCCCTGTGTAGTTCGACCCTCAATTACACATTTGCTCGAACCATTTCACCAAGGACAGTTTTGAAAACCTGGGACAATGTAAAGCAGCATTTGCCATGAAGCTGTTGCTGAAAAGAGGTGCTGTTCCGACCTTATGTTCATCACAACCGCAAGCTGTAGTATGATGTTGTCGCTAACAGTTGTTAGCAATGCTAACGTATCCTGCCTGTATCCAGCATCGGTAGAATGTGTGATGATTTAGTTTCTTGTCAATGGGGCAAACGTTATATCATGTTCCTGACTGTTTCATTCAAATAAATAAACGAAAACCGTGTTGTCATGTAAATCTACAATTCAAGATGCATGTTTGTCCAGATCTATTTTTCCAGCAAGATAGCTAGAGCTAACTGAAGCTGACTTGAATCACGATAGTTTGTTTGCTAAGCTGTAGTGCTAACGTTACCCACCTAAGTTGATCTTGTTTGCTTCGACAACAGAAGTGGAAACAACTAACGTTATCATTTCAAATGATATCTAGTCAATCTGTTGAAAACAGTATTGTGTAGACACAATAGATTTATTTGTACGTTTTTATTTCAAGTCTCCACCTTCGATGTTTCAGTGAGTGCTGTTGGCCGTGTTGTGTCTTTGCTCCGCAGCTTCACTCATTCTAAACCAACCAATCAGCGCGCAGCTCATCTATATATTCATGAGCATACCACAAAAAGAGAAAACCTCTTGTTTTTTCCCAGGGCTATTTCACAGGATGCATCAGGGCTCATAGAACAGCACCCGGGCCATTTTCAGCCCAACCAATGTTACATACCCCATTCGAAGACCTTAAGGAACAGTGTGAAATACCCCCAAAAAACAGTCATTGACCCCTTTAAAGAAAGTTCATGCTTGCAACTGAAACCCCATTCAAGCTCCTTTGAGCTACCAAAATATTTGTGTTTTTCACAGTCTGTGACCAGGTGAATGTGAATATACATGTGAATACTAGTTTGTGAAGCTAGCAGGCCCTGAACCAGGAGATCTCAATTGTGAAAATGTCACTAAGATAATAAGATATAAAATAACGCTAAGCTATGGTCCCTTCTCTTCTCGCTGGACAGGTGTTCACCATCTTTGCCTTTGCCACCACAGGGGGTTACACTGGGACCTCCCACATCACTAGTAAATGTAATGCCTCTGCCAGCGTGGTGGATGTACCGGCTACATTCGGTTACCCCTTCAGGTAATTGATCAATGCCGCCTTTTTTATGTTTTTATGCATGAGTTCACTTACACTTGTCAGTGGTTTAATGTCATTTTTTCCATCAGAGTACTGTATAGGGTATGTAAGAGTTGTTGACAACTTTTTCTTAAGGTGATAATGCTAATTTTGTTATCCATTTCCGGGCAGAACTTTATATATTTTTTTTCCATATATGATGGGCTATCCGACTCCTTAAATGTATTCTCTCCCTCTATGTTGAACATTTCCATTCAGATAGTCTAGAAAGGAGACCTCGCTGTGACACTCCTTGACAAACTATTCAGAACTTGCTAGAACTCTTCAGGGGGACAGTTTCTTGGGAATAAGTCTTTCTTTTCTAACAAAAATGTCCTCTGCTTAAATTAACGTGCTTGATCTTCATTTCAACCAAACAATCAGACACCCTGTAAACACACTTTCGTCTTATTTTTTTAGGATGCCGAGCACTCCGTACTTTGTGCCAACATGCATCGGTGGCAGTATCAACACAACCTACCTTATGGGTGACTATTCCTCCTCAGCAGAGTTCTTCGTGTGTGTGGGTGTGTTTGGCTTCCTCTACTGCACAGCAACCCTGGTGCTGTACCTGGGATACCAACATATCTACCGTGAGACCAGCCGTGGACCCATCGTAGTGAGTACCTGTGTGTGTTTCGAGTTTGTGGCAACTGTGGCCACCCACATGCTAGCTGCAACAGCAGCCTCAGACACATTATTGTGACAACATGAGGGGTATTTCCGGGTAACTAGAAAGCAGAATCTACTATGTAGCAGTTTTCCTCACTTTTTCAAACTATCAGATTAGCCTGTGATGGTCTGAAACAACACTGTTTGATGTTATATATTGCTCGTCAAACTGTAGTCGTATTATATTTGTAGTAAAGTTAAAGCTTAAATGACCAAATCTTCTAGTTCAACTACTACCAAGATCAGCTCTAGGCTCACGGTCACTGTAGTATAGGGCTAGATGTGTGCGCCATCATATGCCGTTGTCATTGGAAATATTTTTGGTTCAGTTGTAGCCCCTATCAGAGGGTTGGGCAGTCAAAATCTTAATCCAACATCTGTACTGCAGAGTAGCATGTAGTTACTCCACTCTCGTGCTTCAATATTTAAATAAAAACATTTGGTGCAGTAAAGTAACATTTGTACTTTATAGATAGAATTCTCCAGTAAACAATGTTTTCATACTGCGTTCTTTCCTGCCCCTCAGGACCTGTTTGTGACTGCAGCCTTTGCCTTCCTGTGGCTGGTGTCGTCCTCGGCCTGGGGGAAAGGCCTGACCGACGTGAAATGGGCCACCAACCCTGAGAACTTAGCAAAGAGCTGCACCCCACTCTGCATCCCCGGGGCCTTCCCACCCATGGGACGCCTCAATGCTTCAGTGGTGAGGACAGGTTTTTATAGCACAGTATCATTCATTTAGTCATTTAGTCATTTGCACTCATCATATGCATCATCATATGCACTGGTGCACAGTGTTTAAAATATTAATTAAAATTATATTATAGTTATTAAAATGTTTTTTTATAGTTTCTATTTATATTGTGGTTTTTAAATGGTTTCATAATTAGTATAATAATAAAGATGTTACAAGGCAGTAGACATCTGAGAGGGAAGAGGTAGCACTCATAGCCATGCTAAACTC
Organism: Osmerus eperlanus; assembly: GCF_963692335.1. Lineage (NCBI taxonomy): Eukaryota > Metazoa > Chordata > Actinopteri > Osmeriformes > Osmeridae > Osmerus > Osmerus eperlanus. The sequence goes on from NC_085018.1 coordinate 4,321,844, forward strand.
TTCTTTCAGTTGAAAAAAGTGCAAACAGTGATAACAAATTACCCTTAAGACTGTTTAGCAGACATTCTAATCAAGCTGCAATTTGTCCTCCAGCTAGTTTGATTTACACATAAAATAACAGAATTTGACTGAGTTACTCAGTGATCTATATTTAGTTTTGTAATAAATGCCTTTCTGTGTTGCCCTTCCCATAACTAGATTTTTGGGTTCCTGAATCTGATCCTTTGGGGAGGAAACTGTTGGTTTATATATAAGGAGACTCCTTTCCACAAGGATCCTAACCCACCTGCCACTATGGAGGAGGGCAAAGTCACCGGAACCTAATTCACTCCTGAAGGCCCCCTTGCTACCCAAACCTACAATATCACAACAATGCTTGGGGTCCCACACTGGTTCTTGTGTAACGCCGTTAGATAATACAACTAAATCACCAAGGAAAACAATGCTTCTTTTTTTTTACTACACTAATCTCACAGGTCACTCATCATTACAGGTGTTCAGCTCAAGTTCAATCTTAAGTTACATTTCCTTTTATTTCACATTGATCAGTTTATCTGATTTACAGGCCTACTCCAATCAGTTCTACCCCTTCCGAGGTGAAAATAAGTGCCTTTTTGAGACCCTTTTAAATGATGATGCCAATACAAAGTGCCTTTACCTTACATGAAATGTAGTTAGATACTGTAAGCATGCCTTGAGCTGAATACTTTGATAAGAAACTGTCCATCTATAATATTCAAAATATTGCTTGCCTCCCAGTGAGCAGGTGCATTCAGGTCTACATGAATAATTCTGTTAACTTTTTTTAGTATTATTACTAAGTAGATGTTAAGAAATTCAGTAACTTGCTGTCGTACACTAAACCCCTCAATGTGCAAGATAGAGGAGACAGACATATACAACTTTAACACACCTGCTGTACATTAAACCTATGACTATGAACCAGGATTTGAGTAGTAAAGTAAGAATAACTTTTGTTTTGCATTTTAGCTTAACTTCCCTTGTATACTACTTCTATATGTTTTGAAAAAGACTTAATGAGTGGGTGGAGAAAAGCACCAACCTAAACTGTGGTGGCTACTTGAACACACAACGGTGCCTCATGCTCATGCATAAACATGTTTATTATGCGAGATATAGCTTGTATTTTATTTCTTACTGGTATTGACATGCAGAGTGCCTAGGTAATTACCACCAAAAATAGCAGTAGCTCAGCCCAGCTGGGCATCCTAAAATACAACAATTTATGTTGACTGATTTAAGTTGAGCTAGACACAATGCTAGACGCTGCCAAATTTAGATGTTCATGGGTGTCAGTATCCATTGGTACACTATGTTTAACTTAGCTTCCAAAACAGAGCTTACCATGTTCAGTTACTAAGTTTCAACAGCAGTAAGTTTCCTCTGTTTGTGACTTTTCCTCTTGAAATATTTGTTTGAATAGCAATTTAGATGTTGTTATTTATGCAGTTGTTTTTTGTTGTTTTGGTATTTTACATTTTGGTCTTTAATGCGTTTCCCTAAAGTAAACATGTTTGTGTGGCTTCTCTGAGTAATTTGTTGGACATTGTGGTTGTGATTTCCTTTTTGCTGTTGTATTGTCATACCACTGGGCAAGCTGCAGGAGTCGTCGTGAATTTAGGTTTAATAAAGTGAGCAGCAAAAACATTTAGCAAAGTATTAGTGCCAAATAAATTAATCCTGCTGTATTTCTTCATTTGTACTGCTATTTAATTTAATCAAATCATTGGCCATGCATGTCATTTTTCTTTGTAGTTCATGTGATCTACGTCAGCCTCACTGTAGGGAAAATAACGGAACTTGTTTGAGCATTTTTCTTTGCACTAAGTGTGTCAGTTAACTAAGTCTTATAATATGTAAGATGGTTCTAATGTTGAGGGAAACTGCAACTGTTCTGTATAATCTTAGTATGTAGTGATTTACAAAGAGCAAGCTTAAATCACAGTCTTTTGAGTTAGACTAATTGTGCCACATTGATTTTTTAAACAATAATTTCATTATTTAGGGTAGACTTATATTTGTTTTGTGTTTTCAAACTGTATCTCTGGCATTTGACTGTTTCTTTTGTATGTTGTGCCTTGTTTCTGAAAATAGAAATGATAAGTGCGTGTCTTTACATCTGACAAGCATTAAAAAATAAGAGTGCACTGGTCTTCTTACTATACTGTTGTACTGTAGTTGAAATGGAAGTTTATTTTCTGACCTCTGGAAGGTTCAGTACCAGTCAACTCAAGTATATAAGCCAGTCAACTAATATACATCTGGACAGTTTTGTCCAGCAGGTGGTGCAGTTGACTAAATTTCCTTGTAGTATATCCATGATTCTACTGTGACAACATGGCTTCTCTATTGCATTTGTAACCTATTAAACAATCCTCTTGTTCAGATCAATCATTGTTGGGCTGGAATAAAATAGATAATAATGTCCTAATAGGTCCCTATCCAGCCTGTGATACCATACAGATTCATACAGAAACAAAAAAAATATCAGAAAGGTCCTTAATGTATGGTCACAATTAGCCTTGTTGGAACATGTTATGTATCATAAGTAGTGAGTATCAGGTCATCACAGAAATAACTGACTTACTAAAGCCGGAAGTGGTAAAGTACAGTATGGGGAGGGTTGTCTTTATCAGCTGAACAAAAAGTACAAGCTGTCTCAACTTTTTTCTACTGCTCACATGAAAACAAGATTCGGGTTATCTTTAAAACACAATCAATACAAAATTCCAGATATTTAACAAAAAATGTATTCTACAAAATAACGAAATATAATGTGTCCTGTTCTGTCTTGCACTTATGCAAATCAGCATTTCCCCTTCCTCACGCTGCGCTTGTGGGTGCTCCTTGAACGCGCACGCAGGTACTTCCTTTCCGTTCCCATCCTGTCGGGAGCGCGAGATATGACGTAAGTCACTTGCCGCGCAGTGATGATGGCGGTACGTGAACGCGCAGTAAAAGTAATGGCTGCTCTGGAACGGCGGGTGCCTAGTCTCGATGATTTCGTGGGGCAAAGCTGGAGTGCCTGGGCCGAAAGAGCCGGTGTGACCGCATCGGAAGGTAAGGGAGTATTATGTCATCGATATTGCGCGAGATCGCGCAAATTAACCGAAAGGTAGAGGTTTATTTTCGTGGAAACGGATGGCAGCGCTAACCATGTTACCCAAACAAAGACCCTGCTGGGTCCTAGCGCTGGGTGGATAACATGTTGCTCACTCTCCCAGGTCCTAGCGCATACGGTGTCTTTACAAAAATAAGTAATAAAATTGTTTTTACGGCCTATATTGTCTCCTAATGAAATGTATGTAAGAAATGTAATGGCATCATCTAGTTATGCTTATATAGCAATGTATTTAGCTAAACAGTTTGTGGCCCGAAAGCGGAAGGCGGCTTATACATGGGGATGGTTGGTCGAGCAACTTCTTGCCATGGAGAGCTAGCAAGCTAGCTAGTAATGCTAACAGCAGGATACAGACACCGGCGACGGAGGAGGAGTCTGATGCTGTTACCATCATGTAAATGCTAGCCTAGCTTTTGATCTCAATTCGGGGTGTGTGAGGTGTATTAGGTATGCTAATGCTTGCGTCGTCTACGAATACAATATATGCTTACAAAACATCGAATTAAAAGAACAAATACTCATATCTTTGTATTTTAAAACGACACTGTTTCCCCATCACGCTCCAAGTGTGTGCACGCACTCATTGTCTGGCGTCTATCCAAGTGGCACTCTTCACTTAACTTTTAATATAAACTCTCTATAACCCTCATAGGATACAGATGCAGCCTGTACAGGCGCACTTTATGTCCAGGATCACGAGGGACAGACACATTTTCTTAAACAAGTTGCCTATGTGGTCCTCCTTTAACCAGTTATAATGTGCCCCAGAGCTATTGTTAAGCCATGACTCATTAGCCTGTCTTTAAGGCTGTATCAAGTTCTCATTATCGAAAGTGATGTAGAAACATACATGTGGATGGAACTTGGGCCTTCCATCCACATGTAGCTTCCTTCCCTTGTTATCCTGACCTCCTCCTCAAGGAGCAGGTGTGTCACATCAGCACCCCTAATAGAAAGGAGATGCGTATCCACTGAAGACAAATGAGACAAAGGACTTGGATTTTAGTCTGGTTATTGTTTTGTCCAATAGGCGTTTTGTGTGTATGTGTGTTCTAGGGCACGAAGTGGAAGACTGCAACAAGAATGGAAAGAAAGCTGCCGAGGCCATGTCACTCCGGAAGGAGGGTAAGTTATGGTAGACTGCTGAGGCCACACGTTCTATTATTTGTAATATAAAATCAATCTGATATGTTGTACAGTTTTTTTCTTTCAGTTCTCTACAAACCTGACTTTGGTACATATACATGTGCATATGCTTGCCACAACAGTGTCTCTGTGTGTTTGTGTGTGAGAGATGGATTGATTGACTATAATTAAGAGTAACCCTAGCTCAGACTCCTCTCGTTAGCTTTCCCAGGCGAGAGTGGCAAATGCGGAGCTCTTAGACAGGGCTGAGGAAGGGTGTGCACAGGGGAAGGGAATGTGTGTGTGTGTGTGTGTGTGGGGGGGGGCGTGTTTAAGCCTGGAGACTGTTGTGCCTAGGTGCCCTCTGGCAACCAGGCTGGCAGTCTGCAGCAGCATCTGTCAGACAGACGCTACCTGGTGTGTGCATTTGTGTTTGTCAGATTGGACAGGCTAATTATTTAAAGGGATGTACTCATTGTCTGCACAGCATTGTTGTGCATGTGTGCTTGAATACTCCTACACTAACCTGCACAACAAACCTGTACACCTGCCCTAACCTACAGCATGTGTGCCTCAAGTCTGTTATACTGTATATCCTCCTCCCATAGCCCATTCATCCTCCTCTTCACTTAACTCATTTCATCATACCTCTCGTCCTATCAGACATGTCCATTTTTGGCCACTATCCGGGTCAGGACGATTTCTACCTGGTGATGTGCAGCCACTGTGGCCAGGTGGTCAAGCCCCAGGCCTTTGAGAAGCACTGTGAGAGGCGACACGGACACCTGGGCAAGCTCTACGCTCGCCTCCGCTCCCCGCCGCCAGCCCAACAGCAGCGGCCCCGCCATGGCCACTCCCCGTCGTCCGCCCACACCAACTCGGCCTCCTCCTCTTCCTGGGACGGGCGGAACCAGGGGTCGGGGCCGCCTCGGGCAGCTCCGCCCTCCCCGTCCACCCCCCCTCAATACAGACACTCCAAGACTGGCAAGGAGGGAGTTCGGTAAGATGGGTGAAATGACAAACGGATTGTAGGGATTGAATAGAGGGATGTGGTGGAGGGAGACAATAGAGAGAAGAAGTGATGAGGAGTATGTACAGTAAAGTACTGCGAAGGAGGAAGGGGGGTATCGCAAGGTTGAAAGTTTCATGTGACCGTCCTAGATTTGCCAGGTATTTCAACCTCTTCTTTTTTGCCCTTCTTAGCCACTCCCCTCTGGACAAGTCCTCCCACGGCAGCCAATCGGAGTCCCCCATCTTCAAGCAGCCCCCGCCTCTTGAGCCCCCGCTAAGCACCCCGCCCCCCTCCCTCAGAGACCCTCCCTGGCCACACGGGGGCACTCCGCCTGGACGACCCTCTCCCAGCGACAGGGTCCCCTCCCAAAGAAAGGAGTCCACCTCGGCCCCTTCCCTTCAAGGGCATCACCGAGTCCCCAGACCCTACAACAAAGTGGCCTCCAGTGAGTACAAATGGCCATAGAATTTGAGCCCACATTACATGTGGATGAATAGTGGTGTGAGTTCAAACAGTTACTTCCTGTTACTTTCCCTGGTAATTCCTGTTTTACAGGAACAGGAATTAAGGACTCATGTCTCAGTTGCTAACCTCTCTGGTGCTAACCATGCCCTTATTTGACCCAGACAGAGATGTTGCAATAAGATAAAACGACTTGACTTGTGACATGTCATTTCTGAGACACCCAAATCAGTCCTGACTCTCCCTGGTTGTTGTCCCCCCCCCCCCCCACACACACACACACTCCCTCCCTCAGGGAGAGAATGTGACCTAGACAAGCACTGTGGAGTCCTGGACCCCGAGAGGAAGAAAGTCTGCACACGTCTGCTGACCTGCAATGTAAGCTCCTCTCATCTGGCCATCAGGCTTTCCTCCTTACCCTCCTCCTGTTACTAAACAAAGCTAACAGAACTGTAGCAGGGCCACTGGTCCCAGACCCAAGGCTGCAAGTGATGATAAAATGTCAGACTATCCCTTTAGAAAACACTGCTAATTCAAGTATTTTTTAATCCACAACACAAAGGCACTTTTGATGAAAGGGGTGACAATTGTGGAGTGCTTGCTTTTTGCTTGACCTGCACCTGAGTCACATCCCCAATTTTTAATACTTTCTTTGTCCTAAACTCCTGCATTTGACTAGCTACACTCCAGTCCTTTTTCTTACCATGGTAACATGACTAAACACTGTGTTGATTCATATGTTAGGGTGACAAGTCGTTGAGCATCTGTAGAGTAGTAGAGCGGCAGGAACGTGTGTACGTCTGAAAGTGAAAGACGACGTACAGCTGTGGACAGACAGGATGGACTCTGAACCACAGGAAATGGTAGGAGGAAAGGAAGTACAAGAAGAAAAGATCATCCCTCACGCGTGTGTATTGATGCCTAGAGTTGTACAAAGTGTTCTTGTTCATTTTCTTACTTCACGTCTCATTGTAGTTGGCTGTGGGTACTATGTTTGTACAAACAAAAGGTACAAAGTGGGCCAATTCCCTCCATGTGCTGAAAAGTTCATTAAAAGCTACATTAAACGTGTAGGCAACAACTTCTTATGCTTCCAGCCTTGGTACAAATAATGCAATTTTAATTGTTGCTTGTCTAGCCTTTAGCTGCTATGTAGGCTTCTGTAGAGCAGATCAGATTTTGCTTGGCTTATGTGTGTCTGTAGTGGCACTATTAACATGCTAATGAAATCCCACGTTGTGTTGAGACCCATCTGTGCATCAGATGTGACGAGGAGTTTAGTGGACAGTATTACTCCCACTGTTAAACTTGATGTACTTCCATTCGGTAATTGACTTGATTTTTATGAGCACTAATAAGCTATTAGTGTTCCATCTTCCATTTTGTGGAATTGGAAGGTTTTAGTTTGGTTAACTCTCTTTAGAATGTTGCCATATCCAGTGTTCTAAGATTATTGAGCTTCTGCTCACCCTTTCTTCCTGTCTCATCTGCCCTCCACAGATTCACTCCATCCACCAGCGTAGGAAGGTGGTTGGCCGGAGTAAGAACTTTAACCAGCTGGTCGCTGAGCTGAAGACGGGGGCCAGGATCCGTGAGAGGGGCGGTCCTGTCTCGGAGGGGGGGGGCAGGGGGCGCTCTCCCAGCCCGGAGACACCCAGGGACAGGGACTATGCAGGAGCCCCACACTGCAGGAGACCCCTTACCAACTGCCCTGCCTTCAGGTAGGTGAACTCATAATGCATAGTTTAGGGTGATCCATCCCATAAGATAGAATTCCTAATAACCAGGACCCATTTTCAGGAACAGTGATGAACACTACATTGAAAATGTGTGTGTGTGTGTGTTAGTCGATCCAGGACATCTTCAGAGAGCGCCCTGGAGGAAGACAAGCCTAGGCAGGAAGAGAGCGGTGTCCGTGCCCTGTCGCCCCTCACCTACGGACGCATTTCCAGTGACGAGAGTGACGCAGACGGTTCCGACGAGCTTGCCGAGTATCCGTCTTCTGCCACGCACCCCAAACCACTGGCGGTAAGGCGACACTTGTGCAATATCATTGAAAAATCCTTGTAGAACTAGATCTCTAGCCTGGTCCTAACCAGACCCTCGTACATTTCATTTGTACAGAGGGTCTGGGATCGCTCCATTGACAAGCGTTGACTTCCTTGAAGGCGGGTACTCTGTTGAAGTTTAAAACTATTGGATCTGCCCAGAGCCACTCTGATCTGCCATAACCAATCGCTAGCATTCACCTTAGCCAACTCCTTCACCACGGAGCTAGCTGCCATAGCTGGAAAATCAAACTTTTCCCGAACCCCGTGGGGAGGAGGGCCACAACATCATGACCACCAACAAAACTCGGCAAGGATTGTTCTTGCTCCGGCTTTAACTTATGGATATTCGGCAGCATTGCCACAACCACAGAATAGCTTCGCTCGCATCTTTCTCCGCCGCCATTACTGAACTACAACTCAAACTAGTAAACAACATCAACGTCATCGTTCTCAGCCACTCCCTCTGTTCGCTGATTGGACCTACAAAAATGTTTTTTCTGAAAACCGACTGATGCACTGAAATCCCAGACCTAGTACAGAAGCAAAATCCAAATTGAGTGGGAGTACGTAGGAGGGAAGAGCCAGGCTAGGCTATCTCTACATTGATTCTTAAGTCGTGTGCTTTACTTTTAATAACCTCACTCCTCACAGTAGAAAGGTCAATGGGGAGGAGGCATGGATAACACATTTAAGAAATGTAGTTTAAAATGCCACAGTTATAATACCGGAGTGCTCATATTACAAACGGGTCTTTATTGTGTCAGGGAACCCCATTGGCCCATCCCTATGTGTGGTATAAACTACTTGTTACAACCTGCATTTTCCTCTCTCCAGCGTTGCTCTTTTGGCAGTCATGCACTGGGCCATGGCGTGTACACCTTCGACCGGAGACTGCACCACCTGCGGTCAGCGCTCAACAACATGGTGGAGCAACACCTCAGTGGCCATCTCTGGAAGTAAGACTACTATTGGTCAACAACAACAAAAATTGTCTGATAAGGAAGTGTCTCCTAAGGAAGTTGATTACAATGTAATCTAGCAGAAAAAACGTGTATTCCTCTTTAATTGAGATCTTTTATTTTGTCCCTGTTAGGAAAATACCTCAAGCCACAGACCTCCAGTCCCACAGCCCCTCGACCAAGACCCTTCCCTCCTCTTCTCCCTCCTCTTCCTGTTTGTCTTCTCTGCATTCTAAAGTCAGGACAGGAAGTCACATGAGTTCGTCCCTTAGGACTTCCATCTCTCTCGGACCAGTGAGGGAACCACGTGGTCATTTCTCCACCACTACCCTTAGTCAATCAGAAAACTCTGGTAGTTCTAGTGGCCAGCTTGTGGCCCCCGTGACACCAGCTGTGCGTCAGACAGGTCCTGGAAGGCCCAAGAACCCGGTGGGACGCCCCAGCAAACAGATGCTCCGCCTCCGAGAGGAGGCCGCCGCCGCTGCAGCCGCCGCGCTCCGCAAGCGCAAGGCGTCATCGCAGGAAGACGAGCACTCGGGACCCGACAGGAACTGCATCATCCCTCAAGACCGAGGCAGGCCCCTTTCTTCGTCGTCCTCGGTGACCCCCAAGGCCGCCGCCCCCTCCACCATTCCTCACGGCCAGACCAACGGCACGCTCTCCCCCGGGGGAAAGCTCCGCCCCCAGCCCTCCCCCTCGGAATCTCACTCACCGTCTGCGGCGGCTTGGGCCTTCAAAAGGACACACTCCTCTGCCTCGTCGACTCACTCCTCGCCTCCTGAGGCCACCCCGACTAACTCCCACAGCCGAACAGGGCCGGGAGGAGGGGACTCAGGACTGCACGTGCGGGGGGGAGGCGGTGGCTACGAGCACAGGGGACTGGTCAAAAAACGCAAGGGGGGCAACAACGGTGAGCCCTCGCCCCCTGCCAAGCCCTCGCACCGCCCACCCTCCTCCTCTTCCACCTCTCCACGCTCCAACTTCTACCCCTGGAAAGATAGTAAAGGGGGGGTGCTGCCCGGAGGGGTGGAGAAGAAACTGGGTACACAGAAGGTGGGTCTGAAGGGGTAGGAGGCCACCAAAGCATAGTTCAGCATACCTCAGTTTTTCTTAAAGCATTATTTGTCCTGGAAGTAGTTGAGACTAGAGACAATAAGATCTATGATGTACGAGTCTTTGCATAGATTCTGCCTCAATAGTTGGCTTTCATTGAAAAGAATAGGGCAGTTTTGTCTGTCTTGACCACGTTTTTTCTTCTGCCTATTCACACAACAAACAAAAGGAACGTTTAAGTGTAGAATTTAAGGAACATTCAGTTTTAATTTTTGGTCCTTTCCATTGTTCACACTATAGAAGAGCTTCTTGCTGACTTCCATCTCTCCTCTTCCCAACAGCCAAAATTGCACCATTAAGTGTGCCTGCCTTACAAGCCACTAAGGGAGCCAGCTCTGCATAGTCCCACACCTTGCCTCTGACTGTGGCAACAGGACTGGAGAGAATGTGTGAGTGTGTGTTTGGTGTCATGGTTCTCAGAACAACATTGTGTATGTATGCCTTCAGATGTCTGTTGAAGCCTATATGTGAGTGTATGCGTCTTGTGGATGTGTGCGCGCATATGCGCACAATCAATACAGTATGCGTTCCAGAATATGGAGTTCAGTGTCTGAATCAGATGTTGGTATGTGTGTCACTGACTTTGCAATGGTATGTGTGAGTGAGTGGGGCGAGAAAGTGGACAAGTGAATTTTTGTGTATGCATTTAGAAATACCTCAAGACCTTCTGGTTATGCTGCTAAATGAATGTTTGTTTAAAAAAAAAAAAAAAAACGGATTAAAAGTATCCTTTACACTTGAAGATCACTTTTTTTCCTATTGTAACAGGCATATAGGCTATACAGAAACTTGCAGATATCAGACTACTTGTCATAATACTTGTCTCAAATGTGGGAGGGGATGTCATCTCAAGAAATATTAATTGGGTGTGCTCAAGCCTTCGGCGAGAGCACAACCTTTGTTCTCTCACATATATATTATTATTATTATTATTTTTATTTCTTTTTGCCCCCCTAAAACTCAGTCAATATTTGGCCTACCTAGACAACCTAGGTGTCAAAAGTTTCGTCTTGGTAGCGATTGAGTTGCTTCTATTGGGATTTACGTTCCGTTGCATGGTTTAGGGTGAAACAGTAGTCTACTACTACTTTCGGAAACAGTAGTCTACTATTTCACTGAAGTATTAGCATCATGACATTATAGCCTGTGTTGCCCGGGCAACACATACTACAGTGGTCTATGATGTATCTGTTTTCAATCGTTAAAATACACATTCCTCACATATACATTTTCGTTGTAGGATTTATTCTGACATTAGTAAACGATTTGTTGGTGAAATTACCATTACCTGTGGTTTCAAACCAGTGTAGCTAACTGCAACGCTGTACAGTAGTAGCTTACGCGAGACGCACTACAAAAACATCTACAGTACACAGCTGTTTAGGAAGTCAAACGGCGACAGAACATGTTCGGCACTCCCCTTACTTAAATCAAAAGTCTATGTAACTACTAACCTTAACTTCATTGCCACAGCCTAAACGTTGTCAATCTGTTCATGAAAATAATTAATTTCAGCCTAAACCATACAACGGAACGTTAAATCCAATTCAACCAACGCAATCGCTACCAAGACGAACACAGCAGTAGTCTAGTACTGTACCGTAGTAGTACAATTTACCGGGGCAGCTTCTCCACACAGGGCTATATCGCATTTTGCGTTGTTACTGACAATGGTCGCTACCAGTGAACTTTTTATGAATGAGCGATTTTCCACTAAATAAATGTCAAGCTTATTTACGTTTTGGGGGGCATATTTTCAGTTAGCAGATGGTACTGTTTGAATCGCGATTCCATCTTCTACTGCCGGGTAACGTCGTAGAATAATCTTCAAAGGGGGTTCTTTATTAATGAATGAATGCAATGAGTAGGCTAAATGCATGAAAATATCACGAGAAGGGAAAAACTTAAAAGGACGTTTAAATCATAGAGATTAGGTCAATTTGTACACCGGTCTGCCAAATGTATTCGTTTTGATTCAACGATGAGGCTGCCTCTTGCAGGGGAAATGAGAAGACATCTATTTCATTCTACACTTCACTCGTATTTTCAGTTGTAAATGAGCAGCAATTTTTTTTCTTTTAAATCTATTTAATCTTTAGAAATAATAACTATGCATTTTCATATAAAATATACAGAAATCAGTTGTAAAAATGTCATTCAAAAACGGACCCCTGTGCAACCGACGCAAGCAAGCACACCCTACAATTTCCCCAGAAATTGTACCCTCTAGTTACATTTAAGTAATATATACATAAAATGTGGATACCTTTTTTTTGTCCTGAATTCCATATATTGTGGTGTATTATCTTGTAGTGTGAATCATGCTATAGTAGTATAGCCTAAGTAAATGGTAACCACGGTTGACCTGTTGCATAGCTGCAACAGGGAGTTGTGCTTATTGAATGACTTTGTTCGTGCCAAATCAAAGAATTCTAGATTACTTTATGTAGGCTACGCTACACAACTCACAATTGTTCAGAATCAGAAATGGTTTTAAACGCCATGAAGTTTTGCACAGACAATGAATTTACTTTGGCAGGAGGGTGCATACATTCAACATATAGGAGTAAATCTTAAATAAGTGGTGTAAATTTAAGCAAGTCTAACTATAGGCCTACTATACAAAATGTGCAAAGTCTAATGAACTAATACTAAGGGGACAGGTATGTAGAATAAAATAAATATAAAGTACTGCCAACATAAGTGATACCCGAAATGACACCTAAGATAAATGGCAAGAATGTCCTTAAAGTAGGCTACGTCAATCGGCGGTAGGGCGTGTGCTGGGTGAAGTCGCTTTCCGCGTGAACAATCGTATATGATGCGACTAAAATCGTTAATAGATGTCTGCCTAATCTGACGGGAGTCAGTGACGTTGCCATTTTCTAAACGCGCCTCTGAAGACTCCTTTTACAATCCCGGAAGTAAAGTCAACGGCCCACCTGATCTTGAAACAATATCAGATTTCGTACACAGGATGAATGAAGACAACCAGAGTTTGCTGGTTTCGTTCTCTGCGGTATAGCCCGAGATTTGTGTATATATCTAATTCAGTCTACGCGTTCTATTTAGGCTCTGTGCAGGTCAGGAGCAGAACACTTGCTGTCGTCGGATAGCCTAATCTCGGAACCGTGAAGGATTTTCATTGCCGACTAATCCAGTGAATATACTATCCACCATCCGATATAATCGTTTTGAATCGTATATGATTACGGTGTCCCATCTAATATTTCGTTTTGACAAATTTCCCACCGAATTATGTTTGATGTTAATATTACCATAGACTGCATTTAAATACATTTAACAAATGCACTTTTAAAAATGATGGATCTGTATCTGCAACACTGCAATACTATCAACGCTTTCGGCTCAACCATCGCAAAGCCTGCAAGGATACACTTGAGGTAGCCTGAACAACAGAGGCGATGCCGGTCGATATCGAGTACAGCCCGGTTGGCGAGGGGCTGGTCATGAGCGAGTTCTGGCTTTACGTGTGGATGCGAAGAGTCTCGGTCATCGCTGCGCATGTCATTGCCTTGGGTCTGACCATTCTGATTTCGCTACTGTCCCGTCCTGGAACAAGTGAGTTTTATTTTACGTATGTGCTACTGGTCTTTGTAGCATAAGCATGTTTAACGACCATGGTCAACATCCCGCCCGCTTTATCGCAGTGCAGACCTTGACAGAGACTCAAACTGTAATTGCACTCGCTCTCAGTACCAACATCTGATGAATTTTTGAATACGCATTGTATTCAGTTGTGTTTGGTGTTAGGTCAAAAGCTGCATAGGGTTAGAAATGTTGGATGTCATCGCAGCCACAACTGGCATTGAGAACACTTATTAATTGGTATACATCCCCTTACTGAGTACAAAACCATAGTTCATTGCATTTGTATTGCAGGTCTCTTCTCATGGCATCCAGTGTGCATGTCCATCGCTGTGAGTATACACTGTTATCCACGAGTTGTTCAGATGTTGACCGAAATGAAATAAGATCGATGCTTCTTCTAGGAGTGTAGATTCTGGCCCAGGTATCCTAGACCTATGACATAAATTATGTATCAGTCTTATCCTCTCTAGCTTCCCTTTCTCTCTACACCACCCTCCCTTTCTCTGTCCCATCTCCTCCCTTTTATCTTTCTTTCCGCTCCTTTGTTTCTCTCCTTTGTGAATAATAGATAGGAACAGAAGGAATAAAGGCAGGTTCACCCATTGCCCATGGCTAATTATGTCATCCTCAGATATTCCATTACACGTGACCCAGAATATTTTGGGTGCATACATAGGGGCTGATATATTTGAAAGGGGTAACACTATATAGCAGCAGTGAATATAAAGTTTTGTTTTCTGATTCTGCATGTTAAAATGATCCATGTCTTCCATGCACCTTTGTCTATCGGTCACTTGCTTCCCCCACAAAACGGACACACTTGCAACCCAAATAAACAACAAGGCTCCTGGCCTCTTTGTCTGGGTATATAGTATTCAGGATTACAGTATCCTTACACACAGCTACACACCTTGTATGTTTGAGTGTGCTAACCTCTCTCCTCTCCTCCCACAAGTACTGCCTGTGCATGACCGAGGGCATCCTCCTCTTCTCAGCCGAAGGAAACACCTTCTGTTTCAAGTCACGCAAGGGCAAAGTCCGCCTGCACTGGTTTCTCCAAGCCCTGGTCCTGGTGGCAGCCACCACGGGCGTGGGCTTCATGATCGCCAGCAAGAACGTCTCAGAGCGCCCCCATCTGGCCACCTGGCATAGCCTTCTGGGGGTGGGGACACTGGCGGCCACCTTGCTCCAAGCCGCCTGTGGCATCTGCCTTCTCTTACCTAAACTTAGGGTAGCGTCTCCACCCAGGCTGAAGCTCTACCATGCCACCTGTGGGTTGGTGGTGTATCTCCTGGCGACGGTTACTGTGGTCGCAGCAGTGTTCACTGATTGGTTCCAGGCCACGGTGAAAGGGTTGGTGTGGTATGCCTTTGTGCTGCTCCCGCTATTTCCAGGACTGGTGGTGATGAATCAGATTACGAATGCTTATCTGCCTCGCAAGAAGATCACTACATAGGTGGACACCTTGGGAAGAGACATCTGTCACTATATTTTGAAGTGGATGGTGATATAGGCAACTACTTCTGTTAAAAAGGATGAATGATGACTTAGTTGCAGAAGTTTGTTGAAAAATTCATACTTGCAACTCAGACGCACCATGTGTACACACATTTAAGGCAGCTCTGACATTTACAAAAAAGCTAACATACAGCCTGTTACACACACACCTGCACACAGTACATAGTGTACTAAACAAAAAGCTGTAGCTGGCTCTGGATGCACTTCTACATAAATACCAGGGTGTGGGGATCCAGAGGAACTTGTATGGCTAACCTGTCCTATGAGATCATAGAAAAATATGCACTGGAACACATTGAATTGTAACTGAAGTCAAGTCTTCTGCTCCACCTGTTACCTCAGAGGCCATTTTGCACAATTCAAGCAAACAAAAGAGGGGCACTGTATACAGTAACAAGACTGGTTTTCCCTAAAACAGGGCATCATGTTATGTTTTCAGTTTGAATCTCTGGGGAAAACAGAGATTACCAGTGTTTTTTAGTGTGTGTGTCTTTAAAATGTGGACTTGGCGTCAACTGCAAATGTCTTTCCAGAGATTAGCAGAAGAGTAATTTAGCCACCCGAGCTAAAGGAACTAGACACCCACAGGCTCTATTAAGCAGAGAAATATGTCCTTTATCCCAAAATATTTAGTGGGTGCCCAAGTCTACTTTAAACTAGCTACCACCTTTCTTTGTAAACATTTTATTCTTTGTGACAACCAACACTGTCAGGTATTAGCCTTCTCCCAGCAAAGACGTATCCTTAGCCAGACCTATTTTACTAAGAAATCCCTCGCCTCTTGCACTAGGATCTATTGGATGTATTGTGCCTATGAGCTGTCAGCACAACACCTTGGTTTCTCTCTCATGTTTATTTTTCTTATTTGTTCTTTCTATCACCCCTTGCTGTCTCAAAGTGACATGTGGTCATGAAGATCACTTTGCCAGCGTCTATTCCCAAAATGTTTAACACAAATACCTTAACCCTTGTGCTGCCTTCGGGTCACATGACCCAAAGGTTCACAACGAACCATCGTTGTGTTTACCCAATTTTACCCAATACAAAAACAAATAAATAGCATTTTCTTTTAACCTTCGCAATGTGGGGGGTCTGAGACAGCCCAACGGTTAATACATGTTGTTCCTTAAAGGGGCCACTAATTATCCATGGTTGTAAAAGGAAAGTAAGGTCAAAACACCAACATTTTATTAAGAGGTTTCCAATGAAATCTTGTCTTTGTCGATCATGCCTGTGGTAGTTATTTTAGAAAGCGGGATATTTCAATCATTCAATAACTGTCATTGTTAGGATTTACACATTTTTGGATTCATAATCCCTTCTGTTATCGGTCAAATATCTAAATATGGCATTGCTTTCAAATTGCACACAAAGTGTATATCTATGGACATGTACCTTTGACAAAGTTGCTGATGGGATGGAAGACATATCAAGACCAGTTTCTTTTGGTATGTTTGCATTTGTCCTCATATGAACTACTGCAGTTTATTTGTGGACTGATTCATACAAATGTGGCTAACCTGGCTATACTTGACCTGCAAGGATAATCAGTATAATGTATTATTTATGTTTAATCATGCATATCCTTCAGTTTGGTTCTACTCAGGGCTGAATCTATAAACTTTTTCATGATTTGACAAGCTGAGTATTTAGGAGGGGAGATCAGCCAGTTGTGGGCAGGATATATGGTGAAGTGAGTCAGTTAAAATTAATATTTCAATAAAGTCATAGTAGCTGTGTGGTTGTACATTTTGATTTGGGGACTCTAATAACATGACTATCATCTGAAAATACGATAATTTGATCAAAGTAGATTTCAGCAGATCAGTGGGTCGCAATATGCTTTACACAGTGAATTATTGCTGTATCTTCCAAAATCCAAATTTAGGATGCTAACTGGTACAGCACCCAGCAGTGTTTTAGAAATATCATCAAGCTTATTAGACACACATGCTTCACTCTCACATAATACCATAGCTTCATAAATACTGTACAATGCTGTCTGAAAGATTGAAGGAGGTTATTCTTGTAATAGCAACTGTCAGTGGTCAAATGTTCTCAGATTGGTTTATATTTCCTTAGGAAAATAACCAAAGAGGTATCAGTGGCTTGGTAAAAGCTGTGTATTCAAGCAGGATTCCACCGATCCATTCATGATATCTGTGGTGATCTCAAGGAAGGAACTCTCCCATGAGGATTGTGATGGGGCACGTGTCTCTGACGACAAACACTGTTCAGTCAGAGGTTAGGGTCAAAGTTCAAGGGTCACTGGCCATCCCTGCAGATGAAAGTGACTGTTCCATTGAGCAGGTCCTCCACATTGACAGCCAGCACCTCTGTTTGGGTCTCGCCACCGTCCCCGTCTCCCAGGGCAACGTACACCTGCTGCTGGGACCCGCCCATCTGGGATTGGTCTAAAGAGATCACCTGCTGCTCAGTATCATCTTCCCGCTCTTTTGTCTGAATGATTATGGAGACAAATTATACATTTTTAGTATAGGGAGCAATGAAGGGCATGGCTCAGTGCTTAACCCTCGTGCTGCCTTCGGGTCACATGACCCAAAGGTTCATAACGAACCATCGTTGTGTTTACCCAATTTTACCCAATACAAAAACAAATACAAATAATTTTCTTTTAACCATTCCAATGTGGGGGGTCTGAGACAGCCCGACAGTTAAAAGAAAATGCTTCACTTTGTTTTTGTATGAGGTAAATTTGTCGCAATACGACGGTGGGTCACAATGACTGATGGGTCAGAATGACCCGAAGATAACACAAGGGTTAAACCACTGGACTGCAGACCAAAAGGTCACAGGCTCAAATTCTCCCATGTACTGTATGTCACTTTGGACAGAAGTGTCTGCTAAATGAATGCATCACATTAGTATTCATAGTAAGAACATTTTCTAAATCTAGGGTCATGTACCTTTTCTGTCTAAAGACTCCAAGGCCATTATTTACAATGTGTCCATCCCTAAATGTTTCCTCTCATTGGAAATCATTCCATAATCTTACACTGTTTCCAAAGTAGGCGATACATTGCTAAGAAAAAACTTGAGAAGCTTTACTGTCTGGGATGTGGAGGCCTCCTCTTCTCCGTCCTGTAGCGCCCCTATGTGGCAGGAGAGGAAGTGCTCCTGGAGCTGCAGCTGAGAGGGGCACACCAGAGGGCACAGAGAGCAGCCGAATGCTGCCCCCTCCTGGCTGAAGTGTTCACTGCTGGCGTGCTCCTGCATCTCCTCCTCGCTGGGGAACAATGCAGGGCAGTACGGGCACTTCACCGCGCTGGAGTCTGGAGAAGGAACACGTCGGGTGAATTATATGTAGAGACACAGATTCACAATAAATCAAAAGGATGTTCAAGGTTTATATACGAGTATATTTATCAATATCATGTGTTAATACAAATTGTTGATACAATATGATGAGCCTATGTTTTTTTTTTGTCATCACATAGGATAAGCTTAGATTAAGGATTAGTATTTAACATGCATGTTAAATGTTTTAATGGACAAACTATCTATTAATGTTAGTGCTGCCAAACGATTAAAATATTTATTCTCGATTAATCGCATTAATGTCAGTTAACTCGTGATTAATCGCAATTAATCGCCATTTTTATCTACATTTACATTTAGTCATTTAGCAGACGCTCTTATCCAGAGCGATTTACAGTAAGTACAGGGACATTCCCCCCGAAGCAAGTAGGGTGAAGTGCCTTGCCCAAGGACACATCGTCATTTTTCACAGCCGAGAATCGAACTGGCAACCTTCTGATTACTAGCCCGATTTCCTAACCGCTCAGCCACCTGACTCCCACCTTATCTATTCTAAATGTCCCTTAATTTCTTTTTGTCACATTATTTTTTCTCATTTTAATGCTCTTATCAACATGGAAAAGTGGATTGGATTGCTTAGTTAGTGCAAATTATTATTTATTTTTTTAACAACATTGCCTAGCTTTGACAAGGGGGCGGAGAATTCGCATCAGCTGTGTGCTTGGCCATCAAGTGGTATTTCAGACTGGATGTGCTGCGATGATAGCTCAGTTCACAACGACAAAACACACAGATTAATTTGGTCTTGTCAATGGAACCATTTGGCAACTTTTAAAAAGTAACCTTTGCATTCAGAATCTTATTGGCATCCATTTCGGCGTCTCGCGCTCGTTAGCCAACGTTAGCCACTCTTTAGCCGGCTTGTAAGCCCAAACAAGTGTGTGCGGCGTGACTGTTGTTTTGTTTCCGGTCTAGCTAGATACGGTGTGGTGTTGTAGTTTTTTTTTTTTGCAGCATGTGAAAAAAACTTCACACCGTTAAAATGGGTTTGCGTTAACGCCGTTAATAACGCGTTTAACTGACAGCACTAATTAATGTATATCCAACACATGATTAATATTAAAATTGTCAAAGACTTGTGATATCAATAGGACATTCCAACCCTCACCTGAAGATAAGTCACATCCAATCACCAGCCCGTCAGCTTCAGTCATGCCTTTTGAAATGCATAAGTATTTTTGACAGGATTTTATTATCTAAATGATCTTAAAACTAAAAACATTTCACACTGAAAGTTCTGTTTTGAATTTTCCTCCGAAAGACAAAACAAATAGAGCTCCGGACGTCACGTGACTTTACTGTTTATGTCGCCATTTTGGCAGGAAAGAGTGGCAAAAATGAACGGCGCCATTTCAAGCTGTCCGAGTTCACTGTGCACTTTAATTCAAAAGACATAGGCAACTATAAAGCAAAACTTGATCGATTAAACATTAGTGATCCATATAATGCTCCCAGAGTTATTTTTACCACCTTTACGAGTGAAACGGAAGGCTTCCATGACCTTCTGTATCCAGATATTTACAACTCTCTATCAACTTTCATTCGTCCTACTCTGGAGAATCTTTGAAAGCCTACAAAAGCCTGGAGGGATATAAATGGACGCAATCAGCGGGATTAGTGATGAATATTCAGCTTTGAAGTCTACCGGCTACAAATTGCTATGTGTAACGTTAGCTAATGCAGTCAGTTTTATAACTTCTATAGCTAGCTAGTGTTAGCTAGTCTGTAACGTTCGTCAACGGTTAGCTACTAACTTTGGCTAACGTTCATTATATCAGTGCACTTTTCATCACAAAAATGCCATAACATTTATTACAGATAAGTCATTCCAAGAGACTGAATGATCTTCAGTTGAAGCCATGGGTGGTTGTCAGGAATTATGGGGTTCTTCTCTCTGGATCTTAGGAATCCTATGAAATGTCTCTCCCTTTATCTTTTCCCCGATGGTTCAGGCATCCCGGCGCACAGCAGCTATCCACCATGTTAAATCAACGTTTACTGAAATAGGCAGCAAATTAAACTATGTATAATATGTATGTAAGTATATATGTATGTACACTCTGGCGCTCCACTTGGCTCTCCACTTTACTACCAAAATGGCGATGACCGGTGCATGCTGGGATTGCGTGACGTCAACTCCCGGAGCTCTATACTTCAAATGGGCCGAATGAATTTCATCACAACATACTGACATTTTGTGCTCAAGTGCAGTTTTTCAAACTGAAGAACTAGGCTAGTTTGTTTGTTGAACTTGTAAACAGCCTTTCCTGGGGTTGTGTGGGGGTGTGGTTGGCCTCACCTGGGTGATCGGCCCTCGTATGTTTGGCCAGGCTGCCCGGGCTGGGGAAGAAGCGGGGGCAGGTGCTGCACTGGACCAGCGTCTTCAGCTGCTTGTGGCTCTGACCCGCAAACACCTCCGGGTGAGTGGTCCTGTTGTGGTACCACAGGCCTGACAGTTGCTGTGATGAGAGAGAACGGAGGGATCAGTGTGTGGGTTTGGTCACACAAAACATGATAAATAAAATGAAGAATGGAAAAATCGTACCCTTACCTGGTAGGACTTCTGGCAGATTTTGCAGCTGAAAGGTTTGCTGCCCGTGTGGCTGGCCTTGTGTTTGTCCAGCAGGGCGGCGCTACTGAATGTCTTCTGGCAGAGGAGACACTGGTGGAACTCCTTAGGGTGGCTCTCCTGGATGTGCTTCCTGTGATCCTCCAGAGAGGGGAAGCTCAGACGACACTTCTGACAGTCATGGGGCTCTGTGATGTCTGAGTTGGAGGAAGGGAGAGGGTGGGAGGGAGAGAGGGTGAGAAATGGAAAAAGGGATGGAATGAGAGGGTGGAAAAAAAGAAGGGTGAGAGGGTAGATGGAGAGGTTAGTTGGCGAGGGAAGGAAGGAGGAAGAGATGGAGGGATGACAATGGAAGAGTGACAAGAGTGTTAGAACAAAAAAGAGAGAGTGCACAAGGAAGAGTAATCAAGTTTGAGTGAGAGAGAGAACATAAGTGAAAAACAAACAAGAGGACAGAAGCGTCAGAAGAACCAAACAAGACACATCAGTGTCACAAATGAAAAAACAGAAACTCCACCTGGACTAATCACTTGACCTAAAGGTCAGCTTGCGCAGCACTAACCTGTACATTACTTCACGAGGTAATAGTGAAATGAAATGTCATGTGCAAGTTATATGTCTTGTAAAACTGACTCGAGATATTATTGTCCGTTGAGTCTACGGAATCATGCGGTATTGTAGTTGAGATGATAGTGCAACAGCAATATCTTGTAAAATATAGACCGTTCCTAGGCACTAGTCACTATATACTGTTAGAATGATGCACTTCTATTTGCTGTACTTGCTATATGCACTGTGTGCTTTGGTTAAATATGTCTGTTGTGTTTTATCTAAGACATCAAAGAAAACTCAGAGCAGGTGAAAGACACAAAACGTTCAGCTGTCTCCAGTGTGAGGGTGTGGGTGTATGTGGGACTCACTGTGGAAGGTCTGCAGGTGGACAGAGAGCCCGTTGGCCTGACTGAAGCCTTTACCACACTCGCGGCACACGTACGGTTTGTCTCCAGTGTGTGTTCGCACATGACGCGTTAGCTCAATAGACTGGGCAAAGACAGCCTCACAGTACTGACACGAATACATCTTACCTACAAACACACACACATCAGGGCACACAAATAGCTTTTTGGGCAGCTGGTTTCGTGTATTGTGTGTGTGCATGATGTAGTTCGGCATTAGTGTGAAAGTATGTGTATAATGCGGGCGTGTAAATGTGTGTCGTGAGAGAGCTGAACCTTCGGAGTGCTTCTTCTTGGTGTGGTACGCTAGTGCTGCGGCCACACTGAAGCTCATGTCGCAGTGTTTGCAGTGGTAGGGTTTCTCCCCCGTGTGCAGACGCATATGGTTCTTCAGAGAGGAGTTGGCGGCAAACTTGGCCCCGCACTCCTCGCACGCAAACGGCTTCTCCTCAAAGTGTTCTGTGCGCTTGTGGTAAAGCATGCCTAAAACAAAAAGAAAAAACAGAACAGCAGTCACTGGACATGGGAGTATTTATTTAGGACAAGGGACTTTTAATAATGAATAGTTCCACATTCATTGGGCAGCACATACACAAAGCGCTTTCAGTCCAAGCACTGCATTAGTGAAGCTCACTGACATCTCACCTGAGGGGTGGGCGAAGGTCCTGCCACACAGGTCACACACCACCTTCCTCTTGGCACGGGCGGCCTCGGGGTGAGCGTGGGCGCTGTGGCGCTGCAGTGCCCGCACAGTGGGCAGCACCTCTGGGCAGCGCGGGCATCGCTGTTTGGCCTCCTGGTTCAGGGAGCAGCTCTTGGTGTGGGCCGACAGACGACACTTGTAGGCGAAGGCCTTGGAGCACCAGCGACAGGAGTAGGGCTGGGAGGAGGCGGCTTTGGCCTTGGTTTTCCTCACTCCGTCATCCTCGTCATCTGCCGGTTCCCCATGGTCTCTCTCGTCAACACTGTCTTCTGCTTTGTTCTCCTTGCCTTCCTCTTCCTCGATGGTGTGATCGTCTGCAGGGCTGGAGGAACAGGGTTGGGTCTCCTGTGATCCCGCCTCTGAGCCTGGGAGGCCCCGCCAGCAAGATTGAATTCCAGATGAATCATTTGTTGAAAAGGTAGACATGGTTAGAGCAGAACACAGAACCGGCAGTTCAGCGTGGCCTCCACGTCCAGGCCACTTGACTCACTTTACTAAGTCATTTGGACATTATAACCAAATGTTTTTTGTTTTAGTCTTTTTTGCACCTGCGACTGCACTACTAATTGCACTGTTCCTCAATTTTATTTTAAATATTTTTTTACTCTTTATTTAATCTAAGATTTATTAAATAACTGCTCCCACAGCCTCATCTTAAGAATTGTGGTTGTCCAGGTGACACTGTCACTGTTTATTAGATTTTTTATTTTTTTTTATCACTGTGAATGGATGGATGACCAACACTGTACTGTACGTGAAAGCATACAAAACACACCCAAAAATACCCTGGATGATACATTACCTCCAGCGTCCAGTGCGCCAGCTCTCCACTCCAGCAGCTGGCTCAGTCGGAGGGAAGGAGTGGGGGCTATCTCCTGGACGGTGTAGAGCAGGGACTCCAGGCCCTCCTCACTCACAGCCCCCTCTTTGACCTGCCCCATCAGCATCTGTACAGTCAGGCCCGGGTCTCCAATCTCACAGCACTTACACACTACCTGTAAACCATACAAAATACAGTAGCAGTAATGGCATTATATTAGCACAATTAGAGGATTTGTGCTTGGGGCTTTGGCCAGCAAGATACCAACAAGAACAAAGAAGAATCAACAATGCCAAATCTATGTATATGTATGGAGACAACACACGTGTCGTCCCATGTAGGTGTCTGTCCGTACTTCTCTCTCGTCCTCCCCCAGACAGGTCCTGGCTGCCTGGTTCAGTAGCCCAGCGATGGAAGGCAGCTCAGTGAGAAGCTCCATCAGCTCAAAGTTGCGCTCCAGAAATATGCTGGATCCATTCCCATCCCCTGCCGACACACTCGGCTTGACCTTCTCCTCTACAGACTCACTCAAACTGGTCTCCCCAACTGGAGATACGCTGCTCTGGGCATTTGACTCGTCAGATCCTGCGAGTCATAACGAAGTGTAAGATGCAATCTTCTTTTTTGAATGTGTACATTATTTTGATTTGTGTAGCGTAAGCATCAGAATAAAATATTTGACTGCTAGTTTGAATGGATTTCTTAAATTATTGAAACCTACCTGTGCATTCTGGGAGTTGTAGTCGAGGTCTTTTACAAGCGGATACATCATTTTCTTTCTTGGCCACCTCCTGAGGGTCCTTATCTACTCCCCCGACTGAAGCCCCACCTTCCTCCACTTTCTCCTGCTCCCTTTTCACCTGAGCTCCAGAGGGGCCAACCGTGGCCTCATCCTTAGCTAGGGAAGGGGCAACTTTTTTAGAAGAGGTTATCATCTCAGCTCCCTGGCTCTGGAGATTCGTAGCTTGTGGCTGGATGGTGACAGACGTGGTTGAGGGTGAGGTGGTAGTTGACCGCTTCATCAGACTGGTGAGGATGTTCTTGCAGCCCACCGCTACATCAAACATCTGCAGGCTGTCTGCGGCTGCGATGATGCGGGTGAAGTTGTGTTTTCCTGGCGGCAGTTTTCCAGTGTACACCATGTCCAGGAGGCAGGAGAACTCCTGGGTCGAGACCACAGTTGTGTCTATGGAAATGCTGTCAGAGCCCTCCAATAGAGACCTATAAGAAGGAAAGTGAAGGTGTTTGTTCTAGAGGGTTAGGCTGTTCAGGTGTTCTGTTCAAATGCGGGAATAAAACACCTTTGGTGAATTATCAATCTGTTGCACTAAATTACTTGTTTTAGCATTTACAAAAAACAGTAACCTGTGCATGTACAAAGCAGGGTTGGGTTGTTTTTAAATTGCCAATTATCAACACAAATGCAAACTTTTAATTCCTTTGTCAAACAGCTCATAGGAACCTGAAGAGTAGACTGGCAGCAGCCAGGACCAGTTTGTGGGCTTGGTGGGGGTTGTCTCCCACCATGATGGTGCAGTCACAAAACTGTCCCTCTTTCCTCAGGGAGAGCAACTGCTGCATCAGCTGTCTGCTGTAGTTAGGAAGTTCCATGGCTCTCTGTAAGCCGTCTGAGAGGGGAAATGAATAAGACAACGCAAAGTGAGTTTTGTATATGTGGTATGTCTATGACAAAGGTCGTCAAGCTTGCACCGAGACAATGAGCCAAGTGTTGCATTCCGAGGCTCGGTGAATACATTTCTGGACCCCCTGGACTATGAACTCTGGAACCTCTTTAGCGTAATTTAGGTGTGATAAATCAGAGTGAAGAGACTTGTTCAATAGAATCTTATAGCATATCAAGCGTCGCTTTTGGTCGAAAGGGGAAAATGGGAATTTACAATGACTAATAGCTGGTTGGCAAACCAAGTAAATGCAGGTAGCTACTGACGATGACATACCTTGCTAACCTTTTCCAACATTATCTGACAAACTAGCACAGGAGCTAACCTCAAAGAATAAGGTAATTGAAGTGTTCGTGAGAGACCATATTTCACTGAAATTCTGCACTGCAGTTCCACATGCAAGCATCGCTTTCTTTACCTTTAACGTAATTCAAATTATCCGTCTCTTTATTTAAACTCAAACGACAAACTGTGTTTTCACAGCGCAATAAAGCTTCGGCGTTTTGAAAATGGCGATTCTATGGCGACTTTCACGTCAGAAAACCTACCAACTGCGCATGCCTACAGGCAGCCTGTCTGGCCAAAGACAAAAGACCGATACAAGAGTATACGCTTGACGAAAAACACCAATTTACTTAACAAGCTTGTAACCCGCTGAATAAACAGAGATAACTGTTCTCTATTGCACTCTGCAAGTGATAAGCGCTGTTCTCCAGTGACAGTAACAATAACCTCTATTTCATAATAATTTTATGGAAAAACTGCTGTAAAATAGAAGAAACAATTACTTTATTGCCCAATATGAAATAAAAGAGAAAAAAAACAATTCACACCAATGCCTGCTTTCTTGCTCTGGCTGCAGCACAAACCTTATCTAACTTCAAAATGTTTTTAAGAAATATACAGATATCATTGCTATCTCTTCTAAATTTCATAGGGGGTTATCATATTTTATTTATTGTTGAGGTAATTCACGTTTATCCACCAAATAGTTATGATTCCAATATTTAACAGTTGCTCATGCATTCTTTAAATGTGTGTGAAGAAAATTGCAGTGACACCACAGGCTTCTATCAAACGTAAAGATGTTTCTTGGAAGGGTAACTTTCAGGGTAACTTTGCATCCTACAATGAAGGATGCAAAGCCTCTGCTACAAATGGCATTGGAGAGCACTGGAAAATGTTACTGAACTTTCTACACCCAATCACAGTCCGGGGTAAGAGCACAAACACAGTCTCAGAGAATGCATAAGCGTCTTTAAATATTAAAAGCCAGCAATAATTTTGAACACAGGTATACGAAAAAGGTTTGCAACATAGTCACAGTTTAAAAAAGAACAAAACAAACAAAAAACAGAACCAAATTAAAGCACTTAAATCCAAGTATGGACACTTGACAAATTCAAGCTTTAGATTTTCTTCTGACTTTAGTCTATCAAGGGCATCTTCAGCAGTGTTTTTCTCAGTGTCCAAGAAGCCCAGTGCCTAAAAAGACATACAAGACAATAGTGGTTAGATAGAAAACTATTTCAATTCAAGCCAAAGTTGTCTACATACCAAAGTAGTGTTCCTATGTGACAACAGGAATTTAATGAGCTGTGCTTACCTTTAAATCCTTCTTCAGGCATACCAACTGGGGGAAAAAACCCTCAATTGATTATTGTTGAAGTGTTGTGCATGCTACATTTCTCAATTACTTGTAGTTTGTAGTTGAACTACAACTACAAACCAACGATAAACTGGAGTAACATGTTCATCAGAATATGAATGAGCACGTACCCTGATAAACATCGTCCATTGCTGCATAATCTGCTATGGGTTCATCGGCCTGCAAATATATCATCCAATGAAAGTAAGATAGAGACAAAAATAACAAAATAAAAGTTTGAGGATGATTCAGTTGCATGCTTCTAAAGATGGCGGGTGTTTACCTTAAGGCAGATGATGCTATCTGGGATGACGCCTAGACTTCCCAGCGTGGCCGAATCATCTGTTAGACACCGCCCGTCGATGGATAGGTTCTGGTCGAACGGAGCCACCGAGAAGGCGTGCATGATCTGAGGGGCAACAGCAGATGGTGCAGAAAAGTTCTTGTGGAGGTACACAGTTTGGTCATTGAGGGGACTTCCACTCAAACATTAAAAGCATGAACCCCTTTTCCTTCCCCTGTATGGGCAATATTTTCTTCCTGGAATCAATTAAGTACTACTCTACTCTACTCTCTATATACAGGAGTAGTGATTTTTCAGGTTGAGGTAGTTACATTAAGATATGATCATGACCATGTATAGCTTTACTGTAATTTTTTTTTTAAAAGATCATGATAATAGGAGTACTAGACCCTTTGCTGGTTACTGGAATATATGAAGGCTATGAGTGCACTAAGTTGAATATGTGTGGCGGTCTGGGGAAACCCTTTACATGGTGAAAATTTGACTTTCTGTGTATTATACATATTTGGAAACTACAAACTCCCCTGAATACAAAATCACTCAGATATCTTTATCACAACTGAAGTTACATCATTTTAAAGTTGACTTGTGTCAAAAAGTGATAAGGGAGAAAACTGCATTCAAAGATTCCACTCCGTTTCATTATATTTTACTGTGGCGAATATGGAAAGGAAATCCTTTTGTTTGTAATCACGTTGAGAATGTAAATGTCAGTTTAACTATAGGCTACATTAATAACTTCTCAGCAAGTTATTTTTAAGTTTAACAGCATGACTTAATTGATCAGTTGTTATGGGCTGCTGCAGCACTCAAAAGAGCAGGCAAACTGAGCATTTGATTTGACATGGCTTGAAAATCTTGCTAGCTGACATGTCCAAAAACCGTTGAAAGTAACTGTTTTTCATAAGTAATCATATATTTTTTGTACATTACAATGAAGTGTAGGGTGTTAACTATACAAAACATCAAAAATCTCAATTTGGACAGAAAAAGATTTTCGATCTTTTATGGCTTATAGCCAAAAAATGAGCGGCCGCGACATCCGACGGGTTTCTGCAGACCGCCACACATATATCAAGGTTGAGACAACGACATCATCACAATGCGAAAGCTCGGATTTCATGGGAGAAGCTGTAAATGCGTGAGGACTCATGGAACTCGTCACTTCCAACAACCAAGTTCTCATAAGTCATCATATCATGACAATCATCAATGTAGATTAGAAGCTAAATTTGGCTAATCCTGCCAGCTCCAGCCCCATGTCTTCATAGAGATTAGAGGGACAAGACATACCTAACACATACGAGTATTTTATAAACTATTTGTTTAAGTTACTATAATATAATAAGAATCATAAACGGTCCTCAACCTTGGCACACGGATCTTGTTATATTGTTTCCTCCCAGTGAGGGACAAGATTTGGACAGATATTGAGTCCCTACCTGTATCTTCAGCTCCTTGAGTGTCTGATTGGCTGAGACAATAAGAGCTTTCTCCCCCCGCAATTTCCTGTGACGCGTGCTCCGCCTGATGCTGCCTGCCTTGCTGGTGCTGGAGAGGGCTGGAGGGGCGGGGCTTGGGGAGGCTCCGGCTGCGACGTCATCGCTCAGTTTCAGACGCTTGGCCCCGTCTTCTGACTGGACGAGACGTGGTCACGTGAGCGGGAAGCGAGAGCGGCGCATGGCAGGGTCTTTCGTCTAGTAAAGACCTCTTACCTGGCTGAAGTCTGGGTCCCTTTCTCCGTCTACTTTGGTGGGCTCCTCCCTCTCCTCCTCTGCCTCAGATCCGCTCACATTCATCTCAGGAGCCGTGTCCTTTATCATCTAAACACAGGTGTTTACTGCTGTTATCCTGAATGACTGCGAACTAACAGGCTGGCGGCGGGACAACGCAGGAGTGTGAGATCGCACACTGAGAAAGAGAGAGTCTTACCCTCTTGTCATCGACGACCTTGCGGACATAGACGGTGGCCTGGGCATACTCCCTCAGGTCTCTCTGCTGCTGGAAGATGAAGCCGTCTCTGCACTCCCTACACAGCTCTGTACGTCGGCACACGTGGATACAAAAGCGGGGGTTAAAAAGTGACACGTTGTATACCTCCACACACAACGTACATCCCACTCCCATACCCCCTTTACCAGGCTGAGTGGTGTACTCCACAGTGGGGCCAGTGGGCGTGGTTTGGCTGAGGCGGCAGATGGAGATTGGCTGGTCTACCAGGAAGAGTCTGCCGATCACCTCCCACTCGCTGGGCCAGAGAAGAGCTATACTGTGCAGAGAGAGCCGCACACAACATGAGAGCGTCCGTCGCCGGCCTTCCTCTCTCCTTCACTACAAATATTCTACAAGACTTGTGTAAATCAACAATTCCAATATATGAAAGAGACAGGTTGTTAAGTATTAGGAAAATGACTCAATCAGCAAGGTATGAAACAGTAAACTTTAATTTAGTTGAATTTTTATGAATAAATTATATTTGAAGCACAGTGAACTGAGTAGAATTTAATAAACTACATGCTTCCATCTCATTGACTATTATTTCCTACACTTAAGTTCTTAGCATCTATTGAGGACTATAAAGGTCACACACATTTGTTTGTTTAAAGTTGGATTATTTTACTGTGGTAATGCCTATAATGTTTGGTATAACTAGCAAATACTAAGATGACATACAGCCTACATTTGTAGTTTGTCTTGCTAGCCAGGCAACTTTGCAAGTACCGCTGATATACAAGAGAATAGGTCTTAGTTTGATTTGGTGGCTGACAATATATCTTTATTGTAGTACTTATTTTTAATTGTGCTTATTTGAAATGAAGTCTTGCCTTGTGACTTGCTTTTTGTTACAGATGTGATCACTTTTATTCCTGTTCAAGGACTGGACATGAGACAGGAGGCACTCACTGCTGGGCGTCTCCTTTCAACATGGAGTCGTAGGTAAACATGAACCCCCCATGAGGACAAAGCAGCAGGCTGTTCCCCACACTGGACACTGGTGTGGTCTTTGCAGGCCTCCTAAAGCGAGACAGAACCAGAGAAGAAATGGAAAAGGAAAAACAGAAAAATTGACACATTTATCCATTTCTTGCAGATGTTATATTCTCAAGCAATACACTCTTAAGTACTCTCTAATAGTATAGAATGCATAATATGCAAGGGAGAGGACCTTACCTTATGAATTTCTTCCACTCGTCCACAAAGAACATAGAAACCACATAAAGCGTGTCCGTATCCTAAAACAGAAACTGGTTTGCATCAGACACAGTGACATAGAGCCCTGAGTATGCTGGACAAACAGGGGCTGTACATTTCAACATGTTCCTTTACATGTGTAGGAGATAGGTAGCACTTGGGGTAAACGTGTGCAGTTAGTATACGTGTGACAGCGGAATTGTGCAAGGAGGAAGTTCTCCTCTAAGATCTTCTCATTGTGTAAATACAGATGAGAGGTATTCAGTGCTTTGAAGGCTGTTCCTCAGCTATAATATATTCTGTTTGTGCTTATTAAACCATACAAAGATAGTCTAGGTTTGCCCCAGTCTTGGTACCTGCCATCACATCACCAGAATCCAAAGATTCCCAGCAGACTAGAAGTGTACTTCACTTAAAGATATTCATACCGATAATTCCAATCATGTCTTCCTAAACCACTAAACTATTCCCTAAGGGTGTTTTCCACACCGGCTGTGAGAAGGCCCTGGAGATGGGACGCTCAGCTGGTACCTGAGGCCACTTGGTCAGCACGGGCCTGTTCTTCTCTTGGAAGAGGTTGAGCAAGGAGCTCTTCTGATCCGATGCCATCATCCTGTTAAGGGCCTCGTTCTCTTTCCCCTCACGCTCCAGCCTCTGTGTGTGTGTGGAGAGAAAGGAGGGAAACCGTTAAGAGATGCTCACTACCATTTTCAACAATAACTCAAATAACAACAATGTGCACTCATGTAAACCTACTTTAACAAATCCCTGTTTTGTATAACTTCTATGTACTTTGCTAATGTTCCATTGTATTTGATGCATACAGTAATCAGATAGTTCAACCTGAGGAAATGGTTGAGTATGGTTTCTGTTGTGGCATCAGCAGTACCAATGTCTGGTGAGCATTCGCGCACACACACACACACACAAGCAAGTTGCGTTAAAAGTTCCATGCCATCTATCAACACACACACACACACACACACACACACACACACACACACACACACACACACACACACACACACACACACACACACACACACACACACACACACACTCCATCCCCCTCCGCTTGTGCCAGCCAATCCTCACCAGGCACTGTTGGCATGGCTCCTGTTGCTGGGTGAACTGGGGTGCCTTGGGGAAGTACGCCCTCAACTTGGACCACACCTCCGCCGTCACCAGGCGCCGCTCCGTCTCCAGGATACTCAGACCTCCTGCATGGGCCCACAGCACAGCCAGAAAGCAGTCATTAACGGCAAAATAACCATCATTTTAATCACCAAAACCCCCCCGCCGACATCCATCTAACTTCTGAAAAAAAATAATGTCTGCCATCCTTGAGCTAGGGTATTTGTTTTACCAAACAAATACCTTGAACTCCAGCACTGAGTTAGTGCTGGGATTCAGACTGGTGGCTAGTGTTACATACTGTATCGACTCTACAGCTCAGAGCAGCAGTGGTCCAGTTCAGGGGCTGTTACCGTGACAACAGAGGATGTCCTCGTTAAAAGTCTTCATCTCTTCGTCGCCGCCCCCCTCCTGAGGCTCGGGTTCATACTCTGGGTAAAAAACACACACAGGTTAGGAGACACATCTGCAACAGCTCCTTAAATTGTAATTGGAATGACCTTGGCATCACAGGATGTTTGACCTCTAGATAAAAAGGCACAGTTTGGACACCCTGTGTGGGTTGATCCACCTAGCGGTAGCGGCGGGATAGCCTTGCGGGCCTGGTTACCTTTCATGGCGCTGATGTCCGGTCCCTCTCCGTTGGTCTTGCCGTTGCTGTGTCGGGTCTCCTCCTCGTCCTCGTCCAGCTGCTCCAGCGCCAGCACCCTCCAGACACGCAGGCACGCCTTGCTCACCCAGTAGCCCACATCGCTGCAGCCACAGGAGAGAAGGGTTGGTAAACACACACACACACACACACAAGCATGCGTATGTCCACACACTACCTCTTGGTGTTGCTTTTGACCAGGTTGGAAACCTCCCTGTAGTCCTCATGGAGCTGGTTCTTCAGACGGAGCACCCGGCAGCGCTGGCTAACACACTCCTCGCACAGAGACGTGTCTGGACACACGGGTGAACACACACACAAGCAAGTTGTGACATTTGCAGGATGAGTGCTCCGGTCATTGACCATCAAATGCCAGGTTCAACTCCTCATAGCTCGAACGACCACGAATGTCTGGAGGCTACACTAAAATGGCAGTTGGAACTCTTACGGTCAAGTCGGGGTCCACCCCCGTAGCGCTCGTGTAGGATTTGGGCGGCGCGCTGCGAGATCCTCTTGGCCTCGCCCACCTTGTCGGGGTGGAGCTTGCCATGTGAGCACAGGAAGTGCGAGTTGTCCATCTCCTTGGTGGCCGTGGAGTCGTCCAGCCACTTCTTCAGCCATTCCAGAGGGACAAACTCGTACGGCTCACCTGCGAGGCAGAGAGGGAGGGAACCGGCGTGTTGTTGCAGTCGTCATTCAGTTAACACGATGATCATTTGATCTGGTGATCGTTGAAGTACATTTTTTTCTTTGTTCCGTGATAAGGGATATTCCTTTTATTTAAACGTTTTGCATCAAACATAATTTTTTACATTTCTTTATGGAAAATCCTGTGATTAAAATATTTTTTTGAACGCTGCAGTGGTTTCCATACAAGCCTTTTTCAACATTAAGGTTACCACATTAACTCTTTTTACTCTCACACAACAAAACACCACGCTGACTGTGACAAAAAATAATTAGTCATCATGAACCCGGTGTTGGAATTAGAGTGGTGTGGGGGTTACCAACCGTCGTCCGCGGGTAAAAGCTCGTAGAGTTCTTTCACCTCCTCGTGCTTTGCCTTGCCCTTATCCACGCTCTGCCTCCGCATGTCCGCCATCTCACAGCACCACTCCTCAAACTTACGGTTGTCCAGGTCCACCAGCCTCTGCAAAATAGCTGCCACCACAGACAGAGGGTTTTCTTGTCACGTCACACATGCTTTGCTGGGGGGTTACGGTCAACTCTGAACGTTCTATTCACAAGCGTTCGTCAGCAACAGTCAAACAAACGGCCTTGTGATAAATTGGTGGATAAAAGGCTCACAAGCATGGACCTAAACCTACTGTATAACAACCGCTACTAAAATAAGCCCTTCAGGTGGATATGTGGGTAAACTATCCCTTTAAGGAGGCCCTGCTCACCTGGCACCTGGACGATGGTCTGTGAGGGATCGGTGACTTCCTCCTCCTGACACTTGTACACCAGCATGTAGGCGTTTCTGGAGCAGTGGTAGCCTTTGCTGCACTTGGGCTTGCGTGCTTGAGTCTTCACTGTCTCGGCTGGGGGAGCGGGGAGAAAAAGAGAGAGAGGGAGAAGGGGGAGAGAATGGATAAGAAAAACTGCGGCTGCATGAAACGACCGGCGAGAGTTGCCGCTTGCAGTTGGGGAGAAGTTAAAAACAGGTCCGTAAAGTTAGACATTCCAGATTCTCGTGGTTTGCTACGTTGACGTCAGTCATGGCCGATCAAGCGCTGTTTGCGTACTTTATCGTTGACAAACTGCATGGTCGAGAATTTAATTGTTTTCGCATTAGAAACCAGTGCACTGAAATTTGCCATTTTATGTATTGGGCTATGCTAAACTCTTTCTCCAATCTGCAGACTGATAATACAACCAGAACTCAATTAAACGTAGTCTTTCCGTTTGTGAAGAGGCGGACTAAAACCCTTTCTTCAACAATAGTAGGCTATCGCACTCTGTCAATAAAGGCAAATATTTAATTAAATTGTACTGTTTGTTCCGGATTTGAGCATCGGAGAAACTGAAGGTGTCAGAATAAATACAAAACACACGTCAATCGATCTCACGGTACTTTGATGGATACGTCACAGTGACCTAGCCTCGGCGCCGTCTCAAGTCGGACAAAAAGTCTAACCAGAATTCACTGCTTCAAGTCAGCCAACTGTAGCCGGCTGTCGGCGCTGCATGAAGTCGAACACACCTATTGTTACAAAACATTTTTGGACTCGCTAAAGAAGGGTTTAGGATTAGGGGTTTGTATTTATTTTTTTTACTCAAGACTGGATTTTCAAATCTTATGGAATAAACATTCTGTAAAAACTTTGTCTGTTTGCTTGTTCATACTATGTTGAGTGTAGAGAGCAAGATACAAAGGTTAGATTTTTATTTAGTTAGAGTGAGGAGAGAGAGAGTACAGTGGCCTCACCAATGTCCTCCTCGATGCCTAGCTGCAGCTTCTTGCCTTCCATTTTCTCGATCTCCTCATCGTTGAACTTGTACCAGTCGCTGGTGCGGGCGTCCCTGGCGTGTGCGATGTAGTGGCCTGAGTAGGCACTGACACCACGGTGGATTAGCACGGCGCTCAGCTCGTACACACACTTCTCGTCTGGGGTACACCACCCACGGGAGCCAAAACACACACACATACACACACAAACAACAGACTAACCAACTTTCCTTGTGATATATGTTACCACATTGGTCATTGCTATATTGTGACTTTTTGCAAGGTAAAAACTAAGTAGGCCATGGTAAAATATTTTGAAAGAACCATACATTACTGCTTAGTAGGGATGGGTATCGAGAACCAGTTCTTGTTTAGAACCGGTTCCCAGTGAATCGATTCCTTGGAATCGTTAGCAAAATTCCTTAACGATTCTGTTAACGATTCTCTGTGCCGTTGCGCATGCGCGAACTTTTATAGTTTATTCAGACAGACTGCAGCAAACATGGCAACTAGGAAGAAGCGTTCTAAAGTTTGGTTGTATTTCACACGACAAAATGACAACAACGCCACTTGTAACGTGTGTAAAAAGTCTATTTCGTCGAAGGGAGGAAATACTACAAATATGAAGAAGCATTTGAACACACAGCATGGAATGAAGTTACTGGAACGTCATGTGTTCGATGCAGCGCATCTAACGTTCGCGCTTCATCTCTAACTATCTAAGGTAGAGCTAAACTGCTCAAAAGTGATCACAACCACTTGTTACTGTGTGAAGCAATTTGCCTTTATTGTGTGTAGTCGATCTAGTTATCTTCTGTCC
This sequence comes from Osmerus eperlanus, assembly GCF_963692335.1. Taxonomy (NCBI): domain Eukaryota; kingdom Metazoa; phylum Chordata; class Actinopteri; order Osmeriformes; family Osmeridae; genus Osmerus; species Osmerus eperlanus. The sequence goes on from NC_085018.1 coordinate 4,357,106, forward strand.
CGTCGTTTGAAGCATACATTTTAGCTCCGGCATTCGTCTCCCATTAGTATAGATCTTAATGATCATTTCACGTTATCGGGGCGGCTTGTGTTATCAGCAAACATTATTAAACTGAGCATATTGATTTTTAATCCATTATTAAACTTAGCATTTTAATTGTTTAACCTTTTAATAGTCCTGTTAAATGTGTCTGAAAACGCCTAAACAACATACCCAAAGTACATTGAAAGCTGTTGTTGAACCATTTGGAGTACATGCATGTAAATGGTCTCTTTTGAAAGGTGACACTGAAGTTATTTCCCCTGTTGTTAGGACCCCTGTAAGTCCTACTGGTGTTGAGTAATAGAAGCTTGAACACAAGGAAACTGAAAGTTTCTATCTCCGACTAGATTTTGTTTTGAAAACAGAGGCCTGAAGAGGCCTAGAGGTGGTAGGTATTAGCTCATTTCAGAGCCAGTCAAAGCCAGTTTGAGAAATTTGTTTAGAACGAGTGTGTGTGTGGGGGGGTGCAGGACGCACAGACCTAGTTGGCTGTAGAGGGGAGAATCGATAAGAGAATCAATAAGGAATCGAATCGATAAGCAGGAATTGTCGGAATCGTTAAAATCTTATCAATACGCATCCCTACTGCTTAGGGTATTGGTTTCCTAGCTCCTCGGACTGTACCTTCCAAAATACAGGAACCTTGGGGGGGGTGGCAGTGTTTAATATATCTGATTGGTTGAGTACTGAAGAGTCTATCAACCGATATTGACATCAGCAAGTGATTTGACTGCCTGGACAGTTGCGTACAGTACATACATAAGCAGACTCATTTGCCTAATCTTCTGGGGAAAGTTCCTGCTGTAGAAACGCAGCTCACAATGTCTGCATGAACATTCTAGTTCCTTGAAAAGTAGTTCTGGGCAAACGCGGCAATTTATTGAAAACTGAACTTTGGAAAAATGGGATCCTTCCAAACAGTGTCCACTGTCATATTGATACGGCTGGTTGAACCATTGAGAGCTTGGCGATACCTTTGCCCTCCAGGAAGGGGCCCATGTCCAGCTGCTCAGGGAAACTAATGAAGGTGTTGAGCTTCTTCTTGTGGCCTGTTTGTCTGGAATAACAACAGCAATTCAGCCTAGAATTACCACATTGTTCCTCTCAAAGAGTTTCTATCAAGAAATGTCTCCTGTATAGGCGAGTCAATCACGGACAGTAAGTAAGTAGCACTAACTTCGATCAGAGGATGTGGCTAATGCTAAAGCTGTACCGCTCACCTATCGAAGATGAAGCGCATAAGCTGGAGGTTGAGGGTGCGCGGCAAGCTGTGGAGTCTGATGCGCCGTGTGGCATTCTGTTTGCTCTGGCAGCTCTCGCAGTAGTAGCGGTTATCCCCTTCCAGCTTCTCCTCCTACAGACAATGGGTGCGGATCAATTTGGAAGAGCATTGATTTAAGGTTCACTTAAAATAGATATTTTAAAAGGAGGGGTGGGGGGGATTATGAGGTAACAAGGCATAATGGATGTCATGATACATTTATTTGTTTCTCAGAAAAATAATTGTAACGGCGTATCCATTAAAACTAAGTAGACACTACGTGATACATAACAAGTATGTTAATCACAATCAGTAGACCAGCTATTACCTTATTATCTGTTCATGAATTGTCTTTTTATTCATATATGTGTTCCTACGGTAACCTATATTGTGATGACAGTCACAGGTCTATGATGTAGTACCTGCTTCATTTGATGACGAACATCTGTTGGCTGTATGTTATTTGTTTTTTTCTTATTCACTATAAACACTGTCCTCTAACCTTCAAGCCTCAGAAAGACTTTGCTACTCTCACCGTGTGCTTGAACTATATCCTTATTTTCGAAGAGTAGAGACTCTCCCTCCAATTAGCTGGTCGCACATACTTTCCACCACATGCGACCGTTGCATTATTTCCAACATTACCTTGAGGAACGCTGTGAAATCATAATAGGTTCCTACCTAAGGAAACTCGAGTGTAATGATAAGCTTTCTAGGGAAACTGTGTGACGTCATGGTGCAACATTACCTTGAGGAACTCTGTGATGCATTCTGTGAGGTTCTTGTGGCCCTGGATGTTGAGCTCCAGCTCGTAGAAGCGGGAGGGCAAGGGGGACGCACGGCCACACTGGTTACACCTGAGCACATTATATCACAAACTCTGAAAATTATTTGTAATTAATACTGGACATTTTCACGCTAATGGTTGTTAGCAGTAGTGCTCATTTGATTAGATATTGACCCATTTTTATCGTTGGAGTAGTGCATGCCTAGTGTGGTTATTGTACACCTCTAAAAAAGAGGTGTACAATTATTCTTGATCCAAGACCATAGATGGCCAAAGCCTGGCTTGGATAAAAGCAATATCCCTCACACGCTTGATGTCAAATCTAATGAAAACCAAATGAAGTGTCAGGATTGTCCAGTAATAATGACTCAGACATTTTTTAATCTTTTGTCTTCACAACAGGAATAAATGCCTGTTAATCTCAGACGCTTTTACAACTAGCATAGTCACGGATAAACGGAGAGAACCCCCCTACACTTTGACACATCAAAAGTGTAAACAAAAACCGAAAACAACAACCGAATGGCAAGAACTCTATCCAGGAGCAACCCAAAGACTCCATCTTAGAGGCAACAAAACAATTAAGTTTATACCCATTTTAATCCTTACACCTCCAATATAAAAAACATTAGATTTGTTAACACTTCTTTATCTGGATTAAGTGAGTGGTCTGATGCAAGGAGGGTTTTATTTGATGGGCCAAAGATAATACTGCTAATCTAGTTATCTTACACAGTGACGTAGGAGAACTGTCCACAGAACTGCTGCTGGATGATGTTCTGCAGGCTGGGGTTCTTCTGTTTGGACAGGGTGTCCTCTAGCAGCGATAGGAAGAGTTTGGAGAACTCCTGGGCATCCTGTAAAAGAAAGAAGAAAACCACAAAAAAGCAAGGATGGGTTGAGATACAAGAAAAAATACTTTCATTTTGATCAAGCTAAGACTTATCTTGTCACAGCCTGGCTTTACAGTATAGAATTTACCTGCTGTTGTCCTGTATCCAACCCAAGTGCTTTGACCAGCCCCGAGGGGTCAATGTACCTTCTGTTACTGTTCTGCAGCAGTGCAAACAGGTACTGCAAGTGCTCACAGATAGTCTGAGGCTCATAGTCTGAGAAAAAAACAGAATTATTTTATCAAATGAAATGACATGGTATGCCAAGTATTTGAAAAACAGTTACGTTTTGGGTGGATTATCCATGTCAAACTGCATTTTCCAGTTACAAACAAAAGTGTATCTAGTGGCCAGACCTAGGATAAAACAATCACGTTAGAAGACAAGCATCAAATATGATGCTATTGATTAACCCCCCCCCCACCACCACCACCACCACCACCCCTAAAATCTACCTACCTACAGGTACAAATACACTTAACTGAACCCCTTTAAGCAAATACGCATAATTGTCCAATAATACCACCGCTGACAGCAATTGAACACACAGTAAATTCTTTGAATGTGAACGTTTCTAATATTTGTTGATTACATATATGAGCTTTTACCTGAGTCCATGTTGTGCTCCTCAGCCCGGGCATTCTGACAAAGATAAAGGGTCTTGCGGAGCTCCAGGTTGTGGAACCACACCTGCAAGAAGGTGTTGACGTAGCATGTGGCACCTAGGTTGGTCAGTCCCACAAAGGTGTTCTGACAGAACAATGGACAGAGAGGAAACAAGACAAACATCAATATTCAAATTGGAAGGTGATTGTGAGTTTGTTCTAAAGTGTGAACCTTTTCATCGCAAATTAAGATACCTTATCTCTACGCTCTGAGTTGGGGTCATCAATGTTGTGGAAAGTATTTTCATCAATCTCCCCCAACCAGGCATGTTCACCAATGCCCACAAGGCAATTAGGGTTTCCTTTACAATTCCGCCTGTATAAGAGGAAAGTCAGGTCACGCAATTCCTACATCTTGCACATATCTGGGGTTCGTGACTGAAATATAACAATAAAGCAACGCACTTAGACATAGAATAACTATTTACAGTCTGCCACATCTATTAGCATATCTCGATGTAGCCATAAACGGACATTTTAGTAAGCTAGCTCTAGCTAGCTGATAGTGGCATGTTAGTTGAATTTGTAAATTGTCAGAGCTGGAGATGAATATTGCAGAGTGATAACGTGTGAGCGCTATACCTGCAAGTACCTCTCTTACACGCCGGTACACCGATCCGGTACGCCAGCTCAATGTGCTCCCGTTTAATGTCCTCCGGTCTCACCGATTCGACCCAGCGCCAGGCTGCCTTCTCTAGCTGCAAGCGCGGTGCCATTCTGCAAGAGACAGGACGCAAAAATGAGTCCTTTGGCTAGTAGAGGTCGAGGCTGCTGCGGCCTAGATAACCCTAACTAGCCAATATGGCATAGGATATATCACTAGTCATTGTTGGTACTCGTAAACGTTACCTTACTTTATCTTAACGTTATCGGACCTTAGCTGGCTAGCAAATCTCAAATTGCAGTTTTTCATGTCACATGCGTTTTTGCTGTTCGGATTTGGAACCTTCGAAAAGCACGATTTAGATTATTTAGATTACTATTAAAATCTATCTGACGAGTCGCTAGCTACAGTGCTTGCTAACGCTAGCTAGAAGTCGCAATGCTAAGTGGCCAGACGTTTTTTTCCATAACAAGCTAGCAACAACAGCAACAGACAAGTGCGTAGCTAGCTACTGTAGCGTTCAAGCTATAGCTAGCAAGCTAACAAGCTAACATTCATTAGCAAAATCATTACATAGAATTATTTTGAACGAAATGTTTATTCGAACCTTTTGTGCGTGTATCACAAACTTCTGAATGTGCAGCTGCTTCAGTAAAATAGTTTTTATTTATTTTTTACATTTTATTTACAATTTGTTTTAGATTTAGCGCCCTTGCGTCAGATTTTAAATAAATATTTCCTCCTTCAGTTTCAAAGCTACGCGGCGTGACGTACGGGTTTTCCTTGGCGTACAACACGTCTTTCCTGCCGGCTGTGCTTGTTGCACGTAAAAGCGCACACATTTGTGATTGGTTCAGTTGTATCTCCACCAATGATACGTGAATGCGCACTGACAATAGCGCTAACCAACCTTTATTAAATTATTCTACCACCAAGAAGATAATTACAGTTTAGTCTGACTAAGATGCGCTTCTCGCCGCCCTACTCAGCCAGTATTTCTAACATCTTACATTTACAGCATCTTCATCTAATTCAAAATATAAAACAGTACATGGTTTTGTTCTCATTTGTGCAGGTCAGACTATTGGCAGAATAATGAGTTCCGACTAAATGTGTTAAAATTATTTTAAACCCATACATTTATGAAATTATATTGTTTAGCTTGTTTGTTGATTCTTAAATCCTGTCAGAAAACAGCTTACATTTACTGTCAATAAATCTGGTGACGGTGCGGAAAAGCCTCTATAGTTTCACTAAATCATTGCAGGGAACCTTTTAACAAGATTCTCCTGACCCATGACCTTGCTCACGGGTGTCATACTTAGGTCTGGTGTAAATTGTCAGGTCGGGTAATAACCTGTGCATCACTGTGAGGCAAATGTATGAATTAACTATTGTTTAACATGGCAATTTAGCTTTTTGGGCTGACTCAAAAAAGCAACCCCCCCTATAAGAGAGCATATAATGCCCCCCTGTGGAAACCTAATGCCCCCCCCCCCCCACCACCACCTGATTCATTCTGTAGCCGAGCCTGTGCAGTCCCTTCTTTTTCCCAAAAGCGCGAGACAAAGTATACCTATACTTTATATTCAAGAAGTATAAGGAAACAGATGGCTTGTCCCGCGTCCACCGGCCCATTTGAATGTGTTCTAGAGATTGAATGGAGGCGGATTGAGGGGCCGACTGCCCCTCCGTTGTCATGGGAATGACAGAACACGTAGATAGATTCATCAAAGAGGGGGTTAAAAGGAACAAAAGCCAGTATGATGAAGAGTAATTATCCTGAGAAGGGAATATTCCTTGCGCGTCGTCATCGTTGGCTTCTCTCGGGGCGCACAAGTCTTCGCATGGCCAGACAGTTTATTTAGCCAGATGATAACTTTTCACGTGTAGCAGAGATTTACACGGAAACAGACACACAGGTTTTGAAACATAACAGCTTTTTCGGGTGGGAGTCTTGAAGAATACAATTGGGAATACGTATAGACCTTGAGATGGAGATGGACAAAGAGAACCAATTTCAACGCCTGTCAAAATCGTTTGTTCTTCTCAGCTTAATGACACTCACGACCTGTGCTATTGAGACGGGTAAGGAGATGGAAGATCATTTTTTAAGATTGATTCCATGGCTGATTCATTTGCCAGCCACTTGTTGCCATTGGGCTGACGCACTGCCCCGTGCAAGTAATTTATTTGTGACTGCTGACGCTTCAATGCACTTGGAGCTATTGTCGTCTAGACCACCGATAACATGCTATTGTCTTCGCTTTAATAAAGCATATTTAGGTTTTTTTTCTTGCTGTGTACATGTAACCCTTTAAACCTTGATCTAGATAAACTAGAGGAGCGCGTATGGAACGGACAGTTATGTATTATCATAACGTAATTTAACGATAACGTCAGGATATACGCACACCTAACACGCTGTCTGCTATAGTTTACCTTAAATAAGCCCCGCTAAATATTTCAGGTCATTTTGAAAACGTATTTTTTCTTAGCCTTTGATTAGTTTAGGTTTGTTTACTTTTGGTGAGTCATTGACGGCTACACTATTGTGTTAATGTTTGTACCATGGGGCCAGTTGCCCTCTTCATCTCTCACTACGTGTGCAATCAGGAGCTGTTATCGTTTTTCAAATATTCATTTTATTTTGAAGACTGAAAACTTTAGGTTTAAAGTGTTTAAAATGTTATGTTTACATTACACACTCATTTTCTCAGTGTATGTTTCGTAAGGCAATTAAAACCTCAATGTTAGACAGCATTCCACAGTCTAACACAAATCTGACTAAATCACTGGAGAACCAATGTTATGCTGTTGTTTTTAACAATTATTGTGTGGCATTATGTCGACTTGCACTGGAACATTTCAGAAATGGCTGGTTTTCCTCCCCTTCTTGTGAACATTCCCGGAGGTCAGTGCAGGAGGATTGAGCAGTCGCCCCAGGAAACGGAGCTAATAAACTCAAGGGGTGGACATAAATCTCATTATTTGGCTTACTGCCAATATAGGGGAATGTGAGGGCAAATCATCTGGCTCCATCTTGCCCTCACAGACAATTTGTCAGTTGTTACATTGATGAGGATGATGATATAATTACTATTTCTCAGACCCTAACGCTTGATGAAAATATAAGCATGTACCCATTTGAGAACATAGTATCTCTTTTAACCCTTGTGTTATCTTCGGGTCGTTCTGACCCATCAGTCATTGTGACCCACCGTCGTATTGCGACAACTTTACCGCATACAAAAACAAAGTGAAGCATTTTCTTTTAACCGTTGGGCTGTCTCAGACCCCCCACATTGCGAAGGTTAAAAGAAAATTATTTTTATTTGTTTTTGTATTGGGTAAAATTGGGTAAACACAACAATGGTTCGTAATGAACCTTTGGGTCATGTGACCCGAAGGCAGCACGAGGGTTAAGTTTATACATTTTTTATTAAAATGAAGCGTGTCCTACGTAGACTACAAGAAAAACTGTGTCCGCCATATGTGGTCAATTGAAATATATTCCCATTTGACAGTCCCCCTATTTGTTTCTTGTAGTGAATGTAGTGGACTTCTGTGGACAGATCATCCGGGGAGATGGTATGATTGTGAACTCACACCTGGAGTCCAAGAAGTACTACTTTGTCACCATGGGCACAGACTGCCATCTAACCATGCAAGCAGCGTCTCCCAAGGACAAGGTCCAGTTCCATTTCCGTTTCTTCCTGGTTTACAGTCTGCTGCGCGTTGCACCCCTCAGCCCAGCCCCACTCTTTCCAGAGTCCCCTCGAGGCTCCTCCGCACTCGCTCCACGTTTGGAGCCCACACCAGGGGAGGGTCCAGGCGACCCATGCCACGCAGGATCCTACATCCAGTTCCATGACGGGCGGGATAAGAGCTCGCCTACCATTGGGCCACCATTATGTGGGAAGAGTCCACCGAGACCCGTGCTCTCCACGGGCAACTATCTGACCCTGCGCCTGGTGACCCGGGGTACGCAGCCCAGAGTGGACTTTGTGGGAGACTTCACTTCCTTTAGACTGGGTGAGAGATGAAGGCATGGTTGACTGTAGTCTTAAACTTTTGTTGCTGTCGTGTCAAATACCACTGTTGCATAAGAGTTGTGTTGGAGTGTATAGTCAGGGCCTGAAGGTAGTAAACTGTTAAGTAGCATTTCCTTTTAAATTAGTTAGTTAGTTAATTAGTTCATTACTCACTCAGATGCATTGTTCCTTGTCTATCTGTAGGTTTTAACCAATCAGAGTGCAGTGGGGAGCCTTACTTCTCATGCCGGAATGGGAAGTGTATCCCCATGAGTCTGGTCTGTGATGACAAGGGAATCGACAACTGTGGGGATGGAAGTGACTTGGAAGACCACCTGCCCACAGGATGCAATTCAGGTGGTCCACAGGGATAAGTATGGGAGTCAGGTGGCTGAGCGGTTAGGGAAGCGGGCTAGTAATCTGAAGGTTGCCAGTTCGATTCCCGGCCGTGCCAAATGACGTTGTGTCCTTGGGCAAGGCACTTCACCCTACTTGCCTCGGGGAGAATGTCCCTGTACTTACTGTAAGTTGTTCTGGATAAGAGCGTCTGCTAAATGACTAAATGTAAGTTGAGCACAAGTTGCAATATAAATTCCAATGACCAATAGAACTGAACCTCTCCCGTTCCCTTCTCAGCAGGCCAGTTGTCTCCAGTGCAACCCCCATCCCCAGTTGTAACTGTTCCGCCACCACCTATCTTCAACCCGCCCACTGTGGCAGTATCTACTCACAGGAACTGTGGTACACCAGACAGCATACCCAATCATGACTCTGTGACAGGTGAATGGCCGGTTCAATTTTCATAGCCCACTGTTTTGTGTTAGTTCTTGGTAAGCAAGGATGAAGCTGGAGAAAGGGGAACGTTAGTATCTGAAAACTATTTTGTGGGTACAAATAAACTAGAGGCCCATTCAAATGCAAAGCACAGCTATCTATGACAGAGGACATAAAGCTAACTGTGGTGCTCATAGTTGTTCATTTAATGTTGGCACTTGTCGTAAACCCATAAACTGTGATGGATACTCAGTGGTGAATGTGGTCCTTTGAGTGACCTGTCACTATTGTTTCTTTTCCTCTCAGTCAAGGTGCAAATAGATACGTTAGTGACTGGCTGTTAGCCTTGGATTTCTTTTGTCTGTGCCAAGCCAATAAGATACCCGGTCAGGAAAAAAACTAGAAACTAGATGACTATGGAAATTGTCAGTCATTTATAAACCTGATCCACTTTGAATAGGCCACTTTTAGCCTCAATTCTAAGGCTGGTTGAGGTAGATTTGTAAATTGATGAGCATGTTTTTGTTGAAAAGACAAAACAAAAGCTAAAGGGACAGATCAATTTAGAAAGATCTGCAACCCTTCAACTTGTAGGCAGACAAACAGACAAACAGTGTGTTCTTATATCACACCTCTTTTATCATATTTCACAAATATGCCCAGTATACAGTTATAATGCAATACATGATATTTCTATGATTGACTACTCACAGACTTCCTTTACCTTTCCCCAGACTCCCCTTCCCATGTGTCTCTGCTGGCCCTTTACATCGTCCTGGGTGTGATAGCTGGTGGGTTGCTCCTTTGTTGGTGCTGCTGGTCACCTGGCTGGTTTCTCTGGAGGGTTAGTGTCTGTCGCTTCTTGCCATGCTGCAACTCCACTTGTGCCTCCTGTCACCTGTGCGCCCGCAGCTGTGCCCACAAAAAGGATCACCGCCCGGCTAAAGTTACCCCACAAGGACCAATCAACAGCACTGCCATGGGAGTGCTCACCTCAGCCATGGCTAATGCTAATGCCAATGCTAATGCTAACACTGTGGCAGTGTAGCATAGCATGGCTAGCTACAGTGGTTTGGAGATGAACATGCTAATCCTAAATCCAGACTGCGTGGAGGTAGCATCGGCTACAACAATGTAGAGAGATGGAGGCCAAAGTGAATTGAATTGAATGTCTTAAACAGTGTGGTGTGGTTCAAACCTATGTCTTACTCTCCATCCTATTTTATGACTTTATAAGAACATGATGAGACTTATCTTTTCACTATGTCATAAAGAATGTTACAGTAGCTAGAAGGAACGATGCAGGGTACCATATGGGAAGAGTTACTGCGTAGTGAAACATTAGACATGTACTGTGCAGATACCAAATAAGTCTGTTTGACTTTTATATTGTTTTCAACTATTCTATATATTATAAAAAAATTAGGATTAGATTAGTTTTTGTAACTACAATACGTTTCAATAAGGGTTAGTGTTAGGTGTTAGGGTTTTCTGATGGTGACCTGGCCCAAAAAATCCAGGAAAATAAGCCCCCTGTTGTCTACAGCTGCTCTGATCTCCACTGATTCCCCCCAACTTTCCATCTCCTCCCAACTTACTGAAACTGACTTGTTGTTTCATTTCCCACATGAGCCCCTTTAGCAGTGGGGTCCCCCCCGGTGTGGGCCAGAAGGGAAATATTTCAGCAAAGTGGATCCTACTTTACCGCTATTGTTTTCACTTGGCTAGGTCATTGGTACAAGGGAAATCACACACATACAGTTCTCATGTCTTCCATACAAACGTTCATTAGGATCTTGATCGAGTAGCTAAATAACCTTTCCTGGTTTTCCATCTGTGGCTGTTGTGTAACCAGATTACACAGTACCCCGCCACTCTCTTTTGAGGGATTTTGAGCGGTGACCCCCTGGCTGCGTACAGGAATGCTGTTTCTACCCTCTGGGTTGCTGGGCTGCATAGCTGAGTATGCTCCCTCTTTCTATCTTGGTCTCTCTTGAACAAGAATGTGCACATAGATGCACTCACAAGCTTACTCACATGCGCCATACACACACACACACACACACTGGTCAAATCACCCGGATGCGCTATTTTGCGTCAAGTCCGGGATTGAGCAGGATGTATAAAGTGTTTTAACGCTGGGGTTTTGAAATAATTATGTATGGCATGGCAGTCAGCCCTTGTATCAGGGCCCAAATAGTCACTGCATTACGTGAAGAAAATATAAATCATAGTGAGTGAGAGTGAGATACAAGTCGGTTGTCAGTGATTTTAGTTCTTACTTCAGATTACTAGCACTAACTTGTGCGTCTGTTGCAAAGTGCATATTCAAAGACAAAGTTTGTATCAATCTGCAACACATGAATTGTTATCTCATTATTTGAATTTCAAAATTGATAAGTCATCACTTTGTGTACCATTTGATATTTGAATGTAAAAATCACAAAATAAAAAAGTTGATTACTTTTAATGGTTAAACCATTTTACATCAGTTTCTGTTGTTTAGCATTGTAATGGTTGGTCTATGGAAGAACAAAATATTATTTCAGAATATTATGTACATATCCTTTAATAGATAAAACAAGGAGGTAAAAAGTATTGGTAAAATATATACTTCTTAGATGGTTGATCACCAATGAGAGCCATGTTGACAATAGGAAGGGCTTGGCAAAGTCTCTCGAAGCCACTCACTATGTCTGTTGTCTCTGTAACCACCGGCAACCTTTCAGGTCAAATCTACCACTTTTTATAAAGAGAATTATCTAGCTTTGAGTCTATGCCTATACTTGTTTGTGTCTTTTTCAATCCATAAATTCAAAGAATATAAAAAAATACTTGACAATGGAATGCAGTCACAAGAATTTGTGGGTACTTGGGTAAAAGAAAGCGAGAGGAAACTGTACAAACTGTACATTCTCAAATACTATTATCTGTATTGTTGTCTGTTCTTGGTTATCCTGACATTTAGCATATTTAATGTCAGTGAGACTTAACATATGTATATAACATTAACATATGTAAAAACTAAAACAACAAAAAAGACACGTACACTAACAAACATATGAACGCAAACACACACAAACTATTTTTAGACTTATCTTACTACATGTGGAAGTTGATTTCTTGTTGTTTACTCAACATGTGTTTGCTACCCTATTTTGACACAATGGTTTAACATTGTCTGCTTGGTATCTCTGTGTCCCAAGCCTCCGGATGCTTCATCTATGACTGACTGAGCCATGGGTGCTGACCCTGTTAAACCAGGTCAGACATCACTCATCCGCTTTTGTGGTGTAAAGGTAAACACACAACCAAAGACAATGGTACTATATCTTTTGGTTGCAGGAAGAGAAGATAACTTAATTCTAGTCTTCCTAAACCATGAAATAGAAATGTTGAGGTGTGTACCAGGTCCCAAGTATAATGATCTGTAAAACACGAACATTTATACTGGGGCAATGTGTTGCTTAGGACAAGATCTACTCGTGATTTTTTTGTAACAGAATTCTCATTTGTATCCTTTTCAAAATAATGGATTTTTTTTTAGCAAACAGTAATTTAATAATAATAAAAAAACATTATACAAATAGCAATATTATATATAATAAAAATAAATATGGCCGGTAGCCTACGTGTAAAATTCTCAAAATTCTCTTTCTTATGCTATTATGATAACCAGTTCCATAAACAAACCATTTAGTTGTTCAAAACCAATTCACACACAATGCACACAGTTATTTATAGCTCACAACAATTGCAATGGTTTCCATTCATAAATAGTTATATCAACATTTGCCAAAAGTTGTAAATTGACCACAGTTACATTTTCAACTTTGCAGTTTCAGAATGAAGCCACATTATGTATTTACTTGCATAAAAAGCATGTCTGCATCATGCCTGCAGACACTGCAACATGCATTTTTAACTCTTGATTCTCCCAATCTGGATTCTCAAAAATCTCTCGTCTTTCTGTCTGCAAACTGGCACAGCCATTGCCCTCTGGATCAGAGCTCACAGAGTCTCTCTTCAAAGACAATATGGTGCTGTGGAGAGGAAGTAAAGGAAATCCAGTTTCCAGGAGGCCCTGGCTTTATACCACGCCCTGTTAATGGCCTGCATGGTCACAACATCAAAAATCGCACAGTGCCCGTGATGCAGTTGGTGATTAAGATGTCAGTGAAACACACAAATACAGATCACTTGAATTATAAATAGGGCACAGTGCCTGTGATGATGTAGGTTACACACAAAGATTTCTGGAATTATAGACTGATTGTGCAGTGCTCGTGATGCAGCTGGTGATGACAGTTCTTCTCATTGAGTTTGGTACCTATATTTCTCAGATCATAATTGAAATTCTCAGGCGTCTCTGAAGTGGGCAACTTGTTCAATCTCCACATCATCTACTGTAGTCTCTTACCACCACAAATATCTAGACATTCAGTCATAACAGAAGTCATAACATGTACAATGGTTGAGCCAGTTTTCATAATTGTAGGCCTAATTCACCATACAGCGCTTGCATGTACAGTTCTGCCTAAGAGGTGTTTGCTATGTTTACATAAACGTTTGTATTTTTTCCTTTGTGCGATGCAATGCATATTGTATTTGTTTACTTGTATTTTCTGTATCACATTGACATAAATACTATATTTGTACGAACATTGTTCCTGTCACTATATCCATGCCTCAAGAAAACGGCCATGGAGGCTCAAGTGGTAGGAATTGTGCCCATGTCCGTGATGCAGCTGGTGATAATAATGTCATAGCATATTTGCAATGTGCAGGCAGTTTTGACATCAGTAAACACGTTAATTTATGTAACAAAATTCACTGATCTATACTGAATGTATCCACTTTATGTTATTGTTCTGTTAGCTAGCCAGCATTTCATCCATAAAGAAAACCCATTGACAACATCTGATTTATATGCCAGCAGTCAGCACTGCTAACCTGGCCATGTCAGTTTTAAAAGCTTTGATTGAATGCATATTGTCTCAGAGGAGGGCTAGTTACCTTCAGGATAACCGTATGACCAATTTGGCATTAATTGCTTCAAACCATAACATAATCTTGATTGAGATATTGCATAGTTCCACAGATAAGACAAAAAAATCACGTCAGGTACAACATTGTAAATTGTCCCAGGTGCAGTCTGTGATACAAGACAGTGCTACAAATCTAAAATACAGTTGAGACAGTAATAATAATAATAATAAGACTTTATTTATATAGCACATTTCATACAAGAATTGCAGCTCAATGTGCTTTACATAAAATCAATAAAAACAACAATACAAGTGATAAAAGTAATAAAAATAAATACAAAATAAGAATACAAATTAAAATATAACTCAACAAAATACAAGCCGCAGTTTTTGCGGGAATCAAAACACATAAGCCGCAGTCTTTGAGGTATCTCGAATCCGTCTTAGACTCGAGCTGCCTTTGCAGTTTCCAAAACATATAACAACCCAGACTAGATGCAATAATAAAATGCAATAATAAAACAATAATAAAACTAATAAAAGTAGTAAAACCCTTCTGAGATAAAATTAGTTAAATGCTTTGGTAAAAAGATAGGTTAAGACAGTGACACAATTTTTTATTTTTTTGCTCTGTATGCCACCACAATGGATTTGAAATTAAACAAACACAATGTATTTGAAGTGCAGACTTTCAGCTTTAATTCAAGGGGTTGAACAAGAATATTGTATGAAACATCTAGGAATTAGAACCATTTGTATACACAGTTCCCCTTATTGTAGGGCCTCAAATGTAATTGGACAAATAACCATAATAATGTATAAAAGGTTAATTCTTAATACTTTGTCAAGAATCCTTTGCAGGCAATAACTGCTTTAAGTATGGAAGCCATGGACATCACCAGACGATGTCCTTTCTGATACTTTTCCAGGCCTTTACTGCAGCTGTCTTCAGTATGCATGCAGTATGCATGCTCGATTGGGTTGAGAGCAGATGAATCAACCTGGCTGCTTCTGTATTCTGTCTAATCAATGAACACTAGTGACCCAGTGCCATTGGAAGCCATTCATGCCCATGCCATCACACAGCGTCGTGTTTTACAGATGATGTGGTATGCTTTGGATCATGAGCCATTCCAAGCCTTCTCCATACTTTATTCTTACCATCATTCTGGTACAGGTTGATCTTAGTTTCATCTGTCCAAAAAATGCTGTTCCAGAACTGGACTGGCTTTCCCCCCCGCAAAGTCTAAACTTGCCGCTTATGAATGGTTTGCATCTTGTGGTGAACCCTCTGTATTTGCTCTTGTGAAGACTTCTCATTGTGGTAGACTTGCATAATGATATGCCTACCTCCTGGAGAGTGTTCTTCACTTGGCTGGAAGTTGTGATGTGTTTTTTCTTCACAATGGAAAGGATCCTGTGATCATCCACCACTGTCGTCTTCCGTGGACGTCCAAGCATGGACGTTCCTTGAAATTGGATGTGGATACCCTCAAATTAAAGATGAGAGATTGCATTTTAAGTCCATATTCATCGTTGAACTGTAACTTCAATATATTTTGGTAAACAGCCAAAATAAAAAGAATTGTGTCTGTCAGTGTCCAAATATATATGGACCTAACTGTATATCATGCAGAAAAGTACGGTGGCCGACATGTGCAAACGCGCTGCAAATTAAGAAAACACATGCAAATAGACAAAACACAAGCAAATTAAGAAAACGTCTTCATGAATTTCACAACACATGCGCAGCATTCAGCAAACGCGCTGCAAATACACACAACACAACCATACAACAGCTTGATTTTCGGCCCCACGGAGCGAGAGAGACATATGAGAAGTTTTTTTTGGAAATGGGACCAAAATCGAAGTTTCTCTTTTGAAAAACTGTAAAAGAGGAGGGCCGCATGTAAAAATGAAAACAACCTTTCTATGTCGCCTCTTTACTTCGATGTTGGTCCAAACTCTCTTTCGCTCCGTGGGGCCGAAAATCAAGCTGTTCCATTTAGAGGCCTGGAAAACTTCCGTTGTGAAAACTGGATGCAGCGTTTTTGGTTTGCGTGCTTTCGTTTTTTGCAACGCGTTTATGTATTTGCAGCGTTTTTGTTTTGCGTGCTTTCGTTTTTGCAACGCGTTTATGTATTTGCAGCGTTTTTGGTTTGCGTGCTTTCGTTTTTTGCAACGCGTTTATGTATTTGCAGCGTTTTTGGTTTGCGTGCTTTCGTTTTTGCAACGCGTTTATATATTTGCATCGTTTTTGGTTTGCGTGCTTTCGTTTTTGCAACACGTTTATGTATTTGGTTGTGTTGTGTGTATTTGCAGCGCGTTTGCTGAATGCTGCGCATGTGTTGTGAAATTCATGAAGATGTTTTCTTAATTTGTTTGTGTTTTGTCTATTTGCACGTGTTTTCTTAATTTGCAGCGCGTTTGCACATGTCGGCCACCGTAGAAAAGAGATTCAAAGATACCATGAGAAGGAAGGTACATAAGTGCTAAGTAAGTGGCTTCAGGTCACGTGCTTAATGTAGGAGTTTGAAGATGTGCTCAGTTGAACAGAGAGAACAAGTGTCATTCTGGCTGTCCTTCACATGGGAAAACAATGATTGCGTGTCCTCCAGGATTCCCTTTCATGCAAGAAATTATGATGATGTGCCCTCTAGAGGAAGAACATTTCATGACATGTCTTCATGAGTGCTGTTCTGTGTAGAAAATGTGATGCAGTGCCCTCTAAGATTCCCTTTCATTGGTCTAAACATGACATTCCATATTAGTGCCCTTCCCTCCAATGGAAAAAGACTGTCATTATGAAGTGCTGTCTATGCTGCTCCTACATGACGTGTCCCAAAGGGTGCACTTGCCAGTAGAGAAAATGGGATGCAGTGCTGCATAGGGTCCTCTTACTGGTGAGAAAAAACATGAAGTGCCCAATTAGGTGCTCATCTAATGGAGAAGAGCTCCTTAAGTGGATAAAATGTGATGCAGTGCTGTAAAGGGTGTCCCTACATGTGTGAGAATGTGGGTAAGTGTCCTAAAGGATACCCCACCAGTGGAGAAAATGTGATGTGGTGCCATGCAAGTGGCATACAATGGACTAAACTTGAGGTTTCCTACAGGTGCTTTGCTGATGAAAAAGCTCATGAAGTGCCCTCTTAGATGCCCTTCCAAGTGAGAAAACATGTTGAAGTGCCTTGCAATAGAGAGAAAACAATGCCAGTGAAGAAAATGTGATTCAGTGCCCTATAGACTTTTGACTCAAATTTGACGGCCTAGAAGGACAGTTGCACATCTCTCTAAAGAGCAGGGGAGAACATTTTTAAAGGAACCTATATTCTTTACCATGGGGCCCCACCAGCACAACAATGAATTAGTATTTTATTTTCCTTTATTGTGTCACATTTGACAACCAAATTTAATTTGTTAAACTATCAAATACAGTTAACCTAATATAATATAACCTAACCTAAAGGGTACATGTATTGAAAAAAAGGGACTGTGCAGATACTAGCCTAATTTATCGACCCCCTTGCAAAAACACTAGTGTTGTCACAGGACTCACTTAAGGAAAGCATACCCTAGAGGGAACATTGTAGGGGAAATTGTAGGGCCTGTCGTTTATCCCAGGGCACCTATATTGCTCCAAATCACATTTAAAGATCCTGTAAAGTGGACCTGGAAACGAGTTTTAAGTTTGCCACACCACAGAATAATGTGTTATTAACTACCCAAATTCTAATGAAAAAATAACACCGACAAGTATGTTAAATTAGGCTTTGAAATCGTGAAAAAATCAGCAGTCTTCTCTGCTTGAGACTGGGGGGGCGTGTCGCCTGAAGGAGCTGAAGCTCCGCCCCTCGCTGCCTAGTGCCTACCTCCGACCCAGATAATGGACGCTATGTCAATGAGTGAAACATACAGATGCATATAAATGAAATGTTCCCCTGAGCTGTAACAGTAAAAATGGACACCAGAGACAGCAGACAGTGAGCTCTCCAACTAGGCTACTTCTAACACATTAGCTACCATTTCACCAAAATACCATAATTCTACACCGAGTAGCCTAATATCAATTTAGCAGTTTGCACTAACTCATAGCAGAGATACCTCTGGAAAAGTTATCTAGTATAATTATAACAAGCACACAGAACAGAGTGATGAACTGCTGGCAGCGGTGGATTGTCCAGGTGCGACCGGAGGAGGAACGACCGGGAGGGCGATGCTCGGTACGGCTCCGCGCTGCAAGAGAAGCCGTGTGTCCGCGAACCCCGTCTGTCTCTGGTCCATGTTAAAACTATCCGCTGTGAAATGGTCAGTGCAGAGGCGGCTGTTGGAGTTTATCCGAAGCTTTCCATGAGCGTGTTGCTCTTCACAAAATCTATCCACCTATTTTTCCTTTCATTATCAATAGGGAAGATGCAGTTGCGGGTGGTGGGAGACATCCTGAAGCTAGCTAGCTAGCTGATGGAGGCTACAATAACAGTACAGCAGGAGGAGCCATTCAGTGATCTGACGTAGATAGGGCGAAATGACGTAGATAGGGCATTTTTTGGCTCCGCCCATTAAAACCTGATCTGAAAACGGAAGAGAAACTGTTCTTCGGTTTAACTCCACATTTCAGTGTGACAAAGTTTTAGCGCTTTGCACATGCTTTCAGGAACTCATTTCACACGAATATAATGTACTTAGAAGCAAAACATGGAATTTACTTTACAGGATCTTTAATCCACTGGCAGGGCACATAATTGGGCACAATTTTTTCTCACCAGTAGGAGTACCCTATTCAGCACTGCATCACATTTTATCCACTGGTAATGGCACCCTTTGGGACACTGCCCCAAAGAGGCAGCATAAAAGGTATTTCATAACAATACACTTTTTCACTGGATACCCAGAGGGTACTTCCCCACATTTCCTTGCACATAGGGGCACCCTATAGGGCACTGCATTACAGTTTGTCCATTGTAAGGGAACCTATTAGGGTACTGCATCACATTTTCTACACTGGAAAGGGCACCCTAGAGAGCCCTTTATCAAATGTTCTTGCACTGGGCCACCATAGTAGCCCTTTATCATGTTTGATCTACCATTGGGGCATCCAAGAGGGAACTTTTGCTGCATTTTTGTCTAACATGGGGGCACCAGGGGGGGGGGTGCCGCCCCTGCCCCCCCTCTCCCCTCTTGAGTGTGTCACTGTCTATGACTAATACTTTATTTTCTTTTGCAAGAGTAGAATATCACAGATTGTATGGTTTAGGCTACTGCAGAATTGCGCCCTGGCACAGAAATGGTATCAGAATCAATTTGCCTGCCAAAACGGAGGGAATGTGCATGTCCCATTTCCCGCAGGAGTGCTTTAGCAACTGGTGGTATTAGGATTTGTGAAACGTTAGCCCCAGGAAGAAAAATGCTCCGGTCTCATCTAGTACTATTCAGATAGCCTAGCTTACCTTTTCATCATCTCTCCTTCCATAGCCTCGGCTTCACCTGTCCCAGCCTTGCTGACAGGTTTTTACTGAAACAGGTGCAGTCTGTCTGTGCAATAGCCAATGACAGGGAAGTCAAGTGGGGAGAAATCCTCAACATTGCATGACCTTTCACTTGCAGACGTTGCATTTGATTTTACAGACTCAGGCTACAGTGTTTTAGCATTGCTCTCCAGAATTTCTATTTTTAAATATAATCTAGCATTATTAACATAATTGGGTACGTCAGTGCCACTTACATTTCATTGACCACATAAATGATCATTCATGAGAAAATCCCCACCCACAACTTTTCACCAGAAAGAAGATTTAGGACAGTTACACTCTAAATATCCAATTGTTGGATATTTCTCAAACAGAAAGCTCACTTCATTACGTGCAACCTATTCCTTCAGCATGTTGAATAAAAATATTTCTTTATTAAGTTGCAAAAAGAGATCATACATTTACAGGATTGTCACGTAGCAACGTAACGTTCTTTGGCACCACTGTAGCAAATGTAACTTGGGAGACTGCACAGCAGCGACCCTGCTCTTTTTCGTCTATCAGCAAGACCTTCTAACCTTCCCTTCGTGGAGAAAAGTCGACAAGGGTCATTCAACTTTGCGTCAGGTCACACAAGGCAGCGTAGCGCAGCTCAGCAGTCAGACTCAAATAACGTTACAGTTGACTGTGTTTGCATTCGCTCTCGTCAAGCTTTTTCAGTAGCTTTTGACGCGCACCAATGAGTTATAAAAGCTGCGCAATGTGTTATAAAAGCTGCGCAATGTAACAGCGAAAGACACTGGGAACTTTAAGATGCGTGGAGGCGGTTGGCTGCGTTTCTCTGCACCACCGTCTCCTTCTGCTCCTTGGGTTGAGTGACCTCTTTGGCTACTCCCCCCTGTCTCCCAACTTCCAATTCTGTCTTTCTCTGTTGCTCCTCAGTCTCCAGCAACTTCTGCTCCCTGACCATCAGCTGTGCCAGCTCGGCATCTAATGGTTCGTTGAAGGAAAATAGTTTGCAAACCGTGTCCATAAGACCAAGGACTGTTCCCAGGGTAGCCACCACCGAGCCGATCAGGTACAACTTCAGCATACTTCGGTTAGGTTTCTGCCTTAGCATCTCCTTAGCAAAGGGGATGATTTCGTGTATGGTTTCCATTTCTGTCGAGAGACATCGAGTTATTGTTGTCGGTCCCTTTTTTACATATAGGCTACAGCAGATTATCTTTCAAAATATCGCTCAGTTTAATGACAAGTGACAAGCATTTCTATATTTAAATGCACTACCGTTCAAAGACTGCTACTTACTTGAATTGTGTTATTTAATCTGTTTCTTCTTGGAAGACTTGGGATATCCGAACCTTCGGCGAAGCTTGGTTTGGTCACAATGCGCACGGATGAAGGGGCGCTTCTCGCTTTTAAATGAAGCTTTACGGGTTGCCGCCCATTCTCTGACGTTTATTGAAAGAGAAGACAAACACGAGTCCCCCACGCACAAGTAAAGTCAAAATAAAGCCAAGATCAATTGAACGTGAGCTACGTGATGAATCCGCAGTTTGGTGAGGCGTGTTTGTGTGAGTGATGCGTTAAGAGCTGAAACAAAAGACCTTCGGGCAAACCAAATTATCGGTCTTTGACAGACATTCTATTAAGTGGATGACTGAAAATAGATAATTTCATTAAAACACCCATTTATTATGAATTAATTGTCGTCATCGGAAATTTGTGGACCTAAGTCATGTCAACTTGATAGCTTTCTAACATCCATTTGATCTATTGTAGTCCCCAATCTTGCTGGAAACAATAAATAGTTTGAACCAGACTCAAACCCAGTCTCCACTTCTGTCATGTATGACAGTCTGTGAACTCTGAGACAGACACACATAGTGACAAACAGTGACTAATGACAGCAGGATGGTACAGCTGATCACACAAGCCATTACAAATCATCCTATTCCTTTTCTAATATCCACCGCTTTAACTTAGACTTTCCCTAACTAATTTCAATATTTACAATGCCTCTGTAAATAGTAGGCCTACTGAAACATTATTGGGTGTGCTTTGCCTTCGGCAAGGGCACAACCTTTGTTCTCTCACATATATATTATTGGGTGTGCTTTGCCTTCGGCAAGGGCACAACCTTTGTTCTCTCACATATATATATTTGGGTGTGCTCAAGCCTTCGGCGAGAGCACAACCTTTGTTCTCTCACATATATATTATTGGGTGTGCTCAAGCCTTCGGCGAGAGCACAACCTTTGTTCTCTCACATATATATTATTATTATTATTATTTTTATTTCTTTTTGCCCCCCTAAAACTCAGTCAATATTTGGCCTACCTAGACAACCTAGGTGTCAAAAGTTTCGTCTTGGTAGCGATTGAGTTGCTTCTATTGGGATTTACGTTCCGTTGCATGGTTTAGGGTGAAGTTAAGTTTTTGTGGCGAAAAGTGAAGCTAACGGTGGCTAATTTGCTAGCCACAATCACTGACGTTACTAACGTCACTACGTCACTAACGTCACGAAAACACGCGTGACTACCTTTGGCAGGACATTCGTTTCGTATCTGTTAACTTGGGGGATAGCTAGGCTAACTATAGCTTTACTGCAAGGCAGCTGCAGAAACGCCACAAGCAAAGAGGCCAGGGTGATAACTATTTACTCATTTTACTTTGTGATATGACACACAATTGTGATGTGTAATGTAACTACAATATAAGCTGATATTATTAAGGAAGTACATCTACTTTCGGAAACAGTAGTCTACTATTTCACTGAAGTATTAGCATCATGACATTATAGCCTGTGTTGCCCGGGCAACACATACTACAGTGGTCTATGATGTATCTGTTTTCAATCGTTAAAATACACATTCCTCACATATACATTTTCGTTGTAGGATTTATTCTGACATTAGTAAACGATTTGTTGGTGAAATTACCATTACCTGTGGTTTCAAACCAGTGTAGCTAACTGCAACGCTGTACAGTAGTAGCTTACGCGAGACGCACTACAAAAACATCTACAGTACACAGCTGTTTAGGAAGTCAAACGGCGACAGAACATGTTTGGCACTCCCCTTACTTAAATCAAAAGTCTATGTAACTACTAACCTTAACTTCATTGCCACAGCCTAAACGTTGTCAATCTGTTCATGAAAATAATTAATTTCAGCCTAAACCATACAACGGAACGTTAAATCCAATTCAACCAACGCAATCGCTACCAAGACGAACACAGCAGTAGTCTAGTACTGTACCGTAGTAGTACAATTTACCGGGGCAGCTTCTCCACACAGGGCTATATCGCATTTTGCGTTGTTACTGACAATGGTCGCTACCAGTGAACTTTTTATGAATGAGCGATTTTCCACTAAATAAATGTCAAGCTTATTTACGTTTTGGGGGGCATATTTTCAGTTAGCAGATGGTACTGTTTGAATCGCGATTCCATCTTCTACTGCCGGGTAACGTCGTAGAATAATCTTCAAAGGGGGTTCTTTATTAATGAATGAATGCAATGAGTAGGCTACAAGCCTGAAAATATCACGAGAAGGGAAAAACTTAAAATGACGTTTAAGTCTTAGAGATTAGGTCAATTTTTACACCGGTCTGCCAAATGTATTCATTTTCATTCAACGATGAGGCTGCCTCTTGCAGGGGAAATGAGAAGACATCTATTTCATTCTACACTTCACTCGTATTTTCAGTTGTAAATGAGCAGCAATTTTTTTCTTTTAAATCTATTTAATCTTTAGAAATAATAACTATGCATTTTCATATAAAATATACAGAAATCAGTTGTAAAAATGTCATTCAAAAACGGACCCCTGTGCAACCGACGCAAGCAAGCACACCCTACAATTTCCCCAGAAATTGTACCCTCTCTAGTTATTATTATTATTATTTTTATTTCTTTTTGCCCCCCTAAAACTCAGTCAATATTTGGCCTACCTAGACAACCTAGGTGTCAAAAGTTTCGTCTTGGTAGCGATTGAGTTGCTTCTATTGGGATTTACGTTCCGTTGCATGGTTTAGGGTGAAGTTAAGTTTTTGTGGCGAAAAGTGAAGCTAACGGTGGCTAATTTGCTAGCCACAGTCACTGACGTTACTAACGTCACTACGTCACTAACGTCACGAAAACACGCGTGACTACCTTTGGCAGGACATTCGTTTCGTATCTGTTAACTTGGGGGATAGCTAGGCTAACTATAGCTTTACTGCAAGGCAGCTGCAGAAACGCCACAAGCAAAGAGGCCAGGGTGATAACTATTTACTCATTTTACTTTGTGATATGACACACAATTGTGATGTGTAATGTAACTACAATATAAGCTGATATTATTATGGAAGTACATCTACTTTCGGAAACGGTAGTCTACTATTTCACTGAAGTATTAGCATCACGACATTAGCCTCTGTTGCCCGGGCAACACATACTACAGTGGTCTATGATGCATCTGTTTTCAATCGTTAAAATAAACATTCCTCACAAATACATTTTCGTTGTAGGATTTATTATGACATTAGATTACAAGTAAACGATTTGTGGGTGAAATTATCATTCCCTGTGGTTTCAAACTAGTGTAGCTCACTGCAACGTTGTAGCCTACGCGAGACACTACAAAAACATCTACACAGCTGTTTAGGAAGTCAAATGGCGACAGAACATGTTCGGCACTCCCCTTACTTAAATCAAAAGTCTAACTACTAACCTGAACTTCATTGCCACAGCCTAAACTTTGTCAATCTGTTCATGAAAATAATTTATTTCAGCCTAAACCGTACAACGGAACGTTAAATCCAATTCAACCAACGCAATCGCTACCAAGAGGAACACAGCAGTAGTCTAGTACTGTACAGTAGTAGTACAATTTACGGGGGCAGCTTCTCCACACAGGGCTATATCGCATTTTGCGTTGTTACTGACAATGATCGCTACCAGTGAGTTTTTTATGAATGAGCGATTTTCCACTAAATAAATGTCAAGCTTATTTACGTTTTTGGGGGCATTTTTCAGTTAGCAGATGGTAATGTTTGAATCGCGATTCCATCTTCTACTGCCGGTAACGTCGTAGAATAATCTTCAAAGGGGGTTCTTTATTAATGAATAAATGCAATATGAGTAGGCTAAATGCCTGAAAATATCACGAGAAGGGAAAACTTAAAAGGACGTTTTAGTCATAGAGATTAGGTCAATTTTTACACCGGTCTGCCAAATTTATTCGTTTTGATTCAATGATGAGGCAGCCTCTTGCAGGGGAAATGAGAAGACATCTATTTCATTCTACACTTCACTCGTATTTTCAGTTGTAAATGAGCAGCAAAAAAAAATGCTTTTAAATCTATGTAATCTTTATAAATAAGTATGCATTTTTATATAAAATATACAGAAATATCAGTTGTAAAAATGTCATTCAAAAACGGACCCCTGTGCAACCGATGCAAGCAAGCACACCCTACAATTTCCCCAGAAATTGTACCCTCTCTAGTTTTGCATGTGATTTATGGCTTTTTGTCAGTAATAATATATTAAATTAAATTAAAATTGATCAGTGGCCATATTCACAAAACATCTTAAGCCTAAAAGTAGCTCCTAACTTGCTGATTCAGGAGAAACTCTTAAAAATAAAGAACCAGCTGCTAAATCTGTGAAAAGTTAGGGGTAGTAAATAGCTCCTAAAGGCCGATTTATACTACTCCGACTCCGTTACAGACAGACAGACGGACGTAGTTGGACGGATTCATTAAATTTATAATACTCCGAAGGCTGTGGGTGCTGAAAACAATTCACTGCCAGAAAAGAATAAGTGGCGCTGCACTGCGATGCTAGCTAGGTTATCGTAAAGTCGGAGCAAATTGACAAATTAGCCGTTTCATCAATAAAATAAGCACATTTTCAGCAACTACACTGCCCATTTCTCGTCACATACCCCGTGGCTGTGATTGGTCCGTATTAAGAACCGCTTGCATCAGGGGCGGGGGCGGGGTTGCCGTGACCAACAAGACGAACAGAATCCTTTGACCGCCATTGCTGTAAGTTTACAATTCATATTTCAGCTAAACATTACGTAAATCAGCATCTGAATTAAAATGTGACGAGAAATGGGCAGTGTAGTTGCTGAAAATGTGCTTATTTTATTGATGAAATGGCTAATTTGTAATTTTGCTCTGACTTTTCGATAACCTAGCTAGCATCGCAGTGCAGCGCCCCCTACTCTTCTGGCAGTGAATTGTTTTCAGCACCCACAGCCTTCGGAGTACTATAAATTCAACCAATCCGTCCGACTCCGTCCGTCCGTCTGTCCGTAAAGGCCAATTTATACTTCTCCGTTTTTACGGAGACGGACACAGGGAACGCCCTCTCCGATGAGGAACTCCCTCTCCGTGCCCTCTCCGAGCCCCTCGGAGAGCTCTACATGCACCTCCTGATTTTCCTGACTATCTGTCCGTCCGTCATTTTACGGATACCCCTTGGCTGTGATTGGTCCGTATTAAGAACCGCTTGCGTCAGGGGCGGGGGCGGGGTTGCCGTGACCAACAAGACGGAACATAATCCTTTGACCGCCATTGCTGTAAGTTTACAATTCATATTTCAGCTAAACAGTACATGCAAATCAGCATCTGAATTAAAATGTGACGAGAAATGGGCAGTGTAGTTGCTAAAAATGTGCTTATTTTATTGATGAAACGGCTCATTTGTAAATTTGCTCCGACTTTTCGATAACCTAGCTAGCATCGCAGTGCAGCGCCACCTACTCTTCTGGCAGTGAAGTGTTTTCAGCACCCACAGCCTTCGGAGTACTATAAATTCAACCAATCCGTCCGACTCCGTCCGTCCGTCTGTCCGTAACGGAAACGGAGAAGTATAATTCGGCCTTAACGGAGTCGGAGAAGTATAATTCGGTCTTTATCAGGAGGTGCACGTAGAGCTCTCCGAGAGGCTCGGAGAGGGCGTTCCACATCGGAGAGGGCGTTCTCTGTGTCCGTCTCCGTGAAAACGGAGTAGTATAAAGGCCGAATTATACTACTCCGACTCCGTTACGGACAGACGGACGGAGTCGGACGGATGAGTTGAGTTGATGCGCCGATGGGCCGCAGATGTGATTAGTTAACAGGGTAGATGGAGTGTGTGGACAGGAATGCTGGACCCTGACTGTAATTGAAAACAAAAGGGACAGACAGACAAAGAACAGACAGAAAACGAAAAGGGCAGGTCCAGCCCAGGGACATGACAAAACGCATCATGTACTACTGTGGGATTGGTCACTGGTGTGCAGCAGTCAACACACAGACATAAGCACCTCCCCCCACACACACACACACACACACATACTTTCCCCCCGCATTTCTGACCTTCCAAAAGTCTGTGTTCAACCACATCTTTGGCCACATTTTAGCCGACTATACTGTTGAAAGCTCGCTAGTTGTAATGTCTTCTATCTCACTGACCATCTCACCTCAGGATGACCCACTGACACCTTCAGGGTCCATGTGAAATGGTGAGTTGTCATCAGGAGTCCACTGCTATGAATATGTCCAGATATGACCTCTCTGGTGAACAGCTTAGCTGACAGGGCTGAACTTTGCTTTACCATCTTGAGCTGAAGGAAGAATTGCTTACCATAAGCTAAATACAATATTGTTTCATATGGTAACCATCTTCTCAAAATACAACTCAGAGTTTCATTTGAATAAAGAAAAGATCAATAAAGAAAAATGTCTGGATTTTTCTAAACCGGATTAAACAAGGTTACAATATGGCTATAAATTTGACTAATCATTTGGACTTGTTTGAGAGTTATGACTATGAATTTGAAGAGAACAAAAGAAAATACTTTTTAATGCAATGAAAAGCTGTAGAACTTGCTCTTCTTATGGTCTTTCAACTGGTCTGCAAAGCAGAAGCAGGACAAAAAGTAACATTTTCAGTAAGCACAAAGAGGTTTTGTCTGCAGCAATGTGATCTGTGTTGCATAGTGATGCACCAGGATACACCATATATAATCTGAACTGGAAGCATATTGAAAGTAGATATAAAAAGTTTTTTACTCTCCACACAGTGGTATGGGTGGTGTCTGCGCCGCGCCAGTGCTCAACCAAGCCCCCACTCCACTAACCCTGCGAGCACAAGGACCCTGGAGGTGAAGGAGACACCTGGCACTAATCACTCCAGATTAGCTCCTCCGTGGCGAGGACCACCTGTATTCTGAATCCACCAAAGAGATGTATATTCATTAGAGCCCGACCGATTTATCGGCGGGCCGATATTATCGGCCAATATTAGGCATTTTCCAAACTAGCAGTATCGGCATTTATAATGGCCGATAAATGAATATATAATTATACATATTTTTTACTGACAAAACACCTTTCAACCATGTTATGAGTGTTGGTGTTGCATAGTTTGTCCACCAGATGGCACTATTCCGCCGATATATCGGCCGATATATCGGAATATCAGATTTTTTATATAACATAGTTATATTTTTTAGATGAGTTTATATGAGTTTCAAAATTAACCCTAGGTTTCAAACCAGGGGGGTATTCGTCGTAGCTTGCTAAGCGGTTTAGCGAGCTAATTTTCAGGCTAAGATAAAAAACGCCCCTCTTTTTGGTTCGTGGAAGCAACTTTCGATAAATCACCATAGTAACATATCAATTAGCACTAACCTGCTCCAGAGCAGGCTAACGTAAGTGTAGCTGGATAAGCTTGCCACACCCCCGGAAAATAACATGGCAGCTCCCTTTTTGAGAGACCCAGTTGACCAAGGAGCTATATTTTAGTTCGATTAGCTTTCCATACCAATAGAGTTCTTCGCGATTGCCAAGATCCTTTATTTCACACGGATGAGTTCTTGTTTGAGCGATATCGATTTAGCGGACAGGACTCATTTATTTGCAAGACCTTCTCGGGCCGTACATTGCAAATATCACACGCCGCAGCAAGCTTTATGCTTTATTATGAGCTTATGCTGCTGTATGTGAATATGTAACGCTATGTTTTACGAAATGTCTTGTCTTATCTGTTGTGCCTGTGCTTTTTATATGTTTCACTGTGGGAGAGTGGGAAAAGTCATCGATTCCTTTTTATGTCTTGACATGTAAAGAAATTGACAATAAACTTTAACTGTGCTTCAGACTCTGCATAGCCTTGAGTTTTTTTGCGTCAGGTATAGGCTAAATTTTTATACAGTATAGGCGATGCAGAAAACATTGGCAAAGCCGCAGCATGCGTTGCTGTAAGAAAAGTGTACTTGGCGCTTACAGCTGATGAATCAATTCATCATATTCCCTGGCCATGTCCCAGTCAATGAAATCAAAGAGGGATTTACACATAGGCCTACATGCATATACACATATATAGTACATGATATAAGCTCAGTAGCCTACATATATCCTCATAAGTGTCTATGAATTCGTATCAATTAGATACTCTTTGGCCTTGTTTTTATCTAGCCTACTTATTCTGAAAGAGTTGAGATCATTATTTTCGCTTGCAAGATCTCATTCGATTATTAATTTCCATTAAGCCTACTGCCAGCAGGCACATTTAAAGAAATGTGATCTGATTGGGGTAATGAGGCACTTAAGATGAGCCTATACATTTCCCCAGAACTTTCGCATTTATAGCTTATCGGCAATTTTTTGCTGCTTGTCTTGCTCTGGCAGCGGCAGTGTTTGACTTAGCCATGATAATATGCTTATTGTCTTCGTAGAGACAGACTCATTATAATAGTTTGCTCGGATGGCGAGAATAGCCTATCACCGCTCTCTCTTTCGTCTTTTCCGCTATCATACCGTTAGAAAATCACGGTTTTGGTGATCGACCTTTCCTGCCTTTTGAAGTAGGACGTGCACGTGCAATTTCCCTGATAAGTTTAGCCTGATTGAAATTAACCACATGATTTGGATGCGGATCAGCCGTTGACGAACCGATATTTGCTGTTCTCACTCATCTCGCTAATGTTAACGGGCTAAAGGGACAATTGATTAACTTAGCTTCAACCCTTACGACGAACGGGGCCCTGGCACTTGGTGTTAAGTGCCAGTGTTTTTAAATGTGCAGATAGTCTTTCTCTTTTGTTTTGTTTTTTTCACCAATAACTAATATCTCTGTTTTATCTTGGTTGAGCTGAAGAAAGTTATGTGACATCCATACAAGTATAGACATATACAAGTGATCAACAATTCCTTAAATATTTGCAATCAGTAATCTGTGGGCCCACTCAAGGCTATACTGCATGCTGCCCAGTCACCAAGGACCATTGGAACCCCTCTTCTCCACGGTCCATTGGTAACACCCTCTGAGCTTTACCCCGCACTGTCCCTAATGTCCCCAACACACTCTCCAAAGCTGCTTCGATTCCCGGCCGTGCCAAATGACGTTGTGTCCTTGGGCAAGGCACTTCCCCCTACTTGCCTCAGGGAGAATGTCCCTGTACTTACTGTAAGTCACTCTGGATAAGAGTGTCTGCTAAATGACTAAATGTAATGTAAATGTAGAATAAAACCCTCGGAAAAGTACAGTACAGCCTAGAGCAACAGTGATTGACCAACTGCCATAGTTAAGTTATTGATTGGCAGTGGAAGCCCATCAGACGAGACCACACCCGTCTGATGATGTGTGTGCGTGTGTGCTGCAACAGGTGAGTCAGAGAACACACCCTTGTCCTTAGTCAAATGCACAATGAAGAAAAACAAAACGGGACCTGAGGCTACGTTTAATTACACACAGGTGACGATCCACGTACCACCTATATGCCAACACAAGAGTACCCCCTCAGGGCACATGTGTTGGCCACACAAAGGTTGGCAACCTGGAACATGCCTTGAGGTTACACCTTCTGGGTTTATGTGTATGTGTGATTTTACTAGAGAATTCTTTTTAGCTCACCACCAAAATGTTAGTTTATTTATTTAAGAAGAAATCAGCAAGACTTGTGCAAGTTGTGTATTTATTGAAGTTGTGAATTTCTTTATATTTTAAGGGATAAAGTCAGAAGCCTGGCATAGCAACATGATGTGAAAAGTGTGGCATATTTCTTGACAAAGACTATCTCAGACACAGTTCTGTTTCATCAGAGGCTGCTACACAGTGAATGTACAGAAAGTGTGTGTGTGGGGTTTTGATTGTGTATCGCTCACTGTTTATTTGGTTGTGATTATATTGAGGTTTACTTTATGTCCAGAGGGATATAGAGTTAAGCCTTGCCATGGCTTGTGATGTTGGTGTGTGTGTATGTGTGTCATGTAGGGTGTGGCAGTGGAGTGGAGGTTGTCAGAGTTACCTTTTTGACACACACTGCATCATAGCGAAGAGGTGAGACAGTATTTAAAAGACAGACACACACATGTTGAAAGACTTACTGAACAGGACACAGAACTACAACTGGTGAGCTTTGAGAAGAATAAATACATACATTTGATGTGGTTATACATTGGATTTAAATGTTGTCTTCTCTTGTTTTGTCACTTTTCTTAAAGCTTTCGTAGCTTTTCTTGGTTTGGAGTATCTTGCCTTTCTGAAATATTCAGATTTTTGTGATTTTGCATTTGATGTTCACATATTCAATTTTTTATCTTTAGTAAGAATATTTATAAAGACGGGAGTAAATGAAGATTTGGATTGCACTCCATTTAGCAGGTATGTTTTCAATATTTATGCAAACTTATTTGATCTGTTTACAATATATTTATTTTCCTCTCTTCATGTATGAAATACTTTTTATTCAGTGTTTACTTGACTCATTTATTTCTTCATCCCTCCACTGTCCATACTTATGCTGTTATTTTAGTGCTTTTGTGAAGAATGTATGATGAAATACGATCTGTTGGACACTACCTATTTCTGAATGACAGGCAGGCAAGCAAACCAACAGTGGTCATCCCATATTTTGTACTGACCCCTCCCTCCCCCATAGCCCTGGCTGCAGTGGCGTATGCCCAGACAGACTGCTCCAGGGGGGCCTGCTACCCCCCTACAGGTGACCTGCTCCTGGGCCGTGGCCAGCTGCTCTACGCCTCCTCCACCTGCGGTCTGATGGGCAGTGAAGTCTTCTGCTCTCCCTTTCAACTGGTAGGTTTCTTCTTCTGCTATACGTGTGCATGCGTTTACTGGTATGTTCACACAGACACACATTCTTGTCCAGCTTGGCCGCTTGGTGGACAGTAGATCCATTAGGCATGGGTTGGCTGCTGACTGGCTTGGTTTATTGGTTGGCTGTCTCACTGGCTGTTTGTCTGGTTTACTAGTTTCCTGGCTGCCTGTCTGGTGTGTGAAATCGTCTAGGTTAAGTGCCAAAGACACCCAGGGCTGGACACATGTTGCAACTGTAGTCTTTGACCGCTGTCTGACAAAAAATGCTGAAGAAGAGCATCCAGATCAGATTTGCTGTGTTAAGAAGAAAATATATTGTCAACAGTGATTATACAAAACCAGAACATTTGCATAATCCAACCAAATCAAACAGATCTTTGATTAAGAAATGTCACACAATAATGGTCTTTACAGTATTAAATATTCTCCTTTGGGCATTTTAGATACATAAACAATATTATCCATAATACTACACAATGCTTACACTTTCCATAGTTTATGGACAAATGTTTCCTGTCAGTGTCACTCAGTTTATTTAACTTTTTACCTGAGCCACATCTCTGTCAGTCTGGGAGGGGCAAGGAAATGTTACACTGTTTGAAGAGACAAAAACTGTATGAGCATGTCTGAGACTAGACAGACACACCCACATTCCCTCACACACAGGCATGCTCGAGCACACACACCCACACAATGAATCTGAACATTCCCGTAGACCATCGAATACTTCCTGTTTGCCATGTCATCATATACCAGTCTGATCTTGTCTCACTCATTCCAAAGTAGTAGATATCTCATTCTAAATGGAGCCCAAAATGTCCATTTAACTTGTTCTTCACTCTATGATCAGACATTGTATACATGTGTATGAGAATTAATCATTTAGATCATAAGACCTAAGATAGAGCTACAGTGTGTGGGATTGATAACTGTGGTTCACTTTTTTTCTGTTAATGGTATTGGTTAAACTAAAGCGCTGAGATCATAAATCTCAGCATTTTTGTGTTTTGATAAGCCCACACGCATTTAGTGATTTAGCTGAGGGTGACAGTATACATCATTAATTATGTTTAATGTGGTAAATTTGGCCTGGGAGTGTCTAGACCAGGGGTCTCCAACCCTGTTCCTAGAGAGCTACCTGCCTGTTTTTGCTCCAACCAAAGTTTTTTTGACCTGATTCAACACTAGTTACCTGACCACCCAGTTAATTATTACAATCAGGTGTGCATTAGTGTTGTAGAAAAAGTCTACAGGTACACTACAGACTCACCAGGAACAGGGTTGGGACCCCTTGTCTCGACGATTGGTGTGTGTGTGTGTGTGTGCGTTTGCGCAAGTGTATGTGCTTATTTGAGCGTGAATCATGTCCGTAGGGTGGAGTTGTAAAGTCTGACACAGACTTTACTCAGCTCAAGTGAGACAGTGTGTGTGCGTGTGTGTAGGCCCATCTTTTTGTGGTCATACCCTGGCAGTCGTCACAGACCTACTGCCTTGTGGATTAGTCTAGGACAAGCAAGGCTGTATGTATGTGTGTGCATGCGTGTGTGTGTTTGAATGTCAATGTGTGTCATTTGGTCTAATGCATTTCCTACACTATACAGTATATTTAGTTTGGCCTTGGTTCCTAGTTTGGAAAAGACACTTAAGTCAGTTCCATTATTTTCAAACCTCTCACTGAATAAATACGGTATATGACAACGTTCTTTAGTTTAAATGTGCCAAGCTTCAGCTTGAAGTGGTGGAAGTTGAGCATTTGTTTTAAAAACAGGGTGACATAGTGACTGCCAGTCTGCCTCTGTGTTTGTGAGAAAAAAAATTTTTTTAGACAAAAGATAATCATGGTATTTTGTTGTTACATGATGTTAAATGAAAGACATACACGGTCCAGACTAGTTCAGTATACAAATTGCCACACACACTGCTGACCTTCTTTGACGGAAGGAACAGCTTGGAGATAGAGATAGAATAATTTCTTTGTTTTTGGTTTCTATAATGTAAGCATGTGTACAAGAGTAGATAATGCTCAACCTGTACATTTGAGAAAATCCACAAGTCCACACACTAAAATGTAAATGTGTGAGTCTTGAGAGATTGCAGAGGGATATAGGTAGAAGAACTGGAATGGGGAACATGAGAGGGGGGGGAGAGGGATCAAGGGAGAGTGCTGAGATTGGACAGTAGGACATTATTCGTTTGACAAAGTAAACCCAAAGAGGTTGAATTAACCACACAGTCAAACCTAACTTGCGCAACATTATCCTCTAACCTTGACCTGCCCATGGCAGTAGGAGAGTTGTTAGAGTTAGCCTGCTGCCAAAATGGCTTCCCCAAGAGGCCTCCTCTGGTCTCATGAAGGACCAATCCGAGAGTAGATAGGCAGGGCTGTTCCCGAATCCTATGAGACAGAGAGGCCTTTAGCCAATGAGAAGGTTTATCAGGGCCCATCCAACTACATTCTAGTCGGCTGTCCAAAACAATTTTATTTTCTAGTTTGTCTGTGGTTCTTAAAATTGTCTTCTAAACTTTATTTAGTATGTTCGATGATGTCTGCCTGAAATCGCCCTCAAGCCAACTGTCTCTAACCGGTAACAAACCAAATGGTTTTGTGTTTGTTACACATAACCATCCAGATGATAATGCGTTTGTTACACGTGTAATGTGTTTGTTACATATAACCATCTGGGATGTCGTCCTTGGAAACTGCAGGCACTTGGCAAAAATACTTGGCAGGTGATTGGATGAACCATCTGTCTATCATCCTCTATCACTGGCACACACACACAGACACACACATACACACACGCACAGTCTTTGTGGTTTATGGGCACTAACCAAATGGATGGACAGACAGACAGACAGACAACCATATTACTGTTCAACTTGTATCAGTATTATGTAAAACATGCCATTCTTCTTTGGTCACTTTTCCAGTGAGTGTAACTCCTGATGGTGACAGAGGACTAGATATTGGAAACAAAGGAGGTGATGGGGTATTGTCTAAACACTATTATTATGTAACAAATGGTACTGGAAATGGACGGTAAATTGCGCTAGCGCAAAAGTCGATGGAACTAGTTCAAATGGTTGGAATAGTTAAATGATTTTGGAAAGAGGCATTCCCCTTTTTTTGTCTCCACCAGTCTTATAAAAAAACATAGACACATTGTACAGCTGTCAAAAATCGGTACATCTTATGTTTTGTTATATCGTCTCGGCCAGTGGTTTTCAACTGGTTTAACCTTAGGAGCCACATTTGTCCTTAAGTCACGACCCAAATATAATTTCATTTCCAAACCATTATAATTAATTTCAGTTGAATGCGGGCGGCACCTTGTGAGCCTATGCACCTTTCAAACTAAAAGCGCACCATCGTAAGTTCGGTAACTTTTTAAAATAAAAGCACGTGTCTGCGATCCTCTCCACACCAGCTTGCGACCCACTTTTGGGTCGGGACCCACCAGTTGAAAAACACTGGTCTAGGCAATTTCATATGTACTGCCACAGCTCTTACGGCACTTCTCCCAACACTTCCTTCTAACTCTCCCATAACTTGATCAAGCGACTTCAAACCTCCTATGCTGAGGCAACATGAATAATATCAAATGACTGGAGTGTTAGCTTTTTGACAATTGAAAGGACTAAAGAGACTGCAAGGTCAGTGCAAGTGACACTGTGTACCTACATTGTTTCAGAAAAGATAGTGCAGCACATGATTTTATTCTTACAGAAACCCTTTTACAGTCAGTTCTTGGCCTTCTCGCTCAAAGAAGTTTTTTGTGGCTGTGTTTAGGTTTCATCTTGGGGCCCAATCATCTTGGGATGATTAATCAAATGTTGTACACTGTTATGCATATAATTTAACAACGGACATTTCTCCTTTCAATCATGCAGGCTTAGTCACATTACTTCATAAACCCACCGTACAATTTGATTAGAGCATAGACTTTACACAACACTGAAGATCACATAATTCCCTTTTCACAAATGCCAGCAAACATGAGGAAAATGCGATCAAGTCATTGATGTCAATGGGTAAGATTTGTAAAAGTATAGAAGACATGGATGGAAGATTATATGGTTTTGTATGTGTGTGGATGTCTGTGTGGTTTCTTGTAGACTTGACTTGAGTCAAAGATAAATGGAGAAATGAGTGGGGTTAGATAGTGTTGAAATAAAAGAAAGAAAGACACGATAAAAGGAAGGGAGAGGGTAGAAAATTACATGATACAGGGAGAGAGCGAAAGAGAGAGAGATAGAGTTTCCAGATGGACAGTAACCTTGGCCCTCATTGAAACAACCAGTGCAGCAATACTTTTTACCCACTGGGGAGAAGGCAGAAGCACAGTGTCCTCTGAGCAGAGGGGTCAGCAGGACTCAGACCATCCTAAACCTGCTGCTCCCCTCGGACACAAGCAGATGGAGGGGCAGAGAAAGGACGGGAAAAGGGGAGGGGGGAGTAAGGAGCAAGGAAAGGGGATTGGGGGAAAAGGGAAAATCTAGAAAATATGGAGGCAAGGAAATGCAGATGAATAGAACAGAGGTGGCAAGAAGGAAGAGAGGAGTTTGAAATGGGAAAGAAGAAGTAAGGAGTAAATATTGGAGCGATGACACTCCTCTATGTGTTTGTGTGTGTGGCACTGCCTCAATCCCTCTTCCAACTCAATACAAGTGACCAATGTACAATTCCATGTACGCACATGTGGATTTTGGCTAAAGATATGGGATCACTTTCAGATAATCAAACACATAGACACACACAATAGATAACCCAGACCTAAACATCCCAATGATTCTCTGCTGATCAGGTTTCATGTCACCAAGGTGATGGAGGTTGGCTAAATCCATATTCCACGATTGCATGACTGTGTAACACTGGGAATCCCCTCACTATGTGCTTAATGAATCATATGTCCAAACACAGGTCAAGCACACAGCACTGTAACACACACACATACAAGACACACACGTGATTTTGTGTTTTTGAAAGACTTAAAAGGAAGACTGATATTTCACTTGACTAAGGTAATCCGCATTGTGCTTTATATTTTTCTCTCTGCGATCTCTCTCAAACAAACACAAACCCATTAACTTTTATCTGTCACTCAATATCTCTGCTTTATTTGTGTGTCCAGTACAGTACAAGGTTGCCATATTATCAACTCTTCCTGTGCTAATGTCTTTCCATGAATATAATATAATGAATAGGCTAATGACTCTAATGACGTTGCTTATTCTCTCTTTTTCTTAGTGGAAAATGAAGTGCTGTCCATGTGACTCTCGCAACTCTTTGGGTAGTCTGGCCCACACTGTGCAGAACGTTTTGTCCACTGCAGGACCCAAACGCTGGTGGCAATCTAAGAAAGGTAAGAGAAAAGAGGATGAGGAATTCATTAGAGAGGGTAGGAGTGAATTATTAATGAATAATTAACTGATACTAACTAATCAACTACTCAAACTTTCTGTAGATGCAAACCCAGTAACGCTTCAGTTGGACCTTAAGAACCTTTTTCAGCTGGAGACCTTGGTTCTGACCTTCAAGGTAAAAGTAACTTCACAGAATGTATTGATACAATGTTGCCATTTTTCAGAAGTTTTTGGAAAAACCCTTGTCAACAGCAATATTAAATGGACTTACAAATTCTTGACCTTGTTTGGCTTGTGTTTAAAGGGTCCTCGTCCCAGCGCTCTTGTTGTGGAACGGACTTTAGATAACGGACAAACATGGCAACCGGCCCTCTACATGGCCAGCAACTGCCGTTCAGCATTTCCTGATGTCACCACTACAGCACCTCGCACATTGGACCAGACCTATTGCTACTCTATGTCTCCAGTGTCACCAAACCCCTACCAGGACCAGATGGTGAGGTGGTCACTACCTTTAGAGATTGGAACTACAACTCCTAAAAGATGTTGTGATTTTGTTATCTAAAAGATTAGCATTTTAAAAACATGTGTTTGTAGTTTTCTTCTGTGCATTTTATTGAGTGAAAACTTTTCCTCCAGATCCAGTTCAGTCCTTTGCGTCAGTTCTCTGCTGTTAGAGTTCCCAATTGGCAGAAGATCGAAGGTTAATAAGAAACCACTCACTCTTTATTGACATTCTTGTTGTCTAATCAAATGCCTTGCCTAGAAACTGACAGTAGTCTCCATCCACAGAGGTGTCTGGATTGACAGGACTAAGGGTTAGGTTGACAGAACTGGGGCCTGTGCCCCGTCTCCAAGGCCGAGCCGCAAGTCAGTTCTACGCCCTCAGTGAGATGAAGGTTATTGGCAGCTGCATGTGCCATGGCCATGCAAACCGCTGCCTACCAGATACCTCTTCCAACCAGCCACCCAGTATGCAGGTGTGTGTTTGTCTGTGTGTGTGGTAGGAACTCACAACGTGCGTATGTCTCTCTCTGTGTATGAATGCTTGTGTCACATGTAAACTTGTGAATGTGTGTGTTTACAGGTCAGTGCTCAGTGTGAGTGCCACCACAACACAGCAGGGTTGAACTGTGAGCGCTGTGCAGACCTCTACAACGACTTGCCTTGGAGACCAGCCGAAGAAGGAAACACCCACACCTGCAAACGTACGCAACACCTACCACAATCTCTCACTACCAAGACCTGAGATGGTTCTGGATACATTGTTATAATTAACCTGTAATGTGAGCATAAACTCTTAAACTTTTGATTCTTCTGCCTTATACTTTACCCTTCATTACCACCCCCTTCAGGATGCGAGTGTAACAACCATGCCCAACGCTGTCATTTTGACCGTGCTGTGTACGAGCTGAGTGGACGGAGGAGTGGTGGTGTGTGTGAGGGCTGTATGCACCAAACCACTGGACCAAAGTGTGACCGCTGTGCTCCAGGATACCAACCCAACCCCAGGAGCAGCATGGACCGCCCGGATGCCTGCATACGTAAGCAACCTGAACTATGCACACACATTTCAGCTTTCTTTTTAGTTTGAAAATTGATTGAATTGGATTATTTTGAAGAAACTGACTAACCTTCTGAATGTAAACCTACAAAATGTTCACACTGTGTCACACTGATTTTAGTTAATCCAGGGTATGGTGGACCTTTTTTGTTCACACAATTTCCTTGACCTGTTCTCCAGACCACCCAATATTTCTCTTCAGAAGATCTACCAGAGGATCACGTTTGCTTATTAGTTAGTTGATCTTCAAGACCAAGCTGTTACAATAACGTTCACAGACTTTCTGCGTTTTTTGAGGCTGCACCATTGCGATGCTGCCCTTGTTCTTGCACTGTTGCTTAAACAGTAGGAGTTAGACAGGGTAGTTGAACACAGGGATTCTTGAGGGTGTCAGTTTATTGCTGGGGCAATTCAGGTTCTTGACACTAAAGAGCTATTAGGCTTTATTTTCAGGGGGTTCTAATATTGGCCGACAACCAAAACTATTCCCCTATTTTACGGTTTAAAGAAATAAGGGGAAACTGAACAGTGTATTAATATGAACCAAATATGCTGGAATTACAGTTATTGGGTTAAATCAATGCAAGAATGGTCAAAGTAAGTTAAACGAAATAGATATTTAATAACATTGCAAATGAATTGAATCAATTACAAAGCAAACTTGTTTTAGGTTTTAAATCTAATCTTCATAGTGTGTGACAGATTTTGAGGCAGCACCCCTTGATTTGCTGCTGGTTAGGGCTAAATTACCCCACTAGCCCACAGGCCACTGACAGCCGGGGGTGTTACGTTTTTTTGCTGGGGGCGCTACTGTACAAGAGTGGGGACTTGTGAGTGACAGGTGTCTGGCACGCCCTCTTGATTTGTTGCCCATTTGGCCTAAATTCATTCAGCCCACACAGGCCGTTGACTTTTTGGCTAGCGGCAAGTGTAGAGCTAAGAATTCGCTTTTCTCGGATGTAATCATGCATTTGCTGCAGTGTGAACTATTGATTAATGGATAATAGCCTACACTTTTATAGCCCACACACCCAATATCACCACCAGCCGTCACTGGGTTCTTTGTGTTTGTTTGCAGGCAATGTTTCCCAATCACTGGTTATCATCTTAGTAAACTTAAAATGAAAGTTCCGTACTTCTGTGATGGTTTACAATTATATTTTGTGAACCATTATAGAATAATAAAAATAAGTGCAATACTTATTTTTTGTATATTATCAAAGATCCAAGAACAACTTCACATCATCCATTAAAATAACTGTATTTGCACTATTGACTTCCATTAGCAAAAAATATTATATCCTTTCATCTTCCAACCAAAAGAATCAGAAAGGATTTTCTGAATGCAATCTCACCATTCAGTTTACTAAATCTCAACACTATTGAAATCTAAGATACTCGAGGTGACATTTTTGTATTAATCAAACTATGAAACTGTACATTTTCTTCTTATATGAAACAGGGTGTCATTGCAGTACAGAGGGGGCGGAGAATGGCGGTCAGTGTGATGATACCAGAGGGTCTTGTCGTTGCAAGGCCAACGTGGAGGGACCACGCTGTGACCGCTGTAGGATGGGCTACTATGGTCTGACAGCATCAAACCCACTGGGCTGCACTAGTGGGTGACTTTTAAACTTTTGCATTTCAACAAAGCCTCACAAAGTATTATTTATTATCGTTGTTTAGAGAGATGTATGTAGTGTGTGTGGTGCTCATTTTTAGCATTTTTGTGAACACTTCTGCATGTCTCAGCCTAACCCTCTCTCTCCCTCTTTCTATCTCAGAATGCTCTTGCTCTATTGATGGCTCTCGGTTCACTGTGTGCGACCTCCTGACTGGGCAGTGTCCTTGCCGACCCAACTACCAAGGCTTGACCTGCACCTTGTGTTCCCAGGGTTACTGGAGCACCTCCTTATCTGGCGGCTGTGAGCCCTGTCGCTGTAGCCCCACAAACTCTCACGGCAACACTTGTAACGCAGTAAGCACTCAGTGTAACCCAACCTGTCACACAAACCCAATTCAATGAAACTTGTAGGGACATTTCACAGTTTTCAACATATTTTCTTAGAGGCGTTTATCACAATTTGTGAAACAATATGACTTTTGAGATATCATAAGTTTGTAAGCATTTAAACAATGCAGCTTGAAATAAATATGGACTCAATTACCGGTAGATATGTCAGTTGAATGTTGAAGGCTATGTAGCAAAAACCTGTTTTTCCCATTGTACAGTAACTGATGAAATAACTCTGTGGTGCATTTTGGCCATCCATTTGATTATTTTCTCTGTTTTCTCTAGGTAACTGGTCAGTGTGAGTGCAGATCAGGGTTCGGAGGAAGAACCTGTACAGAATGCCCCGACAACTCTTACGGAGACCCTCTCAGAGGCTGCAAACGTAATTGTCTCCTGTCCCATCTAGTCATAAACTGGTTTTTACCGGTCTTTATTCTAATATGAATCTGTAACACTCCTCCTTTCTTTCTTTTTTACCCCCCTTTCTTTCATTCCCTCTCTCCACAGCATGTGAATGTGCTGTTGGTGCAACGGTACATGGAGGGTGTGACAAGCATACAGGGGTCTGTCACTGTCGCCTGGGCATCACAGGTGTCCGCTGCGATGCCTGCAGCCGTGGTCACTGCAGTAGTTTCCCCACTTGTGATGTCTGCCCATCTTGCTTCTTCTCCATGGACGCCCAGCTCCAGAACCTCACCCTGGGGCTGATGAAGTTCTCCCACAACTTACCCTCTCTCACCGAAGTTACAGGCTCTTACAATGTGGGCCCACGTATTCAAACCCTGGAGACCCGGCTTATGCAGATACGTGACTCCCTGCCTCTCCCGCCTACTTCTGTCAGCCAGGTCAACCAAGCTCTTTTCCAGCTGAGCAAACTCAGGTGGGTGGACACCAGGTTGATGTTGATGTTGTTACAGTCACCTAACCTATTAACTTGACTCATTGTTTTATTTATTGGTGGTAATCCTCCAGAGACAAGATGATACAGGTGGATGGGAACTTGTTACCCCAGGATCGAGTGTCCAATCTGGGCTCGCAGCTAGATGATCTCCAGGCACTCCTGAACAGTCTCGGCCTGGAGTACAACATCACGAAAGACGCAGTCAGAAACGCAGTTAGCTCCAACCACGCAGGTAAGAAGGAGATAAATAGAAGGGGAGAGAAAGACATAAAGGAAGAGGGAAAGAAAGAGGAAGAGAGAGATACTTCTTTGGTAACCTGCAGTTGTAACATGGCTATTGGTTAAAACTGAACAGAAAGTAAAACGTTGGTCTGAAGTACTTAACCATAGAACTGACTGTCACAATCAATATAAACCTCAAAATCTACCCGTGTCTTGTCTACCAGGTGCTATTGCTGCCATAAAGAAGGCCTATGATGAATCAATGGATGCGGGAAAAAGTATTGGCGCCAGCAGTAAGACAGTCGAGCAGTCAACAGGGGTCAGAGGGGATGCTCTTGACCTTCAGAACCAGTTTCAACTGGCAAATATTAGAGACCTGGAAAAACTGAAAGACAAGTTGGCCACAAAGCCTAACCTCACTCCTGCAGCTAAACAGGTAACCTTGACCAGAAAGTTAAGTCATCACTTCTGTGAAGTCAATTACCTAATCAAAATGTATAGCATTTTTTATCCTCCCCCCACCCCACCCCCATCCCTTTAAGTAAAGTACTTTTTAAAACCTTCTGTCTGAATCATTGTTTATATTAGGGGAAGACTATCATCTCCACATAGTCAGTTTATTTAACCATGGTTTGTTTGA
Organism: Osmerus eperlanus; assembly: GCF_963692335.1. NCBI lineage: Eukaryota > Metazoa > Chordata > Actinopteri > Osmeriformes > Osmeridae > Osmerus > Osmerus eperlanus. The sequence continues at coordinate 4,399,424 of NC_085018.1, forward strand.
GTTGATTTGAATTTAGATTCACCATCCTCCGTTGTTAGGTCTGTGGCGGTGACCGCTCGGCCCCCTGCACCCCTCTACAGTGCGTGGGGCAGCTGTGCCCTGCTGAAGGAGCGCCCCCATGTGGCCGTGGGGAGACTTGTGTGGGAGCTCTGCCACTGGGGACCAGAGCTGTGAGTGATGCAGAGGAGGTAAAGAAGAGGTTGCAGCAACTCAGCAGGAAGATCACACAGACAGAGGCAAAGGTGAGTTAATGTCAGACACAGGCTAACATGTACCAGACATACATTAGCCAGGAGAATAGCTATACCTGTCAGCCTGTATATAGATTATAGTTTGTGAAGTATTATGGAGATACTTGATTGGAGATTTTTCTAGGGATTTTTAGAACAATTCAGACTATTAAAAGAAAGTTGTTTTTTTTAACATAATTCTGACTTGAGTGAGTGACAATTAAAACTATGTATATTTTAAGAGGAAAATTATCATGAATACCAGGGGTAAATTACATATACAATTTGTTTCACAAAATCCAAGCAATAATGTAAAAATTCTAATGATTTTAGGTTCTCTCCTGTTGACCATGTGATAATATTTGACTCCTCACATTTCCTGTTTCATAGATCCAGGAAACACAAGATATGGCCAATAAGGTGAGGAAGTCAACAGACGAGCTGACGAATCAGATGAGGAAGGCTCGGGACGACCTGGAAGGAGATCTCAGGGAAACACGTGACTTTGTGAAAGAGCTGAAGGACTTCCTGTCAGGTGAGTCATCGAAGCACCATTGAATATCTTTAGAAGATAGATGGATAGAATACACAAATGGATCATTATTGTCGATTAACAAAACACAGAACCTCTTTTACCTCCTTTTCTATTTCTACGCCTCGCTTCCCCTTCTGTTCCACAGACCCGACCTCCAACCTGACCCACATTCAGGAGGTGAGTGAGTGGATCTTGAACGCCAAGCTGCCCTTCAGCCTTGCCGATCTGAAGAAGAAGCTTCAGAAGTTGAAGGACCTGGCTGCAGGGCTACCAGACAGCACTTCCTTACTGGACCAGACCATGCCACAGCTAGACACAGCCAGACGGTTGCTAAAGGAGGCCCAGGATTCCAGGTGTGCTGCTATAACTCCTGTTAATGAAACTCTGGTCAAAAATGAGAGAAATTACAACTCATGATTACGTTTATTTTCTTTTGAGGATTAAAAAAACTTCTTAAAATACTAACTTGAAGGGATACTGACTCGGCTAAAAGTAAACTTCAGTTGGATGACTTGTCCCTTTTCACTAAGTAACACAGTTGCATGGTGTCTTACGTTGCTGAAAATCAGGGATGCAGCACTGGGGGTGAAGGATGAGGCTGACAGGTTGTTGGACGGCTTCCGTTCAGTGGAAGGCTCTCTCTCTGGCCTGGAGGACAAACTGCAAGGCAGCACGGACCTTTTAGAAAACCTACAGAACAACCTTGTTGAGGTAAGAAAGAGAGGGAGAGAAAGAGGTAGATGAAGGAGAGGCAGGTACGGCTGCTGGATGGATGCGTGGTTGTGGGCAATAGTGTACAAGTCGTTTTTGCAGACACTAGGTTCATTGGCAGCCCCAATGCAAACATTACATAATTGTCAATATCCATGCGCTGTTAAAAAAAATTGTTTCAGATTTTGTCACTTTTCCTTGCTAATTTTAAATGGACATTCCAATAAAGTGGAGTCGCAAAGCACCCCAGCTTTGTTGAATTTGAGCCCAATGACCCAAGTTCTTGGTCAATGGCATTTGCCAATAGGCAGAACAGAAGGAATGTTGGGAAACCTTTGGGGAAAAAGACGGCAGTAAAAGTTAGAAAATAGATTTGCATAGAATGTGTAACTATTTTGTGTAAAATAATAATTATTCAAACCACCAACAAGTTTAGTTTGTTATGTTCAAATATTCAACATAATGGATGAAAATAATAGTTCTTCTTTTACATACCTTTTCCTATTTATTCTCTATAACATCTCCCTCTTTCCATTCTTTCAATCCCTCTCCTCCCCAGGCTCAGGCTCAAATGGACCCAGCGGTTAAGGCCCTGGGAGAGGTGACTGCCCTGAACAATGGCATGAAGCCTCAACTAGAGGGGCTCAAGGCACTGCTGAACTCTGGAGGCCAATTGGCCCAGAATGCAACAGGAGAGGCTGGGAAAGCCAAGAGAGAAGCAGATGCTGCAGCTGAGGTAATTGTGTACACTTTAATTTCAGAGTTTTACATGAATATGTGTGACGGCCTGGGGAAACTGAATACCTTTCTGGGTATTATACATATTTGGAAACTACAAACTCTCCTGAATACAAATATGTTTAAACCACTCAGATATCTTTATCACAACTGAAGTTACATCATTTTAAAGTTGACCTGTGTCAAAAAGTGATAAGGGAGAAAACTGCATTCAAAGATTCCACTCCGTTTCATTCTAGTTTACTGTGGCGAATATGGAAAGGAAATCCTTTTGTTCGTAATCACGTTGAGAATGTAAATGTCAGTTTAACTATAGGCTACATTAATAACTTCTCAGCAAGTTATTTTTAAGTTTTACAGCCTGACTTAATTGATCAGTTGTTTGGGGCTGCTGCAGCACTCAAAAGAGCAGGCAAACTGAGCATTTGATTTGACATGGCTTGAAAATCTTGCTAGCTGACATGTCCAAAAACCGTTGAAATTAACAGTTTTTCATTAGTAATCATATACTTTTTGTACATTACAATGAAGTTTAGGGTGTTAACTATACAAAACATCAAAAATCTCAATTTTGACAGAAAACTATTTTCGATCTTTTATGGCTTATAGCCAACATGAGCGGCCGCGACATCCGACGGGTTTCCGCAGGCCGCCACACATATAGCCACAGCAACAAGAAGACCTACAGGAATGTGTCTGTGTACAGCATGTTTGTCTGTGTGATCGATGAATTTATTAATGTTTTGCTGAGAGATTGTTTTTTTAGGTAATGATCTGCTCACATCTACCTGTGTGTGTGTGTGTGTGTAGGATCTGGTGACCCTGGAGAAGCAACTCAAAAAGCTGCAGGCTGCAGCAAAGGCCAACGGGGATGGTGATGCGGTGGGGTCAGCAGGCAATCGTCTCCAGATGTTGCAGAAAGAGGGTGGGTCCTTGGCCCAGGACACAGGAGACATGATGAAGGCTCTTGCAGGTAAAGATGAATTCCAGGAAAACATAGTCAAATCAGAGCATATTATGAATCACAAACATAAGAACATTTAGGCAGTAAAGTCCAGGACATAAAAAAATAAAAAGTATGTTGAACCCATCTGATCTGTTGGATAAGAACCTTAGTAACAAATAACAAAACAAAATACTAAATACTTGTCAAATGTTGTCATTTTAAAGTTTGCTTTCGAATTTATCAACAAAAAAAAAAGTTACAACCCTCTTTTCAGGCAAAGCCGACTCCCTGCGTGATCTGCAGAACCAGGTCCTCCAGAAGTCGGAGAGGCTGAGTGGCCTGGATGCCAAGCTGCAGGAAATCTTGGCTGACCTCCGTGAGAAGGTTACCATCCTGTCCACTTGCCAGGGATGAGGGGTCAAAAGACACATCTCAAACACCTACAACATACTTCCACTGGTTGGCACTGCACTTCAAATAGTTGTCACCAGTGGAAATTGTATTACACTGACAGCCATAACAAATTCTCAGTATTCAATTGAATTCTTGTTTTTTTTTTTTTTACCGTAACAAGGTAGTAATGTAATACTTGGAGCCAATATGGGGCCAAATGTGTTCATCTAAATGATTTACATATTTAATTATATGAATTGCAACCTAATGCTTTTAATGTGCAGTCCAGTCCACTTACATGTACATAATTACTGTTCAGCAGTGTTACAATCTAATGTTCCTGATCCTAGAGATTATAGTAAAATATGCTCAATTACACTTTATTTTTTTTATTAAAAAAATAGGAGTTTATAATGTTTTGGATGTTACCAACAAAACATGTGACGAGTTCATGGAACCTTCTGGAAAAATTGAAGTTATCCATTTAAATGTATTTAATCCTAAATTTAGGATTAAATACATACTAATTGTCAGCAATGTACTGTTAGAACACATTATGGCATGACATTCCTAGTAAAATGTAAAGTTTTAAAGTTTAAAGTAATCAACTGATGGTTAAAGATTTGCTATTCAGAGAAATGTTGCATATTTTTTGTGTGTACTCACAGTAAACATAAAACTTGGTCAAATACCCACAAATCTTTTTCTCAATAAACAGATTATTCACTACTTTTCACAGCCTTTTAGCCTTGTTTGTTGTTCACCAGTCACATAATGGGGGTTGGGGGGAGTGTGAGCGTATGCAAAGTATATTGTGATTCAAATGTTTATTGAGAAAAGACAAGAAGCAAACAAGTTAATACATTTTACATACAATATTTCAAAGTCTATTGATGATGATACTTGTATAACTTTATAGCGTGTGTGGCATAAAAGTGGCACATATAAACTCTACCGATAGTGGTCTTAAAAGCCAGACAAAAAACATCTTATGTCCAATGGCTTTACACAGTATGAGTTGTTGCATGAGACCCATGAAAGGTCAATTAAACAATTCAACAGCCAACACAAATTTCTCAGCAACTTCCTGCAGCAATCAAACAAAAATAAAACAAGAAGGTTACAGCCATAGAATTAGAATTATACTTCTATGGTTGTCATTTTGTGTAGAGTCACATGGCTAAATTGATATTTCTTTGTAATGGTATTTTCTGTCACAGAGAAATCTTGGCCTATGGTGTGGTACATAATAACAGCAAAGAACACAGAAACAATACATGTCGGCAAGTTTCAGAGGAGTCGAAATGCTAATATTGCAGGATGACAGAAGATATAAGATACAAAAGGTTTTAGAGAAGATACAAAAATACACTCTGATATGTCACCTTGATAGACGACAACTTGAAATGCCATTTCCCCAAAACACTTTTCCTGATTCCAACACCGTCTATTGGTCACATGGAATTTAACAGCAAATTCCCTGCCATCCCAGCTGACATACATTCCTGCAATTATATTCCCAGTAAATAATTTGTTTACGTTATGTTGTATACATGTATATGTAAAATATCTGATGTCTTAGAATATAATGCAGTATTTTACTCTGCTGATGCCTCTTCAGCGGCCTGCCTCAGATCATTCAAAGTGTAAGGGTGGGTGGGTTTACTGCAATGACATTCCTGTTTTCCTCAGGGTTAAGAATCTGACCAATTTTTGGTCTTCAAGTCCCAGTGAAGCACTGCATGATTCAAACAGCAGGGTGCAGCACCTGCACAATTCTACAGGAAGTCTTCAGACTGCAAAAGCTGAACTGCTCACCAAGAATAACTGGGAGAGAGAAAAAGGAAAAAATTGAAGAAATAATAAGCAGGGAGATTTAAACCAATTTCATTGATTAAGAATTCTGTACATTTTGTGTCGCTGTATTTGTGATCCTGTGGTAGCACTGTCTCACAACAGACTGCATCCACACAATTGTCAATGTTTCCCTTAACATATGATGCTGTTTCTGTTGCACTGTAATATTGTACTTGCAATGTTGTTGTTGCACTGTAGTGGCGATTTAGGTATTTTTACACTGTGCCTGGTAGTTGAGATGTTGTTATTTTTGCACTGTGCTTGGTAAAACACAGACTGTTCCATGACTCTAAACCCCTGAAATACTTACTGTATGCACCATTTGTATTTTGTTTTAGGTGTCTGCTAAGTGAACAAAATGTAAATCTACATTGGGTGAAACAATATTATGTTTAGAGATTATACCTTAAGGGGTTCTTTATCCAATCACATGATGGAACACACCCCGGTCTGTAGGTTCTGGCCTTTTCTATTGGTCCCTCTGTCTATGGCCTCACAGCTGCAAACCAAGAATACAAACTCGCTTGACAAAGAGACAAACTGCACAGACAATAAAGAAATTATCATAATTGGAAATTAGTTGCTGCATCTTTATGTTCTTTCATGATAATAAGTTGATATCCAAAATGAATTGTGCAGGTGACATTTAGATTTATTTTCTCAATCAGGAAAGTCAAGTGGAATGCTTCTGCATTGATAAATTGGATTAGTTGGATTAAGTTTGGCGTTAAGGTTGGGGTTAGGTGCTTTTTTTGGTTATATATATAAAACCTGATCTAAAATAAAAGCTTTCGCCTCTTCCCCCTCCTAACCCGGTATTGAGCTCCAGTATCTCCAATAGCTGTTTGGGTACACTGTATTATAAAGGTGCAACCTCACTGGGCATTATACAAAATGTGGTTTCATCTAGTTGGGATGCTCACCTGCTAACTGCTGCAAATCCACTCTCTGAGTGGTAGGCGTGGGCACCCCTTCCATTCTCTGTGACAGAGGGGCAGTGCATGGGCTCGCTGTGACTGGCTCTCAGGGGCGGGCCCCTACACTGCTCGGGATTGGCAGTTGGAGTTGAGTGGTCTGTCGGGATGGGAAGGTTTCCGTTGCTGTCCAGGTCTGTTAGGTTGCTGAGACCACACAGGGGATTCTGGAAGGCGTTGACTACAGCAATGTTGGGTACAGTTGGGGGAGCTGCTGAGGGTGCGGCATGAGAGAGCTGCAGTTTCATCATATGGTTGACTGCTGTTGTGGCGTTGAAGGCTTGCTGTGACATACACACACACAAAGTTCAACATTACAGGACACCATAACACAAATGAGGCATTGACTGTTACCTGATCCAGTTAGACAAAGCTTGTTTGAGTGCCTTCAACGCTAGGATTGAGCATTCGGATCCAATATGGTTCATTTGAGGGAAGCACAATGTTTCTTACCCTCCATTTGGACTTGACAAAGTTCCTCTGGATCTGCTCACTGACTGAGCTGTAGATGTCCTGGCTACTCGCCGTCTTCCCAATAATCCTATCGGAAATAACACTGTTATTCTTACCCTTGCACAACCTGCGACTATCAATTTATTTTCTACTTCCTTGAGAGACAGAAAAGCTTAATTAAGCTATCTCGCTGATGGTAAGTGTTTGATTATTGCGCTCAGGCTATGGGAACATCACTTCTGACATTATTGTTATGTGTGTCTAAGGGGTCAGACTCACCAGGGGTGTCTGAGAGCCTGTTCTGTGGTGTAGCGCTTAGTAGGGTTTTTCTCCATCATGTTCCTTATGAAGTCTTTTGCTATGAGGATAACAAAAGGCAGAAGCAATGCAATTACATGGTGCTGGTTATGTAAAGATGTTACCAAGATTCATAAAATGGTTCTATACTGTAGCTCTGAGAACACTGATATGAACCTTTAAGTGAAAATTTGTATTATTTTGTATTTAAGTGATTATATTATTATCAATAAATCAACCTTCCAAACAATGCAATTCATTACATTTTATTATTATTTACATTACTATTTATATCTGAACGTTTATTCTGAAAGGGTGGGACTAAAATAGGATTACCAAGTATTCTGGCTCCCTAAATCAAAGCACATGACCTCACTAAAGATGTTTATTTAAGTCCATGTAGGTCAACCGCTAGTCTCAATCTTAAAATGATGTCACCTGGGAACCATAAGCCGTAAATCTGTCCCCACCAAATGTAAGTTAATGTAAAATGTCAAAAATGTTTCTAGGACTGTGTTTCTTTTCGTTTTCTACTGGTTTTCCTGACTACCAATGAACTCTTCATGGTGTTAGATGGCCTTGTGACTCACCGGACTCTGAGATGTCATCCCAGAAGGGGGCGTGGAAGGCGTAGTCTGCTCTCATGATCTTGGAGAAGAGACGCGTCTCATTGTCCTCGAAAAATGGAGGGTAGCCGCACAATCTGTCAGGGAGACACAGCCATAGCTAGAATACAGTCATGTATGACCTAATTTCCTAGTATTTTATGTTCACGTTCATGCTATTTCACAGGTACAACCTCTTCGTAGTTCTATTTTATTATTACTATGTCACTGTTCGTTGTTTCTTGCTATGGAATAGGCAGCAGCTCATTTGCAAAAATGGCAGGGCTAACCAGCTAGCTAATAACCTGCTGTTTAACTGACTTCTGAAACACACTGAAATGATTGGTTTTAAAGTTTTCCTCTGATGTATCTGTAGTGTAAAATCTATAAACCATTGAGCGGGTATGATATACCATACCATTCATGACTTCAATCTATCACATCTTTCCACATACTGTTTGGTATTGTTTGTTTAAGCTATTCATACTCACAGGATGTATGTGATGACTCCGATGGACCAGCAGTCCACAGCTTTGCTGTAAGGTTTCTGGGCTAGAACTTCAGGAGCTGTGGAAAAAGAGTAGATGTGAGGATTGAGTGATCCATCTTCCTTGGTTTGATGACCTTAACTTTTGCAATGCAACTGACCAACATATCCTGGCGTTCCACAGGCTGTGGACATGATTCCGTGGTCGGCCATCTTAGAAAGTCCAAAGTCACTGATCATGATCTTTGCGTTCTCATCCTGGTTGTAGTACAGCAGGTTCTCTGGCTGCTCAGAGAGAGAGAGAAAAAGAGAGATGCAGAGAAAGTAGACCAGGGGTGATTTTCTGACCCTTAAAAAAAAAAAACAGTATAAAATGTGTAAATGTATGTATTATGTATAGGGGTGTATGTCTGTGTGTGTCTACATGCATTTCTTGCTTTGCGCATTCTTCACATGTGTTGTACCTTGAGGTCCCTGTGTACGATGCTGTTCTCATGGAGGTAACTGACTGCCTTCAATACTTGACTGATCACTTGGCTGGCGTCCTTCTCTGTGTACACCCCCCGATCTAGGATGCGGTCAAACAGCTCTCCCCCTGACACCCTGGAGACAGACACACACACAAGCACACACCCACGGTCACTGGCATCATCACAACAGTAAACGTCACTGCATTCTTCATCCCTATCATCAGTAGACATTATTGTAAAAAAAAACTAAATGCGAGCACATTCTCAGCAATCTTTCTAGAGTTCTTAGAATTCCTAGACCGTGTTATTGTTACAATGATGAACATGCCAACTCACAGCTGCATGACAAGGTAGTAGTGAGTCCGGGTCTCATAAAAGTCCTCCAGTCCCACAACATTTTCATGCTTTATCCTGAGATGGATGAAACATTTGTCAACATTAGTTACATTAACTTGTATGATAGACAAGTGAGATGAATGACTAGGTTTATGACTGAAGAGCAGGGGGGTCAGATGGCTGAGCGGTTAGGGAGTCGGGCTATTAATCAGAAGGTTGTTGGTTCGATTCCTGGCCGTGCAAAATTACGTTGTGTCCTTGGGCAAGGCACTTCACCCTACTTGCCTCGGGGGAATGTCCCTGTACTTACTGTAAGTCGCTCTGGATAAGAGCGTCTGCTAAATGACTAAAATGTAAATGTAAATGTAAGAGCGTCTGCTAAAATGACTAAATGACTAAATGTAAATGACTGTGTGAATGAGGATGTGTGAATGGTGTGATTCTGTGTGTTGGTGAGTCTCACCTCCTTAGTACAGAGATCTCGTTCTCCAGGTTACTGTGGGCGAGGTGTTTTTTCTTCAGACACTTCAGAGCATAAAGGTTCCCTGTCGTCTTCTCTCTCACCATGTAGACCTCTGAAAATGCCCCCCTAAACACACACACAAATAGAGGGTGAAAAGTCGAAATATAGAGATAGAGGGTGAGAGTAAAGAGAGGGTAATGGGAGAGAGACAGAGAGTACAAAATGTTTATGAGACATTGAGCATATTAACATGATTAAACCTGATTCATATTTCTGTAAATATATCATCATTAAATACAGGCTGTATATGAGATTATTTGTTGAAAACAGTGACTCATATTAAAGCTCAATGTTGAGACAGACACTATAAAACAAAATAAAAACGTAAACGCATTGAATGAGAAAGCAGAATGGTTGGCAGTGTATGCATGTATTTATGACATGTTGAGTGGAAGGACTCGTGTGCCTTCATGTGTGTGTGTTCTCTGAGCCTGCTTTGTCTTAACCCATGAGCCTGGGAATAGCTACAGTGCCATAAGGATTAGGTCTCAAGCCTGTTATAAACTAGCCTGGTCCTAACCAGACTCTCGTACATTTCATTTGTACAGAGAGTCAGGCCTCGCTCCATTGACAAGCGTTGACTTCCTTGTAGGCGGGTACTCTGTTGAAGTTTAAAACTATTGGATCTGCCCAGAGCCACTCTGATCTGCCATAACCAATCGCTAGCGTTCGCCAATTCCTTCACCACTACTGTAACAGAGCTAGCTGCCATAGCTGGAAAATCAAACTGTTCCCGAACCCCGTGGGGAGGAGGGCCACAACATCATGGCCACCAACAAAACTCAGCAAAACTTGTTCTTGCTCCGGCTTTAGTTTATAGATATTCGGCAGTGTTGCCACAACGGAACGAATGGCTTCGCTCGTATCTTTCTCCGCCGCCATTACCGAACTACAACACAAACTAGCGCACAACATCAACGTCATCGTTCTCAGCCACTCCCTCTGTTCGCTGATTCGCCGGTAGAAAATCTACCGGAGACATCTGACTTACGTATCTCATGGCCAGACCTAGTACAGAAGCAAAATCAAAATTGAGCGGAAGTACGTAGGAGGGCAGAGCCAGGCTAGTTATAAACTACATGTAACCTGCAAAAGACAACAAAATGGGTATTGACCTGGCTATTGTGACCTGGAACTTTATTGTCTGTATATGTACTGTATATACGAATGTAGAACTTTTGTCTCAAGGAATATCTTTGAATATCATGTTGAGGTCTTAAATCAGACACATCATCTGTTGGCTCCAAAACCATTTTAATTGCCACAGTTACAGCATTTTGGTACATTAGGCACACAGCGGAATTATGGCATTTTGGATCAGAATTAGATGATTTTCTTTACTTTGGCAATGACCAAACAAATGTAAATATATTTAAAACAACCTCAAGACATATCCTTGGGGGGTGCCCATCATATCCTTTTTGCTTTTATGATAGCTCTTAAAAGGTTTCTCAACAGCCTGATTGAAAGACTCTGCGAAATAGCATGCAGACTACTTCCTCCATAGTTTGGTGTGCATTGGAACTTGGCATTGAGCCATTACGCAGTCTTCCTCTGCTTCAGTCCTATGCTGCAGCAAGAAACTTTATGAAACCCCCTTAACCCATTGGTTAAGATATAATTTAATACTTCACTAGCTGAGCCATTCCCTGTGAATTTTGGCACACACTACAAAACTCTAAATACCAAGAAAATAAGGACACTCTAATGTAATGTGATTATCTTTGATTGTACTGTAAAATGTGACTGATGCTGATGTTACACTTGTAAAGGAAATTTACAATAGCTGCAACCACGTCCATTTTTGTGACCAGAAAGTCTTGTGATATGGCTGAGTAGAAAATATGTTTTAATATTTTCAGAGTAACATTCATATATTCAGATCTACATTTATAAATTCAGACTTACATGTATATATTCTGAGTTACATTTTTATATTTATAGTTACATTAGATTCTGACTTACATCATTCATTTTAGGAGTTACATTTATATATTCAGGAATTCTATATATTTTTCAGATGAATTTATTATATTCAGGAATTAAATGTATGTATTGAGACTTATATTTATATTGACTGACATATTTATTTCCTGTTTGGTCCCTCATAACATTTATATACAGTATATAGATATTCTTAAATTAGCCGAGTGACACCAAAAGTATCAAAAACCCAAAACATACTGGTGATTTTTTCCAAAATAAGACTGGATTAAGACCCAGGGTGTAACCATGGAAATGCAAAGGCTCTGGGGTACCAGCTAAGGTACTGGTGTATAGTCTAACACTATTGTCTAACGCTCGCCAACTTAAAATAATTTGGTATCTTGTTCCCGCAATTAATCCAGAAATCGGTGAGACCTGCTCCACCATGTGGTTGGAATAACTGTGTAAGTAACTGGTGCCTATAACCAGGTAATCAGGTGTCCTACAGTACAAAATGTGGGGTTGTGTGAAAAGATGTGAGTAACTATACAAAGATTACAACCTAGATTTGTGAGGCTGATTGAAGTTTGCCAATGTAGAGGTGTATATATTTGTATATATTAAGAAAAGATCTATGGAGATGCTTAACAGCCCCAACATTGCTATATTTAGAAATGCATCTACAATATATTTCCTATATTGGAAAATTTCTGTTGACGTAAAACTAAAAGTTGATCAATTGCTTTATCTTAATAAATGTTTTGACATAACTTGCCTACTTCATGCTTATATGGTAGGCTAATAATGGCATTTATGGTCATTCACATACAAAGTAGTGTATATCAAGTATGTCATATACCGGTATGTGCTTTGTTGACTGATTGCCTTATAGGCCTATTCAAATTGTGGTTTTGAAAATTAATTATGTTATGAATATACATATGCTCTATAATGCATATAATGCTCCTCCTCCCAAACTCTCCTCCGGAGCTATGCAAAGTTAACTTGGGTGACGTAAAAAATATCTAATGCTTGGATAATACAAATTTAGACAGCTGCTTTACAATTCCTCATAATTCCAATGGGTTCAACTTTACATTAAGCATCCTTGTTACAGTGCAATTGCAGTTACTAAGTAAGTAATAAGTCAGTAATGTGTAATAGGCAATACAACAAATTCAGCATGCACTTATAATTTGAGAATGTGCTTAATATACTTAAGAACAAATTATGTTGTGGAACAGTAACAAAAACTCAAATGTTAAGTTTTACTTCGCAATGCACAATAAACAGTTCAACACAAACAGAGCCATACTTCTGTGAATTAGTAATTTCAAGTTCCAGTCAAGCTGGTACCACGTGCTAAATTAAGTTTGATCAGCTTCCAGAACCCTCCATCCCCCACACACTTCCAGTTCCCCAGACAGACTATGAGATCCAGGAAGAAGTGTTGTATAGAGGTGCTGATATCCCTTAATCTTGGAATGGAACTCTCCTGGGATCCTTGGAGGCTGAAAATGTGGTAATCTGTTCTACTGATGTGATGATAAAACCCAAATGTCACACACAAATACAGTAGATACAAAAATAAATATCCCCTACTCTGTGGATCTATGTGATCTCGCCCCCTCCACTATCTCCACAACTCAAACATAGAAAAATACAGAATTGCATAGAAAACATCAATTTAAAACAGATTTAACTGCTGGCTGGCCCGCGGCCTTAAGGCTTATATATGCTTCTGCGTTTTTCGAAAAACGGACACATGGGAACGCCCTCTTCTCCGAGGAACGCCCTCTACGAGCTCTCCGTCAGCCCTCGGAGAGCCCCGGAGAGCTTGACGTGCACCTCCTGAATTTTCTAACTATCCGTCGTGAGCGACGGAGAGCTACGGAGACCCCCTTGGCTGTGATTGGTCAGTATTAAGAATCGCTTGCGTCAGGGGTGGGGGCGGGGTTGCCGGGATAAACAGGACGAACAGAATCCTTTGACCGCCATTGCTGTAAGTTTTCACAATTCATATTTCAGCTAAACAGTACATGTAAATCAGCATCTGAATTAAAATGTGACGAGAAATGGGCAGTGTAGTTGCTGAAAATGTGCGTATTTTATTGATGAAACGGCTAATTTGTAAATTTGCTCAGAGTTCTCGATAACCTAGGTAAATAAACACTCCACGACGATTTACAAAAAACCGTTGCGCCACCTACTCTTCTGGCGGTGAATTGTTTTCAGCACCCACAGACTACGGAGAACCATAAACTCAGTCTATCCGTCCGTATCCGTGCGTATCCGTGCGCCCGCCCATCCGTAAACGGAGACGCAGAAGCATATTGCGGCCTTTAGTCTTGTCTGAGCATCCATCCCCATAGATCCCGATCCCCTCACCCCAAGCTGATTACATCTCTCACTGCACTGCTGGTTAGATGGGCAGGGCACAACCGTGTGTGTGTGTAGGCCAGGCTGCTTAGCACTGACGTCATTCACAGCAGCGAGGGTACATCCTCTTCAATTAAGGGATTAGAGGCCTGGCAAGAATGTGTCTGTGTGTGTGTTTGTGAGGAGGGGTCATAAAGGTAGGTGTCTGAAAACTGTATGTAGAAGTGTTTATGTATGTGTGTTTGTGTGGATCTCATATAGAGGCATATTTTTATATATTGGCAGGATCAAAAACTAAATACAAGTATACCAAATTATTTTAGGGTTGTGTTCTCCAAATAAGTGTTCTTAAACAAAATGTTGCATGTCCAGCAGAAGGTAATTACGACTAGAGTGTGTACGTGAGCTAATTCAACAAGACTACCGAATCCACTTCACCGATATAACCCTATGAAATGACCTCTGTCTTTTGTGTTGTTTCAACTCAATACCCTCTTTCCAAACTCAAGTCAGGTATGAACTTTCTTTAAGTGTATGGAGGCCTCAAATACATTTGTGATAAACTCTGGTGATGAAGAAGGTTCCTGTGTGTCTCAGCTCATTCAAGAACAAACTTTGGGCTGTGATCAGGGATTATCTCAGCAGTGTTGCCAAACTGGTCTCAATTGCAGGGAACAGTTAAAGTTGGTCTCTTCATAATCCACTTAATCCAGTAATGGTACTTCACCCTAAATTAAGAAGAGCCGCTAGTCACTAGAAATTGCTAGTCAGGCTCAAATACAATGGCTGCCACGCATGAATGTTATGGCTTTACGTTTGTGGTCAAAATGTTTCAATATTATGATACAAATGTGTTATCCAATATCAGGTTCTGCCTTTAGCCTTAATTGAGTGGGTGGTATCTGTCAAGGAAATTCATTCAGGCTGTTATAGAAAGTAGGTACAAATCACAATTGCAGAAGTAATAAAAGGAAGACTTACGATCCTAGGGTTCCTTTGAAGTCAAACACGTCTTTGATGTTGTTTGCACTTTTCTTCCAACTGCAGGTGATTTCTTTACGCCCCATGATGGCTTTGAAATCCTGAAGATAACACACACACTTAATTTACTTTTCTTTGCTTGCTGACATATAGGTCACAGCTTGTGTCTCGTTTAGAAACATTTTATTCATTTATTAGGAGGGACACAAGAGAAGTATACCAAATACTTTTAAGGTCATGTCCTCAAATCAGTTGATCTAATATAAAAAGGTTTCATGTCCAATAAGGGGGTCAGTACTAGTTGTTCTAAGCTTGTTTGTACCTATCAGTTACAAAAGGCCCAAAGGCATGCAGGATTAGGGATCTTGCTACTTTTTCCATTCGGGTCCATCATCCCCTTCCTTGAGACAATTTGGGAAACAGATTACCAGTCTCTGACACTATCAAACTGGGTCAATTTATCATTCTGAAAATGGAGGACATGCTAGTAAACTGTGCTATGTGACTAAACACCAAACAGTAACTAACCATGACCAACATGCATTGTTACCTCTTAGTCGCTTATCAGTCTTTGATATATAAAATCTACAATATATGCAATTTAATTATGTTAAAGTCATTGGTGGAAGTCGTTTTTCTGAACGTAAGGCAAGTGTTCTCCCGTTTCAAACTACTGTACACTAGAAATTGATAAGGCTTTCTATAAATCCATGTTGTATGATATAGTCTCATAAATCCTTATCGCCCGTCCTAATATGTTATTCAAATTAAATAATCCATGATAGAATTCCGTGTGAAGAAATACAGGATTTTCTGAAATTAACTAGGCTACTAAATCCACATGCAATAAAAACTACCCTGGGTGTAATTGTTTTTTTCTCTTCTGTTAATTGATCATGTCTGTAATCTGTCATACCTCATTTGCTTTTAAGACATGCACATATTGTATTTGACAAAACTACATTTTACATAGTTCACGTGCACATTAACAAACACATGAACAAAGCCAAAAAGGATTCGTTTAGTAGAGAATTAAAGGCAAACATAAAAGGGATCAATCGCGGTATCAAACTGGATACAATTGTACTACTTTTTAACACCTAGCTATCGAATCACAGCAAAATACTAAAGTAGAGTGCAATTATGATTGATAAAGAGGCATCAAAGGCACTTACAGCTATTATTCGGGTAGGCTTTTGTATTAAACACGACAAAAGAAAAGGTGAAACAAATGTAGTACTCTTACCGTTGTGAAAAGGAGGAGAGGGACGGGCACTTGTTGAGGTATCTAAATGAACTACCTGCCTTTCTTCTGTATCCACTGCGTCTTCAGCTGAGTAAGCACCGGGCGTGGTCTCCTGTCATGTCACCTGAGCGCGTGCTTACGTTGGCTCTGCAGGACAACACGTGAACGGCAGCAAAACAATCCCTCTGTGCTAATATAGTAGCCTAGCGTTTTACCCTATTAAATCATTTTATATTGCACTGAGAAGAATTTATAGCAGCCTCTATGATTTCCATGCCACGCGTATATTTCAAACTGTTTCTGTGGACTGCGACAACAATTTAACTAACGCTTTGGAGAGAATCATGAGATAAAATCAGGCAACATTTTCGAGAAAAGATGAGGTTGGTTTATTTTCTCATGACAGATGTTTTGTTCGTGAATCAACTACATTCACCCAGTAGCAGGAAAGCAGCTTCTAAACCCCAAACTCCCTCTGTAAGTGATAAGAAACATATCACATGCATAGAAATGTGAATTAATTGGTTTACCTGTTAATTTCTTTATTTACCTAGCCACAGTAGGCGGTAATCTTATTCAAGTGCAGTAGACTTGTGATTCCTTCTAAATCCTGACAAACAAAAAATACATAAAACACTGACCGTGATAATGATAATGGACGGAGGAATGAAGCCAGGGGACCTGGGGTTTACCTCTGAGTGTGTGTGCAGTTAGGGATAAACCAGGACAATTCTGGATTTTCATTTGGATGTTATGGATATATCTGTACACATTCTTATCAGCTTCGAGTTACAAATGTGCTGCCATGCACTATTTGTATATTTCTTTAAAGTTTCTTCAAAATGCTTTTAAATGCATGGAAATTGGCATCACGCTTAAAATAGCAAATTCAAACTAGAGAGGGTACAATTTCTGGGGAAATTGTAGGGTGTGCTTGCTTGCGTCGGTTGCACAGGGGTCCGTTTTTGAATGACATTTTTACAACTGATATTTCTGTATATGTTATATAAAAATGCATACTTATTATTTATAAAGATTACATAGATTTAAAAGCATATTTGCTGCTCATTTACAACTGAAAATACGAGTGAAGTGTAGAATGAAATAGATGTCTTCTCATTTCCCCTGCAAGAGGCAGCCTCATCGTTGAATCAAAACGAATACATTTGGCAGACCGGTGTACAAATTGACCTAATCTCTATGACTTAAACGTCCTTTTAAGTTTTTCCCTTCTCGTGATATTTTCATGCATTTAACCTACTCATTGCATTCATTCATTAATAAAGAACCCCCTTTGAAGATTATTCTACGACGTTACCCGGCAGTAGAAGATGGAATCGCGATTCAAACAGTACCATATGCTAACTGAAAATATGCCCCCCAAAACGTAAATAAGCTTGACATTTATTTAGTGGAAAATCGCTCATTCATAAAAAGCTCACTGGTAGCGATCATTGTCAGTAACAACGCAAAATGCGATATAGCCCTGTGTGGAGAAGCTGCCCCGGTAAATTCTACTACTACGGTACAGTAGTAGTACAGACTAGACTACTGCTGTGTTCGTCTTGGTAGCGATTGCGTTGGTTGAATTGGATTTAACGTTCCGTTGTACGGTTTAGGCTGAAATTAATTATTTTCATGAACAGGTTGACAAAGTTTAGGCTGTGGCAATGAAGTTCAGGTTAGTAGTTAGATAGACTTTTGATTTAAGTAAGGGGAGTGCCGAACATGTTCTGTCGCCGTTTGACTTCCTACAGCTGTGTAAATGTTTTTGTAGTGTCTCGCGTAGGCTACAGCGTTGCAGTGATACACTGGATTGAAACCACAGGTAATGATAATTTCACCCACAAATCGTTTACTTGTAATCTAATGTCATAATAAATCCTACAACGAAAATGTATATGTGAGGAATGTTTATTTTAACGATTGAAAACAGATACATCATAGACCACTGTAGTATGTGTTGCCCGGGCAACACAGGCTAATGTCATGATGCTAATATTTCAGTGAAATAGTAGACTACTGTTTCCGAAAGTAGATGTACTTCCTTAATAATATCAGCTTATATTGTACATTACACATCACAATTGTGTGTCATATCACAAAGTAAAATGAGTAAATAGTTATCACCCTGGCCTCTTTGCTTGTGGCGTTCCTGCAGCTGCCTTGCAGTAAAGCTATAGTTAGCCTAGCTATCCCCCAAGTTAACAGATGCGAAACAAATGTTCTGCTACAGGTAGTCACGCGTGTTTTCGTGACGTAGTGACGTTAGTAACGTCAGTGACTGTGGCTAGCAAATTAGCCACCGTTAGCTTCACTTTTCGCCACAAAAACTTAACTTAAGCCCAAACCATGCAACGGAACGTAAATTCCAATAGAAGCAACGCAAACGCTACCAAGACGAACCTTTTGACACCGCCGTTGTGTATGTAGGCCAAATATTGACTGAGTTTTAGGGGGGCGAAAATAAACAATAAATAATATATATGTGAGAGAACAAAGGTTGTGCTCTCGCCGAAGGCTTGAGCACACCCAACTAGAGAGGGTACAATTTCTGGGGAAATTGTAGGGTGTGCTTGCTTGCGTCGGTTGCACAGGGGTCCGTTTTTGAATGACATTTTTACAACTGATATTTCTGTATATGTTATATAAAAATGCATACTTATTATTTATAAAGATTACATAGATTTAAAAGCATATTTGCTGCTCATTTACAACTGAAAATACGAGTGAAGTGTAGAATGAAATAGATGTCTTCTCATTTCCCCTGCAAGAGGCAGCCTCATCGTTGAATCAAAACTAAAAAAAATTGGCAGACCGGTGTAAAAATTGACCTAATCTCTATGATTTAAACGTCATTTTAAGTTTTTCCCTTCTCATGATATTTTCAGGCATTTAGCCTACTCAATGCATTCATTCATTAATAAAGAACCCCCTTTGAAGATTATTCTACGACGTTACCCGGCAGTAGAAGATGGAATCGCGATTCAAACAGTACCATCTGCTAACTGAAAATATGCCCCCAAAACGTAAATAAGCTTGACATTTATTTAGTGGAAAATCGCTCATTTATAAAAAGCTCACTGGTAGCGATCATTGTCAGTAACAACGCAAAATGCGATATAGCCCTGTGTGGAGAAGCTGCCCCGGTAAATTCTACTACTACGGTACAGTACTAGACTACTGCTGTGTTCGTCTTGGTACTGTAGCGATTGCGTTGGTTGAATTGGATTTAACGTTCCGTTGTACGGTTTAAGCTGAAATTAATTATTTTCATGAACAGATTGACAACGTTTAGGCTGTGGCAATGAAGTTCAGGTTAGTAGTTAGATAGACTTTTGATTTAAGTAAGGGGAGTGCCGAACATGTTCTGTCGCCGTTTGACTTCCTAAACAGCTGTGTAAGTTAGATGTTTTTGTCGTGTGTCTCGCGTAAGCTACAGCGTTGCAGTGAGCTACACTGGTTTGAAACCACAGGTAATGGTAATTTCACCAACAAATCGTTTACTAATGTCAGAATAAATCCTACAACGAAAATGTATATGTGAGGAATGTTTATTTTAACGATTGAAAACAGATAACGCTACATCATAGACCACTGTAGTATGTGTTGCCCGGGCAACACAGGCTAATGTCATGATGCTAATACTTCAGTGAAATAGTAGACTACTGTTTCCGAAAGTAGATGTACTTCCTTAATAATATCAGCTTATATTGTAGTTACATTACACATCACAATTGTGTGTCATATCACAAAGTAAAATGAGTAAATAGTTATCACCCTGGCCTCTTTGCTTGTGGCGTTTCTGCAGCTGCCTTGCAGTAAAGCTATAGTTACCTAGCTATCCCCCAAGTTAACAGATGCGAAACGAATGTTCTGCCAAAGGTAGTCACGCGTGTTTTCGTGACGTTAGTGACGTAGTGACGTTAGTAACGTCAGTGACTGTGGCTAGCAAATTAGCCACCGTTAGCTTCACTTTTTGCCACAAAAACTTAACTTCAGCCTAAACCATGCAACGGAACGTAAATTCCAATAGAAGCAACTCAATCGCTACCAAGACGAAACTTTTGACACCTACGTTGTCTATGTAGGCCAAATATTGACTGAGTTTTAGGGGGGCAAAAAGAAATAAAAATAATAATAATAATAATAAATATAGCTGCAAGCAGCGATGCGGGTTCCTCCGCAAAATGGCTAAATATTATAAACATGTACACTGTAGAAGATCGAGACTTGGACAACATGAGAGCAAAACTACTTCATGTTTGGCCAACGACAATAGGCTGAATGGGGATTTGAACTCATGAGCATAAGGTTACAAGTCAGTCTCTCTACCCTCTCTGCTACACAGCAACTGTTGAGATTTTATGAATAGAAAGGGTAGAGTATTAGCTTTTTATAGGATATTGAAACTCTTCTTGAGTTGATCTCTTTCCAGAATCTCAGTCAATGCACAATTAACAATAGTGATGTGGGCAACAGGGCTAGGCAGAGCTCACGTTGCTAGGGTTAGGGTCAGCTGCTTGCGAGAATAGCTTGTGATAGTACAGCAGCCGACTCTCTGGTCCCATTAAACTACACAACATGCACAATCAGGGTGACCAACAAGATTATATTAACTAACAAACAATAACATTACAAACATCTAACTGAATGAACACAACAACTGAAATCCCTCGCACGGCTGTTGTAACCAAACTATTTTCCACAAGTCTTTGCGTTTTTTGACATGCCGCACTGCATGCTGGGTACACAAGGGTGCTGACGCTGATTATCTATCCGTGCTCCGACTGCGTGATATGAGTATTAGCTTTGGTCAGCTTTGGGACAAAGGTTAAGAAACGGTTGACATGTCAAGGTAAAATTGCAGTTTCGCAGGGTATTTCAGAATGATGTCATCCTGTTTAACTAAACAGATAATCAAAATTATGACATTCCCAAAGGCAGTGGCTGGATTCAAACCTGTGACCTTGCACTTTGCAGGACACCGTTTCAATCCACTGAGCTACCATCAAGGCTGAGAACATGTGGTCAGTTACTGTATATAACAAAGAAGCCGTTTCTCCTGTAGCACACATTGTTCGATTCAGCCAAAATTTAAACAGCTGTAATTCAATGATCTTTTGACATATCAAGGTAAAATTGCGCATGGTACTTCAGAACGATGTCATCCTGTTTAACTAAACAGGTATTCAAATGTAAGCCAATTTAGCCAGCCAATTGAGCTCCTCAGCCAATTGAGCCATTCCCAGACATGGATGACACAAAGTTTAGCAACTGGATAATAAAAAAAGCAGTTTCTCCAATGGCAAGCATTGTCAGATTTGGTCCAAGTTCAAACAGCTGTAATTCAGTCATATTTTGACATATCAAGGTGAAACTTTGCATGATACTTCAGGGGCATGTCACCTTAAAGCCTATTAGGTTTGAACCATCCTTCAAAAATACATTTGATTTAGTGACACAAACATATTGAGGCAATGTGTACATTTACATAAATACACCCATTTCAGCCATTTTGTACTTGATTCAATTGCCTTAAGTAACGTTTTTAAATACGTCAATGATACATATCTGTACCAAATTTCAAGTCAATTTCACCTTTGGTTCAAGAGCAGAGGAATTTTGAAGGTTTTCCCAAATTATCACAGTACAGGAAAATCCATCATGGCGGACCTTATGGGTCCTTGAGGCTTTTTTGTTCCTCATGAAAAATGAGGCATGCACACCAAGTTTCAGAAGAATCGGAGCAATGGGGTGGAAATGCCATCACTTTGAAAATCTGACTTTTGGGCGTGGCCTGTGGCGCCACCTATGGTCCGATGTGGCCCATATTTGGTGTGGGGGTACCCACTTGGATGTAGTATCAATGTGCCAAATTAGAAAATTTATGACCAGGGACTTTTTGAGATATTGGGGCGCAAGGAGAAGAAAAATAATAATAAATATAGCTGCAAGCAGCGATGCGGGTTCCTCCGCAAAATGGCAAAATATTATAAACATGTACACTGCAGAAGATCGAGAGTTGGACAACAAGGGAGCAAAACTACTTAATGTTTGGCCAACAACAGGCTGAATGGGGATTTGAACTCATGAGCATAAGGTTACAAGTCAGTCTCTCTATCCTCTCTGCTACACACCAACTGTTGAGATTGTATGAATAGAAAGGGCAGAGTATTAGCTTTGGTCAGCTTTTGGACAAAGGTTAAGAAACGGTTGACATTTCAAGGTGAAATTGCATGAAATTGTGCATCGTATTTCAGAATGATGTCATCCTGTTTAACTAAACAGATAATCAAAATTATGACAGGCCAAAAGATAATGGCTGGATTCCAACCAACTACCTTATACTTTACAGGTCACCATGCCAGCCCATTGAGCTATTCTCAGTGTTGAATATTGTCATGTTCAGTTACTGTATAAAAAAGTAAGCTGTTTCTCCTGTGGTAAGCGTTGTTAGATTCAGCCAACGTTGAAACAGCTTTAATTCAATCATATTTTGACATACCAAGGTGAAATTGTTTGTGGTACTTCAGAAAGATGTCATCCTGTTGAACTAAACAGATAATCAAAATTATGACAGGCCAAAAGACTATGGCTGGATTCCAACCTACAACCTTATACTTTACAGGTCACCATCCCAGCCCTATTCTCAGTGTTGAATATTGTCATGTTCAGTTACTGTATAAAAAAGTAAGCTGTTTCTCCTGTGGTAAGTGTTGTTAGATTCAGCCTAAGTTGAAACTGCTTGTACATTTCCTATAAAAACGGTATGACTGGGTTGCTGCTGTAAAGAATAACTTTCTCATCGTTTTTTTAAACAGGTTGTTTGGAGTGCCATAACTTGTCATGGAAGGGAATTTTAAATCATGCCTAGCATCAGTGGGAATGTGTCCTGGCTTAGGTTACTGAAATGAATTTGTGCAACAGGCAAGGGATCCACCTGAACAATCAATTGACTTCATTAGAGAAAACCATTAGAGTTATCTCTACCATGCGTAGACTACAAGTAGCTAGCTACTGTGGTGAACCTGGCTTGTTTTGCAGTGGTTTACACAGTCTCGCTAAACAGATGATCAGAGTGTTGTGATGGGCTCAAATAAACACGCATTGCTATGTTTTTACAACCGGAGGATTGATCGGAAGACTAGAAACCGTTTTGCCAGAATAAAAAATAAAAAACTATGCTTCTGACTGGTTTTGAACCTACAACCATTTGCTTACCAGCCAATTGAGCCATTCCCAGACATGGATTACACAAAACTGGATAATAAAAAAAGCTGTTTCTCCAAAGGTGAGCATTGTCAGATTTGGTCGAAGTTCAAACATCTGTAATTCAGCCATATTTCGACATATCAAAGTGAAACTTTGCATGGTACTTCAGGGGCATCTCACCTTAAAGACTATTAAGTTTGAACCATCCTTCAAAAATACATTTGATTTAGTGACACAAACATATTGAGGCAATGTGTACATTTACATAAATACACCCATTTCAGCCATTTTGTACTTGATTCAATTGCCTTAAGTAACGTTTTTAAATACGTCAATGATACATATCTGTACCAAATTTCAAGTCAATTTCACCTTTGGTTCAAGAGAAGAGGAATTTTGAAGGTTTTCCCAAATTATCACAGTACAGGAAAATCCATCATGGCGGACCTTATGGGTCCTTGAGGCTTTTTTGTTCCTCATGAAAAATGAGGCATGCACACCAAGTTTCAGAAGAATTGGAGCAATGGGGTGGAAATGCCATCACTTTGAAAATCGGACTTTTGGGCGTGGCCTGTGGCGCCCCCTATGGTCCGATGTGGCCCATATTTGGTGTGGGGGTACCCACTTGGATGTAGTATCAATGTGCCAAATTAGAAAATTTATGACCAGGGACTTTTTGAGATATTGGGGCGCAAGGAGAAGAAAAATAATAATAATAATACCAACAATAACAATAGGTTCCCTCCTACCGGAGGAACCTAATAATAAGAATACCAACAATAACAATAGGTTCCCTCCTACCGGAGGAACCTAATAATATATATGTGAGAGAACAAAGGTTGTGCTCTCGCCGAAGGCTTGAGCACACCCAATAATATACATGTGAGAGAACAAAGGTTGTGCTCTCGCCAAAGGCTTGAGCACACCCAATAAAGCCTGGATTAGAATTTTATTTAAAAGTGGGTAGCGAATGTGTATATAGCTTTAAAGCATGGCTCTCAAGTCTAACACATTTGCCGTGAGACTCATACATTTCAGCCATTTCTCGCTATATAAAATTAATGGACGAGGCGCAGGCATACTGAGGTAATAGTTGTCTCGAGTTAGAGAGGAAAAAGCCAGTCAGAAAACACCCCCCCCCCCCATTTTGATAACACTTGAGAGCCCTGCTTTACATAGTTGGCCCATAGAACCCAGTTGCATTTAAATGTGGAGAGTACCTTTGTCTTATGCACAGGCTACACACATGAGGAAACATGCAGTCTATAACGAGAATGTGTGTGTGAAGATTGAGTGAATGGATGTGGGTGTGTGTGTGTATGCAAATTGGATTTGTAGACCACCCTTCAGGCTTCATCTGGACCTTGTGTCAGTGTAGGTACTGCTGTTGTTGTGTCAGTGTCCAGGCCCTTTTCGGAGCTGCAGGGCACACATGCTCTGTAATACATGACACCAGACACACAGCTAACAAGCCTATGAGGAGCAGCTTAGGCAGATGCAGCAGTGTTGTAACTGTTACCTCATTATCCTCATTATCCACTGTAGTATTAGATCCTCTCACCAACTGCTTGGTCATACAGACAGGTCTTTACACAAGTAAGTGCTGTGTTAGGTGTTCATGTATCAATGTTGGATTGGAAATACACAGGCAAGTGAGTTGATGCAAACTCAATGTGTACCGGGAATAGCACAAAGTTCAACTCTGAAGCAGCTTACCTACTGCATGTCCACATATGCCATTAAAGCAATGCTTCATACTATAATGCTATTATTTGGTTGCTTTTATCCATAGCATAATACAGGGAGAATTTGAACCTGCGACCGATTGATCTGTCAAATGCTCAACCACTGAGCTATACCTATTCTACGTATACTATGGTCTAAAATAGGTATACTATGCGTCAATACTGTAGGGGGTTAAATATTGGCCAAACAACCAAAACGAATTCCCCTATGGTTTAAAGGAAGATGGGAAACTGAACAGTGTATTAGCATGAATCAAATAATGCCAATACAAATAGAATTACAGTTATTTGACTCTATGGGTTAAATCAGAGCAAGAATGGTCAAAGTAAGGTCAAATGAAATAAACATTTAATAACATTGAAAATGAATGAAATCAATTACAAGGCAAACTGTAGAAAAAAATGAAGGCTTTAAATCTTACCTACTCTACCATGATCATTGTAAATTAGAGAGAAAGCAAGAGGTGAGCAAGGAGTAGGACAGTATGACAAGCCAGAGCAGAGGAGAAGATGAAGAATCCCCAGAACAATGCATCACATTTCCCTTTATACACAAGGACAACCAATCAGACCAAATCTTTACACAATAGGGTGTGAGAACTATCAAGTAGAGCAGGGGTGTCAAACTCATTTTCACCGAGGGCCACATCAGCATTATGGTTGCCCTCAAAGGGCCAGTTGTAAGATGTAACGTCACGATGTAAAAACGTGTTTTAGTTGTAGCTTTTGTGAATATAGGGCCTATTCTGCTGCACAAACATTCGCTTTCCCATCTTTATTGAAACTGCCTTCCATCCAGGGCCGGATGCAGCCTGCTTTGACTCTTTCCTGCATTCTCCTGCATCAATGTACAATTATGTTTGACATAATCCATAATCATATCAACAGTTTTTGTTCTCCCAATTTAGAACCTGTTTCTTAACTTCTACCTGGAGTTCAGGAAGCAATCCACATATGAACAAATGATAAAGTGGCATGGGGATGCAGCTGCTGTAAAACCAGAATGTTTTTTTTTCAACAAAAAAAATCCTAGTAAGTCTTACCAGATCATCTGTAGGATCCTCATCTTTTCTGTTTGCGATCATACACTTTGCTCCAGTCAAGCAACACCCCTCCAGTATTACTGCCATTAAACACCATCAGAAATCTATGCTTTAAGTTTTCTCAACATAACGGTCTGGAGTTCACCCTCTAAGCCTTGATTCAAATCAATAAAAGTAGGTATGTTGGCATTGATAGCTATTTGCAAATCTCTTAGAAATGTTGCTGAGTCCTCTCATGTCAGGAAATCCCTTTCCTAGCTCCCTCAGCTCAGTCACTGACCATGGGCGATAAAGGTACATAGGCTGTCATACATCAGGACCTGGATATGCACACATAGGGTTCATTGATACCTGGGGGTTCAACTGACAGGCCTTCCTGATTAACCTCACCCATCATGTTTTGCTGTGATATAAACCTTCTCTTGTAGGTTCTGTTCTGGCTGCACCTGACCCGCTGCTTCCCCTAATAATGCATTTCCCTGTCTCTGGCTCTCCTCTGCATAGCCACAGCTATAGCAACAACATCATCTTCATCGTAGGTAAATAGGCTACAAATCTTTGGTAGACTCTATTGTTTCCCTTGAGAATTAGCGCTACCTTCAGCCTGTTTCACAACTACTGACTTCTCACAATTAGTTTTGGCACTGTTAGTCTGTTCAAGCAACTTCATGTTAACATGTTCGAGCAATGTCTTGAGTTCCCTCACTTTATGACTTTGTTCAGTCTGATCATCTTTTCTCTGTCTCAAGACGCTCCGGGTCATTTCTTGCTTCTCTATCAGAATCCGTTTTAGCTTGATCTGATTGTATTTTCTCAAGATAGACAATGCCATGTCGTCTCGTAGCTTCAGTTAACCATATCATAAACATTGGCCAGCTGACAAATTGTTTACACGTCCGACTTGTTTCCTTGTCTTTCAAAACCGCTTTAAACTCTCCTATATATTTTTTTTTTTACATCAAACGTTCACTCCAGCGGAAAACAATGTCTCGGGTCATGATTAATCCACGCATGCCATCTCTCAATGCTTGACACTGCTTGAATTCCATGTAAATCAAATCATATATCGGGCTGGACTAACAACGTCTCTATCGCTCCTGTACTGGAAGCTAGATTACCCATTGTATCTGAAACAAATCTCATAACGGTAGGCTATGTAGCCAACTCTTATGATTTACTGCAGCAAGAATCACACAGCACTTTAGAATATAGTCACAAAATCACATGGCACTATAAAACAGTCGCACAATCTCATAGCACTGTAAAACGGTCACAATATTGAAGAATAAAAGAACTACAATATCATGTGGTAGTGAACTACAAATATGGCCTTTTTCAAGCCAAACTATCCTCGCCCTCCGGCGCTCGATCATGGGACGCGCCTACAAAGACCCAACTCTTTGGGAACACGCATACAATAATTTCCTCAACTCCGTTACCTCATAAGTAACAAAATAACCACAATTCGTGCTTAAAAGGGACGAGTTAATTCATAAACTGCCAGTCTATATCTTTCCCTTAGTATTTGATTGTGTCCCTCGCTGATAATTAAATGCCAAGCTTGTCAGTTAAAAGCCTAACTGCCCCTTTACATTTTCAAAGTATCCCTAACTTGTTTAAAACCACTTTACCCTTAAAAGTTGGTCTCTCGCATAAAACCTGTGACCCTGATACATTATGACCGCCCACCTACTGTGCTTGGTCTTAACCCTTGTGTTATCTTCGGGTCATTCTGACCCATCAGTCATTGTGACCCACCGTCGTATTGCGACAGATTTACCGCATACAAAGACAAAGTGAAGCATTTTCTTTTAACCGTTGGGCTGTCTCAGACCCCCCACATTGCAAAGGTTAAAAGAAAGTTATTTTAATTTGTTTTTGTATTGGGTAAAATTGGGTAAACACAACGATGGTTCGTTATGAACCTTTGGGTCATGTGACCCGAAGGCAGCACGAGGGTTAAGAAAAGCCCAACACAAAACTTAATACAGTTACAATTCAAACCAAAATAAAAGTCCCAATAAGATCTCTGTTCAAAAGAGAAAATCCCAACACAAAACTTAATACAGTTACAATTCAAACCAAAATTAAAGTCCCACTAAGATCTCTGTTCAAAAGAGAAAAGCCCAACACAAAACTTAATACAGTTACAATTCAACTTAATACAATTCAAACCAACATAAGATCTCTGTTCAACTAAAGTTTTCAGCTGTAAACGTGCATTTTAAAAGAAACACATACCTTTCCTTGTTTGGTTCACCCCTGGTCTGCATCTGTAAAACCATACTCTCTGTTATCAGATACTTTTCCCCAGATCAAGAGTATGGGACGTATTCTCTTAACAGATCCTTTGCCTCAGATCAAGAACACAGATTGTTTTACATACTTTTTCAATACTTCACACGACCAGAGTTCTTGTACGCTATCAGAGTTTGCCAACTCTGACCAAGACAAAGTAAAAATAGCAAGTCAATTAATGACCCAAATTTACTAAACCAAAACTCTAATTGGGTGTGCTCAAGCCTTCGGCGAGAGCACAAACTTTGTTCTCTCACATATATATTATTGTGAGAATGCTGTTCAGCATTCTCACTATTGTTTTTCAACTTCTTAGTTCTTCCGCCGTTTTTTGGCCTTTAACTCGTTCTGCATACTTTAACCGATTCCTACAACTTTTGTATCAAAACGTTCAGCTCCTTCAGGAGATGATGGCTATGACTTTTGGTATTTCTCACTTTTATACTTTTTAAGACATTAAGGTTTTTGTGCAAATTATTCTCCCATTAAAAGTAATGATAAATCCTTTTTAAATCATTAAAAAGCTTCCTCCTCTTTCAAACGTAACTACTTCAGCTTACTTTCAGCTAGAGACACCATTCAACCTTTAAAATGTTCACAAGACATTCAGCTATTCCCAAATGATTCAGCTTTTTCAAATGTTCAGCCAATTTTGAATTATGACAGTTTGAAATACATTAAAATGTTTGCTCCTTCTTGATTTTTATGAATGGCTCTTTTTCTGATATTCAACTAATTTGTCAAACAAATTCCTCTAACGTTCATATAGTTTAACTTACAGAAACAAGTTATACCTTAAAATGTAGGAAAAATTGTCCTCTTTCAGCCAATGTAACTACTAAAGAGCTCACATTTACAGATTTTCAGCTATGAGACTTGAAGCGAGAGCAGCCTTTCAAATTCTCTCACTAACTTCAATGGAGAGGTGAGTAAAATCAGTCAGAGAAAGCAAGAAGGAACAAGATTTTGAAACTGCCGATAGAGTCGTATTTCTGACCGCACAGACATATAAAGGACATCTCTGGTTTCGGCAGAGTCTTGGGTCTCGGAAAATATCCTTATATTTTGGATTGGACGTATAGTTTTGCGTCTAGGTCAACTTGTTTGAGGTGTGGATGCTAGGTAAATGTTCGTTTTTCTCTCTGCCTAGCTCGTTAGCTATCACAGCTGCGCCATCACCGTGGCAACCAAACAAACAAGCACCAGGAAAGCAAAAGGAACACGTTTTTGAAACTGCAGGTAGAGTCGTATTTCTGACTGCACAGACATATAAAGAATATCTCTGGTTTCGGCAGAGTCTTGGGTCTCGGAAAATATCCTTATATTTTGGATTGGACGTACAGTTTTGCGTCTAGGTTATCTTGTTTGAGGTGTGGATTCTAGCTACATTTCTCTTATTCTCTGCCCTCAGCGCGTTAGCAATCATAGCTGCACCATCACCGTAACGACAGACACGCACCACTCAGTCTCTCACACAGGTGATTGGTACGTTTACTTGACCATGAGAAACACGATTACTAGCAATTGTCGGTTTATGCCAATAATACGATTACTCCGTTTACATGTGTAATTAGTTATGCGATTACTCAATAAACGCGTCTACATGATTCTTTTTTATTAATCGTTGTATGCTCCACGGACAAAACTTGCACCATCATCCTTCTGCAACAAAGTGTCGCCGTGTCTTCCTGTATCGGCTCTACTGCTGTATGTTTCATTCCATCAACACATTGAATCCTACTAAGAAAGCCGAGTAAACGCACTCAATGGTAGGCTACATCTGCTACTGCTATTACTATCCCAACTATAATTTCAGCTGTTAAAACGATAATATTCTTGTTCCGACTAGCTAGCCTACTTCTTCTGTTTAACAGTTCAGCTTTCAGCTTCTCCCGCATTGTAGGCTATTTTAGCTCTTAGCTTTGTTAAGATGATGCAGATGATGCAGTTCAGCTTCCACACTGCCTCTTTTGTGTCACTCACACATTTTTGAAATTCATTTCAGCTTGCGAGTATTTTCTCATTTCTCACTTTTATACTTTTTAAAATATAAAGGTTTTTGTGCAAATTATTCTCCCTTTAAAAGTAATGGTAAATCCTTTCAAATCATTGTTGGAATGCTGCTCCAGCCCCTTTCAAAAATACATTTCGGTTGCTTTGAAGCTTCAGCTTATAACTTTCTACTAAATTTTCACTATTTTCAGCTTTTTTAGCATGGTCAGCTATCCCCATTCAGGTTTTCAGCATTCTCACTGCTGTTTCGCAGGAACAGCCTTTTCTAGTTATTATTATTATTTTTATTTCTTTTTGCCCCCCTAAAACTCAGTCAATATTTGGCCTACATAGACAACGTAGGTGTCAAAAGTTTCGTCTTGGTAGCGATTGAGTTGCTTCTATTGGAATTTACGTTCCGTTGTATGGTTTAGGCTGAAGTTAAGTTTTTGTGGCGAAAAGTGAAGCTAACGGTGGCTAATTTGCTAGCCACAGTCACTGACGTTACTAACGTCACTACGTCACTAACGTCACGAAAACACGCGTGACTACCTTTGGCAGAACATTCGTTTCGCATCTGTTAACTTGGGGGATAGCTAGGCTAACTATAGCTTTACTGCAAGGCAGCTGCAGAAACGCCACAAGCAAAGAGGCCAGGGTGATAACTATTTACTCATTTTACTTTGTGATATGACACACAATTGTGATGTGTAATGTACAGTATAAGCTGATATTATTAAGGAAGTACATCTACTTTCGGAAACAGTAGTCTACTATTTCACTGAAGTATTAGCATCATGACATTAGCCTGTGTTGCCCGGGCAACACATACTACAGTAGTCTATTATGTAGCGTTATCTGTTTTCAATCGTTAAAATAAACATTCCTCACATATACATTTTCGTTGTAGGATTTATTCTGACATTAGTAAACGATTTGTTGGTGAAATTACCATTACCTGTGGTTTCAAACCAGTGTAGCTCACTGCAACGCTGTAGCTTACGCGAGACACACGACAAAAACATCTAACTTACACAGCTGTTTAGGAAGTCAAACGGCGACAGAACATGTTCGGCACTCCCCTTACTTAACCCTTGTGCTGCCTTCGGGTCACATGACCCAAAGGTTCATAACGAACCATCGTTGTGTTTACCCAGTTTTACCCAATACAAAAACAAATAAAAATAATTTTCTTTTAACCTTTGCAATGTGGGGGGTCTGCGACAGCCCAACGGTTAAAAGAAAATGCTTCACTTTGTTTTTGTATGGGGTAAATTTGTCGCAATACGACGGTGGGTCACACGGCTGATGGGTCAGAATGACCCGAAGATAACACAAGGGTTAAATCAAAAGTCTATCTAACTACTAACCTGAACTTCATTGCCACAGCCTAAACGTTGTCAATCTGTTCATGAAAATAATTAATTTCAGCTTAAACCGTACAACGGAACGTTAAATCCAATTCAACCAACGCAATCGCTACCAAGACGAACACAGCAGTAGTCTAGTACTGTACCGTAGTAGTACAATTTACCGGGGCAGCTTCTCCACACAGGGCTATATCGCATTTTGCGTTGTTACTGACAATGATCGCTACCAGTGAGCTTTTTATGAATGAGCGATTTTCCACTAAATGAATGTCAAGCTTATTTACGTTTTGGGGGGCATATTTTCAGTTAGAAGATGGTACTGTTTGAATCGCGATTCCATCTTCTACTGCCGGGTAACGTCGTAGAATAATCTTCAAAGGGAGTTCTTTATTAATGAATGAATGCAATGAGTAGGCTAAATGCCTGAAAATATCATGAGAAGGGAAAAACTTAAAATGACGTTTAAGTCATAGAGATTAGGTAAATTTTTACACCGGTCTGCCAAATGTATTCGTTTTGATTCAACGTTGAGGCTGCCTCTTGCAGGGGAAATGAGAAGACATCTATTTCATTCTACACTTCACTCGTATTTTCAGTTGTAAATGAGCAGCAAAAAAAATGCTTTTAAATCTATGTAATCTTTATAAATAATAAGTATGCATTTTTATATAAAATATACAGAAATATCAGTTGTAAAAATGTCATTCAAAAACGGACCCCTGTGCAACCGACGCAAGCAAGCACACCCTACAATTTCCCCAGAAATTGTACCCTCTCTAGTATTATCTTCCTCCTGTTGAGGCCTAGCAGACTCTGGTCTGCTAAGACCAGGCTCCCAACTGAACGTCACAATAAAAGGTTCTTAAATTGTTTACGTTACCAGCATCGCAGAGGGACAGCAGGCGCACCAAGCATAAAGCAATCCGTGAATGGGGTTTTGGAAAAGGATCCCCTTACCATTTAGTTTTGTGCACCACGGGTTCTGC
The DNA here is from genome assembly GCF_963692335.1 of Osmerus eperlanus. NCBI lineage: Eukaryota > Metazoa > Chordata > Actinopteri > Osmeriformes > Osmeridae > Osmerus > Osmerus eperlanus. Next base: position 4,432,160 of record NC_085018.1, read on the forward strand.
TTTATACTGGTGCTGCCGTGGGTCTCTCCTGGATCTGGTTCTGCAATCCTGCTGCTCGACAACACCAATTGATGAAGAAAGTGTTTTGTCCGTCTCTTCATAAACGGAGTGACTAAGTTCAGTTGAGTTCTGGATTTTAATAAGTATTATCAATCTGCAGATTGGGAGAGAAAACCAGACCTCTGACAATAAATGACAACACAACACCAGGCTTAGGTCTCAATCATGTCTCTCTCAGCTCTGAAAGCCAGAGGACCATCTTTTATAGGGCACAGGAATGTAAACATAGATAGTGACAGTCAGGCAGTAATGACGTTACAACAGTCTCAGAGGAAGAGATTCACAGCTCCCAACACATGACCACTCAGACTAGAGAGATCATAGTTGGCACTCTCCTTGTAGTCGTGACAAAGGACGTTTACCCAGTACTTTCTCCTGATCACGAACATCTATTAACCCTGACACATAGACACAATCTACTCTTATTAATAGCAAGCTTACATGAGAACATACTAACTAGTATCCAATGACTAGTTATATTGATTAGTGAATAATGTAAGCACACCGGAAATCGCAATTTCTTCCACAGGGTGCAGTGAACATTTTTTGGGGGTATCATGATTACGGAAGGGGATCGTATTATATTTTATATTGATAGGCCTACCATTTTAGAGACTGCTTATCGATCCGAGTGTTAATCAGGCACGGAGCCAGGCGTTGTAAACATGCGGGGATTAGCCCAAACCTAAAACGTATTCTGGGTTTGTTGTGATGCTAGATAGGGACTTCCACACTTAATGCAAGCGCGCATAACGTGAGAGCGAATTTTTTTGCCCTTCATTTGAACGCAGAATAGCTTTTTGAGCTTTATGCGGCTCTAAGAGCCGGCTCTTGTAGGTGAACGTCGGGCGCTGGCTCGCATATCTGAAGAGCCAACTCTATTTTTAATAGATTAATATAGCCTATAAAAATCAAATGATTATGAAATAATGAATTTTAATTGTATTTAAAATAATTGACTAATTCAAAGAACAACTAAAAAATACTTGTAGGCCTAAAGGCGCACACGATCATCCTCACATTCTTCCTGTCAATCATACACGCGGTGTCAACCAATTATACTGCATGAGGGAGGGCCGAGCCAACTCACACACACTCAGTTAGACGAGTAGTCGAAACTCGGAGGAGAGCCATAACAAATCAATGCATTTTTAAAGACATTGTGGTCAAGGTAGAGTATGATTTCATTTAATAATTAAATTCAAATTGTTTTCACACCTATCATAGTCAAATTCATAGTTAAAATATTAATTTTTTAAAGAGCCGTTTGGGAGCCAAAAGAGCCGGCTCTTTTCAGTGAGCTGAGCCAAACGAGCCGGCTCACAAAAAAGAGCCGGAATCCCCATCACTATTTAACACTGATGTGTATACACTGCTTTCTAGAGGCGGGATGTCATCACTTTGCCGTAACATCATCAAAATGCATTGTGAGAGATGTAGTTTATGGTCAATGCACGCTGTAAAGCAGCGTAGACTTATTTCAATACACCATTTAAGCTGAGTGAGTTTGACACTTGAGTTTGACACATGTGAAGTAGAGAGTCCGTCCAGAAACTCCAGACTTTAGCATTGGGGGGGTCAGGTGTGCCTCATCAGCCTCTGCCCGACTGGTAGTTGAGTCTTTGGGTCCTTCTGGTATCAATATAAAAAATTATACAATCCCTTTCCGTAATCACAATACCCCCCAGAAATGCATCCGGCTCTGTGGCATTTGCTAGCTGTCCTTCCTTTTTTGGGCAGCAGTAACTCATTGTCGTGAGTCACTCAAGAACCGGGCACCCTGCAAAGTTCATATTCTGCATGTGTCCTCTTTATAATCCAACAGAGTGCAGTGCCGCAATTGGTGTTGTTTGGATAAGCATTTCGACATAAAATAATGAACAAATTAATTTGCCTCCAAATTGGCTTGTTCTCTTCGCCTCCCAGCCGCTTCACTCTGATTGGTCCTCTGGTCTGCAGCAAGTTTCCTACGAATATCTCGAGAACCAGGCACTCTGCAAAGTTGATATAAAGACAACCAATATAGTACATTTTTATCAACATAAGCAATTTATAACATAGGAAATGAAGGCTACATAATAATTTGCATGAATCAAGGCCGTAATCATAATATATATTGGGGAATATATATTACTGAGGATCCCTCAGGGCTAAGGATCCCTCACTATTTGGACTACATAGACAACGTAGGTCTCAACATGTTCGTATTGGTCCCGATTGAATTGCTTGTATTTTTATTTACATTCCGTTGCACGGTTTAGGCTTGAATTAAGTTTTTGTGGCAAAAAGTGCCTTGAGTCGCACAAGGGAACTCAGTGCTAGCCTAACGTCACAACGTCAGCACACGTTAGCAACGACGCATAGATACGAAGTTCTAGTAAGACAGACAGCGATATCAGCGAGCCCTCAGCATTAGTACCGGGGCCATAAACAAGATGTGTATTATTTCTGGAATAATATTATTTTGTATCACCTTGTTATTATAATGAATATCTCTGTAAAGTAGAGACTCTTATTTTGACACGTTGTTTTGACCATGTGAAGAGAGCACGCTTAGTTGGAAGGAACATAGAGGCACGGAGGTTCACAGTTTTCTGACCGTGCTAGCTTAATCGTGAAATAAGAATCTTTTATTTATGTAAATACATGGGTTACTTGAACATTTATGAAGATAAAGAAATTTAAACTTTTAAGTTTTGCACGTGTACATTACTTTCCCCGAGTGCTTCAAAGAATGTCACAGATATTGATCTGCTGCCATAACATTAGTCAGAAAACTACTCCAAACGGAAAGGAAGGACATTCAACGAAAAACAAAGAAGATAAATGTGGACGTTGGTGAGAAAAGATTTCTCAAGATGGATGGAGCATTGTAAGTGCAGCTTTCATGGTAACACATGTGCTATGATGCTAGTGGAGCGGTAAGAAGGAGCTCCGCCGAAGGAAATTGTGCTTCATTCTGCTTACTACAGACGTGTGGAAGTTCATTCAAGCATTGGTTAATTTCCGAAGACAGTAGAGAAGACCTATGAAGTTCATTTTTGAGTTTATGGAGTGACTGAAGATTGTTCTGATTGTTTAAAAGTTTGTTTCGAATTAGTGCTTAGCCATTGCTGAAAGCTTCCAAGATGGCTGCCTGATGCACCAATTCATAATGACCACAAGAGGGAGCGCAAGCTCACACCAAAGGCTATGGAAGAGAAGCTTCAAAGGCTTACAGTTTTTCAAGATTGCTAAAACACATTTCTTGAAACAGTCACCCATTTTCTCAAAACTGTAAACACAAAACCTCATCTTCAAGCACTATTTACAAAACCTCTGAATCCTCTTGCTAAATGAAACTTTCGCCTCAAAACTGTCTTAAGTGCCTCATATTACCCCAATCAATCAGATCACATGTCTTTAAATGTGCCTTCTGGCAGTAGGCTTAATGGAAATTAATAATGGTCTCATTAATAATAATGAGAATGAAAATAATGATCTCAACTCTTTCAGAATAAGTAGGCTAGATAAAAAGGCCAAAGAGTATCTAATTGATACGAATTCATAGACACTTATGAGGATATATGTACTGAAAGCGCTTATATCATGTAGTACTATATGTGTATATGCATGTAGGCCTATGTGTAAATCCCTCTTTGATTTCATTGACTGGGACATGGCCAGGGAATATGATGAATTCATCAGCTGGTTAAGCGCCAAGTACACTTTTCTTACAGCAACGCATGCTGCGGCTTTGCCAATGTTTTCTGCATCGCCTATACTGTATAAAAATGTAGCCTATACCTGACGCAAAAAACCTCAAGGCTATGCAGTCTGAAGCACAGTTAAAGTTTCAAGTAGCTTTATTGTCAATTTCTTCACATGTGACATAAAAAGGAATCGATATGACGTTTCCCACTCTCCCACAGTGAAACATATAAAAAGCACAGGCACAACAGATAAGACAAGACATTTCCTAAAACATAGCGTTACATATTCACATACAGCAGCATAAGCTCATAATAAAGCATAAAGCTTGCTGCGGCGTGTGATATTTGCAGTGTCGGCTCGAGAAGGTCTTGCAAATAAATGAGTCCTTGTCGGCTGAATCGATATCGCTCAAACAAGAACTCATCCGAATGAAATAAAGGATCTTGGCGATTGCGAAGAACTCTATTGGTATGGAAAGGTAATCGAACTAGAATATAGCTCCTTGGTCAACTGGGTCTCTCAAAAAGGAAGCTGCCCTGTTATTTTCCGGGGGTGTGGCAAGCTTATCCAGCTACACTTACGTTAGCCTGCTCTGGAGCAGGTTAGTGCTAATTGATATGTTACTATGGTGATTTATCGAAAGTTGCTTCCCCGAACCAAAAAGACGGGCGTTTTTTATCTTAGCTTGAAAATTAGCTCGCTAAACTGCTTAGCGAGCTACGACGAATACCCCCGACAGCGGCCCTTTGTTTTTGTTTTTGGTCGGGCCGGCCCATAGAGAACTGACAGCGGCCCATTGGTTAATGTCCTTAATTGGCACTCGCCTGACCCAATCAAATCCAAGAAGACACGAGCTGTTGGCTAATGCCTAACATGGTTTGTCATCGTTAAAGTTTAGCATCGATAAAAATGGAGAAACGAAAGCGCAAGGGAGGCACAGAAAAGCTTAGAGAGAAAAAGCAAAAAAAATCTACAGGCGGATGCCGCAAAAAGTACAAAAATTTCTAGCATGTTTGGGGGGGCTTCAACATCATCACCTGTAGTATAAACAGTAAATAGTTTTTGATAGTTGCTAAGGCAATATTAAGCAAAATTAACCCAAAAATGCCAGGGCCGATTTTCTGTCCCAGTCCAGCCCTGCTTGTACCCCTATACAGTACTGTACCCTGCATCTCACAACTCACTCTTGTTCTTTGTTGATATGAACCTGCAACCAGTCAAAATCTATTGAGCAGTCAGTACTGTTACTGTAACAAATGGAAAGCACAATGTTCAGGGCAGGGCTGGACTGGGACCGAAAATCGGCCCTGGCATTTTTGGGTTAAGGCGGGTTCGTGTCTTCTTGGATTTGATTGGGTCAGGAGAGTGCCAATTAAGGACAGTTCTCTATGGGCCGGCCCGACCAAAAAAACGAAAAATACAATGGGCCGCTGTCAGTTCTTTATGGGCCGGCCCGACCCCCCCAAAAAAACATACATTATATCGGCGAGTCGGCCCAAAAGTGCGTCGGCCCACCGGGCAAATGCCCGGTATGCCAGATGGCCAGTCCACCCTGGTTCAGGGCCATAGAATGTGTTCATTGTACAGTATACAGCCTGCAATGCACTGTACTACAGTATACAATACTGAAAGGGACAAAAATCAAAGAAGTAAACATGTGATCAATGTGCTTCTTCTTGTCTTTGGGCTGGGTCAGGCCAGAGCACTTTGTCGACAAGCAATATTTTCTCACCTTCAACAACCTGTTTGCTCTCTGAACTGGCTTTTATTGGTTGTGTCACATCATTTGAAACAAGTGAAATCAATTTTGAGTGGTTGTGTTTAATCAATGACATGTTTTCTCCATTTGTATTTGATTGTTGCCACTTGTGTTTACCAGTATGGATGACATGTGCAATATGTGTAGAGTTTTGCTGAAAAGTCTAAGTGAGATCTGCAAATTGTGTTTTACCATGTGAAATGGTTTAAGGTATTGACAACAGACAAGCACAATTAGCTAAATGAGTTCAGGCAACTGAGAACTTTGTTCAGCCAATGGGATTTAGTGTTTTAGCAATTAAAAACTATTAGCCAAAGGAAATCGAAAATGACTCAGTTAATAACTAAAATGAAAGAAATAGACAACATGAAGAAAGATGGAGAGCATGTTGATGAAGTTGAACAGGAATTACTGTATAGATTTTTCAAGCTGTATGAAGAGTTTACCCAGCTGAATAATGAAGTCAGGCAGTTATTACCAGCTGACGAAGTGAGTAAAGATCAGATAAACTGGTATGAGCCAAAGGCAGCTTCAATCAAAGGATCTGTGTTTTGAACAGAATCGTGGATGAAAGCACAAAGAGATAGGCTTGTTGTGGAGGATGAGTGTTACAAACCCTCCCCAGATGTGAGTGAGTTGCCTAGGGCGGGGAGAGGATGCAACGCTGCAACCCCAACAGGTAACCAGGAAACGAGACCAGGTGATAGGGAACACTGAACACAGGGATATATATGTATATATAAAGGTTTATTGGCTGGATAAGTAACCCCGACAAGGGTACAAGGGAACGGAGAGCGTTGCCAAAGAAAAGAACAAGAAAGAAAATAAGTAAAACCACCCTGTCTGCCTATCCACAAACTAACTAAACAAAAGTACAAGGGGTGGTACCTGCTCCTTACCTAGTGTTTCTCCAACAGGTAACTACCTACGTGATGGGAGGTGTAAACCCATGGGTAGCATGCCTATCCCCTTGTTCCTTGCCGGGGGGGGCCAAAAGAAAAGCTACACCGAGTGTAGATCGAAACAAAACGAATAACAATACAAACAAAACAAGGGAGAACAAACACAAACGAACCGAAGTAAAATACCAGAATGTCACAAGAACAAGCAGCACACTGAAACAAGGTCTGTCAGCTCTTCCCTTTCTTGGTCGACCTGCGCGGCGTCTTATGCCATCTCCAGTTGATTGGTCGGGAGCGGGATACGGGACCGGCCAATCAGGACGCGCCTGTGAGAGGAGGAGGCAGCGGGGAGGGGACAAAAAAGGGAGTACAAACAGAACCACAGAACACAGAACAGCACACAATAACAAGGGTCGTAACAATGAGATTGGTCCTCAAGACAATGCAGTGTTTCCCACAGATTAGAAAGCAATTTGTGGTGGTGGTGGGTGGGGGTGGGGGTGGGGGGGGGGGGGGGGGTCGCCCCGTGTCTGCCCGGGGGGGAGGGTCAAAATAATTCCTTTGTTAATAATTCGTTACACAGAACTTTATTATATTAAATAATATTAATAAAAAATGAATCACACGCCCAACCCAAAATACACACATTTAACACCCTTTACAAAATTCACACCCCATTCAAATCCTATCTTAGCCTGGGTGCCAGCCGAACTTAGCCCCGCCCACAAACAATTTTGGTCGGGAAGTTGGGTCTGGGGTCGCTCGGTTGGGGAAAAACTATGTCCGAACAAGAGCTGTTCGGACCAATCAAATTGTCAGGGCGGGCTTTATACGATGATGGACAGATGATCAACAGTAACGTAATCAACCACGTCACCAAAGAGCGCTTGGGTTGAATTTGTTTTCAACAAACAACATACTACGTTGCTCTGATTGGTTGTAGGTCTATCCAATTGAGCGAAGAGCCATTTTTTTTCCGGGTTCGGTTGAAACACGCCCCATACTCACAGCCCAACGGAGCGGTATCAGACTCATATTCTGACTAGAATTATGAGTATGACAACGTCAGGCTCGTCCTATCTGCCAGAAACGGAAGAATAGAATTGCTCACCAAAAGAACGAAGAGGAACCCACTTGTCTAGCAGATTAAGACATGTTCATAGGTACCTAGCGAAAAGTAACATCAACTTTCCTTGACTTTTAGCTATGGTACTAATGCAGAATGGAGGGCTCGCTGATATCGCTGTCTGTCTAGAATGGCGTATCTATGCGTCGTTGCTAACGTTTGCTGACGTTGTGACTGTGTGTCAGTATGTAAGAGAGACACGTGAGTGACCGAGAGACGGAGGGAGAGCAGGGAAAGGAAATGCAGCTGAACGAACGGAGCCTGTTCTGGACTGCGGTGGGGCGGAGCCTGTCCAGTGGTAGGTGTAACTCCCTACCCAGCATAAGCGAGGCTGGAGAAACCTCCGTGGTTGAATGCTGGGTAGCACGATAGTGTAGCAGTGTTCGACGTATGGCCTGTTTAAAGGAACAGCCCTCGGCCTGGTGTGCTCTGATGCCATTTTTCAGGGATTGATGGAAGCGTTCCACCCCGCCGTTTGCCTGTGGGTGATACAGTGTGCTGTGCGGACGTGTCGAATCCCCCTGTTCTCCAGGTATGAAGTAAACTCCACAGAAATAAACTGTGGACCATTGTCAGTGGTAATGGTCTGTGGGAGGCCCCAGCGGGAGAAGAGGGACTCCAGAAAGTCCACAATGACCTGGGAGGTGACAGAGCCAGTAGTGGTCAGCTCAGGCCATTTGGAGTGTAAATCGTACACTACGACCAAGAACCGCTGATAGTGGGGGGCCCAATGGATCTCGCCACATATGTCCAACTACAGATGCTCCCATGGCTTTGAGGGCCAGGCCAGAGGTTGCAGGGGTGGTGGGGGTCGGCGGCCGGTCTTCCCACTCACAAGGCATGCTGGGCATTCAACGAGGGCCTCAATGTCTTTGTCTATGCCTGGCCACCACACCAGGCATAGACGGCATCTCTGTTTAAGCTTCACTATGCCCAGGTGGCCCTCATGTGCCATGGCCAGCACACGGGCGCGAAGGGCCCCTGGAATCACAGTGCAGAGCCCACGCGCCACACGTGTCATTCCAACAAGAGAGCTCCTGCTTGACCCGGGAAAAGGCTAACAGCTCTTCTGGTAATTCCCTTGGCCGTCCCTGACAAATGTAGGTGCAGAGCTGGGAGATGACTGGATCCTGTTCTGAGGCTGCCTTCAGTTCCTGTAGAGTGACTGTGGACTGGAGCAAGCCCACATGCAAGCGAGTGCTTCCCGCTCCCCAACTGAGTATCCTTGCTCGGTTTGGTTCAGAGCCCGGGAGGCGAATGCAACAGGTCTCTCCACGCCGTCCTGTACTTGTGATAGTACACCCCCTATCGCCATAGCCGAGGCGTCACAGGTGACCAGGGTGTGACTGGATATGTCAAAGTGCGCCAGCACTGGAGGTGAGGTAAGTTGAGCTTTGAGAGTTTGCACTGCCTCGGTGCACTCTAGAGACCAGACCCACGGTTCATCTCTCCGAAGCAGCTGGCGCAGTGGGGCTGTTATGGCCGAATACTGAGGCATGAACTTCATGTAGTAGCCCGTCATGCCCAGGAAAGAAGCAAGCTGGGCAGCCGAGGTTGGTTCGGGAACGGAGAGGATGGCCTCACATTAGACTGAAGGGGAGAGATGCCCTCAGTGGAAAGCCGGAAGCCAACATAGTCAATGGCCGGCACAGCAAAAACACATTTGCTGCCATTGAGGGTCAGATTGTGCTTGGCGAGGGCTTCAAACACACTTTGCAGGCGACTGTCATGGATAGTGATAGTAGCACCATGTACCACCACATCATCAAGGTAGATCACGACAGCTGGAACACCTGCCAGCACTGAGGTCATGACCTTTTGGAAGCAAGAGGGGGCGGAGCTAAGGCCAAACGGCATCCTTGTGTAGCGGAAAACACCAAGGTGTGAAACGAAGGCCGTCAGGTTTCCGCTTTCAGGGTGGAGGGGCACCTGGAGATAGCCCTCTCTGAGATCCAGTTTGGAAAAGACGGTGGAGCCGTGGAATTGTGCCGTGAGCTCCTCAGACGTGGGCAGTGGGTATCTGTCCGGGATTACTGCTTTGTTGACTGCGCGGAGGTCCACACAGACGCGCAGAGCCCCTGTTTTTTTTTTACCACAACCAAGTTCGAAATCCATGGTGAAGCATCAACCGGCTCAATGATACCAGCATCCAGCAGCCGCTGCAGCTCAGGTGGACACTCCATCCCTCAGGGCCAGTGGAATACGGCGCAATGGCTGGACGACTGGAGTCACTGAGGAGTCGAGGAGGGGCTGATGGGCGAAGGCAGACAGACAGCCCAGTCCTTCAAACAGTGATGACCACTTTTGATGCGGTCCGGCAGCGACAGTCATGATGGCAGCCCCCCCTGTGTCAATGAGTGAAAATCCCAATGCCATGAAGAGATCCAACCCCATTAGATTTGCCCCTCGTCGGGCCACATTGAAGACAAAGGAGGGCAAGATCCTAGTACCATAGCTAACAGTCACTGCGATGGACCCCAACAGGTCAATTTTTGAGTCACCATACCCGTGTAGGACAGTAGTGGGTGTGGCCAGTGGACGGGAAAGGAAAAACTTATGGTATGTACTGGCATTCAGGAGGGAGACACTAGCGCCTGTGTCTAGCAGCAGGGGAATACACACTGTGTCTATATTCACTGTACATGACTTGAACTGCATGATGTTAAATGGCGAATTATGGTGGGTGAGCCACGGGGAGTTTGTCCATGCGACCTGGAGGGGGCGGAGCGACACATTCTTGCAAAGTGTTTTTTTCTTCCACAATTACGACAGGTTTGGTCATTTGCAGGGCAGTTCTGGGCTCTGGTGGCATGAGTATTTGATCCACAGTTACCGCAGGAAAACTGCTTTTGACGCTGACGTGCCCTTGTTGTCTTGTGAGATGCATGACAGGGTCTGGGTCTGGTGCATTCAAGTCAGCGTTAGATGGCTGCTGCTGCTCCTGTGACTGCATGCGTACTGCTTGGCTCAATGATGATTCCGTTTGTGTTAATTTAGCTGCACATTCTGCTGCACTTTCAATTTGGAATGCAATGGCCTTAGCTAGCGTCAAATCATCTGATTCGAGTAACAAGGTCTCCCTGATTTTAGCCTGTCTGTTTTGTTCAATCAATTGATCACGTATCATCTCGTCTGTCAACGTGCCGAATTTACAATGGCTAGCTAAACCTTTCAGGTTGGAGACGTACTGATGGACGAACTCGCCCGGGAGTTGATGCCGTCGCCGAAACATAAACCGTATCAATAAAGCACTCTGTGGGGCAGCAAACTGCTCTTTCAAAAGTTTTACAGTACCTGCATAGTCTGCATTTGCCCCGTCGTCGGCTAGCGTTTCCAACACACGCTGTCTCTCGACTCCAGTGCCTCAGCAATGCCATTTTCCGAGCGGCACTGACATCGGCTAGCCCCGTAGCCTGAAGGTACGTCTCAAAAGACTGATGCCAGCGATTCCACGGTATTGTAGGCTCACCTGGAAGTGCAAGGAAAGGAGGTGGAGGAGGAAGGGAAAAGTCAGCCATCCTTGTCGCCAAAATGTTGTGTTTAATAAGGACGCTGGACGAGAGGTTTTAGCACGCAGCTCACTTTACTTCTAGACCAACAGAACTGACAATTTCAAACTTCCACAGCTGCATACTACGCATGCTCCTAAGGGTTAACAAAAGAACACAGATTAATTTGTCCTGACGGACATAACAGTAACGCCACGAATTAGTCTATGTGTGGGAAACACTGCAATGTGTCCGAGGTAGCTGAACGAAGCCGAAGGGACAAGAGTAAAGTTAGTTCCATAGGTGGGCGATCCAATGAGTCTTGTACTAGTTCTGTAGTACGCATGAGAGAGGAGGCTAAAAGGGTTGCTCTTCTTGCACAAGCAGCATCACTGAAGAAGAAGAAAGAAATACAGCTGAAAGAAGCAAATTTAAGAGCTGAATTGGAGCAGTTAGAATTAGACACTGCTATAGCCGCTTCTGATGCCAAGTTGAAGGTGTACACTGAGCATGAGAGTGCTCGTGATGTAATGAATGACTATTTGCAGACTAAGTTGCCAAACACAGATACACGTAGTCATGCAGAAAGAGTACTCGGACATGAATACATTGGATCCCGTACAGATGTCAGTAGAGCTCGTCCTGTACGCGAATATGCTGGATCTCGTATAGATGTCAACAGAGCCCATCCTGTACGTTGGATATGGATCTCCTGCGGATGTACCCAGAATCAACCCTGTGTATAAACCTCCTGAACAGACGGGTGATGGTGATGAGGAAGATGAAGATTATTACATCCCTGACACTACTGCACGAGGTATGCCTAATGGAACTGCTGTTGGAAACACAGGAAGTGCACCTCGTCTGCATGTTCCCCATCGGGTGTCTATAGATAGAGATCTACCTGACGTTCCAGAGGAACCAATGCCCTCAAATGACAAGATTTATGAGGTGATGCACCATCAAAACAGAATAACTGAGATGCTGGTTCAGCAGCAAAACCTGTCTTTATTACCCAAAAGAGACATTCCTGTGTTTTCCGGTGATCCGCTCACATACAAGTCATTTCTCAGAGACTTTGACAATGCTATTGACAGCAAAACACATAATGATGGAGACAAACTCTTCTTTCATCTCATTTCAACTCTTCTTTCATAAATATTTGGACATTGACACAATTTTCATCATTTTGGCTCTGTATACCACCACAATGGATTTGAAATGAAACAATCAAGATGTGCTTTAAGTGCAGACTTTCAGCTTTAATTTCAGGGTATTTACATCCAAATCAGGTGAACGGTGTAGGAATTACAACACATTTTATATGTGGCCCGCCCTTTTTAAGGGACCAAAAATAATTGGACAAACTAACATAATCATAAATCTAATTGTCACTTTTAATACTTGGTTGCAAATCCTTTGCAGTCAATGACAGCCTGAAGTCTGGAACCCATAGACATCACCAGACGCTGGGTTTCGTCCCTGGTGATGCTCTGCCAGGCCTCTACTGCAACTGTCTTCAGTTCCTGCTTGTTCTTGGGGCATTTTCCCTTCAGTTTTGTCTTTAGCAAGTGAAATGCATGCTCAATTGGATTTTGGTCCGGTGATTGACTTGGCCATTGCAGAACATTCCACTTCTTTGCCTTAAAAAACTCTTTGGTTGCTTTCGCAGTATGCTTCGGGTCATTGTCCATCTGCACTGTGAAGCGCCGTCCTATGAGTTCTGAAGCATTTGGCTGAATCTGAGCAGATAATATTGCCCGAAACACTTCAGAATTCATCCTACTGCTTTTGTCAGCAGTCACATCATCGATAAATACAAGGGAACCAGTTCCATTGGCAGCCATACATGCCCACGCCATAACACTACCTCCACCATGCTTCACTGATGAGGTGGTATGCTTTGGATCATGAGCAGTTCCTTCCCTTCTCCATACTCTTCTCTTCCCATCATTCTGGTACAAGTTGATCTTGGTCTCATCTGTCCATAGGATGTTGTTCCAGAACTGTACAGGCTCTTTTAGATGTTTTTTGGCAAAGTCTAATCTGGTCTTCCTGTTTTTGAGACTCACCAATGGTTTACATCTTGTGGTGAACCCTCTGTATTTACTCTGGTAAAGTCTTCTCTTAATTGTTGACTTTGACACAGATACGCCTACCTCCTGGAGAGTGTTCTTGATCTGGCCAACTGTTGTGAAGGGGTTTTTCTTCACCAGGGAAAGAATTCTTCTGTCATCCACCACAGTTGTTTTCCGTGGTCTTCCGGGTCTTTTGGTGTTGCTGAGCTCACCAGTGCGTTCTTTCTTTTTAAGAATGTACCAAACAGTTGATTTGGCCACACCTAATGTTTTTGCTATCTCTCTGATAGGTTTGTTTTGATTTTTCAGCCTAACGATGGCTTGCTTCACTGATGGTGACAGCTCTTTGGACTTCATATTGAGAGTTGACAGCAACAGATTCCAAACACAAATACCATACTTGAAATGAACTCTAGACCTTTTATCTGCTCCTTGTCAATGAAATATCGAACTCCCTTTATGAGGGAATAACATACACCTGGCCATGGAACAGCTGAGCAGCCAATTGTCCAATTACTTTTGGTCCCTTAAAAAGGGGGGGGGCCACATATCAAATGTGTTGTAATTCCTACACCGTTCACCTGATTTGGATGTAAATACCCTGAAATTAAAGCTGAAAGTTTGCACTTAAAGCACATCTTGATTGTTTCATTTCAAATCCATTGTGGTGGTAGTCCAAATATTTATGGACCTGACTGTATGTAAAGACAGGGTTACTTGAACATTTATGAAGATGCACGCATCCATTACTTTCTCAGAGTGCTTCAAAGAATGTCACAGATATTGGATCTGCTGCCATAATAGTACCTACGAACATGTCTTAATCTGCTAGACAAGTGGGTTCCCCTTCGTTCTAGACAAGTGGGTTCCCCTTCGTTCTAGAAAAATGTGTTCCACTTCGTTCTTTTGGTGAGCAGTCTCACGAGCCATACTTACCCGGCGTCATGGAGCCGACCAGCTAAATAGTTATTTAGCATTTGCGTTGCTACCTGCATATACCTACAGCTGGCAGCTGTGCTCCGTTTGGCTCCTAGATTCAGACCTAGCTCTGGTAATTTGTAGAGCTAGCTAACTATTACACTTCTGCTGTGTGGGAATCGAAGGAGCTAACGAGTCGACTCTGTACAAAGTACATAGTACAGATTACACCCCACAATTTCCCCAGAAATTGTACCCTCTCTAGTTTTATATTATTTTCCTATTTATTATTTTCTTTTTTGAGATTTTGAGATTATTACTCTATAATGAAAATTACATAAAATTACAATCACATTGATGTGATATGTGCTATCTTATTGAACAAACAACTTATCTCTGTTACGCCTACTGGGAGATCCGGGCCACGACGCTCCCTCTCTCCTGAATAATAGGGATGCGTAACGACGCGCACCTGTTTACCCGTTTGTCCTCGGCTGTAGCCAATTATGTTTATGTATTTAAGGAGTGAGTTTATGTTTGTCATTTGTCGGTTATTGTCACGTTTTATGTTCAGAGTGCATGTTAAACTTCTCTTGAGAGCTCTGCTGGATGCGAGCGTTATTTTTGTTGTTCTGTTCGACTAATAGGCTACCTAGGTTGGGTGCTATTTTGTTTGCCGATGGACATTCCATTAAACTACAACCTCCTGCATCATACATCTCCTGTTTTTTTCATTCGACTCAACGAGATTGTGACAGAATAACCAACCTTAAACGAAGAAGAAGGAATGGAAACCGAGCAAGAGACTTGGAAAGGAACTGTGACTGAGAATCGGATTCTCTTGGAACGCCATCATCAGCAGTTAACGGACCTACATACAACCCTGGACAAGGTTGTGGGTCGTCTCCGACGTTTGGACACATCACCTCCAAGATTTAAATCCACAGAAGTAGGCCACACTGAGATACCATCGTCAGAGAGAGGTGTCCCTTCTAGGTTACAGTTGTCCTTACCGGAGAGATACGACGGTCATCCCGAGAAATGCCGAGGTTTTCTACTCCAGTGCGAACTGTATTTCGCGCATTGGACTGGCGACATCACGGGACGTGATGGCATCGTTTCTGTACTGGCTGGCAGAGCATTGGAGTGGGCTACTGCGTTGTGGGAGAGATCAGTACCTGAGGTGTACTCCTATGAGGATTTCCGAGACCTATTTCGAGCCATTTTTGACCATCCCGCTCAGGGTAAGCAGACAGTAGAGAAGCTACTGCGGATCAAACAGGGAGCCAGATCAGTGGCAGAATATGCTCTAGAGTTCAGAACCCTGGCTTCAGTCTGTGGATGGAACAACGAAGCCCTGCTTACCCTGTCTCCGACAGGACTTGCAAACCGAACTGGCCTGCCGAGATGAGGAAGCCTCCCTGGACCAGCTCATACACATGGCAATCCGGTTAGACGGTCTGATAAGGACGCGTAAAAGGAGCATGCAGGAGTCCAGTGTCTCTCTACCGACTGTTCCAGTCCATGAGGAAGCAATGGAGATGGGAACAACGCGCCTTCACCCGGCGGAACGTCAGCGACGCCTGCGTCTAAACCTTTGTCTGTACTGCGGAGAGGAGGGTCATCAGGCAGCTGGGTGTCCACATGCCCAAGTGAGTACCCGAGGAAGAAGACGAGCTCTTCCTACGCCGGCTCAGGTAGGAGTCCCTAGTACCAGTTGTTCTTTGCCTAAGCTTGTCATGTTGGTGGACTTGGTGTTCTGTGATTACCCAGAGGTGCTCCCAGTACCTGCGCTAATCGATTCTGGAGCGGCTGGTGATTTTATCGATGAACGGTTGATCGAGAGGCTGCATGTACCCACCGTTGCATTAGAGACTCCCATACCTGTGCAGGCGATAGACGGTCGTCCTATAGGAAAGGGTTCAATCACGCACAGGACGTTCCCAATTACGATCCAGATTGGAACAAATCACAGGGAGACAAGGAGTTTTTATGTCTTACAGGCTCCAGCGTATGCAGTGGTACTGGGAATGCCATGGCTGACCACACACGATCCGGACATTTCATGGAGAGAAAGGAGCATTGTAGGATGGTCGCCTATCTGCCAGGAGAGATGTTTAGTTCTTACCATGGGTTCTACGACAATAGAGAGTCCTGAGGGGGCAGGTTCAACTCTCCTGCCAGTACCAGCTCAGTATCATGATCTGGGAGAAGTATTTTCTAAGGAAAAAGCCACAAGGCTTCCCCCACGTCGGTCCTGGGATTGTGCCATTGATTTGAAACCAGGTGCTGCTTTGCCCAGGAGCCACGTCTATCCATTGTCGTATGCGGAGACAGAGGCCATGGAAGTATACATACAGGAGGCCTTGAAACAAGGGTTCATTCAGCAGTCAATATCACCCGCCTCTTCGAGTTTCTTCTTTGTGAAGAAGAAGGATGGGGGACTCCGTCCTTGCATCGACTACCGAGCTCTGAACCAGATCACCACCAAATACAGGTACCCTCTGCCTCTCATACACACCACAGTGGAGATGTTTACTGGTGCTCAATATTTCACTAAGCTAGACCTACGAAGTGCCTACAACCTAGTGCGCATAAGAGAGGGAGACGAATTGAAGACCGCTTTCAGCACCACCTCCGGTCATTATGAATACCTAGTCATGCCTTACGGTCTAACCAACGCTCCTTCTGTGTTTCAATCTTTCATAAACGAGATATTCAGAGACATGCTGAACCGGTGTGTGCTTGTTTATATTGACGACATCTAGATTTTTTCTTTGTCGTACGCCCAGCATGTGCAGCAGGTCAGAGAAGTCCTACGACGGTTACTCAAACATCGACTCTACGCTAAGGCGGAGAAATGCAATTTACATCAGCGTACTGTGTCCTTTCTGGGATATCAAATCTCCACGAGTGGAATCGAAATGCTTACCGAGAAGGTAGAGGCAGTGAAGTCCTGGACAACCCCCGCCTCCATAAAAGCCCTGCAACGGTTCCTAGGGTTTGCAAACTACTACAGGCGTTTTATCAGGGGTTTCAGCACCATAGCAGCTCCCCTCACCGCACTTCTCCGTGGAGACCGTAAACGGCTGGATTGGACGGAGGCGGCGGAGAGGACGTTTGGCAGGTTGAAGGACAGGTTTACCACGGCACCTATCCTGAAGCATCCAGACCCTGACTTACCTTTCAGAGTGGAGGTGGATGCATCGGAGGTGGGAATCGGTTCAGTTCTCTCGCAGCGTCAGGGAGACCCACCCAGACTCCATCCCTGTGCCTTTTTTTCAAAGAAGCCAACTCCAGATGAAAGGAATTACCATGGGGGAGACCGGGAATTACTGGCGGTCAAAGAGGCTTTGGAGACCTGGCAACATTGGCTAGAGGGATCTAAACACCCTTTTCTGGTTCTCACCGATCACAGAAACCTGGAATATCTAACCACCGCAAGACGACTCAACCCAAGACAGGCCAGATGGGCTATGTTTTTTGTGAGATTCGATTTTGTTTTGTCTTACAGACCAGGCACAAATAATACGAAAGCTGATGCTCTCTCGTGTATGTATGAGGCCGAGGATGAGCCCATGGAGGAGGCATCCGTAATTTCCCCAAACCGTGTTTTGGCCCCGATCATGTGGAACGTGGATGAGGACATTCGTCAGAACCTGGTGAGCGAACCTTCTCCTCCCTCTTGTCCTGCTGGATTGCTATATGTTCCTTCAGGGATAAGGGACCGACTACTGGCCTGGGCGCATACTACACCGATGTCTGGACACCCCGGAATTGCAGGAACGTTACATGCTCTTCAACCCAAGTACTGGTGGCAGACAATGGCGCAGGACGTTCGTAGGTATGTGTCCTCCTGTTCAATCTGCGCACAAAGCAAGAGTCCTCGCCATCTGCCACACGGTAAGGTACACCCTTTGCCCGTGCCGCAACGACCCTGGACACACATAGGAATAGACTTTGTTACGGACTTACCGCTCTCACATGGCTGTACCACCATAATGGTCATAGTTGACCATTTTTCGAAGGCTTGTAAATTCCTGCCTCTACCTGCGTTGCCCACAGCCTTTCAAACTGCGGAGACGTTGTTCACACACGTGTTCCGGAATTATGGGATACCCGAGGACATAGTTTCCGACCGAGGCACCCAGTTCACATCACGAGTATGGCGGGCATTCATGGAGAGGTTGGGGGTTTCTGTGAGTCTGACCTCTGGTTACCATCCTCAGTCAAACGGACAGACGGAGAGAACGAATCAGGAGTTGGGATGATTCCTGAGAAGCTACTGCATGGACCGACCAGGAGAGTGGGCAGACGTCACCCCCTGGGCAGAGTATGCCCAGAATTCCTTACATCATGCCTCTACGGGATTTACGTCTTTTCAATGTGTCCTGGGCTACCAACCTGCTTTGGCTCCCTGGCATCCCAGCCAAACCAGTATACATTTACATTTTACATTTAGTCATTTAGCAGACGCTCTTATCCAGAGCGACTTACAGTAAGTACAGGGACATTCTCCCCGAGGCAAGTAGGGTGAAGTGCCTTGCCCAAGGACACAACGTCATTTGGCACAGCCGGGAATCGAACTGGCAACCTTCAGATTACTAGCCCGCTTCCCTAACCGCTCAGCCACCTGACTCCCAGTATACCAGAAGTAGACGATTGGTTTAGACGGGCGGAGACTGTCTGGAATGCTGCGCACGTTCGCCTACAATGAGCGGTCCATCGTTCCCAACTACAGGCAGATCGAAGACGCAGTGAGGCTCCGATACTGCATCCGGGTGACCGAGTATGGTTGGCCAGTAAGAATACCCCACAACGGGGTGCCTGCCGCAAGTTGACTCCACGGTTCACAGGGCCATATGAGATTCAGCGACAAATAACTGATGTCACGTACAGGCTTGTCATGCCCATTCATTACCATGGGTCTCGCTCATTCCATGTCTCTCTTCTCAGGCCGGTGGTAGCGGGTCCTCTTGATGAGGGTGTGCCTGCGCTCCGCCCCCTCTGCCTCTAGAGCTCGATGGGGACCTGTCTTACGCAGTGAGCTCGTTGCTGGATTCGAAACAAAGTGGGGGTCGACTGCTGTACCTCGTGGATTGGGAGGGGTACGGTCCAGAGGAGAGGTCCTGGGTGCCACGCAGCGACATCTTGGATCCTTCTCTCCTCTTGGATTTCCATCGTCGGTACCCACAGAAGCCCGCGCCACGTCGTAGGGGTCGTCCTTCATCTCGCAGTGTTGGGTCTTCGGAAGCCGCCCCTGAGGGAGGGGGTACTGTTACGCCTACTGGGAGATCCGGGCCACAACGCTCTCTCCTGAATATTAGGGATGCGTAATGACGCGCACCTGTTTACCCGTTTGTCCTCGGCTGTAGCCACTTATGTTTTTTGTATTTAAGGAGCGAGTTTATGTTTGTCATTTGTCGGTTTATTGTCACGTTTTATGTTCAGAGTGCATGTTAAACTTCTCTTGAGAGCTCTGCTGGATGCGAGCGTTATTTTTGTTGTTCTGTACGACGAATAGGCTACCTAAGTTGGGTGCTGTTTTGTTTGCTGATGGACATTCCATTAAACTACAACCTCCTGCATCATACATCTCCTGTTTTTTTCGTTCGACTCAACGAGATTGTGACAATCTCAAATAATAATGTGTGCTCAAGGCATCTCTCCAGCTCGGACGGACGCTGCGTTGAAACCACAGAGTTCACAGTGAAATATAGGCCTAGATACAAAATAATTGACATTATGTTGTTCATAACTGGACTTCCAAGTAGACTATATTAACGTTGTCAGTAGGTTTCAGCACAACAAAGTAGGACATATGGGGGGGGGGGAACCTAGCCAAGGGGGAGGCAAGTGGGTGACCAGGCTCTGCAATTAAGCTGATGATCAGCACCTGCTCATGAACTCTGTCAGAGACTCTGGGGGCAACTGATAAAGACAGTCGGGAGCTGAGTATGGAGGAGCATCTAAGCAGTCTAGCGGGGACTCGGTGGGGTCCTGTTTACCAAACTGTCTCAAGCTTGCACTTTATATTGGAGGGTGGGTGCCATTTAGTTTAGAGCCACTGGCAGTGAAGACAGCGAGAGAGGGGGAGATACCGGGGCAGTAGGGCAAGAGAGCACTAGGGACTTTAGTAGAGCAAATAGTTCACACGAGAACTGCTGCTGAGAGTGGGGAGTGCTCCTTGCTTCCGTGTCATACTGGCAGGTCACTCGCAGTCAGTGGCCGGTGCTACAACCCTTAGATCCAGAGGGAGGGTCACATTGTTTGGGAAGCTAAGTGATTTTAAATGCAACAGCGTACCTGTTATTTTGTGTAGCGTTGGTTTGTCTTTTATGTGGGAGTTTGCTTTGGCTTAAAAGCTTCAGAGTGGGGTACGGGAGAGGTAAACCACACCATTACCATCTTCTCCCCAGGACTAAGCTCAGCACCATGGGTGATCGGGCTTTCTGTTCTGCCACTCCTCGGATCTGGAATGCCCTCCCCGACCATCTGCCCTCCCCGACCATCACCTCAAACTACAGAGACTTTTAAAAAAGGACTAAAAACTTTTCATTTTAGCAGAACTTATGAGTTTTAATGAACCCTGCAAGTCATTATTTATGTTTACATTTAGTCATTTAGCAGATGCTCTTATCCAAAGCGACTTACAGTAAGTACAGGGACATTCCCCCCCGAGGAAAGTAGGGTGAAGTGCCTTGCCCAAGGACACAACATAATTTGGCACAGCTGGGAATCGAAACTGTAGCACTTTGAGATTTGCTTCAAATGTAAAGTGCATTACAAATAAAATCTATTATTATTATCATTGCACGGTCCTATCAGACGGGAGAGGTTCTATAGGCTACCTTGTTAATTTAGTTTGGGCTGTGAGCCATGAAACCCAGGTCGAGTCCCCCAATTTTCTGGTGAGCATTTAATGCGTGTCAGGCTGTTTTTGGTTTCTATTGGGTGCTAAGTGTTTACTTATGTTGAGTTGGTGTATAGAGTTAATTAAAAGCTAGTCCCTCTACTTGGTGGAGGCTGGGTACACAGTGGGCTCGGGTAGTATTCTGCCGATTCTTTGCGCTGATCCATGAAGTATGCCAATATCTGTAAGTCTGTAGAAGTACTTTTCCCTAAATACTGAGTGTGGTGGTGTGTGTGCTGACCCCTGACGCCGGACCATACCGGTTATATAAAGTTGGTGGCAGTGCTACTCACAGTGACCCAGTGGGCTAATTGGTTTCTCCCTTTGGGCGGTTCCAGTTCATTACAGTAGTTTACAGCTGTTTGCTGATCTCGCCGATAGGCTACAGCTGCCTCGCAGCTTTCCTCTTCTGAAAAGCTTTGGAGGACAGAACAAAACCTCATCGGAGTCCGCGCCCCAGACATGCCTGGTGTAAATTGATGCCGCGTGGAGGGCAGAACAAAACCTTGTCGGAGCCTGCGTCGCAGATGCGCCCAGTGTAAATAATGGGTTACAAGAATGTCTGGTTTGTCTAATATGTATTTATCATGGAGGGTTTAACGCAATATCACAGTAACACAGAGACAATTCGCAATTAAGTCATTGGTCCATCCACAATCACAAGACAGACACGCAGCTGTCCCATGGCCCTTCTGTCATTGGTTCTCTCCTTAAAAGACGTTCCTTCAGTACAATCAGCCCAATCAATAATATGGCACTGTCCTGGCTACAGAGCAAAGGTCACATCATTGACCCCTAGAAACCTTAGGATTCTCTAAGACACTTAAAAATCCCTTCCTGTCTTTGCCAGAATTTAAATTAACTTATCCAGTGTCCACTATGAACAACTGACAAAACATTTAAGTCGTTAGTTAACCCTTTACACTCCATGTGACTCAGCATGTGTTTTTATCTCAAAGCCTCACACATCCTGTGAGCTGTTGGTGTTAGAGAAGTTTAAGGATGTAAACCCTTATTCTGTATTAATTCTGTATAAAAGAATCAGCATTCCATGCATGCAGAAAGAGGAACCCACAACATGAACTCTGGGTAAACAAGGCTTACGTAAACAAGCTAACCTAGGCTGACCATTATCTTACCAGAGATGCCATAAAAATGCTTGTCTTATCTGTACTGAGTAGGCCAACTGGTCAGCCTAGAAGGATCAGAAACTCTGTAACTTTCTACTTCAACGCACACAAGCGTGCGAAAACTCTGGGATCGATCCCCTTGACAGCTGCAGGGGAGGGGAATTCCCACCAATATGTTTAAATGGTCTTACATGAAGACTAGAGAACCAGACAACTTTGTATCGCGACCAAACTTGTCTTCTTGCTGGCAATAATTAAACTATTGTACTTTCTTTGAATCAGACGACTCTGTGCATTACTTGATAAAGAAATGATGTGAAAGTTGGTCACAGGATTTCTCACAGACGATGAACACAGAATCCTATCAGAATAAAACCACTCTTAACACATACATATTACACATACTAGTATAACTAAGAGAGAACTTCCATATCAGCCTGACAGTTAACCTGGCCCGGACCAGATAGTTTTACTGCATAAGTTGCCATGGTAACTGAGCTTGAACTAAATGGAACTTGTTTCTGGAACCAAATCAACTGGAAATGGATCAGACTAATGGACATAAGCCTGTTAAGTTAAGACTTATTTGGTAAACCTTCTTTATGGAACAGGCCTCTGGACAATTTAAAGAACCCTTAGTTTAAAGTAATGTTTGAAAAGGTTGTATCTTTTTAATCCATTGAAATATTAGATGTTTACCAAGTTTGATTTATTCAAATAGTAGGCCTATGTTGTTACAGTCAGTGGTAGAGAACAGAACAGTTTATGAGAGGAAGTTTGAGGTTGTGCCTGTGCCGTCTGCACAGCTTATCACGGCTCAGAGGTAGACCCAGATGCAGACTCCGACACTGAAGGTAGCTTCCAAAAACAATAAGATTTATTTAAGGCAGAGAGTAGTCGTGGACAGGCAGGTGGTCGGTGCACAGGCTGGCGGTGAAGGTACAGTCTGGTAGTAGGTAGAGTAGTCGTAATCCAGGGGTAATCAAAGATCTAAACACAGGAGATCAGAGCACAAGGCAGGAACAGAACAGGTAACGCGGGAACGCCCAGTAGTAACACACAAGACAAACTGGCACTGGACCAACATAAACCAACTGACTAAATACCCAACTAATGAGCAGATGAGATACACCTGGAGGGGGTGAACAAGCAACCAGGTGAACACAAACAGGATGTGACACAGCTGACACCAAAATTCCCAGAATGCTTTGTCCCATCAGCCCTGTCTTGCAAGGACAATAATCCACAATAATATCTCACTGTGAATGAGATAATGTGGTTACCTCATAAACATAATTAAAGAAAACAGGCTTTATATCTTTATGGAAAGAACCGTGGAGTTAACATAAATTTATAGATGTGATTATGGTCACAGGTAATTGTGCTATTACAAAGATAAAGTATTAAACAATCATGCATGCAGCACAGACTGCTTGATACCAGCTGTGTACCTTGGTAATGCTGTCATGTGTGTGGAATGCAGGCACTGTATAGTGAGTTAGGGTCATGCTAGTTATTTCAGAGAGCAGATATACCTCTGTCCTACTTGGGGTAACCACAGTTTGGCGCACCTTTTCAGATTTGATCTTGATTTCCAACCATGTCTGTTGCCACTGTCTTCCCTGTACATAGCAGACCCCGATCCTAAAACTGTCTTTTTTCAGCTAAAGTAACTCAGTGTTATGCGTGCAAATATGATCATTTACACAGATACCCTGAACAGTAAGTTGACCTCAAACTCACACAGCTCAGAGAGATTAGTTATGGTTATGTTTTTATGATGCATAAATTATGAACGAAAACAGTGATATTTGGTTGATAAGTGCTTATTACAAAATATCAAATGATATTTGAGAGTTACAAGGTCCAGTACAAAGAATGTTTGTCCCAAAGTAACTGTCCAATGTCCATTAATGACCTCATTATAGCTGTGTCCATAACCACGATATTGATTTCCTTACTGTGATAAGGCATTATGTGTGCTTAGATGTGCTTTGTGTATTACATTCTACATAGTTTTATCCTGAAATGTCTGAATATTGTATCGTAGGTTTGAGTCGCACACCCCCGGTAGTCGCTTTGTATAAAATGAAAAATAAGATTTGCATGAGCCTCCTGAAAGTTTGCAACAACACACATACTCATACACTAGCCACAGTGTGTCCTAATGAGGAAATGCAGGGCAGTATGTGTTGTATAAGTTCAGTATAATGGTGTGTATGTGAAATTAAATGACAATGACAATTGTACTAAAAACGCAAAATCCTTAAATATCTGGGTACATGTATTTTTGGTGATGTGTTTTCTATTAGTAATACTGTTATATCTCTTTTCTACTTTGGCTAATGAGCAGGAGCTCCACTAGGGTTTCTGGGGGCCCTGGCTAATTTGTACTCAGGGCTCCAAAATCAAAATCATACAAGAAAGTATAGGGTTCTGCTGGACCTTGATTGACCAGGGCCATTAGAATCATTCTAATCTTCCCCCTCCCCCATTACGGCGCCCCTGCCAGTGAGGAAGGGATCCTGTGCCACAGGTTCTGCTTGAATTTGCCCTCACTAGCATTGAAACTGGATAGCCTTTGTGATGTTTTTTCATCTCTGTGTTACTACACACTTCAAATAGATGCTGTCATGCTGTCTCTGATTGGGTCATGTTTCCTCATACACAACCACACCCAAGCAGCCTTATCATTATTGTCAGCTTTAGTGTACAGTTGTCAACAGAAAGACACACAGACAGATGGGTTTTCTGTGGTCACATACCCTTTTTAGAGACTCCCTTAAACACTTAATGCCAGATAAAACCTTAGCGTATAACAAATAATAAACAAAACAACATATGCTACAGAGTGAGCCCCTGTTCTATGTAGACATGGTACCTGAAAAATAGATAATTAAGCCATGCCTTTGAGGTTATCCTAGACTCCAGAAGTCTTCTCCCTTGACAGGCTCCAGCTCCTGGCCTCTCTCCTCGAGTAGAAAGACAGGTGTTTCAGATGAGGTTGGCAGCTGCCCATTGAGAGGAGGAAGCTATATAGGAAGCAGTTCAACAACTTATGATCGTTGCAGGCACTAAGATTACAGTTTTTTCCGATTGCTTAAGCACAATTTTGAAAGCAGGGCTCACTTTGTCAAAACACTACACACGATTCACACAACCAGACACACAAGTAGCAGAACACCTCGGATCTTTTGTAAAATGAAACACTCCGTCAAAACTATACAATAATTTATAAAAACCCAATTCTGTCACCGTATACCACACACATGGTTCATACAATTGGACTCTTTTTGAACCAGTTACACACTGTTGTGCTCAATTTAAAACACTTTTACAGTAACTATTATTTTCTAATGATATAACCTGCTTGATTTTGTCAGAGATATTGTTACAGTAGAGTACGTAAAGTACATTATGTTGACCAAACACAACACACAAGACCAATACTGCACACTGAATATTTACTGTATTTCTCCACATTGTCTACATAAAGGTTGCATTTTTAGCAGAAAATCAGAACATATTTCAAATTTAATACTGTATAGTCTACATACTGTAAACACAGCAAATACATTTGTGGAGACAAATGAAAGTATTCAGCAAATGAAATACAGTACATTGTTTCAATCATGGACTGCCATGAATGTGTACAAAGTACTGGTGTAGTGCATATAGTAGGCTACATGTTACTGTACTGTAGACAGTAGAGAATAGTAGTTTTCATCTGTGCTCTTGTCGAAATGTCCAAATTACTGTTGCAACAGTATATCTGCTGAGGTTGGGCTGAACTTTCTGTCCAGCCCCTCTCAATGTTGCCCCATGGTTCACAACATGGTCAACCAATGTTGTTCAAATTTCATTAGACACTATAAATTTGGCCCTATTCGTCCACGGCCTCCAGGTCTACCTCTCCCTACCACTCTTCCACCACGGGCTCCCCCTCTCATCCTCACTCTCCCTCTTCCTGCAACATTGCCTTCCATTTTTGATGAGGAGAGGTACACTGACCATTGAGAAAGGCTGGACAAAGACTTCAGCCCAACCTCAGCAGATACAGTTAGGTCCATAAATATTTGGACATTGACACAATTTTCATCATTTTGGCTCTGTATACCACCACAATGGATTTGAAATGAAACAATCAAGATGTGCTTTAAGGGCAGACTTTCAGCTTTAATTTCAGGGTATTTACATCCAAATCAGGTGTAGGAATTACAACACATTTTATATGTGGCCCCCCCCTTTTTAAGGGACCAAAAATAATTGGACAAACTAACATAATCATAAATCTAATTGTCACTTTTAATACTTGGTTGCAAATCCTTTGCAGTCAATGACAGCCTGAAGTCTGGAACCCATAGACATCACCAGACGCTGGGTTTCGTCCCTGGTGATGCTCTGCCAGGCCTCTACTGCAACTGTCTTCAGTTCCTGCTTGTTCTTGGGGAATTTTCCCTTCAGTTTTGTCTTTAGCAAGTGAAATGCATGCTCAATTGGATTTAGGTCAGGTGATTGACTTGGCCATTGCAGAACATTCCACTTCTTTGCCTTAAAAAACTCTTTGGTTGCTTTCGCAGTATGCTTCGTGTCATTGTCCATCTGCACTGTGAAGCGCCGTCCTATGAATTCTGAAGCATACGCCTACCTCCTGGAGAGTGTTCTTGATCTGGCCAACTGTTGTGAAGGGGTTTTTCTTCACCAGGGAAAGAATTCTTCTGTCATCCACCACAGTTGTTTTCTGTGGTCTTCCGGGTCTTTTGGTGTTGCTGAGCTCACCAGTGCGTTCTTTCTTTTTAAGAATGTACCAAACAGTTGATTTGGCCACACCTAATGTTTTTGCTATCTCTCTGATAGGTTTGTTTTGATTTTTCAGCCTAACGATGGCTTGCTTCACTGATGGTGACAGCTCTTTGGACTTCATATTGAGAGTTGACAGCAACAGATTCCAAACACAAATACCATACTTGAAATGAACTCTAGACCTTTTATCTGCTCCTTGTCAATGAAATAACAAACTCCCTTTATGAGGGAATAACGTACACCTGGCCATGGAACAGCTGAGCAGCCAATTGTCCAATTACTTTTGGTCCCTTAAAAAGGGGGGGGCCACATATAAAATGTATTGTAATTCCTACACCGTTCACCTGATTTGGATGTAAATACCCTGAAATTAAAGCTGAAAGTCTGCACTTAAAGCGCATCTTGATTGTTTCATTTCAAATCCATTGTGGTGGTATACAGAGCCAAAATGATGAAAATTGTGTCAATGTCCAAATACTTATGGACCTAACTGTATTACCATAGACAGTATATAAAGAATGGACAAAGTCATTGTGACTTCACCTATTGGTTTGTAAAAAAAAAAGAGCTTTGAAGCCTCGATTTTTGAACTTCCTGGTAGCCATCTTGGGTTTTTGGAGCCAGAAGTGACAATATTTGGACAAGAGGGCGAAGTTGTGGATGGGCGAAGGGTGGGTCCATGGGTGGGTCTGACCGAGAAGCCACCTTGCTACCGGCCTTTCTCCTCTACTTGCCTCTATGCCCCTGGCTAGTAAACCGCGCAAAGTCGCTGCAAACATCATTAGCTTCCATCGAGAAGACACCCTTGTCCAAACGGGCTGTCAATCACTCCAGACTGGACCTGTCAATCAAGTCAGCCACGCCCCCAGATATACCGATCTTTGAGGCCTAATATATACTTAATTGTCAAATTATTTTCAGATGGACCACCAGGGGGTTAACCCACTGATAAGAAGGGAATCTAGCTTATGTCACCATTTTTCATACTTAAAGATGCTGTAAAGCAAATTCCATGATTTGCTTTTCAGTACATTATATACATGTGAAATTAGTTCCTGAAAGCATGTGCAAAGCGCGAAAACTTTGTTGCACTGAAATGTACAGTTAGACAGGTTTTGTATAGGCGTTTATCCAAGGCATGGAGTTACCCCTTGGAACCACAGCCAGACAAACCAAATTTCCATCGCAATAAATGGTGAAACCAATAGGCCTACATAAATAGAATATCCATGTTCCGCTTCTAATCAAAATCATAGTGAGGAGATACTATGAACTACAATGGTTCACAACCAGAACTACTAGCATGTAAGCCTGATTACAGTTTTTTCCGATTGCTTAGACACAAAAATGTCAAATAACACAGTTTGTGAAACCTGACACTCAAGGACCAAAACATCAGCCCAGATATGCACAACTATAAGCACATTCTCAGCCTCACACTATTTGCTAAATACTACACAGTGTTTTGCAAATCACTAAATACACTGTTCTACATTAGACACAGAAATATGAGATTGTCACTTAATTACCTTTTCAAGACACTGCCTTATAAAAAGCCACATCTGTGAACAAATGGATCAAACACGGGCATCAGGTTTACAAGCACTAAAGTGCTTACAGTTTTTTCCGATTGCTTAGACACAAAAATGTCAAATAAAACCCAGTTAGGGAAACCTGATACTCAAGGAGTGTTACGCACGCCTCCCGAAAGAGAGAACGCAACACCCCACTGCGCACAAGAACCCTCGGACCGGATGACTGAGATATGGAGTCGTGGTGCAAAAACAATGGAAGCAAGGCCAACTACCGTTTAACAGTATTTATTTACTGTAAAATAAACGTGCAGGGAAAAAGGGGCTGGGCACGACCAAAACAAAGAAAGCAAAATAAAGAGTTACTAACCCTACCTTATCACAGTACTTCCCTAACTAGCACCGTAGTTCTGGCGCTCTACCCAAAATACAGGGGTTGGTCGGCCCAGGTCTTACCTAGTGTATAAAGACAATAAGGTTATCCTGCGGGTGGTGTAAGCCCCGAGGCCTCATGCCTAAAGCACGTGGCTTTCCCCTTTCCCCCTGGAAACAAAAGCAGAAGGGTATTATCCCAAACGATAATGAACAATGAACAATTACACCAATACTACACAGATACTCAAGCAAAGTAGCACACAGAACAGACAGCAATCAGCCAAGCTCCCTAGCTGGTCAACCACTGGGGCTTAAATGAGGCACAACACAGCTGCAGCTGTAACCGAAGCCACCACGACCACGATGACAACTCTGAAGGAAAAAAGACCCCCCCACACACACAAGCAAACAGACATACAGACACAGAACCACATTGGATGGGCTATTGCACGAAACCAGGATAAGGGATTAAGTCTGGATATTTAAGTTATCCTGGATGAATTTAGCTTTGACTTGGTTGCACGAAAGCAGGTTGAATTAAACCCAGCCAAGTAACCATGGAGATTTATTCTTTGCAGTTAGCCTGCTCCAGAGCAGACTAACAGACAGGCTAAGATTAATTCTGGAGTCTCGTGTTAAATCAGCTGCCGCTCTGATCCGAAATAAATGTTTTTAACAGTTATTCCGTTGTCATCTGAATGTGTTCGGATTTATTTTTATTAACATGCATTACTTGTCACTATTGCTGTCACGAGTTTGATTTTAAACCCTAGCCTACTATTGCAGTTTTTAGATGTTTAGAAATGGTTGACGAAGTTGCAACGGTGATTTCAATAAAGTCAGTGATGAAGGCGATATATAAAGTCCTATTCATCTGTGTTTCTTTTTGCACCATGGCATGCCCATTTCTTAATGACGTGTTGGACGACGAAGCACTGATACTGAGACGTGCTTTCAGACGTGAGAGGGTGTTTCGTGACAGATCTGACCCTTTGGCTTTTTCGGACGAGTACTGCATGAGAGGTATAGGTTTTCTGGAGATGGGATCCGTTATTTGTGTAGACTGCTGGGTCCCAAAATTCAGCACCGCACAGGGCGAAGCCATGCTCTCACCATCCCACAGATGGTCTGTGTGGCACTGCGCTTTTTCGCAAGCGGCATGTTTTTATATGCCGTGGGA
This sequence comes from Osmerus eperlanus, assembly GCF_963692335.1. Taxonomy (NCBI): domain Eukaryota; kingdom Metazoa; phylum Chordata; class Actinopteri; order Osmeriformes; family Osmeridae; genus Osmerus; species Osmerus eperlanus. The sequence continues at coordinate 4,462,117 of NC_085018.1, forward strand.
GATGCCGAAACCTTGAATAAAGGTACTATTTGCCGTACGGTCAGAAGTGTGTGTTTGGCACTGAAGTCCTTGGCACACATGTTCATTACCTTCCCTGGCCACAGAAGAATGTGTTACATCAAGGAGGATTTCCACAAGATTGCAGGTAACATGAATTATAGATTACAAAAAGCGTTACGTTAGAGCAGTCACCAAATACTCAGACTATTTTGTGTTACAGGTTTCCCTAATGTCATTGGTGCGCTGGACTGCACACACATCCGAATTAAACGCCCCTCAGGGAGGGAGGGAGATTATGTCAATCGAAAATCCTTCCACAGTATCAATGTTCAGGTAAAAATTATGTAATTACTGTCAACTAGCCAAATATTCTGTGTATTAAATGTGTAATGAATAGGCAACATTGCATCGTTTCAGATGATCTGTGATGCTTCCTGCATGATCACCAATGTGGAGGCAAAGTTGCCTGGGTCTGTCCATGACTTCCGAGTTTTCAAGTCCAGTACCATTTCCCAGCGACTGTCACAAGGTATGCCACACACATTTCACTGATAAACACAATTGCGTCAAAGGTTAAACTTGTGTAGTTGTAATGATTACATTTTGTATTCTCAGGTGAATTCTCTGGTGTTCTTCTGGGAGACAAGGGTTATGCCTGTGAGACATACCTTCTCACTCCACTAGCAGACCCTCAGACAGCATCACAGCAAGGGTACAATCTTGCCCATGCAAGAACAAGGGGCCGATTTGAAGAGAGACAAAATAAATACATTGTTTTACCGATATGCAAAAGTGTGGATTGAAGTCATTTACTTATTTTTCTAGTTTCTTTATCTCCAGATCCAGTTCTCAGTTTTTTGTTCTTGATTTGTACATCAAGGTCCAGATCCTGGAGACGCCTCTTATTTACAGCAATCCTTGCATCTGCCAGCTCGATTTGCTTTTTTAGATGCTGCGTGTACAGACATCTGACAGTTTGTGAAGTCTGTAAACCATTCATTGATTAGCACAGCAGGAATTGTGCATGATTTAGATTTCCTTTAGCCCATACGTACTATGTTGCCAGGCTGGCTGTCAAGCTGTACTGCGTCTGGATCCTGTTACAAATATATATTATGAGTGCTATATAACTGACTTCTCATCCATAAGGGGCTAAATATGCATTTCCATACGATTTACATGATACCTCAGGCCTTCTGGAATCCAGTGACACAGTCTCCTCGTCATCCCATATGGCAGAAGTTCCTTCCCCCTGCCATATTGAATAGACTTTTTATTGACAGGATGTGCCAAGCCTTGTGCTTTTAACGAATAATACTCACTGGATCAAGGTCAGACAGTCCACATATATCGGGAGTCAGATGGCTGAGCGCTGAGGGAGTCGGGCTAGTAATCTGAAGGTTGCCAGTTCGATTCCCAGCCGTGCCAAATGACGTTGTGTCCTTGGGCAAGGCACTTCACCATACTTCCCCTTGGGGGGAATGTCCCTGTACTTACTGTAAGTCGCTCTGGATAAGAGCGTCTGCTAAATGACTAAATGTAAATGTAACATATGCCCGTATAAATGGGTAATTGTGTTTGATATGCAGTACTGGAAAATGTACCATGGATAAGGAGGGAAGTTTCTGCAGGTGGAACACAGTCTGTAGCTGTCCCACCCTCAATCCCTTCCATCACTGGCCTTCCCTGATTTAAATCCAGGGCCAATTCCTCAGCTGGGGTGAAGCCTGGAGCTGGTGGCCCTCCCCCAGTGCCAGACAAATGAGTCTTCTTCTTAACTGCTAAAGATAGAGATTTAGATAAAATATGTGAGCAGGCATAGTGAAAGTAATTTCTACATACCATTTGCAAACTGTTAAGGCACTTACCAGATTGCAAAATGTTTTTATATTTAATCTTGACTTGTTGCCAAGATCTTTTCTGTCCAGTCATGTTTGTTCTGTATGAACATTAATTGTAGAAAGATATTTAGAATTAGACATCTTATAGAGATTTGTGCATATGGTTGTGAAACATATTCTCGCATGGTGTAAGGGTTTGAAATTAGGCCTAGTCTTTAGGGTAAATTTCCCGAGGAACATTAATTCCCTGCTCACTTTTGAGGGAAAGTAGGCTTAATAATAATACATTTTATTTATAGAGTGCTTTGCATGGTAGGCTACTCAGAGACGTTACAGTAAAACCAGCACATAAACACAGATAGGCCTACAGCAATAAAACCAACACATAAAACAAACATATTAAAAGCAATTAAAACAGTGTACAACTTTCCTAGTAAGTACATATTTTAAAATAGGCTACTTACGCATTCAGTCGGTCAGCGATTGTCTGCCAGGCTTGTTCTCGCTGTTTAATAACGGCTGCCGTATTCCCCTTTTTGCAAATAATATGCTTCACCTCCTCATACATCTCCATTATTAATTTCTGCTCAGCGGGTGAAAAATATGCTGCACGCGTCTTCTCCATTTCTGCATCAGTGAATTTGTGATCGATACCATGGTCTATTTAAGAAATCCGTGAAAGTGCACTTATCCCAACTATGTACACCTGGATTGATACAGCGCCACCTTCTCATCCTGGCTTAGCAAACGTGCAACCGATTCAGCCGCGATGAGTGGATAACACTAAGTCAAGCTGCGCTTTTTCAGTTATCCTGGATATCTTTATTCTACTTTTGTGCAATAGCCCCCAGATCTGCACAACTATAAGCACATTCTCAGCCTCACACTATTTGCAAAATACTACACACAGTGTTTTGCAAATCACTAAACACACTTTTCAACATTAGACACAGAAATATAAGATTGTCACTTACCGTATTTCTTTGATTAAACGCTGCCCTCAAATAAATGCCGCCCTCGAATAAACGCTGCACCAAAAATTAACATTGTGTAAAAAACACCGCCCTCGATTAAACGCCGCACCAAAAAAATCTGAAAACGGTTATTTAATTGGTTAAATTAAAACACTGTATTTATTAGGGTTAGTATACCAGGTAGTTCGTCGAAGCGAGGTAGATGACTTCGCCACTTGCAAATTCTCCTTTCATGAACCCCAAGTTCGCGTGCTACAGATCTGTTGCTGCTGGTGAGTGCTTTCTGCACAGCTTTCTGTTTGAAAGCTAAAGTGTAGGAAAATTTCGGCATGTGTAACAGACGTGGCCACGCTCCATCACAAGGTCTACGGGCCGATGTTCGCCACTCGCTGGGCTCGAACACGCCACTTCTGACTTGCCAAGCGCGACCACTACCAGCTACACCAACGAAAAGCTAGCTCTTCGTTGACGCGGGTGGCCTGTTAAATACATGAGGAGTGAGTTTCACGGATTCACATCTATTACACATGCTGCTTCAGATTTCTACACAATGTAGAACACGTGTATTTGAGACAATTAAAGTACTACCCACGCACACCTAATTGACCACGAAGCATTGTAAGTGGGGTCTTTGTAAAAGCATTGTGAATGGTTCGCACTTGTACTCCCGACTAAACGCGCGGCTTCAATTTTACACTAGGCTTTGTGTTTGACCTCCTTGTCTATTCTTTGTTTATCTATGTGTGACGAGTATGTAACAGGCGCGGTCTTGCAAGTTCCGAGTTTTCCGGACCGTGTCCATCCTTCACCGAGGATCGAACACGCCATCTCTGACTTCCCAAGCGCCACCACTACCAGCTACGCCAAAGAATAGCTAGCTATTCAATGACGCGGGTGGCCTTTCACATACTTGAGGAGTGAGTTTCACCGATTCACACCGGCCATATATGGCCGCACTGCAGCTACAATTCACTAAATCTCTCTTACTAATTTTGAGTCTTTCTGAGTCTTTCTGGGAGTTTTTCCTTGTCTTCCTTGAGGGTTTAGGTTGGTTGATGGGCAGTTCTATGGGCGTATGTGAAGCCCTCTGTGACATGCTTGCGTGTAAAAAGGGCTATACAAATACATTTTGATTTGACGAATTAAATGCCGCCCTTGAATAAACGCCGCCCTCGAATAAACGCTGCACCAAAAATGAACATTGTGTAATAAACGCTGTAGCATTTACAGTTTTTCACGATTGCTAAAACACATTTCTTGAAACAGTCACCCATTTTCTCAAAACTGTAAACACAAAACCTCATCTTCAAGCACTATTTACAAAACCTCTGAATCCTCTTGCTAAATGAAACTTTCGCCTCAAAACTGTTTTACCTGTGCTCAAAATCAAACTTTCACCTCAAAACAGATTTACCTGTGCTCAAAATCAAACACTGCTCTCAAATCATAAACAAAGTGATCAAAATGATATACACTATCAAGCAGTCAGTAAACAATACACCAAAAATAGAAAACACAATGTTCAAAACATACAGTTCTCAGGGGAAAGTACATTTTTAATCTCAAAACAAATTTCATATTTATCCGTCATTGTCTTTTGATGAACGAAAACATGTTCTATCATAGTAGCTCAAAATTGATCAGAAATTACTACTTTGCTTTGCTCTTTGCAATTTATTTTGTTCTTACTCCTCCTTGTACCCCTATACAGTGCTGTACCCTGCATCTCACGACTCACAACTCACTCTTGTTCTTTGTTGATATGAACCTGCAACCAGTCAAAATCTATTGAGCAGTCAGTACTGTTACTGTAACAAATGGAAAGCACAATGTTCAGCGCCATACCATTTGTTCATTGTACAGTATACAGCCTACAATGCACTGTACTACAGTATACAATACTATACAGTAAAAGGGACAAAAATCTAATGAATCAGAGTAAACATGTGATCAATGTGCTTCTTCTTGTCTTTGGGCTTGGTCAGGCCAGAGCACTTCGTCGACATCACAAGAAATATTTTCCCACCTTCAACAACCTGTTTGCTCTCTGAACTAGCTTATATTGGTTGTGTCACATCATTTGAAACAAGTGAAACCAATTTTGAGTGGTTGTGTTTAGTCAATTACATGTTTTCTCTATTTATTTATTTTTTGCCATTTGTGTTTACCAGTATGGATGACATGTGCATTAGAGTGCAGAATGTGTTTTGAGAATGAGAATGTGATTAGAGTTTTGCTGAAAGTCTATGTGAGATCTGTAAATTGTGTTTTACCATGTGAAATGGTTTAAGGTATTGACAACAGACTGCACAATTAGCTACATGAGTTCAGGCAACTGAGAACTTTGTTCAGCCAATGCGTTTTAGTGTTTTAGCAATTGAGAAAAACTGTAATCAAAGAAAAACGGTAATTGCCTAAATCGCATATGCGATTTTCTCCTCCTTGAGTCACCACCTTACCGCGGTGGAGGGGTTTGCGTGTCCTAATGATCCTGGAAGCTATGTTGTCGGGGGCTTTATGCCCCTGGTAGGGTCACCCAAGGCAAACAGGTTCCAGGCGAAGGATCAGACAAAGCGTGGCTCAAAAAACTACCATGAAGAAAACGAACAATGGTTCTCAGTTGCCCCTGCCCGGAAGCGGGTCACCGGGGCCCCCCCCTGGAGCCAGGCCCGGGGGTGGGGCTCGATGGCGAGCGCCTGGTGGCCGGGCCTTTTCCCATGGGGCAGGAAAGGAGCCTGAGCTGGTGCGCGAGGTAGAGAAGTTCCGGCTAGATATAGTCGGCCTCGCCTCGACGCACAGCATCGGCTCCGGAACCATTCTCCTTGAGAGTGGCTGGACTCTCTTCCACTCTGGAGTTGCCCTCGGTGAGAGGCGTCGAGCTGGGGTGGGAATACTTGTTTCCCCTCGGTTCGGCGCCTGTACGTTGGGGTTCACCCCGGTGGACGAGAGGGTAGCCTCCCTCCGCCTTCGGGTGGGGGGACGGGTCCTCACTGTTGTTTGTGCTTATGCACCAAATGGCAGTGCAGAGTACCCACCCTTTTTGGAGATTCCCTCGTCCTCCTGGGGGACTTCAATGCTCATGTGGGCAATGACAGTGAGACCTGGAGGGGCGTGATTGGGAGGAACGGCCCCCCCAATCTGAACCCGAGCGGTGTTTTGTTGTTGGACTTCTGTGCTAGACACGGCTTGTCCATAACGAACACCATGTTCAAGCATAAGGGTGTCCATATGCGCACTTGGCACCAGGACACCCGAGGTCTCAGTTCGATGATAGACTTTGTAGTCGTGTCATCGGATCTGAGGCCGAATGTCTTGGACACTCGGGTGAGGAGAGGGGCGGAGCTGTCAACTGATCTCCACCTGGTGGTGAGTTGGCTACGATGGTGGGGGAAGACGCCGGTCAGGCCTGGCAGGCCCAAACGTAATGTGAGGGTCTGCTGGGAACGGCTGTCAGAATCCCCTGTCAGAAGGAGCTTCAACTCCCACCTCCGGGAGAGCTTCGATCATGTCTCGGGGGAGGACGGGGACATTGAGTCCGAATGGGCCATGTTTTTCCGGGCCTCCATTGTTGAGGCGGCTGACCGGAGCTGCGGACGCAAGGCGGTCGGTGCATGTCGCGGCGGCAACCCTCGGACCCGGTGGTGGACGCCGGAGGTGAGGGAAGCCGTCAAGCTGAAGAAGGAGGCCTATCGGACTTTGTTGGCTGGTAGGACTCCAGAGGCAGCTGATGTGTACCGGCAGAACACATTGTCGCGGAGGCAAAAACCCGGGCATGGGAGGAGTTCGGCGAGGCCATGGAGAATGACTTCCGAACGGCTTCGAAAAGGTTCTGGACCACCATCCGGCGACTCAGGAGGGGGAAGCAGTGCACTGTCAACGCTGTATATGGTGGGGATGGTGCGCTGGTTACCTCGATGGGGGACGTCCTGGATCGGTGGAAGGAATACTTTGAAGACCTCCTTAATCCCACCAACACGCGTTCTGACGTGGAGGCAGAGTCTGGGGACATTGGGGGGGGGGCCCTTCTATCTCTGGGGCTGAGGTCGCCGAGGTGGTTGAAAAGCTCCGCAGTGGCAAGGCCTCTGGGGTGGATGAGGTCCGCCCGGAGTTCCTTAAGGCTCTGGATGTTGTAGGGCTGTCACGGTTGTCAGGGTTGACACGACTCTGCAACATTGCGTGGACATCGGGACAGTGACTCTGGACTGGCAGACCGGGGTGGTGGTTCCCCTCTTTAAAAAGGGGGACCGGAGGGTGTGCTCCAACTTTAGGGGGATCAAACTCCTCAGCCTCCCTGGGAAAGTCTATTAAGGGGTGCTGGAGAGGAGGGTCCGTCGGATTGTCGAACCTCGGATTCAGGAGGAGCAATGTGGTTTTCGTCCTGGCCGTGGAACTGTGGACCAGCTCTATACCCTCAGCAGGGTTCTGGAGGGTGCATGGGAGTTCGCCCAACCAGTCTACACATGTTTTGTGGATTTGGAAAAGGCGTTCGACCGTGTCCCTCGGGGGCTCATGTGGGGGGTGCTCCGGGAGTACGGGGTACCGGACTCCCTGATCGGGGCTGTTCGGTCCCTGTACAACCGGTGCCAGAGTTTGGTCCGCATTGCCGGTAGTAAGTCGAACTTGTTCCCGGTGAGGGTTGGACTCCGCCAGGGCTGCCCTTTGTCACCGATTCTGTTAATAACTTATATGGACAGAATTTCTAGGCGCAGCCAGGGCGTTGAGGGGGTCCGGTTTGGTGACCTCAGGATCGGGTCGCTGCTTTTTGCGAATGATGTGGTCCTGTTGGTTTCATCGGGCCGTGACCTCCAGCTCTCACTGGAGCGGTTCGCAACCGAATGCGAAGCGGCTGGGATGGGAATCAGCACCTCCAAATCTGAGGCCATGGTTATCGACCAGAAAAAGGTGGAGTGCAATCTCCGGGTCGGGGAGGAGATCTTGTCCCAAGTGGAGGAGTTGAAGTACCTCGGGGTCTTGTTCACGAGTGAGGGAAGGATGGAGCGCGAGATCGACAGGCGGATCGGTGCGGCGTCCGCAGTGATGCGGGCTCTGCATCGGTCCGTCGTGGTGAAGAAGGAGCTGAGTCGAAAGGCGAAGCTCTCTATTTACCAGTCGATCTACGTTCCTACCCTCACCTATGGTCACGAACTGTGGGTAGTGACCGAAAGAACGAGATCGCGAATACAAGCGGCCAAAATGATTTTTCTCCGCAGGGTGTCCGGGCTCTCCCTTAGAGATAGGGTGAGAAGCTCGGTCATCCGGGAGGGGCTCAGAGTAGAACCGCTGCTCCTCCGTGTCAAGAGGGGCCAGTTGAGGTGGCTCGGGCATCTGATAAGGATGCCTCCTGGACGCCTCCCTGGTGAGGTGTTCTGGGCACGTCCCACTGGGAAGAGGCCCCGGGGAAGACCCAGGACACACTGGAGGGACTATGTCTCTCGGCTGGCCTATGTCTCTCGCCTCGGGGTCCCCCAGGAAGAGCTGGTGGAAGTGGCCGGGGAGAGGAAAGTCTGGGCCTCCCTGCTTAGGTTGCTGCCCCCGCGACCCGACCCCCGGACAATCGGAAGATGATGGATGGATGGAAGATATTGAGGCAATGTGTACATTTACATAAATACACCCCTTTCAGCCATCTTGTATTGCATTTCTTATTCCACGTCACCCTATATAAAGACATGTATTCTACACATCTGTAACAAATTTCAAGTCGATTGGATCTATGGTTCATGAAGAGAAGGCTTTTACATTTACATTACATTTAGTAGACGCTCTTATCCAGAGCGACTTACAGTAAGTACAGGGACATTCTCCCCGAGGCAAGTAGGGTGAAGTGCCTTGCCCAAGGACACAACATCATTTGGCGCGGCTGGGAATCGAACTGGCAACCTTCAGATTACTCGCCCGACTCCCTCACCGCTCAGCCATCTGACTCCCGCTTTTGAAGGTTGTACCAAATTTGGACAGTACAGCCAAATCTGTCATGGCGGACCTTATGGGTCCTTGAGGCTTTTTTGTTCACCATGAGAAATAAGGCAAGTATACCAATGTTCAGGCATTTTGGAGTAATGGGGCGCTGAGGAACTCACGTAGACTTTGGGCGTGGCTTATAGCACCACCTATGGGCGTACATGGGCCACTAGCCGTCTGGGACTAGTGAGTGACCTGTTGTATCATTGGGCCAAATTTGAAAAAATCAGGTCAAGGACTTTTTGAGCTATTGAGCCATTTAGCGGAGAAGAGGAAAAATAATAATAATAGGATTACTAACAAAAACAATAGGTTCCCTCCTACCGGAGGAACCCTAATAAGTACACTGCTAGTATACTTTAGGTACCATGATAATAGTATACTTTTTATACTTAAGTATACTTACAAATTAAACTTGAAGTATACTTCTTTTTTGTAAGGGTCATATGTAAGGATCGTCATATGTAAGGATCGTCTGAAAAATCCCTGGCCCTGTCTATTGCTGGAATTTTGGTTGATAAGTGTTTCCGTGTCAGTTCTTCAGGGCTGAATCTCGGTTAATGTTTCCTTGTCATGTCTCACACATTTCATACATGGTATTCTACTCTGCTTTAGTTTAATAACATTCCTGAATGAGTGTGGTAGAGGGTATTTTCTGTTTTGTCTGTGCTGTAAATTTTATAGTTAAGTACCACCAGTTTTCTACCGAATTTAATGAATTATTACGTGCACATGCAGGCTACAACCAGGTAAAACGATGCTATAGTGTTAACCACCACAGCAGGGGCGTAGTTTTGTTTTTATACATGGGTGGGAAATGTCCTTTTTGAAAACGGTTCTATTTAATCTATTAAAAATCAAATGTATGGCCGCATCCTCAGTTATTTAAAAAACCTGTCCCACTCAAACTACGTAACATCCCCACAATAGGCTATTTACACAAAACATTTACATTTAGCAGACACTCTTATCCAGAGCGACTTACAGTATGTACAGGGACATTCCACCCCAAAGCAAGTAGGGTGAAGTGCCTTGCCCAAGGACACAACGTCATTTGGCACGGCTGGGAATTGAACTGGCAACCTTCAGATTACTAGCCCGACTCCCTCACCGCTCAGCCGTCCATCTGACCATCTGACTCCTGAAGGCACTGTATATGATGAATTTCTGTGTGACCTGAGTGTAAGGCCGAATCCCAATTCTCTGTCTTACCCTAAGTGTCCTTGAAGTCTGTCTGAGTTTAAGTCTTATTTCACAAATGGCCTTGGCACTGGAATTTCCTGTTCACGAAAGTGAAAAAAGTTTACAGTACATTTCTTCAGTTCTCATAGGAAAGGGCTCTGGCCACCTTTGGCATAAATAGATGCGTACATGTAGGTGAAACGTCCATTGGCCTTACAATCAACTTCTGTGTGTTTACCATAATTGAATTAACACTGAACTTTTACATCCCCAGTTGATCCATGATGCCAGAGAGTCTTGTTATATGTATCATGTTAAGATGAGACAGCTTGATAAAACTCCTATTGAAAAAACTATGTTGAACTTAACACAATCTTTTATGACAGTTCTATCCTTAATATATTGGCTTTAAACTTGAATACAAAATGAATACAAATGTATTAATATAAAAACCTGATAAAAAAGTAGCTGTAACATTAATTCGTTTTTTTCTCAGCTTCTAGGCATGAGCAATGCAAGTTACAAATCAGCAGTTATGCATGACTTGAATAGCATGTCTTGAATATGTGCAAGAAGTAGCCTATAGGTAGAAATAAATCGCTGAATATAATTTAAACTTGTCGTCTAAATGCAGACTTTGAATTGGAAGAGTATTTGTTCTGCGATTGATGACGTTTCACAAGTCCAAAAGAACACAAGTACAGACAAGAACGCAGATTGAGAAAGGCCTATGGATTCCTCAGTTTCAGTCTCATCACTTTACATAAGACTCATCATGACTCACATAACTTCGGGTTCTTTGTCACAGAAGAACTTTCATGAACAATCGTTGTCAAAACAAACAAAGCTTCATGCTTTCAAGCTTCAAAGCTTCAGTTTCATGTTCCTGCAAACTTCAGTGACATGATGTCACTGAAGTTTGCAGGAACATGAAACTTGAGACTAGTCTTTCAGGTTGAGGATCATTTCAAGTGCTTTGTTTGTTTTGACAACGATTGTTATCTAATTGTCAGTTGTATTTTTAAAACCAAGTCTGAAAATAATTCTAAAGTTAATGTTTCCTTGTCATGTCTCACACATTTCATACACGGTATTCTACTCTGCTTTAGTTTAATAACATTCCTGAATGAGTGTGGTAGAGGGTATTTTCTGTTTTGTCTGTGCTGTAAATTTTATAGTTAAGTACCACCAGTTTTCTACCGAATTTAATGAATTATTACGTGCATATGCAGGCTACAACCAGGTAAAACGATGCTATAGTGTTAACCACCACAGCAGGGGCGTAGTTTTGTTTTTATACATGGGTGGGAAATGTCCTTTTTGAAAACGGTAAATATATTAAAAATAAAATGTATGGCCGCATCCTCAGTTTTAAAAAAGCTGTCCGACTCAAACTATACGTAACATCCCCACAGGCTATTTACACAATGCGGAAAGACAGCAGTGGATAGCCTGTCTTGGAGAGTTTGACGGAAACGAAACTCATTGCCAATGTTGCGGGAAAGTAGTGGGATGGTTAGCTTATGACAATCTAGTGTAGCCTACATCGCGGCCCACATCAGTTGGTCTTTTTCGGTAAGTTCAGTATTTGGAGTATACACTATGAATAACTTTTTGTCTGTCCTTAAGATAGAACTGCATTATGTTTACAACCGTGGTGAAATGTTTACAACCGTGGTGAAAATTGGATATTGACCTTAACCCGTCTCGTTTAATTTACCGAATTTCATCGGGGGTTAAGCGGCCGCTAAATCAATGCATAGCCTACAGGTGGGGACTGTCAACAAATTACAGGATACACATTTCAAAAGTCAATAGTTGGTCAGGGTAGGCTGGTCTACGTTTTAACCGTTATTCTTTTCGGTACAAAAAAAACTGTCAGAAACCAGACAATATGGGCAAAAAACACATTCAGCTCGATTTGTGGTTTTCCGTTCTTATTGACAAAACAAATTGACCACAAATGTTTCGTTTCCATTGGTGGGTGGGCCTTCATGAGCCCCTTGATTCTGATTTCCTAGTGCGCCCTATCAATTTTATGTGCGCTGTACACTGAAGGTTATAAAGGGTTTATACCTCTTTGCCGTAAGACTGTCTTTCCTTTTCAGATGTTGTGTTGGTGTGTATGGATTTGTCATGCAACAGCGATTTATTGTATTTCCTGTTCTGAGCAGCAGAGGGACCATAACGCATCATGTCTATTCTGAAAAAGAAAGCACTTTTGTACATTTTCCAAGGGATATTGTACTGTGAACTGTAAAGTGTGTCCTCAAGCATTCAGCAGCGGTTGTATTCAATTCAGTTTTCTGTCCACAGACTATGGTAAATAGCTACCAATAGGGCATTGAAGCTTGTAGTCTGTAAGTTTTTCATTCACTGCGGTCTGTACCAATAGTGAATGGCCTGTGGAGTGATATTGGTGGTCCTAATCCACCGTCTCCTTTTTCTGGTCTTGTTGACAATGCTGTTAGCCGGATAAATGTCAGAAATCATAATATTATGTCTTTTGAATATTGCCGTAATCTATTATTGATCATTTTTAGTCATTTAGCAGACGCTTAGATTTGGCACGGCCAGGAATCGAACTGGCAACCTTCAGATTATTAGCCTGATTCCTTAACCGCTCAGCCAGCTGACTCCTATCATGCCTATCATGATCATGCCTAATTGCCTATATTCTTATTAGGGATGTGCATCTCCATCACTGAGGACGATGCGATACATATCTCGATGCACTGCCAACAATCCGATACATTAAAGATACATAAAAGCAACTACTAATGCGATACGATTCACCCCTATTGCGATGCAGTGCGATTTGACACGATGCGATTCAATGTGATGCGATGCAAAATAATATGATGCTATGCAATTTAATATGGTACATAATTATTTATTTATTTGTCTGACAGAAAATCATCAATTAACTAAACAAGTGAAAGTTTTACTTCACATGTTAAACAAAGTCTCTGACAAAAGATAAAATAACATCAGGCCTGGACCTTGCCTTAAACCACTCCTTCTTTCCTGTTGTATGTGTTCTTTGAATGTAAAAAAGGGTAAACTATTACTGGCAGTCACAAGCTGCTGTAAACACTGTCATAACACCACACACGAAATTGAACTCATACGACCTACTCTAAGGTTTTTCTCAATGACTCAGCTATCTCTCGTCTTACTTTGTCGTACACAACAGGGATTTGTTTCTCGGAGAATAGCGTCCTATTTTTGCTAGGGGTACAGGTGTAGCTAGTCACTGACTGTAGCCATAGCTGAATCAGAGAGGGAGGCAGACGTCTCCACACAAATACCATGTAGCCTCTTCAGGTGACTACCTTAATTAGCTATGCTGCCTACCCTACTTTATAGCAACACGACATATCTTGCCAATTGCATGGGTCTTGTCAAGTTGTCCATATTTCTTGTAAAATCCGAAGTATTGGCAAACCTTGGATTTATTGCACTTCGTAGGAAGGTGTAACTCTTCCTCCGCCATGATAACACTCGCCAGAACACGCCTCCAACTCGGGCGAAACTTGGCCGAGACTTGACGAGAATCGGCCACTGACAGCAGTGAGTGGAAATGAGAGCGCGCTTAAGAAACAGTTAGAGAGGAGGTATCTATCTAAATATAACATTATTGGTCACAAATCATTGGTCACATTTCTAAATACTAAAGGTGTTACCCTACATACGATTCTATATAAATACATCGGATTATACCGACGCAAAAATGTTAGAAACGATGCAGCGTGATTTCATCTCACATTGTATCAGGTGCACACTTTTTTGATCCGGCAATCGCATCGTGAGCTTTATGCCGATGCACCGATGCGAACCGGTGAATCTTCCCATCCCTAATTCTTATGGTTGCATTGTATGTTGCTGTTTGTGTGATTATAGATTACTGTGTCTGTCATTGTAGGTCAAAACTAAATGATGTGCAACATAGTAAGTCATGATAAAATGACTTACTACACAAATTCCTGGAATTATACTGTATATAGATAGCTCAGTGCCCGTGATGCAGCTGGGTCAAGTGAACGCACTCAATGGCGTAGTAGAACAAAACAGTTCCATTAGCAATAGTAGTAAAAGAGATATTAGCAGCAACTGCAGAGTCACCTCCAGGGCTGGACTGGGACCGAAAATCGGCCCTGGCATTTTTGGGTTAAGGTGGGTTTTTGGGTTAATATTGGCTTAGCAACTATCAAAAAATGTTTATACTACTGGTGATGATGTTGAAGCCCCCCCAAACATGCAACAAAAAAAAATTACATTTTGCGGCATCCGCCTGTAGATTTTTTTGCTTTTTCTCTCTAAGCTTTTCTGCGCCTCCCTTGCGCTTTCGTTTCTCCATTTTTATTGATGCTAAACTTTAACGATGACAAACCATGTTAGGCATTAGCCAACAGCTCGTGTCTTCTTGGATTTGATTGGGTCAGGCGAGTGCCAATTAAGGACATTAACCAATGGGCCGCTGTCAGTTCTCTATGGGCCGGCCCGACCAAAAACAAAAACAAAACAATGGGCCGCGGTCAGGGGGGTGTTCCATCAACGTCGATTAAGGAAAAGCTAGACTTATCTCGCCAAGTCTCACTTACTTTAGCGACAGTTCCGTTCCATTAAGGTGGCTTATTTTAGTTCTAGCTACGTAACCAAGGTAACTTATACTTCGGAAATAGCCTGATCCGTGTCAGGCTAAAAGTCAAGCTAATAATTTCAAACAGGCGGAAACAGAATCTCAAAAGACAGTTCCCTCGAGTAAATTCCTGCGCGCAAACCACTTTAGTCCGTGTTCGGAAACGTAAATTCAGACTTTTTGAAGTGCAGACATTAATGATTTAGCTACATGTTTACTTCATCTCCAAAAAATATATTAATTTAAATAAACAAGTTAAGAAATAATGTCACTTTTGTTTTCAAAAGCCATTGGTTAATTGACATAAAATAAGGATTTAGAAACTAAGCAGAGCATCTAGACAAGTTACAATCAATTATGGCGTATCCGTTCTTTGACAACCCTGTGGTGGATGAAGGTGCTCAGATTATACAAAGAGCGTTTATCCCACCAGCCCCAAGGGTCTTCAGAGACAGAAGTAATGGTTCCCTGACCAGTATCTGTGGAAGAAGTATAGGTTCAGCAGGCCCAGCATAGTTTATCTAGATAAATGTAATTGTCATTCTTAAAAAAAAAAAAAACATAAATATGAAATAACACTTTAGCAACTCCTAAGGATGGCAATGAACACATAAGAGCAGCCTACCATCCTTTGTAAAAAGTAATAGAAAGGAGAGTAGACTATAATAGTAGAAAGGAGGGTAGTAGACTGCAGTCTATGTAGGTAGGCCTAGACTATGTAGTCTGCTGGAATCACACACAAGGAAGCAAACCCACTGTAGCCAAGCCTTGACACTGTTCAGTCTGTCTGCATCTGTCTATGTCTTTGCATGTGGGACATTCTTGAACGGGCAACTATGCCAGGAAATATGAAGGGTATACTTTGCTCCATAGCAGTACCTGAATATTATCATAAATTTTCAGGTAATCTTGAAACACAAAGAATCAAGGAGACTTTTTATTCAATTGTATAAAGTATTTTCATTGTTTAAAGTAGCCTATATGTTGACAAGCCTCTATATTACCTCTCCTCTGGCTTCCCCAATATTATAAGTGCAATATACTGTCCCCATGGGTGTATCCAGGCCCATTGGAAGACTCAGGGGGTGACTGCCTGGTGCCCCCATGGTTGAAAGTGTTTCTAAAATGCCCAGAGTGGCAAAAATTAGACCAAGTGCCCTACTGTCTGCCATTCACATTGTGAAATATGCTTGAGTGCACAGGATGCCCCATGCAATAAAAGACAAACATAAATGTAAAAACATGTCTTTATGAGTTCCTTTATAGTATAGAAAATGTGATGCAGTACCCTATAAGGTGCCCTTACAATGGCCTAAATTGGACTGTTCCCATGTCCTTACTTCCAATGGAAAAAGGTGCTGTTATGAAGTGCCCTTTATGCTGCCCCTACATGACAGTGTCCCAAATGTTGCCCTTTCCAAAGAAGACAATTAGATTCTGTGCCCAACAGTCTCCCCTAATGTTCCCAGTAGGGCATGCTTTCCCAAAGTGAGGCTGTGACAACCCTTGGCACAGCCACAGTCTGTCACTGTCCAAGCCCCCTCTGGATCTGTGGAGGCAGACTATGTTAATTGGAAATACTCGTAATATAATAATGATAGTCATGCTGAGCAATTTTAAATGACTGTTCTGCCAAACAAAGTGTGCAGTTTGGGTCACCTTCTGATCTAAAAAGTCAGTGCTGGATCTGTGCAATACTAGTCATTTCAGTGAATCCCCATTTAAGTCATGGTTATCTTTCCCTTTTATCTTAAAGCTCAGCATTTAGCCTATCAGTTAATAAATGTGTGTGGCAAAGTTATTTTGAAGTAATTTTTGATTTTGTTCAAGATGTGAAGACAAAAACATTATTAGCCCACATCAAGTGCAATTAACCATGGCCCTCTTCAGTGTTTTGAATTTTATCCTACAATTTTCAATTGCTTCCACGTTCTTTTTTGGGCTATTATTCTCAATCTCCTGTTGAGAATATCTGCCATAGGCTAGCCTACTGTCAGAACGGTTTCAGACAGCTCATCAAATTACGCTAATTATCAGTAGGCCTAAATGCATATATATATATGTTAAGTAGATTTGGTAGGTCTACAATTTACGCATTTTAACGGTCGTAATGGTTTGACAAGTTGTCTCCCTTGCCATGTTAATTGCGGCAACATTGCCCTTTTTGGGGACAAAAAAACTCAAAAAAACAATTTACGCTGCTGAAACAACACACCTCTGTTGCTTTACACTATACTTTTTGCGACATAACTCCTCTTTTCGACGATCGCCTGATCTGGGCTGCACAGTCTAAACTTATTGAGGTCTAGCTTGAATTAGCGTTGCCTGTTAGTGGAACGCAACATTAGTGGAACGGCTTGAGGCTTAAGTCTAAGTTGACGTTTACCCAAGTGAGACTTATTCGTGTTAGCACGACTTGCGTTAGCGACGTTGATGGAACACCCCCCTGTTCTCTATGGGCCGGCCCAACCAAAAAAACTAAAAAATACAATGGGCCGCTGTCAGTTCTTTATGGGCCGGCCCGACCCCCCCAAAAAAAACATACATTACGGCAAAATCAACATAGAGTTAACACTGCTGTGTGTACGCGAGACGCAGGTGCAAGATAGGTAGCTCAACCAATAGGATAAAACGAATGTCATATCGAAAAAATATCGTCATGACTCCACGATACATATTGTTACATTTTTGTACCGCAATGTATTGTACCACGATATATTGTTACACCCCTACTCACGACCTATAGGTCAACATGTAAGAATCCCCATGAGTAACAAAGCAGGCCACTGTCTATGCGTCAGCAATAAAAAGTCTTATGGTCAGACCATGAGTGAACAAGAGTGGAGCCATGAGATTGGAAATAACACATCCTTCTGTAATATAGAATCAAAGGAAGAAAAGGTTTATACAGAGACAACATCAGGGGATACAAACGCTTATGTTTCACACAAACTTTCCAGAGGGAAGCAAAAAAAACAGATCACCCATTTAAGACAATATAGGAGAAATGTACAAATTATTCCCTAACCTCTCTGAAATGAGATGATCGAGCACTCTCCTGGAGAATGTGAAGTGCCAACATCTTACAAAGCACACATAGCATGAATGAATACTACATCTGTTAGGTAAAATTCTTTATCAAGAAGTGCACAGAGTCGTCAGGTTCAAGGAAAGTTCAATAGTTATTATTCTTGCCAGCAAGGAAACAAGTCTGTCTCGGTACAGAGTTGTCTAAAAGCTTCACAGTAAAAGGTAGTTCTTTTATACATGTTCTGAACAAACTTACAGGATGGAGACAAGACTTTTCATGTCCCCCATGTGGAGGCTATCACCTTTGAATGTCAGTTAGTCAGTCTGTTTGTTTGTGGAAAGTTTCATGCTTCGTTTACAACAGTTTTTGACACCTGCTCCTCATACATGCAATGAAAGCTCAAACAATCAGCATATTTAAGCAAGGCATGAAGTTAAGACAAACAGGAACATTCCTTGGGTGTTCCGCTTCTGCTTAACAACATTTGAGTGCAGTGGTTTCTCTTCCTGAGCACGAAGATGTCACACACGCACACACACACACACACAGCAGCAGCATTCTTTTCAGCCTGTAACAACTTGCTCAAATATTTCCATCAACATCATAGGAAACATGACATGTTATACAAACAAAAATAAAAAGATAAATTAACTGAATGAATAAAATAAATACAACATTTTACAATGAATGGTAGGTGAATATATGTACATTAAAAGTATATACATTTCAAAACTCACTTAGCATTTAAAGTAAGCTACTTGAAATTATTGGATTAACGAGAGGCCTATATACTTACCTGCCTAAAAGGGCCTATATATCCTGAAAACACCATAGGACGCAAATAGAATTCTAGAAAACTAGAGACATTTATCATCAAGCTTGTACAGCTAGTTTTGCAGCAGCGATAAAGACCTAGTGGAGATGCGACTGGCTTGTAAAGCCCACTCAGCAGCAATAAAGAGACAATACAGACCACAAAGTATCTATCTATGCTGCTGGCTTTTAAATGCACTCAGCAGAATGGTGAAGAGACACTTAAGTAGGAATAGTGCCCATGTCCGTGATGCAGCAGTTGATTATATCAGTAAACACTAGCCTGACGTTGTCATACTCATAATTCAAGTCAGAATATGAGTCTGATACCGCTCCGTTGGGCTGTGAGTATGGGGCGTGTTTCAACCGAACCCGGACAAAAAATGCCTCTTCGCTCAATTGGATAGACCTACAACCAATCAGAGCAACGGAGTATGTGACGAATCCCGTAGGAAGGACGGCAAAAACATATTTTTGATCGACAAATGCCTTGATCGCGTTTCTCTGTTCCTCTTTCAAAATTAATGCGCTGTCGATGTCTTCTAAAACAGACTTGATGGCAGAACTACACATCTCAGCTCTCCAGCGGCAGCCATGTTTGTTGAAAACAAATTCAACCCAAGCGCTCTTTGGTGACGTGGTTGATTACGTTACTGTTGATCATCTGTCCATCATCGTATAAAGCCCGCCCTGACAATTTGATTGGTCCGAACAGCTCTTGTTCGGGGCATAGTTTTCCCCCAACTGAGCGATTCCAGACCGAACTTCTCGACCAAAACAGTTTGTGGGTGGGGTTCAGTTCGGCTGGCACCCAGGCTAAGTAAACACATTAATTTGTTACAAAATTCACTGATATATAGTCAACTGAAAGTATCCATATTGTTCTGTTAGCTAGCCAGCATTTCATCCTTAAAGAAAACTCTTTGAAAGCTATTTTAATCCGTAAAATATCTTGGATTTTCTGTATCGCACAATAATATTGTTCCTTTGCCTGTTTTCGTCTCGCTATATACATATCCTTTCGGCTTGTGAGAGCTAGCTTAGGGCAGCTCAGTCAACTCAACATGGCTGAGAGAGTCAAGAGCGAAGAGAGCAAACCAAATGTCTCTAGTTTCCCTGAACGATCCTGTCAAATAAAAGAAAATGCCTAAAAAGGGCATACCCAAAGTAAATTGAACGCTGTTCTTGAGTACATACAGTTAGGTCCATAAATATTTGGACATTGACACAATTTTCATCATTTTGGCTCTGTATACCACCACAATGGATTTGAAATGAAACAATCAAGATGTGCTTTAAGTGCAGACTTTCAGCTTTAATTTCAGGGTATTTACATCCAAATCAGGTGAACGGTGTAGGAATTACAACACATTTTATATGTGCCCCCCCCCCCCTTTTTAAGGGACCAAAAATAATTGGACAATTGGCTGCTCAGCTGTTCCATGGCCAGGTGTATGTTATTCCTTCATGGGAGTTTGTTATTTCATTGACAAGGAGCAGATAAAAGGTCTAGAGTTCATTTCAAGTATGGTATTTGTGTTTGGAATCTGTTGCTGTCAACTCTCAATATGAAGTCCAAAGAGCTGTCACCATCAGTGAAGCAAGCCATCGTTAGGCTGTAAAATCAAAACAAACCTATCAGAGAGATAGCAGAGCATCACCAGGGACGAAACCCAGCGTCTGGTGATGTCTATGGGTTCCAGACTTCAGGCTGTCATTGACTGCAAAGGATTTGCAACCAAGTATTAAAAGTGACAATTAGATTTATGATTATGTTAGTTTGTCCAATTATTTTTGGTCCCTTAAAAAGGGGGGGGGGGGGGCACATATAAAATGTGTTGTAATTCCTACACTGTTCATCTGATTTGGATGTAAATACCCTGAAATTAAAGCTGAAAGTCTGCACTTAAAGCACATCTTGATTGTTTCATTTCAAATCCATTGTGGTGGTACACAGAGCCAAAATGATGAAAATTGTGTCAATGTCCAAATATTTATGGACCTAACTGTACATGAATGTGGTCTCTTTTGAAAGATGACACTCTTGAAGTTATTTCCCCTGCTGTCAGGACCCCTGTAAGTCCTACTGGTGTTGAGTAATAGAAGCTTGAACACAAGGAAATTGAAAGTTTCTATTTCCGCCTAGATTTTATTTTGAAAACAGAGGCCTGAAGAGGCCTAGAGGTGGTAGGTATTAGCTGGAAGACAGAATTGGACCACAGCTTGAAGCCTTACCCAATTCAATGCAGGACGCACAGACCTAGTTGGCTTTAGAGGGCTGTCACCAGGGCATGGAAGCTCCTATTGGGTCAAACAAGGTGTCAATCGAAAGGGCAGAGTGTAGCGACCATCATCACGTTTTCTGCTCGTAAATATTCGAAGTGAAACTCCATCCATGAGCGATAGTGCGTGAGTGAATGGCGTGAGTGACTGGCGAAGGCAGAATGAAGCAACAAGATCGTGGCTGTTGAAGGATTCAAAATCTTTGTGTCTATTCCAATATGTAATGATGGTATTCAATGACACAAATCTGTGTTCTAGAAAGAGTGGTCTGGAGTCGCAGAGGTCCGATAATATCAGCTTTAATGCAGCAGTTGGAAATCAACAAGTACAGAGCTCTGGGGTTGTCTAAGTTTCCCTACCCGCAACAGAGTTTGGGCTGGTTCACGAAGTCCAACTGGCTATCTTTCCCTGCCCCAGCATATCATATACAGTGTAATTAAAAAACAAAGATAAAAAAAGGGTTGAGCTTGTTCTCTCGTGCATCAGGGAGTTGTTCTTGCCTACGCGCGTCCCATCTGCTCGGGTGCCATCTCCACCCGGTTTCAAGGTTGTTTCTGAAAATGAAGAGATAGAGACACAAAGAACAGCCTGCTTCCCACACTCAGTGTGAGACCCAATGTTTAAGCCTGAGCACACTTCTAAGTTCATAAGACATAACTTTAATAAGCACAATACACAATTTTAAGACATGCATCCTTCATAAAGTCGTACGAACATTGTTCCTGTTGTTATATTCACTCGTGCACAGTGCCTGTGATGCATTCGGTAATTAAGATGCCACAAATATTATTAACTGGAATTATAGATAGTGCCGTGCCCTTGATGCAGCTGGTGATTACATTTCTAGAATTGTGCTGTAATGTCTTCTTTACTATGTGTGGAGGTAATACATTGTTTTGGACGAACTACTTGACATAATTAGATAGTTTGGACCTTTGGGAATGTAACCAGAACATTTTTGTTGGGATGTTTTGCATAACTGGACAGCTGTGAGCCGTATTAGGTAAGTAAATAGTTTTTCCTCACGCTTTTCAACAAAGGTAGTATACCACAAAGACGTTGAGTGTACTTTGCTGTTACGACTCGATCTTGAAATGGTGTACATCAATGGAAGCACAAGAATCATAGCTTTCCAATGATGTATGGCATGTGTAGCAGTCAAAAAAATATATTTGTTAGAATTTAGTGCGCAGTAACTGGGGGAGGAGGGGGCAGCGTTTCCGGCCCGCGGGGGGCCCGGACCATAAACAGGTGTGTTAAGCGCTAAGTTTCATTTCATTGTGAATGCCTTTGTTAATCGCATTAGTGACTGAATGATGTGTATGTTATCATACAACCTATTACATCTAGTGTGCATTACTCCAAGCACTTAGTGAAGCATATAGCCTAGTGCAAGCTCAACATCACTGAAAAAGATCCACTGCAAAACTGGCGGCGAATTATGTTTTGGAAATGCTTATACAAACAGCTTCTAACGTGGCACTGCACTCTATTGGATTATAAACACTAGGCAATCAGAAGCAAGGGGCCTTGAAGTCCCACTCACCAATAAAAACTTAACAAACATTGAGTGGTTAATTTGTTTTGTCAGTAATAACAGAAAACAAGAAATCAAGCTGAATGTTTGTTTTTTGTTGTCAATTTTACGAAACAAAAAAGCAACCATCTGTACAATTCCGACAATTGTACTGAAAAGAAACCCTAACCTATAACGAGCCATTAAATCATAGATTATAATAATTATTTCATATTAGTCATGCTGGTACCTGCAAATACTGAGAAATAGGGTCGCAATATAGTTTCTCCATTTTAAATGTCAGAACCATAGAAAATCTTGGTTTTCATAGTTTTTTATTATTATTTTGGACTAATGAAATAGTGCTTTTACAAAAGAGACAACGACTCTGTCAGGGGTAGGGCTGAAACGATATGTCGACATTATCGACAACATTGACAGTAAAAAATTGTCTACAAATATTTCTGTTGTCGACAAGTCGTTTGATCTCATATGACCTAGTTTAAGGGCCTGCAATAACGCAATTTGATCAGTGCGGCGATGTTGGAGTGCAAACGAAGGAGAAGGGTTCAATTGCAGCGCTCCCTCCTCAGGCCCCTCTAAACCGGAACTTTGGAGAAAACTCTAACGTTTTCTACCAGTTCTGGGAAATGTTTGTGTGTGCGCATGCAGGGTCCAGTGCTTCCAGGTGGAGGGGGGCAAGGGGGTTCTGAAGGCTTTTGTTTGTTGAGAAGCCTACAAACAAAAAGCAAATATAAATATGGGGCAATTACAACATTTCTCAGAGGGTTGAAAAGTATTTTCTATCAAATAATTTACTGTACAGCTTTAATATGCGAATTGCAACATAATGAAAATGTTTCTGACATTTATAACAGCACACCTTGGTTTCGTGACAGAACATGTGTAAGCCCACCATTGGCTATTCTCATGTTGCATGCTGTCTAAGGAAGCTTACTCCAATCAGAATGAAACATGAACATTTTTTGGGTATTACTGGTATCATGTCTTCTCCTGGGGCTCTAAAAGCCCCTTATCTGTGGTCAAACTGACACTTTGGCTATATGCCCACAATTTACATCTGGTTGTCCCAGATCTGAAGCCTATGCCCGACGTCACTCTTGCTAAAAAAACTGACAAAGTTCATAGCTCCTTACAGTTCAAATGAAGACACAGTGTTTATCCAGGCCTGCACTAGACATGCTGACTCGTTCATAAACCTATATGAGGACACCCAGGTAAAAAAAAAAAATGGTAAGTATACTAAATCTTAGCATACTTGAGTATACTTGAAGACTGATTAATCTTCAGTATACTTCAAGTTATTGAATGATTAATTAATTTGAAGTGTGCTATTTTGGAGCAACTAATTTTGTACTAAATATATTTTAGTTGGAATTAAATTGTAGAAAAGCATTTTAAAAATTCACCACCGCGGCACAGCCCAGCCCCGCAGTAGCGGACTGGCCATCGGGAGCACCGCGAGAAAAATAACAATGGAAAACCAGGCTAAGAAACGTAAGGGTGGGGCTGAAAAATTAAGAGACAAAAAGACATCACCTTCACTAGACAAGGTTTTACCAATTGAAAAACGGCTATGTTCATTTTACATAAAGCTCAAAAAACTATTTTGTGCTCAAATAAAGGCAAAACATTTTTTCTTGCAATCTCGCAAGTATCCTAGCGTTCTCACGAACTAGCATCACATCAAACAGAATGTGCGTGACCTATTTTTACTCCCAGTCCATCCCTACCGTCCCGCAACATTAAGAACCCCCCCCCTCCCCTAATTGTTCCGGACCCTGGACTGAATGGAAATTTGGTTAGTGGACCTTTTGGGTTTCTAATTGAGTACCCCCTATGTCAAGAAGAGCAGTGGTAAAATACAAGTTTTGAAAAGAGACCGCGTTCGTGTCTTATTGTCCACACGATCATATACAATTATATCTAAAACAAACTTACAAAGAGCTCGGTTACACTACCAAAGTTGAATTAGTAATGTTAGCGATGCTAGCGTTAGCTTGCTAGCTAGCCTATAACATTTCACTGGGTCTTGTAACGTTAGCTGTTTGATTAACTGAAATTATTATGAAATGTTATGTTCTACTAGCCATTTGCCTACTTTAGAAAGTCACTGTATTTCCAAGCCCTGATAATGTAACTGAGACGACACAGAAAATAATTCCTCATTCAAGTAATAAGCCCCCGTTCAAGTGTTGAGCATTAAATAGAAATCTTGAAAGAAGCCACTTTTTTTGTTCTAAAACCGCACTATAAGCCGCTTCGAAATAGAAGCCGCACAAAAAAAAAAAAAAGGTACTTTTTTACACACTACAGTACAGCAAATGTATTAGGCTACCAGTACACTGAAGGCTGAATTAATGAAGGGACTTCGAAAGTAACTTAAAATATCCTAAAATTTCAGCATATTAAAATGTTTATTTTTAAAGTAAGCTTTAAGTAGCCTGGTCCTAACCAGACTCTCGTACATTGCATTTGTACAGAGAGTCTGGCCTCGCTCCATTGACAAGCGTTGACTTCCTTGTAGGCGGGTACTCTGTTGAAGTTTAAAACTATTGGATCTGCCCAGAGCCACTCTGATCTGCCATAACCAATTGCTAGCATTCGCCTTAGCCAATTCCTTCACCACTACTGTAACAGAGCTAGCTGCCATAGCTGGAAAATCAAACTGTTCCCGAACCCCGTGGGGAGGAGGGCCACAACATCATGGCCACCAACAAAACTCAGCAAAACTTGTTCTTGCTCCGGCTTTAGCTGTTGGATATTCGGCAGCGTTGCCACAACAGACCGAATGGCTTTGCTCGCATTTTTCTCCGCCGCCATTACGGAACTACAACACAAACTAGCGCACAACATCAAGGTCATCGTTCCCAGCCACTCCCTCTGTTCGCTGATTCGCCGGTAGAAAATCAACCTGAAAAATCTGACTTACGTACCTCATGGCCAGACCTATGTACAGAAGCAAAAATAAAATTGAGCGGAAGTACTTAGGAGGGCAGAGCCAGGCTAAGCTTTAAGTGCATTGTTACAAAGATTATTTTTAGCATGCATTTTAAAATATACAAATAATATGTTTAAAAACAAAGTTCCAGTTGTACACTTTAGAAATTACATATACATTTTACTTAAAGTATATTTTTTATAATATATTTACTAAAAGTGTACTGTAGTACAATTTTTTTAAAGTGTGTTCAAAGTATTAACGTTAAAATTGGTAAAAACATGATGGTAGTATACGTTTTATATATTCACAGATAGTACACTTTTTCTTAGTATATTTGAAATGTACTATTGAAAATGTGAATATGCTTGAAATACTCTAAAGTATACTTTTTCACCTGGGCAGTGTGTTACAAATTCATTTGGCACAATGTTTTAATTATATGAGTGATATTCCACAACACAGAAAAAACTGTGCTAAAAGTGTACAGGTTTACCATCTGTCCCCTTGGCCTTGTTTTTATTGGCATGTTTAAGTACACAATGGAGCCATATCTCTCTATCTCTCTTGCGTATACCAACATGCTTAATATGGAACTATCAAACAACAGAACAATGAGTCAATATTGTGTTATTCCAAAATAATAAAAAACAATGGAAACCAAGTATTTTTCCTTAATGTTGTTCAGACATCTAAAATGGACAAAATTATATTACAACCGGCAAGAATAATATGGAATAATCAAACAAATGATTAATGGCTTGTATAATTTGTGTTGTATGGTTATTTCGTTATTAAAATAATGAAACAACCAAAAACAAGCCGTTGACACTTAAATGTGGGTTTGATTTCCAAAATGGATGAAACTATATTACAGCACTATTTTATGTTTTCCAGTATTGATTGAAAAAAAACAAATGGCCACTGGGTCAAAGTCAAAGTGAACTTTATTGTCAATCAGACCATGCAACAAGTAATTACACAGATGTGTAAGGTACACGGACCATCAAAGGTCTTAGAGTTTACAATAGATAGATAATTTTTATAGTTCTTCCACCATAAAACTTAAAAACTACAAACTATCTAAAAAGTATTATAATATATGAGAGAGTTTTTAGGAAGTTTGGAATGTCTATAGCTTTATGGTCACAGGACTTAGACATGTAAAATCCCTTTCAGTGTCCACTGACTTGGCATACATGCTACACATCCTTTAATCGTCCAGACTCTGAGCTCTCTTCTTGCGCTATTGTCAGCCATCATCTTTAAAACTCAATTTAGTATATAAAATATATGAATGGCAGCTTAACATTCCCTTTAGTCTAGTTTACTGTAAAGCTAAGTACATAAAGTATTTGTTGTATAATGCCAACAGAATATAAATATTTCACATTTATAATTTACTATGAATTACATTTAATGGTATGGAGTCAGATGGTTGAGTGGTTAGGGAATCGGGCTAGTAATCAGAAGGTTGCTAGTTCAATTCCCGGCTATGCCAACCAAATGACGTTGTGTCCTTGGGCAAGGCACTTCACCCTACTTGCCTCAGGGGAATGACCCTGTACTTACTGTAAGTCGCTCTGGATAAGAGCGTCTGCTAAATGCCTAAATGTCATTTTCATTTTCTTTAGACTCGACAAATCCAAGGAAGTCTGACGTCATCAATGTAGACTAAACAATTATTTATAGCTCGAAACATATCCATCTCATTGCAGAATTAAAAGCACAATTATTAACTCATGCAGGTCCAACAGTGCAGATCCATATATTAGATTCAGGGTGAGCTTGGAAATGGCATCTCAAGAGATACTATGGGATCTCTTAGTAGCATGCAATTTAGAAGTTGTGTGTACAGTGTGCTCTGTCAAAGTGAATGAAATCACTTATACTCTTCAACCTTCAACCAATCACAACTGCAGTAGAGATCTACTTTTAGCTCAAGGCAAAGATACTGACAAGTGGAGACCAATTTCTCGTCGCCCTTCATATCCGAATCCTGGACATTACCAAGTATGCTGGTTCTTTTTGGAGGGGTCTGGTTGTACAAGACACAAGAATCGATGCACGTTTCCAAGAAGCCTGGAGGAGGCAGCTGTGTGGAACTTTGAAAAACACAATAGAGTAGACCACAGCACTTTGATCAGACTTTTAACTGACTATGAAAGTGATGCAAAATGTGAAAAGGAAGATATTGCAGGGTCAAGACCGACTAATCACTCATCGACATACAATTTAAAAGTAGTATGTTCCATTTGCTCTGTTAAAGAGGACGAAATCACTTACAGGTGTGAAGGAGTGATACACCAATGCAGTAGAGATATTCTACTTGCTCAAGTCAAAGGTACCAGCAAATGGAGACACATTTCTCAACGTCCCCCACGAAACGTAAGCCAGTATCAGTTATGCTGGTACTTTGTGGAGGGCTCCGGTTGTACAAAACATCATGAAAAATGCACATTTGCCAGGAGCCATGAGGAGGCTGCAGTTTGGAACTTTGAAAAACGTGAGGGTATAGACCACAAAACGTTAATTAAACTTGTGTCAGAGTCTGAGAGTGATGGTGTCAACCAAGAGCAAGTGGCTAAAAACTTGTTCACTGAATTTTTTGGGGACTTCCAAGAGCTCTGTAAAGACTGCTTCTACGGATGTCCACCCAAAATAACAGGAAAAAGATGGAATAATACGTGTACTGAAGATGCAGCTCATACCTGGAACCCAGTGCTGGTCCATCACGTATCAGACAGTCAGGGCAAGAATATCTACAATGAAATACGTTTCCTTCCGATAAACACTCAATTACAATATTGCAACCATGTCTTGCAAGGCATGCCCTGTTGGCACGAGCCAACCCAGTGCCAGTCAGCCCACAGTGAAGTGGAGATGGCTGTGTGGAGGGCAGAATCTACTGGGATGTTTGTTCGCCCTGAGCTTCTTCTACTGAGCAAAAACAAACAAGCCAACCCTAGACTGCAGGTGGAGATATACTGCAAGGCCTGCTTTTTGGTTCTGTCATCTCAGGAGAGCTTCTACAGGCACTGTGCCTCCCTGGAGCATGCTCGGATGATCTCAGACGATACAACCACAGAATGGAAGCATCGCCCCCCTCCTCATGGCCACAGGGCTCAGTTTTGGCTGTGTGACAGGTGAGCATGATTTTCAACTCAAGGGGCTGAGGGTTGACCCTTCACTGATAAATTATACGTCTCTATGCGATGAAGAAAACATAAGTGAGAAATGCAATCTTAAGATTTCAGATCAGTTGATTTAGCATTTTTACAGACAACTAAAGCATTAAAAAGTTACTTTCCAAACCAAAATCATAATCTAATCATACATTTTAAGTTGATAACAGGAAATACTATGGATGTATACTGAATACTTTATCCTCAGGTCGGACACTTGTGAATATGGTGGCAACTGTGTGAAAGCTCATTCTGTGGAAGAATTGGCGGAGTGGCTGATGCAAACAAAAGAAGAAAGGGAGATAAGACAAAATATTGAGGCTCAAGGCCTTATGTCTTACACAGACAGTCTTCTGGAGGAATACAGACACAGTGGAAACGAAGTGCACATTGTAAGTTGTAAAAAAATGTATTGTAATTTTTGTGAAAACATTTTCCCCATGGACTCTTAAGTTAGTTAGACAAATTAGTAGACACATACTGCAGTAAACTTGGACTACTGATCATATCAATCAACCATAGACAAGATGGACAGAAATTATTACATATTTTACATTATAATTACATCTGTCAAATAATATATTTATAATATACAGTTAGGTCCATAAATATTTGGACATTGACACATTTTTCATCATTTTGGCTCTGTATACCACCACAATGGATTTGAAATGAAACAATCAAGATGTGCGTTAAGTGCAGACTTTCAGCTTTAATTTCAGGGTATTTACATCCAAATCAGGTGAACGGTGTAGGAATTACAACACATTTTATATGTGGCCCCCCTCTTTTTAAGGGACCAAAAGTAATTGGACAATTGGCTGCTCAGCTGTTCCATGGCCAGGTGTATGTTATTCCCTCATGGGAGTTCATTATTTCATTGACAAGGAGCAGATAAAAGGTCTAGAGTTCATTTCAAGTATGGTATTTGTGTTTGGAATCTGTTGCTGTCAACTCTCAATATGAAGTCCAAAGAGCTGTCACCATCAGTGAAGCAAGCCATCGTTAGGCTGAAAAATCAAAACAAACCTATCAGAGAGATAGCAAAAACATTAGGTGTGGCCAAATCCAACTGTTTGGTACATTCTTAAAAATAAAGAACGCACTGGTGAGCTCAGCAACACCAAAAGACCCGGAAGACCACGGAAAACAACTGTGGTGGATGACAGAAGAATTCTTTCCCTGGTGAAGAAAAACCCCTTCACAACAGTTGGCCAGATCAAGAACACTCTCCAGGAGGTAGGCGTATCTGTGTCAAAGTCAAAAATTAAGAGAAGACTTCACCAGAGTAAATACAGAGGGTTCACCACAAGATGTAAACCATTGGTGAGTCTCAAAAACAGGAAGACCAGATTAGAGTTTGCCAAAAAACATCTAAAAGAGCCTGTACAGTTCTGGAACAACATCCTATGGACAAATGAGACCAAGATCAACTTGTACCAGAATGATGGGAAGAGAAGAGTATGGAGAAGGGAAGGAACTGCTCATGATCCAAAGCATACCACCTCATCAGTGAAGCATGGTGGAGGTAGTGTTATGGCGTGGGCATGTATGGCTGCCAATGGAACTGGTTCCCTTGTATTTATCGATGATGTGACTGCTGACAAAAGCAGTAGGATGAATTCTGAAGTGTTTCTGGCAATATTATCTGCTCAGATTCAGCCAAATGCTTCAGAACTCATAGGACGGCGCTTCACAGTGCAGATGGACAATGACCCAAAGCATACTGCGAAAGCAACCAAAGAGTTTTTTAAGGCAAAGAAGTGGAATGTTCTGCAATGGCCAAGTCAATCACCTGACCTAAATCCAATTGAGCATGCATTTCACTTGCTAAAGACAAAACTGAAGGGAAAATGCCCCAAGAACAAGCAGGAACTGAAGACAGTTGCAGTAGAGGCCTGGCAGCGCATCACCAGGGACGAAACCCAGCGTCTGGTGATGTCTATGGGTTCCAGACTTCAGGCTGTCATTGACTGCAAAGGATTTGCAACCAAGTATTAAAAGTGACAATTAGATTTATGATTATGTTAGTTTGTCCAATTATTTTTGGTCCCTTAAAAAGGGGGGGGCCACATATAAAATGTGTTGTAATTCCTACACCGTTCACCTGATTTGGATGTAAATACCCTGAAATTAAAGCTGAAAGTCTGCACTTAAAGCACATTTTGATTGTTTCATTTCAAATCCATTGTGGTGGTATACAGAGCCAAAATGATGGACCAAATATTTATGGACCTAACTGTATGTAAAGTATGAATATGAAGTTAATTTAGGTATTTTATCAATGGTGTGTATTGAAGCCAACTTTTTAAATACTTATTTACTTTTAATGATGTGGATGGTTAGTAAGATATAAAAGTATAAAATAGTTAAAATGCTTTGCTGTAGACAGAATAAAACCTAATTTCTTTAAAACACAAGAACCATACAGTCTGTTTTCTTTCACAGATTTCTGAGCATGTTGATGATGTGAGCATCACCTGTGATGAGGATTTGAATGTGACTTTTGTTCAAATTGAAGAAAAATTCAAGTGGGAGTTCCAGATCAAAACTGAGGTGATGAATATAAAACATAGAGGGTAGATGAAAAGAAGCATACTCCATTTGTATCAGTAAACATCCAGAGTGTCACATCTGATGTGATTCTGGGATAGCTGAGATCTGGTTTGAAAAGATAGATAAACCTTTGTGTTTTGCGGTTCTTCACAGAGACTTCTTGCCCATGTCGCACTATTGAAACAAGAACCTGGAGCTTCCTTCTCCATAGGTGAAGATAGTTCTGAGGCCTGCACCTACTCCAGAGGGGAACAGTTCCATAACAAAGACACAATGGCATATGACATCGCTGTGGTCTTCAAGTCTAACCACCCAGGCCTTTATGAACAGTGGTTGGTCTTTGACTTTAACATGAGACCTGTGCTTGTGCAGAAACTTAAAGTTAGAATTGGAAAGCAGACTTTGACTAACTTTGAGGTAGAGAAAGGTCAGACCTCTTCTCAAAGTCTGGAACGCTGGCATCGGGGGAGCAGGGTGATAATTCCATGTTTAGAAAAAAAAGAGGCACAAGAAGAGCTTCTAAAAGAGTACAAGCCTCCTCAAATGAGTTTGCTGTATAAAGCCCTGGATGTCGTCAACACACTCAAGACTCGCGAGAACTATAAGGATACAATGCACAATTTCCTGTACAATGAGGAGAAGGCCCAAGATCAAATTGTTTCAAGGTGAGTAACTTTATTGCCCAGTTTCCCATACATGGATTAAGCCTAGTCCTAGAGAGAGAGAAAAATGTTATAACGATCTTCACTGAAAAGGAAAAACTAGGCTTAATCCATGTCTGGGAAACTGGGCCTATATATGCCATCTGTCATAATAATATTTTACGCTAACATTTTATCACCTTTTAATGCACAAACCCTCGAGCACCAAACACACAATGAGTATGTTAGACACAGATGAGAACTGTCAACTACATGATCACTGCATTGAGCTGAAAATGTCTTCACTATTCAGCTGTTAAACAGTTACTAAAACTAGTGTTTAACCACAATAAAGGATACAAACCTAGTCACCAGAGACTCTTACTCTCTTAGAAAATCCAACAAAAATAGTCTCAGAGGTCTCAGTCTTTTCCATAGTACGAAAGCATATGCCTATGAACAGTTAATATCCATATCAACCCGACTAGCTCAGTGTTTTATTTAAGCAATAAGGTACGAGAGGCAGTACATTATCGTCAATAAAGTACGTGTTCCAGGGTGTTGTTAGTATGTGTTCCAGGCAAACCCTGGAACACATACTTTTTTACATACCCAGTATGTAATTCATTTCTTCCCTGGTTATGGTCTTCAGGTCTACGGTTTTTCCCACCTCTTCACACCAGTTGGTGAAGCAGTTAATTGCCCACTTAGTTTGGCAAACAGTGTTTCTTTCGTTGCGCAACATTTCAAAGACATTTCTTTTTTGTCTATAAGAGCATGACGCCCACCTGAATCATCCTCTTCGGCTAACCATTGATCAAAAGTCACCCCCCCCCAAGAGATCGAAGTTAACATGAAACATGTTGTTGATGTGATTACTGTCAAGCTTGAAATGACAACTAATAATGGTCGCGTTATTTTGATAACGTACCAATATGGAACGCTCCTCAGCTTAATTGTAAACAGGTGTACAGTTACTTTTTGAGTGCGCACTAATATGGAACGATTCCCTTTTAAGGTAAATGTAAAAAGGCGCACAGTACTTTATCGCTCAATAATGCACACCCCAGAACTCCCTCTCAACCAATCAGAATGCTTGATTTCATCCACCCGTATTATAAATATATAAATTGCCTGAGTTAACGAATAGGTGTGAAAAGGTGTGAATAGCTCCATTGAGTGTTCCAAAAGGTTAAAAGGAATTCTCCTCCCCTTTTCATGTGGTTACAGTCAGTAAGGTACTCCCTAAACCAGCCATATTCTTTGACTAAAATCCTCCCACATTAAAGCATAGAAGGCATGTTATTTCAGTATATAATGGATTTTGTAATATCTATGTCCAAGCGAGTAATATTTAGACTCTAGAAGGCAAAATATTTACAAACACTAAAGTGGTTGAAGAACATTTCATCTCTTTAATCTTTTTCCTTTAATTTATAGGCTACATTTTTGTGGGAATTTAACTTTATCAGCAACCCTGGATGATCCTCTTTTTGGGATGAAAATTGCCCCACAGGGTGAACTATTTGGTGCCATTGTAGTGCCTTATACCCTTACCCCTGATACACCAGAGGGTGCAGTCCTTAAACATGATGTACAGTCAGCACTCATTGCACCAATACAATCCAACAAACAAAGTACCAAGGTGTATGAAGCCATCATCCTCAGAGACACCACCAGCAAGAACAAAATGCATCTCCAACTCTCCAAGAGATGCTGCTCTGAGCTAAACCTTCAACGCAATGAGGCAACTGAAGTAGAAA
The DNA here is from genome assembly GCF_963692335.1 of Osmerus eperlanus. Lineage (NCBI taxonomy): Eukaryota > Metazoa > Chordata > Actinopteri > Osmeriformes > Osmeridae > Osmerus > Osmerus eperlanus. The sequence goes on from NC_085018.1 coordinate 4,495,467, forward strand.
TTCAGTTCCAATTCAACCGGTTGAAGTTTTCTGAGATGCACAAAGCAGTAGACCTCCTTCCAAACATGAAAATGGTGTTACCTGATTTCCAAAACAATAGTTTCCCTCTGAACAAAGTGCAATATCCCAAACTCAATTCAAAACAACTGGCTGCAATTGATTTTATCATAGGGGACTGGGATGGAAAGGATATGGCCCCCCTCCTCATTTATGGGCCATTTGGAACAGGGAAAACCTTCACTCTTGCTACAGCAGCCAAGGAGCTGGTTAAGCAACCAAACACCAGGGTACTGATCTGCACTCATACAAACAGGTAAGGACACTTCACATGGTCAGCAAGTGATCTATTAATATCCAACCTTCCATCACATTTACAGGGTAACCCAAACATTGGCATAACTGGCTATGGATAAGCTGATGTAGAATAACTAAGTCTGTCTGATTTTGTCAGTTCTGCAGATTTGTATGTACGAGACCATTTTCATCCATACATCATCTCTGGACATCACCAGATGAAACTACTCAGGCTTAAGGCAAATAAACAAGGAGTGTCTCTTAGTGCAACTGATGAGATTACCCAAAAGTACTGCCTTCTGTCTCAAGATGGAAAGTTCTTCTTACCACCATCAATAGATGTCTTGCATTGTCATCATGTAGTCATCACAACAACTGCAATGGCAAGACACCTCCATGATCTGAAGCTCCCGATTGGCTACTTCACTCACATCCTTATTGACGAAGCTTCCCAGATGTTGGAATGCGAGGCCCTGATGCCCCTTGGTCTGGCGGGGCCGAACACCCGCGTGGTTTTAGCTGGAGATCACATGCAAATGGGACCAAAACTGTTCTCGGTAGATGTTCAGCAACGCTCCAATCACACTTTACTGAACCGACTGTTCCACTACTATCAAGGTCAACATAGTAAAGGCGCCTTAAAAAGCAGAATCATTTTCAACGAGAACTATCGCTCAACAAAGGAAATTGTGGAATTTGTGTCCACTCACTTCTATGTTGGCAAGAGTGATGTCATCAAAGCTGTCGGAAATGTTCCATCGCATCCAAGTGGCCACTCCCTGAAGTTCCATCACGTCAGAGGAGAATGCCGGCTTGACACCACATCTATGTCATGGTTTAATGTAGAAGAAGTGGCAAAGGTGGTTGAAATAGTGGAAGATCTTCTCAGAGACTGGCCATCCACCTGGGAACCTTCGGATCCAAGCTCTATTTGTGTTCTGTCAGAAGGATGCCAGGTAAAATACTACTTTAAATATGTTGTAGATGTTATCTAGGATTCTTAAAGGTTATGACGGTACCATACTACTATCTACTTCAATCATTCAACAATAAAATGTACTCCTTTGTAGGTTATCCAAATCAGGAATCATCTGAGAAAGAAATGCCTTGGCAGAGTCAATGTGGAAAATATAGCTAATGTACAAGGTATGCTTTATTTCATGATATGTCATCTCCCAAAGAAACATTATTCACCTATAATTTTACTCTACTTATGTTATGTTTGTATGGAACACTATTACATAGTCTGATTCATGGTTTTACTTTCTTTATAGGCAAACAATTCAGGGTAATAGTAATGACAACTGTTCAAACACGTGATAGCCTTGATTCATCTGACTCAGCTGGTCTGGAGTTCTTCAGTGACGCTCGTGTGTTGAACACAGCCATGACCAGAGCTCAATCCCAAGTTGTTGTGGTTGGAGATGCTGCTGGTCTCTGTTACTTTGGGAACTGCTCAAGAACCTGGAAATGTTTTTTAGACCATTGCCTTAGCAAAGATAGTGTTGAACCAAAACACCTTACCAAGAAGTTCATTGAGGATGATTTGAAGGAAATCTCACACTTTCAGAGGTCTGAATATCAGGGCAAGAGTTCTCAGTCTGAAACTTCAAGCACAGAGGACAACATGGATTTAATTCTTCAACAGCTGACAGAGGAATGTGACCATTTATCTGATGTCCATTCAGAATGTGAGTTCTTAGTGAAGGAAAAGAGACTTCTCACCATCACTGAAACTGGAAAAGATGCGCTGTTGGAATTGTGTGAGAAGTATCCAAACTTCTACAAGCAAGGTGAATTGGTCATGGATAAATTAAACGCAGGCTATATCATGCCATTTGACAATCCCAGAGAGCGCATTGATATCAAAGGAAGAGGAAACTTAGGCAAGTCTTTCCCTGGTGATGAGGTGGTGATACAAAACATTTACAGTCAGGATCAGTCAGAATGGATGGTGTTGGGCATCACAAAGAAATCATCACGTCTGTTTGTCTGTACTCTTGGAGATGAAGATTACCACAAAAAAATTGATCGATTTTTTTCTATAAAAAAGATGATACCCATCAATGAAAATACCACCCAAATTTGCATCCTGATGAGCAAGAAGAAACGCACTCAGATTCCAACATGGAAATATACTGATGGACAGTGGATGATAGAATCCTATCAAAATCTTGATGAAAATCTCAGGAAAAATCATGTTTTCTTGGTGGAGGTGATTAACTGGAAAGACCACTGCCATTTTCCGCTAGGCAATGTAATAGACATTCTGCCAATAGGTACATCACTAAAGGAAGGACTAAAGATCTTGGATGAAGAATATGAAGTGCAACCACTGTATGAATATCCAAGAGATGTTCTACACGAAACTTGTTACAGTAACAATACTGAACACAGTAACAGAGAGGACTTGCGGCATTTGATTACTTTCACTGTTGATGATAACAAATCCAAAGTCTTAGATGATGCCATTAGTGTCGCAGACATGGGAACTCTTTATGAAATAGGAGTTCACATAGCCGATGTAGCAAGTTTTGTGAATCCCGAAGATCCACTGGATCAAGCAAGTAAGAAACGTGGAGCTACATATTACTGCCCTGGGAAAGAACCAATTTACATGTTACCAAAACAACTCAGCATCAACAACTACAGCCTTCTTCCATGTCAAGATCGCAGGGTGATTTCGTTAATTGTAACAGTTGAGAAGGAAACAGATGCTATTATTGACACAAAACTTCAGCTTTCCCTAATAAAGTCTGACAAAAAGTGGTCTTATGAAGAGGCGGAAGATATTATAAGTGAGCTGTCTGGTCAGGAGCCTAAGTATGATGCAGTAGAACACTGTGTGGCGGTAGCTTACCATTTTGCCAAAGTTCAAAGGAAGACCAGGCTCCCTGACAACTGGAGCTATGCTCGACCAGATAATCATCGAATGCCGGGAAAGAGAAGATCCCATCAGATGATTGAGGAGCTTAACATAATGTTTAACAAGGTTGTGTCAGAATATTTGGTTAATAAACAAAATACCATGGACTGCACTCCCCTTAGATGTCAAGAGGGCCCTGATCCAGTCACAATTAAAGACTTAAAGGATGAACATGCAGACCTCTTACCATTGTCATCCTTCTTGAGACATCAAGTTGATCACAATGACAATGTGTCAGTGAGCAAAAAATTCCATGTGCTGACACACATGTGGAAGGAAATCCAGTCAGCTGCTGAGAAAGGGGAAGTAGACATTCTGGTTGATCTAATAGCTGCTGACGACATGTACCCTCAGCTTCTTCCAGTAATAACACATTTTAAGAAGTGCCTGAACAAGTCATTTTTTGTTCGCTCAAATTCCTGTGCTAAAGCAAGTACTGGGCACTATTCCATGAACCTTGACTTTTATACACAAGCATCCTCACCTATCCGCCGCTACCAGGACATTATCTTGCAAAGACTTTTACATTCTGTTTTAAATGGCACTCCAGTGCAATATTCTCCACAAGAGATCGACATTTTGTGCCAACAGTCTGACAACAAGTGCAAGAAAGCAGAAGAGTATGAGAAGAAGGCAGAGATGATCTCCTGTGCTGTGGAAATGAAGAAACAAAATGCCTCAAAACTAGCATTTGTCATTGATGTTGCACCAGAAAGAACATTTTTCAAGCTGTCTTTTCCAGTCGAAAAGCATTTATTTCCAGACAGTTTGCCTGTTATGTACAGAGATTTGCAACTGGAAGATCAACCCATGCACAATCTTGAAGATAACTCTGTGACTCTGAAATGGAGAAAACGAGTTTACTCATTTGAGACTACCAACACTCACTTTGAGCTACAGAGGTTGCAGCATTGTAGACCACATATTGAGCTTCCACAAACAAAATGGAAAGCTATTGTTGACTCAATTGACCAAGACAAATTTAACACAACCAGGTCCCTCATAAAGAGTATTAATCCCTCACAAATAGATGGTATGATAAGTCTATCAAAACATGCTGAGAAGGATTTGCCTGAGACTCAAAGAACTGCAGATGAAACCATTGAAATGGAGCATTATGTAGACCTTAACATCAAGTTAAGGCCAAGTGACAGCCTTCGAGTTCAAATGACATCGGAGACAAAGAGAGGTTACTGGACACCCACTGTTCAGTTAGTGCAACTCAAACCAAAGTTTGAGGTTTGTGTAGACCATGCCAAAAACCCTGTTGAATGCTTTGCTGAAACTCCAGAGCACCAATCTAAGGATCAGTATAGGAACACTAATGAGTATGTTAGTATCTGGAAACCACTGTGTGAGATGGAGTCTGCTGCTACTGCAGTGGCTGAAGGTGACAACATAATCATTGAGGACTTGAAGCTGAACTTCAGGCGTGGAAAGAAACTGGAAGGGAGTTTTGAACTGCCTTTTAAATACATAAAAGAATGGGCGATTGAATGCAACCTTGCCAAGAGCTTACTGTGCATTCGGAAAAGATGTTTGGAGATGAGTGCTAGGGTTAACCCTACATTCCATGAAGTAGATCCTAGTGATTTCACATGGGTGGCGCACGGTATTACAACCAAGGTAGTGGAACCCTCGCAAAAGTCAAAAAATCCAGCCAAGAAAATAACATTCTACATCAACCACTTGCCAATGAAAACCATTCCAGACTGCATTTTTCATGAGAACATGACATTTACAGTTGAGATAATCCCCAAACTAACACCCGATGTGTAAGTATATTGAAGACAATACTTATGTGTTACACCTGTTGGTTTGCCCTGCTTACAATTGTACAGTCTGGTCAACATTATATATATATAACTCTGTATAATTCGTTGTATAGGCGTAAAGAAAGTGCTGTGAACAATATTGTGAAAGCAAATGACCTTGTCCAGAAAATAGCACTAGGAAGACATATTCCTGGAGAAGGTAAGAATACGGTATAGTAGAGTCACAAAAATGGGGAAGTGGGTTTGTAAATGTTTTAAATAAAATTGTTTACAAATGATCTTGATAACATTTGTCAGTTAGGTTAACCCTTGTGTTATCTTCGGGTCATATTCTGACCCATCAGTCATTGTGACCCACCGTCGTATTGCGACAACTTTACCGCATGCAAAAACAAAGTGAAGCATTTTCTTTTAACCGTCGGGCTGTCTCAGACCCCCCACATTGCGAAAGTAAATGCTTTTTATTTGTTTTTGTATTGGGTAAAGTTGTCGCAACACAACGATGGTTCGTTGTGACCCTTCGGGTCATGTGACCCGAAGTGAAACAAAAATAATTAAGTTCAATCCAGTTTTGTCTTACAGTTCTTGTTTAAAAACAAACATTTCGGAACAATTTCTTATTGAGCCTTGTCATTTGATTTGAATTTGTTTTCATAGCCTCACAACAACTTGTGCTTCCTTGGCAAATCAAGAGGGAAAAGGGCCCTGATGGACTGCCAGAGCTAAATGACAGTCAATGTCAGGCAGTGGAAAAAGCTATTAATAAGAACTTCACAATCATACAGGGGCCACCAGGTAAATTGTATTTATAATATCCTGTATAATATGTGCTAAAAGCCTTTCTCTGACTTGCTTTGTACTCTGCATTTGTGTCCTAGGAACTGGGAAGACAGTTGTGGGAGTGTATATTGTATACTGGCTCCTTAGGCTGCTCAGCAATGGATCCCGGCCTCTTCATGATCAAAAGGACAAGAAAGAGGTTATTCTGTACTGCGGTCCATCCAACAAGTCTGTTGATGTTGTCTCCGGCAAGTTAACATTATCATGGAAAAATGCATGTCAAGCTATTGCTGTGATAACCTACAAAGCTAACTTTGCCTCATTTGCAAAATAGATACAATCCTAGATGTTTACAAGATGTATGGAATAAAATCCCATCCCCATCAGAATTCTTTCTAGAAATTATTTTTGCAAATGTTTATCTTTCTTCTTTCTTTTAAAACTTCTGCAGAGTACTTGCTTACATTTGGACACAAACTGAAGCCCCTGAGGGTATACAGCCAACAAATGGAGATGCAGGAATACCCTTACCCTGGGAGCACTCTACAGCTCTCCCGCAGGTCCCTTCGCCAAGAGCAGTCCAAACCAGAACTCAGGTACCATCAGTGTTGTTATAACAGTTGTTTTGATAATATGTTTTGCAGCTCATGCTCTTTAAGTGTGTAAAGACATTTCCATTAAACACAATGGTAAACCACTTAGATAATTATAGTGTCCTTGTCTGAAAAAAAGGTAAACAAGTAATATATTTGACGTGTATTCCAATTTAGGAAGATTACCTTGCATCATCGGATACGTGAAGATGAAAATCCTCACGCCAAGGAAATAAAAGAGTTTGACTGCAGAATTTGCCTTGCCAATCGATCAAAAGAAAACCTCTTGACGGATCAAGAGATTGATGTGTACGTTGATGTTCTGTCACAGGATAACATGCCTTGTTACAGGTTCTTTTCAACCTTTAACCCACTGATGCATATAATGTGCTGCATGTCTTTCTATTTTGTTCTCTTCCAGCTACAAGAAGCTTCTCAGAAAAGCTCGAGAGTATGAGCTGCAGAGGCATGATGTCATACTTTGCACCTGCACTGCAGCGTCCTCCCCTACACTGATGAGAACAGTCAGTGCACGTCACATCCTTATTGATGAATGTGCCATGGCCACCGAACCCCAGGCTCTCATCCCTCTGGTCTGCAACCAACCCGAAAAGGTCTGTGATCATTTATATTTGAGGTTTTTACCATGCTGTTCGGTACATTTCTGCTTTTGTATTACATGGTGATGTCAAATGTTACATCTTTATTATTGTCAAGACCTAAAATGGCTTTCAGTACAGCAGCACCTGTGATCTGACCGGTCCTCTGATCACAACATTGCAGCGCTTAAGTATGTGGCATGATAACTTGTGAGCCTTAGTGTGATTTTTTAGGCACTTACAATACCTAGAATAGATCTTAAAAATAACTCAATTAATAGTTTTCAATTCAAAATAACTAGAAGCTCTAATGCTTGAATAGCTGCATGGTTCTTGCACTGTTATAGAAGGTTTAAGGAATGACTAAAACTTCTATTGAATGGCTTCTCAGCAACCATACTACTTTGTCTTCATATCAAGGACTGTAAGTCACATTAAACTTTCTATTGAGACAGAGACTTACACATTTCTTCAACCTTCCCCTTAAGATTGTGCTGCTTGGTGACCACAAACAGCTCCGACCCATTGTCCATCATGAACGTGTGAAGAAGATGGGGATGTCAATATCCCTATTTGAACGCTACATTAAGGTCCTTAAGACCCGGACAGTAGTGCTAGATACCCAGTATCGGATGGTAAGAGACAACGAAATTAAGTCATATTGCATAAAAAAAATAGTTGTGTTCAACAATTTTGAGTGTAATTAATAAGTCTACTTTGTATCAACTTTGTAGCATGAGGATATCTGCAAGTTTCCATCAAAGGCATATTATGATGGACTGTTACAAACAAAAGTGGATTGCCGAGACAGTGTTCTTTGTGCTAACCTCAAGCACACCCCAATTGTTTTTGGTGACATCAGAGGTGAAGAGATTGGTTTAGTTGTGAGCACGGCAAAGGGAAATGAAAACTCAAAAGCAAATAGGGAAGAAAGAGATCTTGCGGTAAGAAGTCCTTATCAAAAAGTTTATTTTCAATTTACTTGCTATTGCCGAAGTCTTGTCAAAACATTCTAATAGTGAGTGGGATGAACAATACATGTTCTTATTTTTGTTAACAGGTTAACATTGCACAACTACTGGTTAAAAAAGGCAAGATTGATCAACAAGGTATAGCGATTCTATCTCCCTACAATGCCCAGGTGTCCGAAATTAGAAAAGACCTCAGTGAAAAGAATATGGGTGAAGTCACTGTCACTACCATCACAAAAAGCCAAGGTGACTCATCCACTGAATCTTCATTACTTCTCTGTCATGACTGTGGTGGGTTGTCCTTGCTATTCTCATGCAAGCTGACACGCTGAAAGGATTTGCAAAAATAAACATTGCTTTTTCTCCCAGGAAGTGAATGGCGCTACATCATTCTATCAACTGTGCGCTCACTGCCCAGTGAGGAGATTGAGAAAGAGCCTGATAGGGCATGGCTGTCCAAACATATTGGCTTTGTTGGAGATCCCAACCAAATCAATGTAGCCATCACCAGGGCCAAAGAAGGACTGTGTATCATTGGTGAGAGATTCTGTAAAATATGTACTCCTGCACAATCTGTTACTTTCTGATTTTCTGTTCTTGTGGCTAGAAATGGGGAAAGGAAGGACACAATTTCATGGCTGAAGCAAGTATTTCTAAAGCATATCAATGTTTACTGACCCACCATTGCATCTTTTCTCAAAGGTAACCAAGAGTTGTTAAACTGCAGTGGAGCTTGGAGACAACTCCTCAATCACTATAAGGAAAACAACTGTGTCACAATGGCTAACAAGATTGATGTACATTCAGTGGCTAAGTAGCCATTGAGTCTTCCGACATAACCGTTAAAGCAACAGATTTGTGCAGCAACACCGACCTGGTCTTTCAAATGTTTCTAGTTTCTACTTTTTATTATTATACTATAAATTATACTTTTTTGTGTGTGCTCTGTAAAAGTGACCTTTAAATTAATTATTATCGTATCTAATTCAAATCTAATGTTATCTTAAAACTACTTTTTTGAAGTGAAGTGTCTGTAAGAAAAGCATTAGTGGATGGGTTGAAGCTGTTCTTTCACTAAACCACAACCTGGAATAATCTAGGTGACCATGGTACATGGTCCTGGACTCAGATTTGAATGTCAACTCTCACATTAATAAAGTGACCAAAACAGCTTTCTTTCACCTCAGGAATATAGCGAAGGTACGACCATTCATAAACCAAAATGATGCAGAGAAGCTAATTCATGCTTTTATATCCAGCCGACTGGACTACTGTAACGCACTTTTCGCTGATCTTTTTAACAAAGCATTTAAATAATCTTATCTCAGAAGGGTTTTATTAGTTGTATTATTGTTTTATTGATTTTTTGGATTCCCGCAAAGACCGCGGCTTGTGTTTTGTAGAGTAACATTTTATTTATATTGGGAAACCACCAAGACTGTGGCTTTTTGTTGAATTGTGTTCAGAAGGGTTTTATTACTTTTATTACTTATATTATTGTTTTTATTTAGTTTATGTAAAGCACCTTGAGCTGCAATTCTTGTATGAAATGTGCTATATAAATAGACAGTATTGCTTAAATTCCACTTGCTGACCAAACGTGGTTGTATTGCCCACGCTCTAGGGACTACAAGTTCTTCTTTCTTGTCTTAAGCTATGTTTTTAATATTGAACATCTGTATTAAGTTCTGCAACCTGTTTCCTTTTTGCATATTGTGGAGTTCCCCTTTTGATAGACATGAACTATTGAACTGATTACATAGCTGTCTGGAACTACTGTTTAAAAGAGTGCTCAGATCATGTCATTTTTAGAGAGCCCTTCTATAGACCTAATTTTGGTACTATTTTAAAACGGCTCCTCCTTGCTGCAAGAATAAACAGATAGGACAAGACAAATTCTTCTGACCTCAGACTTTTAATGAGAAAATTCCACCACATTGTATTGAGTTTATTGTGTTTGCTAACTTTGTGGTGCAAATGAGTTACTAATGAATGTAGCCTATTGCTAATGGAGTTTTAATTTATTAATTTGCCTTCTGACTACACTTTTCTGTTTAGCACTGGTGTAGAAGTGAAAGACAGAAAATTAAACATGTTCAGACCATCAGTGAAGGTTTTCACTTTTTAGTGTGGACGTTACACTAACAGAAACCAGCAGAAATGTGTCACAAGCCTATTGATATTGCTCATAATATTAAGCTTTAAAAAATTATTCTAAATTCACAACTGCAGGCAAACTTATTGAGTTAATACACAGTAGCCTAGGTGTAGAATCTCTTAAGATCTAGAACAATTATTAGGCTACGCCTCTAAAACTAAATTTAAGGCTGTTACAGGGGTGGTGGTGGTGGACACAAGCGCACAACACAGACTAATAACTAATAAATAAACTAATAACAAAACAATGAGGTATGGTCCAGAAAGGTTTTAATGCCACAGAGTTTTCCGCAAAAGCTGCCCTGTAGCTATGTCTACCGGTTCGTCGGCGTCTGGACTGGTCCGTGTGGTTCTGGAGTGGTTAGCCGCGCATTCGCTGGGCTCCGTAATATGTTGTGTTCTGTGTGCGGTTCTTTCTCCACTTCTTTGTGTCTCACTAATGGTCACAAAAATGTTTTTAAGCTCACCATGTTCAGTATTCAGAAATCAAAACATTTATTCACCATTTTTTTTGCCAAGCGGAGCCAGCCAGTCCTGTGCGCCAAACAGAAACGTTGAGAAGTCAATGGCTAGCAAGCGAAAGCTAACCAGAGTGTATCATTCACACACTTTGGGTTCACATCCAAAAAGGTGGCACTCAGAGATGAAGAGGCACCCAATGACAATGCTGTTGCAGCTAGCACAGTGGGCCCACTCACTACCAGAACAGAGGATCATCTCCCACCCAGTGATTCCCCAGAAGAAACGAGGCCGAGTGCTCCGAAGACGCAGCAGGTGCTGAGGTAACGTTAGCTGCTACTGCTGCTAGCACAAGTGACTTGCCGGCTGGTTTGTCAACGAAGCAGGTGGGCGCATGGAAAGACCGCAACTGTCTCAGGCTATACCTGGCATTTATTCAGTTAATTGCTCTTGTAAATGCGCGAGATTGGTGCCAATCGTTGTCATGTCTGCATTGTAATGCACAACTTTGCCTCCTTGTTATAAAACAACGTGCATCCTAACAACTTTAGCCAATGCAACCTCTTATGTCAGTATTGCTTTACGAATACTAGCCTACCATATAGAATAATAGGGGGTCAGATGGCTGAGTGGTTAGGGAGTTGGGCTATTAATCAGAAGGTTGTTGGTTCGATTCCCGCTCGTGCAAAAATTAGGTTGTGTCCTTGGGCAAGGCACTTCACCCTACTTGCCTTGGGGGGAATGTCCCTGTACTTACTGTAAATCGCTCTGGATAAGAGCGTCTGCTAAATGACTAAATGTAAATAATAGTAAACTAGAATAATAGCATATCGGATTATCAAAAATGGTTAAGTGTTTGCGTGTGTGTGTTGTCATGTAGGCTATAGACTGATTGTCTTGGCTTGCATCCATAAAATAGTTACTGTAATGTTATACCTACTGCATGTCCTACTATATGTAATGATAGTATTCAATGACACAAATCTGTGTTCTAGAAAGAGTGGTCTGGAGTCGCAGAGGTCCGATAATATCAGCTTTAATGCAGCAGTTGGAAATCAACTAAGTACAGAGCTCTGGAGTTGTCTAAGTTTCCCTACCCGCAACAGAGTTTGGGCTGGTTCACGAAGTCCAACTGGCTATCTGTCCCTCCCCAGCATATATTTATACAGTGCAATTGAAACACAAGTATCAAAAAAGGGTTCAGCTTGTTCTCTCGTGCGTCAGGGAGTTGTTCTTGCCTACGCGCGTCCCACCTGCTCGGGTGCCGTCTCCACCCGGTTTCAAGGTTGTTTCTGAAAATGAAGAGATAGAGACACAAAGAACAGCCTGCTTCCCACACCCAGTGTGAGACCCAATGTTTAAGCCTGAGCACACTTCTAAGTTCATAACTTTGCATAACTTTAATAAGCACAATATATTCTTTAGCTCCAAAAACAATTTTTCGCTCAAATCAGCCCAAAAATTCTGAGATTAAATTCAGGGGTGCTTGGCGACCCCTAAAAAGAGTCTAAAATTGCCACTGAATTGTACCCTCTCTCGTGACATTAATTATTGCATTGCAGGTTAATATAAGGTGTGCCCCTGAATTTTCTGCTTGTGCTCCTAAAATTTTCAGTCAGGGGCTACTGTGCTCCTAGTAAAAAAAAGTTAGTCTGGAGCCCTGTAGCTAGCTAAGTAACATCACCAGCTGTTTGAATTAGAGTCAGTGATTGAGAGAAGCTAGCAATGCAGTAGTTGTGTTCCTTATCTGACAAGGTGACTTGAGTGTCTACCATCTGAAATGCACGTAGCTAACGTGAAATTAATCCAGTTAATTGCACCATAGCGGTTTCACTATGTTGGAAGGGTTCACACACGAAGCTAGCTGCATTTGCATAGCTAGCAAACAAACCGATGGAGCAAACATTAGCTAGCACCTATTCCATTTGGCGTCGTCAAGATCAGCACGGATATTGTAGTTCTTCTAAATCCATTTGCCATGGTTAGCGATACTGAACAGAACTATACTATATTCTACCATTGTCATAATTATCTTAAATGGTCTCGTTGCAAAAGCTAAATCGTCTCTAGGGACTTTGAAGCACCTGTGTGCCGATCTGGAGTAAACTGGCGATAGCAAAGATGATGGCAAATACCACACAAACGGAATTGGGGCTCGCTAGCTCTGCAAATTCAGCTATTCTGGGAAGCAATATAAAACCAAAACATGAATTATATTAAAATGACAAAAGGTTGCAGTTTGCGTTGTGTAAAGGGTGAACTCATACAGCTGTCAATCCTTGTCAATGCAATCCGTTTCACCTTCCTAACTGACTGTCTAGCTACCTGGTAGATCGAAGCCTATTCTAGAAGAATGGTAATAAATGATAGAAGCCCATCTCCTACTGTAAATAACCTGCACATTGTGTGTGCGGCCAGCATGGTAAAAAAATTGCAGAAAAAATAAAGATGGACATCAGATCATTTCAGGACACCAAAACGCAAAGAAAGAACCCTAGTGGCCTAATCTCAAAGACTAGTTGATAAAATCTTCATAAAAATGATGTGAAATGTGCTAAAATAAGTTTGTTGAGTCTCTTGTTTGGCAACATGACGGGTTCTCTTCTTTAGACTTGTAAAATAGGGACATAATTGGACAATGCCATGGATACCCCCACTCTCTACTTAAACTGGTGACTGAACCAAGGTTAGTTTGAGGCAATGGTGTTGTTGTGATTAATTGTGTAGTATTGAGTACTGGTAGTTAGGAGGATGGCAAACACCTTATTTATTTTCTAGGAGACAGACTGTGAGTCAGTGAGGGTGGTGAAAGGGAAAGAGCCAGGGAGAGACTTCAGATGACAGTGTCACAGCCATGGCAGGACCGGGGGTCAACCTTTTTGCCAGCAGCACCAGTATAGGAGACAGTGGCACAGCACTGTCTAGTCACCTCAGTGGTGGCACAGAACCATATCAGCCACACCCACAATTTATAGAACCGCAGACTCTTGCCAACAAAGTGTTGACATTTCAAGAGAAATGGTTTCGTGATTTCCCCTGACTTTATGATGGTTCAATTGAGATTATTGGGTGTGCTCAAGCCTTCGGCGAGAGCACAACCTTTGTTCTCTCACATATATATTATTGGGTGTGCTCAAGCCTTCGGCGAGAGCACAACCTTTGTTCTCTCACATATATATTATTATTATTGGGTGTGCTTTGCCTTCGGCAAGGGCACAACCTTTGTTCTCTCACATATATATTATTATTATTATTATTCTTTTTGCCCCCCTAAAACTCAGTCAATATTTGGCCTACATAGACAAAGTAGGTGTCAAAAGTTTCGTCTTGGTAGCGATTGAGTTGCTTCTATTGGAATTTACGTTCCGTTGCATGGTTTAGGCTGAAGTTACGTTTTTGTGGCGAAAAGTGAAGCTAACGGTGGCTAATTTGCTAGCCACAGTCACTGACGTTACTAACGTCACTACGTCACTAACATCACGAAAACACGCGTGACTACCTTTGGCAGAACATTCGTTTCGCATCTGTTAACTTGGGGGATAGCTAGGCTAACTATAGCTTTACTGCAAGGCAGCTGCAGAAACGCCACAAGCAAAGAGGCCAGGGTGATAACTATTTACTCATTTTACTTTGTGATATGACACACAATTGTCATGTGTAATGTACAGTATAAGCTGATATTATTAAGGAAGTACATCTACTTTCGGAAACGGTAGTCTACTATTTCACTGAAGTATTAGCATCATGACATTAGCCTGTGTTGCCCGGGCAACACATACTACAGTGGTCTATGATGTAGCGTTATCTGTTTTCAATCGTTAAAATAAACATTCCTCACATATACATTTTCGTTGTAGGATTTATTCTGACATTAGTAAACGATTTGTTGGTGAAATTACCATTACCTGTGGTTTCAAGCCAGTGTAGCTCACTGCAACGCTGTAGCTTATGTGAGACACACTACAAAAACATCTACACAGCTGTTTAGGAAGTCAAACGGCGACAGAACATGTTCGGCACTCCCCTTACTTAAATCAAAAGTCTATCTAACTACTAACCTGAACTTCATTGCCACAGCCTAAACGTTGTCAATCTGTTCATGAAAATAATTAATTTCAGCTTAAACCGTACAACGGAACGTTAAATCCAATTCAACCAACGCAATCGCTACCAAGACGAACACAGCAGTAGTCTAGTACTGTGCCATAGTAGTACAATTTACCGGGGCAGCTTCTCCACACAGGGCTATATGGCATTTTGCGTTGTTACTGACAATGATCGCTACCAGTGAGCTTTTTATGAATGAGCGATTTTCCACTAAATAAATGTCAAGCTTATTTACGTTTTGGGGGGCATATTTTCAGTTAGCAGATGGTACTGTTTGAATCGCGATTCCATCTTCTACTGCCGGGCAACGTCGTAGAATAATCTTCAAAGGGGGTTCTTTATTAATGAATGAATGCAATGAGTAGGCTAAATGCCTGAAAATATCATGAGAAGGGAAAAACTTAAAATGACGTTTAAGTCATAGAGATTAGGTCAATTTTTACACCGGTCTGCCCAATTAATTCGTTTTGTTTCAACGATGAGGCTGCCTCTTGCAGGGGAAATGAGAAGAAATCTATTTCATTCTACACTTCACTCGTATTTTCAGTTGTAAATGAGCAGCAAAAAAAAATGCTTTTAAATCTATGTCATCTTTATAAATAATAAGTATGCATTTTTATATAAAATATACAGAAATATCAGTTGTAAAAATGTCATTCAAAAACGGACCCCTGTGTAACCGACGCAAGCAAGCACACCCTACAATTTCCCCAGAAATTGTACCCTCTCTAGTTGGGTGTGCTTTGCCTTCGGCAAGGGCACAACCTTTGTTCTCTCACATATATATTATTAGGGTTCCTCCGGTAGGAGAACCCTATTGTTATTAGGGTTCCTCCGGTAGGAGAACCCTATTGTTATTGGTGGTATTATTATTTTTTACCCATGGGAGTCAATGGCAGCCCCTAGACCAGTACCGTAAAAAGTTGTGAAATTTGGCATGTTGAAACTGCAGACCATTAGTAACTACCATACCAAACATGGGCCATGTGAGACAATAGGTGGCGCTACAGGCCACGCCCCAATATGTCAATTTTCAAATTGATGCCATTTGCAGGCCATAAGTCCCAAAATTCTGAAATTCATTACATATGCCTTATTTCTCATGAGGAATAAAAAAGCCTCAAGAAGCTATAACGGCCACCATATTGGATTTGTCTGTACAATAAAGATTAAGGAAACGCGTTTTTTCCCTACTCCTCCTACATTTTTGGTCGAATTTTCTTCAAAATTGCCATAGATGATATCCAGACTGAGCCTCACAAAAGTTATCGTAGGGATTTCTGATTTTCAAAACCGTTTGTCCGGTAGAGCCAATCAAAATCTGCAACAAAGCAACCAAACAGGACGTTTGGTCAAATCTCAGCAAATCTTTGAGATATCAACACCAAACTTGGTATGTCACGTGGAAGACACTACAACATGTTACCATGTGCAAAGGCAACTTCATACCTCTAAAAATGATTGATATAAAGCAAATTGAATTTATTGCTAATGCTAAAATAATGCTTTACACATCCGCCGGCCAAAAACTGATACTCTGATTCAATCACTAGTTCATATGAAGACTCTTGAGAATGTTGAGTACACAAATCGGAGAAAAAGTTGACTGTAACATGAAAACTCGATTTTTAGTGAATATTTGAAACATGCATGCTTGGCTAATTTCTAGGGCTGTTTCCCCAAATCCTCTCTCCCTTTGCTCCTGTGCGCGCGTGCTCCACATTCTCTCACACACAAGGGGCCAGAGCCCCTTGACACACGCATGCTTTCTTGAAAATGTGTGCTGACCAAGCCCCCACCCTCGTTTTTTAGCCCCTGTTTCATTTCGCTTCCAATCGCAGCTCGCTGTTACGAATACAAATTATTTTTCGGCGGCCATTGTTGTTTCCCGTGTCCCGTGAAAGTCGTCTCCCGTGAAAGCCGTGTTGGAGGCAGCCACTTTCGGTAAGTCCTGGTTTTACACATTTTAAGCTAGAATTAATGATTGGGTTTGTGAAAGTACACTACTCTTGAATTATGGTGAAGGTTTAGCACTTTTAGACCTTATAGATCGTGATTCTGAAGTGACGGAAAACCAAACTCGAAAAGTAGCTACTGTAGCTCTAGCTTTTTTCCTCTGTGTTTTTAATTAGTGAGTCATTTTGCATCTCGGCGAATTGTTCATCAAAAAGGTCGAGGAGAGCAGCCTTTAGGAGAAAAAGCAATTCCCCACCGACCTGTCGGCTCATAATGGTGATTTTTGGCGTGAAAGTCTTTGTAATAAGCCTATGCGGCAGGGAGACTTTTTCAAGGCGAGCCTGTTTCATTCGTCATATGCCCTGAGAAAGCGACCTACGTTAGCCAGGCTAGTTTTGCCAATTTCGGTAAGTCAGGCTATTTAAAGGTCTCTTACAGTCAGAATCACTGTTTACAAGCAAAGGTCGAGCTGGTCTTTTGTCAGATGTGTATATATTGACCAGTTTAGAGGTAAATACTCTTGCCAGAGCCTGGAATCGAACCTGTGTTTTGAGTGACTGCATGGGTCTCCATGACGTCAACACATTTGGATTCAAGTTCAAGTAATGACACTGCATTTCACAGTCAAAACTGAAGTCTGTATCAAGTGTAGATGGGAAAAGCTTCATTTTTCACAACTGACATGGACCCTTTCTTCACTTTGACAGGTCTGGAGGGTCATGCAGAGGCCTGCTCAACAGAGTTCAACAGAGGATGCAACAGACTCGAGGATGGTGAGATCCACACAGACCCCTTGCTGGACTACCCCTCTCTAGCTGGACAGCTTCTCTTCAGCCCTGACCCCAGAACAGCTTGATCCAGCTGGCCTGCCTGCCTGCCTGCCTGCAGGCCCTGCTTGCCCCTGCCTGCCAGCCCTCCAGAGACAGTCACCCCACAGACACAGTAGCTCTGCAGCCTGCTTTTTTGAGGACATTGATGAAAAAGGACAAGCCAGCATTACTTTGATGAAAGTCTAAATGTTTAATCCTTTCCATGTGCCAGTATGCCAAGCTGCTGACTTTGTGTCTTAAGTGATGAAACTAGTTCAAGTGATAGACTTTTGACCTGAATCCAATGATTATTCATCTGAATAAAAACCACTCAAGAGAAGTACTGCTTCTTGGAGCATTTGTGCTCCACATCAGTACATCTCACACATTTGCCTTTGTTTCCATGGGATTCATGGAATTGTTAGTTTCTGCTCCACCATTTCCACCCTAGTGTAATAATAAGTATAATTTAGGACAGCAATTACATTTTTGTGTTATCCTTCCGCATTACACACATTTAGTCAATGTTCTTAAACTCAACCGATTATTGTCATTTTACCATACTGTTCATATTGAACAGACATCAGTGTTTACTTGGAAAGATGACTGTATATTTCCACTTTTGATTTGTATTTCCATCGTAAGTTTGGTCTTTAATTTCATTTGGAAGTGGTATTAAAAGGTCTTACATTTAACTTGTTTATACCTGTAGACACCCTGTGAAGCCCCCACTGCAGAGACAGTTGGTGACAGAGAGGTGCAGACATTAAGTTAAACATGCCTTAAGAATAGAGTAACAAATAGAGACTAAATGTGTAAATGGCTGTTGAAACTGAGTTGGTGCATGTCAGTTTAGGCAAAGGTAACCTTTTAAACCTCTAGGTTTAAAACAAATTCAGATTTGATTGGAACTCTCTTTTATACATTTATAGTTGGATTTGACATTTAATTCATTTAGCAAGTTGTTTAACTCAAACAACCATAACACGGTACATATGGTATACAATGCTGCAGTCAGATTTGGCGAAATTGTTAGCTTGGATGTTATCTTTACATATAGATGGGGTCTTGTTGATGCGCACGCAGCTTCAAGGCAGAAAGACGCGTTCCATTTCACTTTTACTGTACCTACACCTTTAATGTTCCCGCCATCCCCCCATTTCTGAATAAAGTTCGACTGATCTGATTTGTTGATTTCTGTTGCTATGAAAACCAGTTTAGCCAAGCTAACTAACATTGTTTTTAGCTAGCTTGCATTACCATTCAATTGCTAACAAAACATTAGTAAAAATAGCTTGCTAATCGGGCAGAACTTGAACTCGGGCAGGAGACTCTGAGACCTCAGCGCACCACTAGCATCTCGTCATATCACGCAGTCGGAGCACAGCTAGATAATCAGCGTCAGCGCTCTTGGGTACCCAGCATGCAGTGCGGCATGTTAAAAAAACAACAGCTACGCAAGGGATTTCAGTTGTTGTGTTCGTTCAGTTAGATGTTTGTAATGTTATTGGCCGGGTTTCCCAGATTCGTTAAGAAGCTCTTAACGCTAAGAGCTTCTTAGGAGCGTTCTAAGAGCGTTCTAGAGCGTTCTTAGAACGCTCTTAAGAAGCTCTTAGCGTTAAGAGCTTCTTAACGAATCTGGGAAACCCGGCCATTGTTTGTTAGTTAATATAATCTTGTTGGTCACCTTGAGTGTGCATGCTGTGTAGTTTAATGGGAACAGAGAGTCGGCCATTTTACTATCACAGGCTATACTTGCAAGGAGCTGAACGTGGGCTGTGCCCTAGACCAGACCAATTGCCTATGAGGCTAATCTTGATTCTGGATTGACTGAGATTCTGGAAAGAGATCTACTCAAGAAGAGAGTCAATATCTGTGGTTTTCAAGCCATCTTTGAGAAAGTTTGAAAACAATGTTGCGGTTAATATGTTTTGATTGTGGGAGGCAACTTTTGGACTACACCTAAACCTCATGCGGCCACCGCACCACCCGCACTGGCAAAGAGGGAAACAGCATGGATGGGGAAAGTGTGTGGGCAGAGCAAGCAGTAGTAGTACATAAACTACACACGTCCTTTACTAAAGTGTATTCTGACTTTCATAAAGTTATTGTTGTAATCAAAGCTTTTAAAGAATGGATCTCTGCATGATGGGCCTGACCAGAGCACAGGTGGCCTGACAGAACACGCTTCAAAGTTGTCACTTTCAAAAGGGTGGCATTATAACTCTGTCAGTCCAAAATGTCTAAAAGTTGGTACGCATGCCTTATTGCCAATGGGGGACAAAGAAGTCTCAAGAACCCATAATGTCGGCAGCATGGATATTTCTCTACAGTGACAATTTGTGAAGAATTTCAAAAAATGACTTCAAATCAGCCATTGATCCAATTGTATTGAAATGTTGTGTACATGTATGAAATACATGTCTGTGTCATGTCAATTTTGTAATGGTTTGCAATGCTGAGGAGGAACCCGCCATTGCTGCCTGCAGCTATATTTGGTGGTATTATTATTATTTTTTACCCATGGGAGTCAATGGCAGCCCCTAGACCAGTACCGTAAAAAGTTGTGAAATTTGGCATGTTGAAACTGCAGACCATTAGTAACTACCATACCAAACATGGGCCATGTGAGACAATAGGTGGCGCTACAGGCCACGCCCCAATATGTCAATTTTCAAATTGATGCCATTTGCAGGCCATAAGTCCCAAAATTCATTACATATGCCTTATTTCTCATGAGGAATAAAAAAGCCTCAAGAAGCTATAACGGCCGCCATATTGGATTTTTCTGTACAATAAAGATTAAGGAAACGCGTTTTTTCCCTACTCCTCCTACATTTTTGGTCGAATTTTCTTCAAAATTGCCATAGATGATATCCAGACTGAGCCTCACAAAAGTTATCGTAGGGATTTCTGATTTTCAAAACCGTTTGTCCGGTAGAGCCAATCAAAATCTGCAACAAAGCAACCAAACAGGACGTTTGGTCAAATCTCAGCAAATCTTTGAGATATCAACACCAAACTTGGTATGTCACGTGGAAGACACTACAACATGTTACCATGTGCAAAGGCAACTTCATACCTCTAAAAATGATTGATATAAAGCAAATTAAATTTATTGCTAATGCTAAAATAATGCTTTACACATCCGCCGGCCAAAAACTGATACTCTGATTCAATCACTAGTTCATATGAAGACTCTTGAGAATGTTGAGTACACAAATCTGAGAAAAAGTTGACTGTAACATGAAAACTCGATTTTTAGTGAATATTTGAAACATGCATGCTTGGCTAATTTCTAGGGCTGTTTCCCCAAATCCTCTCTCCCTTTGCTCCTGTGCGCGCGTGCTCCACATTCTCACACACACAAGGGGCCAGAGCCCCTTGACACACGCATGCTTTCTTGAAAATGTGTGCTGACCAAGTCCCCACCCTCGTTTTTTAGCCCCTGTTTCATTTCGCTTCCAATCGCAGCTCGCTGTTACGAATATAAATTATTTTTCGGCGGCCATTGTGGTTTCCCGTGTCCCGTGAAAGTCGTCTCCCGTGAAAGCCGTGTTGGAGGCAGCCACTTTCGGTAAGTCCTGGTTTTACACATTTTAAGCTAGAATTAATGATTGGGTTTGTGAAAGTACACTACTCTTGAATTATGGTGAAGGTTTAGCACTTTTAGACCTTTTAGATTGTGATTCTGAATTGACGGAAAACCAAACTCGAAAAGTAGCTACTGTAGCTCTAGCTTTTTTCCTCTGTGTTTTTAATTAGTGAGTCATTTTGCATCTCGGCGAATTGTTCATCAAAAAGGTCGAGGAGAGCAGCCTTTAGGAGAAAAAGCAATTCCCCACAGACCTGTCAGCTCATAATGGTGATTTTTGGCGTGAAAGTCTTTGTAATAAGCCTATGCGGCAGGGAGACTTTTTCAAGGCGAGCCTGTTTCATTCGTCATATGCCCTGAGAAAGCGACCTACGTTAGCCAGGCTAGTTTTGCCAATTTCGGTAAGTCAGGCTATTTAAAGGTCTCTTACAGTCAGAATCACTGTTTACAAGCAAAGGTCGAGCTGGTCTTTTGTCAGATGTGTATATATTGACCAGTTTAGAGGTAAATACTCTTGCCAGAGCCTGGAATCGAACCTGTGTTTTGAGTGACTGCATGGGTCTCCATGAGGTCAACACATTTGGATTCAAGTTCAAGTAATGACACTGCATTTCACAGTCAAAACTGAAGTCTGTATCAAGTGTAGATGGGAAAAGCTTCATTTTTCACAACTGACATGGACCCTTTCTTCACTTTGACAGGTCTGGAGGGTCATGCAGAGGCCTGCTCAACAGAGTTCAACAGAGGATGCAACAGACTCGAGGATGGTGAGATCCACACAGACCCCTTGCTGGACTACCCCTCTCTAGCTGGACAGCTTCTCTTCAGCCCTGACCCCAGAACAGCTTGATCCAGCTGGCCTGCCTGCCTGCCTGCCTGCAGGCCCTGCTTGCCCCTGCCTGCCAGCCCTCCAGAGACAGTCACCCCACAGACACAGTAGCTCTGCAGCGTGCTTTTTTGAGGACATTGATGAAAAAGGACAAGCCAGCATTACTTTGATGAAAGTCTAAATGTTTAATCCTTTCCATGTGCCAGTATGCCAAGCTGCTGACTTTGTGTCTTAAGTGATGAAACTAGTTCAAGTGATAGACTTTTGACCTGAATCCAATGATTATTCATCTGAATAAAAACCACTCAAGAGAAGTACTGCTTCTTGGAGCATTTGTGCTCCACATCAGTACATCTCACACATTTGCCTTTGTTTCCATGGGATTCATGGAATTGTTAGTTTCTGCTCCACCATTTCCACCCTAGTGTAATAATAAGTATAATTTAGGACAGCAATTACATTTTTGTGTTATCCTTCCGCATTACACACATTTAGTCAATGTTCTTAAACTCAACCGATTATTGTCATTTTACCATACTGTTCATATTGAACAGACATCAGTGTTTACTTGGAAAGATGACTGTATATTTCCACTTTTGATTTGTATTTCCATCGTAAGTTTGGTCTTTAATTTCATTTGGAAGTGGTATTAAAAGGTCTTACATTTAACTTGTTTATACCTGTAGACACCCTGTGAAGCCCCCACTGCAGAGACAGTTGGTGACAGAGAGGTGCAGACATTAAGTTAAACATGCCTTAAGAATAGAGTAACAAATAGAGACTAAATGTGTAAATGGCTGTTGAAACTCAGTTCTCTGAGTTGGTGCATGTCAGTTTAGGCAAAGGTAACCTTTTAAACCTCTAGGTTTAAAACAAATTCAGATTTGATTGGAACTCTCTTTTATACATTTATAGTTGGATTTGACATTTAATTCATTTAGCAAGTTGTTTAACTCAAACAACCATAACACGGTACATATGGTATACAATGCTGCAGTCAGATTTGGCGAAATTGTTAGCTTGGATGTTATCTTTACATATAGATGGGGTCTTGTTGATGCGCACGCAGCTTCAAGGCAGAAAGACGCGTTCCATTTCACTTTTACTGTACCTACACCTTTAATGTTCCCGCCATCCCCCCATTTCTGAATAAAGTTCGACTGATCTGATTTGTTGATTTCTGTTGCTATGAAAACCAGTTTAGCCAAGCTAACTAACATTGTTTTTAGCTAGCTTGCATTACCATTCAATTGCTAACAAAACATTAGTAAAAATAGCTTGCTAATCGGGCAGAACTTGAACTCTGGCAGGAGACTCTGAGACCTCAGCGCACCACTAGCATCTCGTCATATCACGCAGTCGGAGCACAGCTAGATAATCAGCGTCAGCGCTCTTGGGTACCCAGCATGCAGTGCGGCATGTTAAAAAAACAACAGCTACGCAAGGGATTTCAGTTGTTGTGTTCGTTCAGTTAGATGTTTGTAATGTTATTGGCCGGGTTTCCCAGATTCGTTAAGAAGCTCTTAACGCTAAGAGCTTCTTAGGAGCGTTCTAAGAGCGTTCTAGAGCGTTCTTAGAACGCTCTTAACCCTCGTGCTGCCTTCGGGTCACATGACCCAAAGGTTCATAACGAACCATCGTTGTGTTTACCCAATTTTACCCAATACAAAAACAAATTAAAATAATTTTCTTTTAACCATCGCAATGTGGGGGGTCTGAGACAGCCTAGCTGTTAAAAGAAAATGCTTCACTTTGTCTTTGTATGCGGTAAATTTGTCGCAATACGACGGTGGGTCACAATGACTGATGGGTCAGAATGACCCGAAGATAACACAAGGGTTAAGAAGCTCTTAGCGTTAAGAGCTTCTTAACGAATCTGGGAAACCCGGCCATTGTTTGTTAGTTAATATAATCTTGTTGGTCACCTTGAGTGTGCATGCTGTGTAGTTTAATGGGAACAGAGAGTCGGCCATTTTACTATCACAGGCTATACTTGCAAGGAGCTGAACGTGGGCTGTGCCCTAGACCAGACCAATTGCCTATGAGGCTAATCTTGATTCTGGATTGACTGAGATTCTGGAAAGAGATCTACTCAAGAAGAGAGTCAATATCTGTGGTTTTCAAGCCATCTTTGAGAAAGTTTGAAAACAATGTTGCGGTTAATATGTTTTGATTGTGGGAGGCAACTTTTGGACTACACCTAAACCTCATGCGGCCACCGCACCACCCGCACTGGCAAAGAGGGAAACAGCATGGATGGGGAAAGTGTGTGGGCAGAGCAAGCAGTAGTAGTACATAAACTACACACGTCCTTTACTAAAGTGTATTCTGACTTTCATAAAGTTATTGTTGTAATCAAAGCTTTTAAAGAATGGATCTCTGCATGATGGGCCTGACCAGAGCACAGGTGGCCTGACAGAACACGCTTCAAAGTTGTCACTTTCAAAAGGGTGGCATTTTAACCCTGTCAGTCCAAAATGTCTAAAAGTTGGTACGCATGCCTTATTGCCAATGGGGAACAAAGAAGTCTCAAGAACCCATAATGTCGGCAGCATGGATATTTCTCTACAGTGACAATTTGTGAAGAATTTCAAAAAATGACTTCAAATCAGCCATTGATCCAATTGTATTGAAATGTTGTGTACATGTATGAAATACATGTCTGTGTCATGTCAATTTTGTAATGGTTTGCAATGCTGAGGAGGAACCCGCCATTGCTGCCTGCAGCTATATTTATTTTTATTATTCTTTTTGCCCCCCTAAAACTCAGTCAATATTTGTCCTACATAGACAACCTAGGTGTCAAAAGTTTCGTCTTGGTACCGATTGAGTTGCTTGTATTGGGATTTACGTTCCGTTGCATGGTTTAGGCTTAGGTTAAGTTTTTGTGGCGAAAAGTGAAGCTAACGGTGGCTAATTTGCTAGCCACAGTCACTGACGTTACTAACGTCACTACGTCACTAACGTCACGAAAACTCGCGTGACTACCTCTAGCAGAACATTAGTTTAGCAGCTCGTTAACTTCTGGGAGATAGCTAAGCTAACTACTTTACTGCAAGGCAGCTGCAGAAACGCCACAAGCAAAGAGGCCAGGGTGATAACTATTTACTCATTGGGTGTGCTCAAGCCTTCGGCGAGAGCACAACCTTTGTTCTCTCACATATATATTATTGGGTGTGCTCAAGCCTTCGGCGAGAGCACAACCTTTGTTCTCTCACATATATATTTATTTATTTATTATTTTCGCCCCCCTAAGGATCAGTCAATATTTGGACTACATACACAAAGGCGGTGTCAAAAGGTTCGTCTTGGTAGCGATTGCGTTGGTTGTATTTTTATTTACGTTCCGTTGCATGGTTTAAGTAGAAATTGCGTTTTTGTGGTGAAAGGTGAAGCTAACGGTGGCTAATTTGCTAGCCACAGTCACTGACGTTACTAACGTCACTACGTCACGAAAACACGCGTGATTACCTGTAGCAGAACATTCGTTTCACATCTGTTAACTTGGGGGATAGCTAGGCTAACTATAGCTTTACTGCAAGGCAGCTGCAGGAACGCCACAAGCAAAGAGGCCAGGGTGATAACTATTTACTCATTTTACTTTGTGATGTGAAACACAAATATGAAATGTAATGTACAATATTAGCTGATATTATTAAGGAAGTACATCTACTTTCGGAAACGGTAGTCTACTATTTCACTGAAGTATTAGCATCATGACATTAGCCTGTGTTGCCCGGGCAACACATACTACAGTGGTCTATGATGTAGCGTTATCTGTTTTCAATCGTTAAAATAAACATTCCTCACATATACATTTTCGTTGTAGGATTTATTCTGACATTAGTAAACGATTTGTTGGTGAAATTACCATTACCTGTGGTTTCAAACCAGTGTAGCTCACTGCAACGCTGTAGCTTATGTGAGACACACTACAAAAACATCTACACAGCTGTTTAGGAAGTCAAACGGCGACAGAACATGTTCGGCACTCCCCTTACTTAAATCAAAAGTCTATCTAACTACTAACCTGAACTTCATTGCCACAGCCTAAACGTTGTCAATCTGTTCATGAAAACAATTAATTTCAGCTTAAACCGTACAACGGAACGTTAAATCCAATTCAACCAACGCAATCGCTACCAAGACGAACACAGCAGTAGTCTAGTACTGTACCGTAGTAGTACAATTTACCGGGGCAGCTTCTCCACACAGGGCTATATCGCATTTTGCGTTGTTACTGACAATGATCGCTACCAGTGAGCTTTTTATAAATGAGCGATATTCCACTAAATAAATGTCAAACTTATTTACGTTTTGGGGGGCATATTTTCAGTTAGCAGATGGTACTGTTTGAATCGCGATTCCATCTTCTACTGCCGGGTAACGTCGTAGAATAATCTTCAAAGGGGGTTCTTTATTAATGAATGAATGCAATGAGTAGGCTAAATGCCTGAAAATATCATGAGAAGGGAAAAACTTAAAATGACGTTTAAATCATAGAGATTAGGTCAATTTTTACACCGGTCTGCCAAATTTATTAGTTTTGATTCAACGATGAGGCTGCCTCTTGCAGGGGAAATGAGAAGACATCTATTTCATTCTACACTTCACTCGTATTTTCAGTTGTAAATGAGCAGCAAAAAAATATGCTTTTAAATCTATGTAATCTTTATAAATAATAAGTATGCATTTTTATATAACATATACAGAAATATCAGTTGTAAGAATGTCATTCAAAAACGGACCCCTGTGCAACCGACGCAAGCAAGCACACCCTACAATTTCCCCAGAAATTGTACCCTCTCTAGTTATTGTGAGAATGCTGTTAAGCATTCTCACTATTGTTTTCCTGTTTCTCTTTATTGTGAGAATGCTGTTAAGCATTCTCACTATTGTTTTCCTGTTTCTCTTTATTGTGAGAATGCTGTTAAGCATTCTCACTATTGTTTTCCTGTTTCTCTTTATTGTGAGAATGCTGTTAAGCATTCTCACTATTGTTTTCCTGTTTCTCTTTATTATTGTGAGAATGCTGTTAAGCATTCTCACTATTGTTTTCCTGTTTCTCTTTATTGTGAGAATGCTGTTAAGCATTCTCACTATTGTTTTCCTGTTTCTCTTTATTATTGTGAGAATGCTGTTAAGCATTCTCACTATTGTTTTCCTGTTTCTCTTTATTATTATTATATCAACTTCTTAGTTCTTCCGCCGTTTTTTGGCCTTTAACTCGTTCTGCATACTTTCACCGATTCCTACAATTTAGGTATCAAAACGTTCAGCTCCTTCAGGAGATGATGGCTATGACTTTTGGTATTTCTCACTTTTATACTTTTTAAGACATTAAGGTTTTTGTGCAAATTATTCTCCCATTAAAAGTAATGGTAAATCCTTTCAAATCATTAAAAAGCTTCCTCCTCTTTCAAACGTAACTACTTCAGCTTACTTTCAGCTAGAGACACCATTCAACCTTTAAAATGTTCACAAGACATTCAGCTATTCCCAAATGATTCAGCTTTTTCAAATGTTCAGCCAATTTTGAATTATGACAGTTTGAAATACATTAAAATGTTTGCTCCTTCTTGATTTTTATGAATGAGCAGCAAGCAGAGTGGCACACTCTGCTTGCTGCTCTTTTTCTGATATTCAACTAATTTGTCAAACAAATTCCTCTAACGTTCATATAGTTTAACTTACAGAAACAAGTTATACCTTAAAATGTAGGAAAAATTGTCCTCTTTCAGCCAATGTAACTACTAAAGAGCTCACATTTACAGATTTTCAGCTATGAGCCTTGAAGCGAGAGCAGCCTTTCAAATTCTCTCACTAACTTCAATGGAGAGGTGAGTAAAATCAGTCAGAGAAAGCAAGAAGGAACAAGATTTTGAAACTGCCGATAGAGTCGTATTTCTGACCGCACAGACATATAAAGGACATCTCTGGTTTCGGCAGAGTCTTGGGTGTCGGAAAATATCCTTATATTTTGGATTGGACGTATAGTTTTGCGTCTAGGTCAACTTGTTTGAGGTGTGGATGCTAGGTAAATGTTCGTTTTTCTCTCTGCCTAGCTCGTTAGCTATCACAGCTGCGCCATCACCGTGGCAACCAAACAAACAAGCACCAGGAAAGCAAAAGGAACACGTTTTTGAAACTGCAGGTAGAGTCGTATTTCTGACTGCACAGACATATAAAGAATATCTCTGGTTTCGGCAGAGTCTTGGGTCTCGGAAAATATCCTTATATTTTGGATTGGACGTACAGTTTTGCGCCTAGGTTAACTTGTTTGAGGTGTGGATTCTAGCTACATTTCTCTTATTCTCTGCCCTCAGCGCGTTAGCAATCATAGCTGCACCATCACCGTAACGACAGACACGCACCACTCAGTCTCTCACACAGGTGATTGGTACGTTTACTTGACCATGAGAAACACGATTACTAGCAATTGTCGGTTTATGCCAATAATACGATTACTCCGTTTACATGTGTAATTAGTTATGCGATTACTCAATAAACGCGTCTTCTTTTTTATTAATCGTTGTATGCTCCACGGCCAAAACTTGCACCATCATCCTTCTGCAACAGTGTCGCCGTGTCTTCCTGTATCGGCTCTACTGCTGTATGTTCCATTCCATCAACACATTGAATCCTACTAAGAAAGCCGAGTAAACACACTCAATGGTAGGCTACATCTGCTACTGCTATTACTATCCCAACTATAATTTCATCTGTTAAAACGATAATATTCTTGTTACGACTAGCTAGCCTACTTCTTCTTCTGTTTAACAGTTCAGCTTTCAGCTTCTCCCACATTGTAGGCTATTTTAGCTCTTAGCTTTGTTAAGATGATGCAGATGATGCAGTTCAGCTTCCACACTGCCTCTTTTGTGTCACTCACACATTTTTGAAATTCATTTCAGCTTGCGGGTATTTTCTCATTTCTCACTTTTATACTTTTTAAAATATTAAGGTTTTTGTGCAAATTATTCTCCCTTTAAAAGTAATGGTAAATCCTTTCAAATCATTGTTGGAATGCTGCTCCAGCCCCTTTCAAAAATACCTTTCGGTTGCTTTGAAGCTTCAGCTTATAACTTTCTACTAAATTTTCACTATTTTCAGCTTTTTTAGCATGGTCAGCTATCCCCATTCAGGTTTTCAGCATTCTCACTGCTGTTTCGCAGGAACAGCCTTTTCTAGTTATTGTGAGAATGCTGTTAAGCATTCTCACTATTGCTTTTCAACTTCTCAGTTCTTCCGCCGTTTTTTGGCCTTTAACTCGTTCTGCATACTTTAACCGATTCCTACAACTTTTGTATCAAAACGTTCAGCTCCTTCAGGAGATGATGGCTATGACTTTTGGTATTTCTCACTTTTATACTTTTTAAGACATTAAGGTTTTTGTGCAAATTATTCTCCCATTAAAAGTAATGGTAAATCCTTTCAAATCATTAAAAAGCTTCCTCCTCTTTCAAACGTAACTACTTCAGCTTACTTTCAGCTAGAGACACCATTCAACCTTTAAAATGTTCACAAGACATTCAGCTATTCCCAAATGATTCAGCTTTTTCAAATGTTCAGCCAATTTTGAATTATGACAGTTTGAAATACATTAAAATGTTTGCTCCTTCTTGATTTTTCTTCTTGAAAGAGCAGCAAGCAGAGTCTGCTTGCTGCTCTTTTTCTGATATTCAACTAATTTGTCAAACAAATTCCTCTAACGTTCATATAGTTTAACTTACAGAAACAAGTTATACCTTAAAATGTAGGAAAAGTTGTCCTCTTTCAGCCAATGTAACTACTAAAGAGCTCACATTTACAGATTTTCAGCTATGAGCCTTGAAGCGAGAGCAGCCTTTCAAATTCTCTCACTAACTTCAATGGAGAGGTGAGTAAAATCAGTCAGAGAAAGCAAGAAGGAACAAGATTTTGAAACTGCCGATAGAGTCGTATTTCTGACCGCACAGACATATAAAGGACATCTCTGGTTTCGGCAGAGTCTTGGGTCTCGGAAAATATCCTTATATTTTGGATTGGACGTATAGTTTTGCGTCTAGGTCAACTTGTTTGAGGTGTGGATGCTAGGTAAATGTTCGTTTTTCTCTCTGCCTAGCTCGTTAGCTATCACAGCTGCGCCATCACCGTGGCAACCAAACAAACAAGCACCAGGAAAGCAAAAGGAACACGTTTTTGAAACTGCAGGTAGAGTCGTATTTCTGACTGCACAGACATATAAAGAATATCTCTGGTTTCGGCAGAGTCCTGGGTCTCGGAAAATATCCTTATATTTTGGATTGGACGTACAGTTTTGCGTCTAGGTTATCTTGTTTGAGGTGTGGATTCTAGCTACATTTCTCTTATTCTCTGCCCTCAGCGCGTTAGCAATCATAGCTGCACCATCACCGTAACGACAGACACGCACCACTCAGTCTCTCACACAGGTGATTGGTACGTTTACTTGACCATGAGAAACACGATTACTAGCAATTGTCGGTTTATGCCAATAATACGATTACTCCGTTTACATGTGTAATTAGTTATGCCATTACTCAATAAACACGTCTACATGATTCTTTTTTATTAATCGTTGTATGCTCCACGGACAAAACTTGCACCATCATCCTTCTGCAACAAAGTGTCTCCGTGTCTTCCTGTATCGGCTCTACTGCTGTATGTTTCATTCCATCAACACATTGAATCCAACTAAGAAATCCGAGTAAACGCATAGGCTACATCTGCTACTGCTATTACTATCCCAACTATAATTTAATCTGTTAAAACGATAATATTCTTGTTACGACTAGCTAGCCTACTTCTTCTTCTGTTTAACAGTTCAGCTTTCAGCTTCTCCCACATTGTAGGCTATTTTAGCTCTTAGCTTTGTTAAGATGATGCAGTTCAGCTTCCACACTGCCTCTTTTGTGTCACTCACACATTTTTGAAATTCATTTCAGCTTGCGGGTATTTTCTCATTTCTCACTTTTATACTTTTTAAAATATAAAGGTTTTTGTGCAAATTATTCTCCCTTTAAAAGTAATGGTAAATCCTTTCAAATCATTGTTGGAATGCTTCTCCAGCCCCTTTCAAAAATACCTTTCGGTTGCTTTGAAGCTTCAGCTTATAACTTTCTACTAAATTTTCACTATTTTCGGCTTTTTTTAGCATGGTCAGCTATCCCCATTCAGGTTTTCAGCATTCTCACTGCTGTTTCGCAGGAACAGCCTTTTCTAGTTAGTTATGCGATTACTCAATAAACGCGTCTACATGATTCTTTTTTATTAATCGTTGTATGCTCCACGGCCAAAACTTGCACCATCATCCTTCTGGAACAAAGTGTCGCCGTCTCTTCCTGTATCGGCTCTACTGCTGTATGTTCCATTCCATCAACACATTGAATCCTACTAAGAAAGCCGAGTAAACACACTCAATGGTAGGCTACATCTGCTACTGCTATTACTATCCCAACTATAATTTCATCTGTTAAAACGATAATATTCTTGTTCCGACTAGCTAGCCTACTTCTTCTGTTTAACAGTTCAGCTTTCAGCTTCTCCCGCATTGTAGGCTATTTTAGCTCTTAGCTTTGTTAAGATGATGCAGATGATGCAGTTCAGCTTCCACACTGCCTCTTTTGTGTGACTCACACATTTTTGAAATTCATTTCAGCTTGCGGGTATTTTCTCATTTCTCACTTTTATACTTTTTAAAATATTAAGGTTTTTGTGCAAATTATTCTCCCTTTAAAAGTAATGGTAAATCCTTTCAAATCATTGTTGGAATGCTGCTCCAGCCCCTTTCAAAAATACCTTTCGGTTGCTTTGAAGCTTCAGCTTATAACTTTCTACTAAATTTTCACTATTTTCAGCTTTTTTAGCATGGTCAGCTATCCCCATTCAGGTTTTCAGCATTCTCACTGCTGTTTCGCAGGAACAGCCGTTTCTAGTTATTGTGAGAATGCTGTTAAGCATTCTCACTATTGCTTTTCAACTTCTCAGTTCTTCCGCCGTTTTTTGGCCTTTAACTCGTTCTGCATACTTTAACCGATTCCTACAACTTTTGTATCAAAACGTTCAGCTCCTTCAGGAGATGATGGCTATGACTTTTGGTATTTCTCACTTTTATACTTTTTAAGACATTAAGGTTTTTGTGCAAATTATTCTCCCATTAAAAGTAATGGTAAATCCTTTCAAATCATTAAAAAGCTTCCTCCTCTTTCAAACGTAACTACTTCAGCTTACTTTCAGCTAGAGACACCATTCAACCTTTAAAATGTTCACAAGACATTCAGCTATTCCCAAATGATTCAGCTTTTTCAAATGTTCAGCCAATTTTGAATTATGACAGTTTGAAATACATTAAAATGTTTGCTCCTTCTTGATTTTTATGAATGAGCAGCAAGCAGAGTCTGCTTGCTGCTCTTTTTCTGATATTCAACTAATTTGTCAAACAAATTCCTCTAACGTTCATATAGTTTAACTTACAGAAACAAGTTATACCTTAAAATGTAGGAAAAGTTGTCCTCTTTCAGCCAATGTAACTACTAAAGAGCTCACATTTACAGATTTTCAGCTATGAGCCTTGAAGCGAGAGCAGCCTTTCAAATTCTCTCACTAACTTCAATGGAGAGGTGAGTAAAATCAGTCAGAGAAAGCAAGAAGGAACAAGATTTTGAAACTGCCGATAGAGTCGTATTTCTGACCGCACAGACATATAAAGGACATCTCTGGTTTCGGCAGAGTCTTGGGTCTCGGAAAATATCCTTATATTTTGGATTGGACGTATAGTTTTGCGTCTAGGTCAACTTGTTTGAGGTGTGGATGCTAGGTAAATGTTCGTTTTTCTCTCTGCCTAGCTCGTTAGCTATCACAGCTGCGCCATCACCGTGGCAACCAAACAAACAAGCACCAGGAAAGCAAAAGGAACACGTTTTTGAAACTGCAGGTAGAGTCGTATTTCTGACTGCACAGACATATAAAGAATATCTCTGGTTTCGGCAGAGTCCTGGGTCTCGGAAAATATCCTTATATTTTGGATTGGACGTACAGTTTTGCGTCTAGGTTATCTTGTTTGAGGTGTGGATTCTAGCTACATTTCTCTTATTCTCTGCCCTCAGCGCGTTAGCAATCATAGCTGCACCATCACCGTAACGACAGACACGCACCACTCAGTCTCTCACACAGGTGATTGGTACGTTTACTTGACCATGAGAAACACGATTACTAGCAATTGTCGGTTTATGCCAATAATACGATTACTCCGTTTACATGTGTAATTAGTTATGCCATTACTCAATAAACACGTCTACATGATTCTTTTTTATTAATCGTTGTATGCTCCACGGACAAAACTTGCACCATCATCCTTCTGCAACAAAGTGTCTCCGTGTCTTCCTGTATCGGCTCTACTGCTGTATGTTTCATTCCATCAACACATTGAATCCAACTAAGAAATCCGAGTAAACGCATAGGCTACATCTGCTACTGCTATTACTATCCCAACTATAATTTAATCTGTTAAAACGATAATATTCTTGTTACGACTAGCTAGCCTACTTCTTCTTCTGTTTAACAGTTCAGCTTTCAGCTTCTCCCACATTGTAGGCTATTTTAGCTCTTAGCTTTGTTAAGATGATGCAGTTCAGCTTCCACACTGCCTCTTTTGTGTCACTCACACATTTTTGAAATTCATTTCAGCTTGCGGGTATTTTCTCATTTCTCACTTTTATACTTTTTAAAATATAAAGGTTTTTGTGCAAATTATTCTCCCTTTAAAAGTAATGGTAAATCCTTTCAAATCATTGTTGGAATGCTTCTCCAGCCCCTTTCAAAAATACCTTTCGGTTGCTTTGAAGCTTCAGCTTATAACTTTCTACTAAATTTTCACTATTTTCGGCTTTTTTTAGCATGGTCAGCTATCCCCATTCAGGTTTTCAGCATTCTCACTGCTGTTTCGCAGGAACAGCCTTTTCTAGTTAGTTATGCGATTACTCAATAAACGCGTCTACATGATTCTTTTTTATTAATCGTTGTATGCTCCACGGCCAAAACTTGCACCATCATCCTTCTGGAACAAAGTGTCGCCGTCTCTTCCTGTATCGGCTCTACTGCTGTATGTTCCATTCCATCAACACATTGAATCCTACTAAGAAAGCCGAGTAAACACACTCAATGGTAGGCTACATCTGCTACTGCTATTACTATCCCAACTATAATTTCATCTGTTAAAACGATAATATTCTTGTTCCGACTAGCTAGCCTACTTCTTCTGTTTAACAGTTCAGCTTTCAGCTTCTCCCGCATTGTAGGCTATTTTAGCTCTTAGCTTTGTTAAGATGATGCAGATGATGCAGTTCAGCTTCCACACTGCCTCTTTTGTGTGACTCACACATTTTTGAAATTCATTTCAGCTTGCGGGTATTTTCTCATTTCTCACTTTTATACTTTTTAAAATATTAAGGTTTTTGTGCAAATTATTCTCCCTTTAAAAGTAATGGTAAATCCTTTCAAATCATTGTTGGAATGCTGCTCCAGCCCCTTTCAAAAATACCTTTCGGTTGCTTTGAAGCTTCAGCTTATAACTTTCTACTAAATTTTCACTATTTTCAGCTTTTTTAGCATGGTCAGCTATCCCCATTCAGGTTTTCAGCATTCTCACTGCTGTTTCGCAGGAACAGCCGTTTCTAGTTATTGTGAGAATGCTGTTAAGCATTCTCACTATTGCTTTTCAACTTCTCAGTTCTTCCGCCGTTTTTTGGCCTTTAACTCGTTCTGCATACTTTAACCGATTCCTACAACTTTTGTATCAAAACGTTCAGCTCCTTCAGGAGATGATGGCTATGACTTTTGGTATTTCTCACTTTTATACTTTTTAAGACATTAAGGTTTTTGTGCAAATTATTCTCCCATTGAAAGTAATGGTAAATCCTTTCAAATCATTAAAAAGCTTCCTCCTCTTTCAAACGTAACTACTTCAGCATACTTTCAGCTAGAGACACCATTCAACCTTTAAAATGTTCACAAGACATTCAGCTATTCCCAAATGATTCAGCTTTTTCAAATGTTCAGCCAATTTTGAATTATGACAGATTGAAATACATTAAAATGTTTGCTCCTTCTTGATTTTTATGAATGAGCAGCAAGCAGAGTTGCACACTCTGCTGGCTGCTCTTTTTCTGATATTCAACTAATTTGTCAAACAAATTCCTCTAACGTTCATATAGTTTAACTTACAGAAACAAGTTATACCTTAAAATGTAGGAAAAATTGTCCTCTTTCAGCCAATGTAACTACTAAAGAGCTCACATTTACAGATTTTCAGCTATGAGCCTTGAAGCGAGAGCAGCCTTTCAAATTCTCTCACTAACTTCAATGGAGAGGTGAGTAAAATCAGTCAGAGAAAGCAAGAAGGAACAAGATTTTGAAACTGCCGATAGAGTCGTATTTCTGACCGCACAGACATATAAAGGACATCTCTGGTTTCGGCAGAGTCTTGGGTCTCGGAAAATATCCTTATATTTTGGATTGGACGTATAGTTTTGCGTCTAGGTCAACTTGTTTGAGGTGTGGATGCTAGGTAAATGTTCGTTTTTCTCTCTGCCTAGCTCGTTAGCTATCACAGCTGCGCCATCACCGTGGCAACCAAACAAACAAGCACCAGGAAAGCAAAAGGAACACGTTTTTGAAACTGCAGGTAGAGTCTATTTCTGACTGCACAGACATATAAAGAATATCTCTGGTTTCGGCAGAGTCTTGGGTCTCGGAAAATATCCTTATATTTTGGATTGGACGTACAGTTTTGCGTCTAGGTTATCTTGTTTGAGGTGTGGATTCTAGCTACATTTCTCTTATTCTCTGCCCTCAGCGCGTTAGCAATCATAGCTGCTCCATCGCCGTGGCAACCAAACAAACACGCATCAGGAAAGCAGAAGGAACACGTTTTTGAAACTGCAGGTAGAGTCGTATTTCTGACTACACATACATATAAAGAATATCTCTGGTTTCGGCAGAGTCTTGGGTCTCGGAAAATATCATTAGATTTTGGATTGGACGTACAGTTTTGCGTCTAGGTTATCTTGTTTGAGGTGTGGATTCTAGCTACATTTCTCTCATTCTGTGCCCTCACCGCGTTAGCAATCATAGCTGCACCATCACCGTAACGACAGACACGCACCACTCAGTCTCTCACACAGGTGATTGGTACATTTACTTGACCATGAGAAACACGATTACTAGCAATTGTCGGTTTATACCAATAATACGATTACTCCGTTTACATGTGTAATTAGTTATGCGATTACTCAATAAACGCGTCTACATGATTCTTTTTTATTAATCGTTGTATGCTCCACGGACAAAACTTGCACCATCATCCTTCTGCAACAAAGTGTCGCCGTGTCTTCCTGTATCGGCTCTACTGCTGTATGTTTCATTCCATCAACACATTGAATCCTACTAAGAAAGCCGAGTAAACGCACTCAATGGTAGGCTACATCTGCTACTGCTATTACTATCCCAACTATAATTTCAGCTGTTAAAACGATAATATTCTTGTTCCGACTAGCTAGCCTACTTCTTCTGTTTAACAGTTCAGCTTTCAGCTTCTCCCGCATTGTAGGCTATTTTAGCTCTTAGCTTTGTTAAGATGATGCAGTTCAGCTTCCACACTGCCTCTTTTGTGTGACTCACACATTTTTGAAATTCATTTCAGCTTGCGGGTATTTTCTCATTTCTCACTTTTATACTTTTTAAAATATTAAGGTTTTTGTGCAAATTATTCTCCCTTTAAAAGTAATGGTAAATCCTTTCAAATCATTGTTGGAATGCTGCTCCAGCCCCTTTCAAAAATACCTTTCGGTTGCTTTGAAGCTTCAGCTTATAACTTTCTACTAAATTTTCACTATTTTCAGCTTTTTTAGCATGGTCAGCTATCCCCATTCAGGTTTTCAGCATTCTCACTGCTGTTTCGCAGGAACAGCCGTTTCTAGTTTGTCAAACAAATTCCTCTAACGTTCATATAGTTTAACTTACAGAAACAAGTTATACCTTAAAATGTAGGAAAAATTGTCCTCTTTCAGCCAATGTAACTACTAAAGAGCTCACATTTACAGATTTTCAGCTATGAGCCTTGAAGCGAGAGCAGCCTTTCAAATTCTCTCACTAACTTCAATGGAGAGGTGAGTAAAATCAGTCAGAGAAAGCAAGAAGGAACAAGATTTTGAAACTGCCGATAGAGTCGTATTTCTGACCGCACAGACATATAAAGGACATCTCTGGTTTCGGCAGAGTCTTGGGTCTCGGAAAATATCCTTATATTTTGGATTGGACGTATAGTTTTGCGTCTAGGTCAACTTGTTTGAGGTGTGGATGCTAGGTAAATGTTCGTTTTTCTCTCTGCCTAGCTCGTTAGCTATCACAGCTGCGCCATCACCGTGGCAACCAAACAAACAAGCACCAGGAAAGCAAAAGGAACACGTTTTTGAAACTGCAGGTAGAGTCGTATTTCTGACTGCACAGACATATAAAGAATATCTCTGGTTTCGGCAGAGTCTTGGGTCTCGGAAAATATCCTTATATTTTGGATTGGACGTACAGTTTTGCGTCTAGGTTATCTTGTTTGAGGTGTGGATTCGAGCTACATTTCTCTTATTCTCTGCCCTCAGCGCGTTAGCAATCATAGCTGCACCATCACCGTAACGACAGACACGCACCACTCAGTCTCTCACACAGGTGATTGGTACGTTTACTTGATCATGAGAAACACGATTACTAGCAATTGTCGGTTTATGCCAATAATACGATTACTCCGTTTACATGTGTAATTAGTTATGCGATTACTCAATAAACACGTCTACATGATTATTTTTTATTAATCGTTGTATGCTCCACGGACAAAACTTGCACCATCATCCTTCTGCAACAAAGTGTCGCCGTGTCTTCCTGTATCGGCTCTACTGCTGTATGTTTCATTCCATCAACACATTGAATCCTACTAAGAAAGCCGAGTAAACGCACTCAATGGTAGGCTACATCTGCTACTGCTATTACTATCCCAACTATAATTTCAGCTGTTAAAACGATAATATTCTTGTTCCGACTAGCTAGCCTACTTCTTCTGTTTAACAGTTCAGCTTTCAGCTTCTCCCGCATTGTAGGCTATTTTAGCTCTTAGCTTTGTTAAGATGATGCAGATGATGCAGTTCAGCTTCCACACTGCCTCTTTTGTGTGACTCACACATTTTTGAAATTCATTTCAGCTTGCGGGTATTTTCTCATTTCTCACTTTTATACTTTTTAAAATATTAAGGTTTTTGTGCAAATTATTCTCCCTTTAAAAGTAATGGTAAATCATTTCAAATCATTGTTGGAATGCTGCTCCAGCCCCTTTCAAAAATACCTTTCGGTTGCTTTGAAGCTTCAGCTTATAACTTTCTACTAAATTTTCACTATTTTCAGCTTTTTTAGCATGGTCAGCTATCCCCATTCAGGTTTTCAGCATTCTCACTGCTGTTTCGCAGGAACAGCCTTTTCTAGTTATTATTATTTTTTTTATTTCTTTTTTCCCCCCCTAAAACTCAATATTTGGCCTACATAGACAACGTAGGTGTCAAAAGTTTCGTCTTGGTAGCGATTGAGTTGCTTCTATTGGAATTTACGTTCCGTTGTATGGTTTAAGTGGAAATTAAGTTTTTGTGGCGAAAAGTGAAGCTAACGGTGGCTAATTTTCTAGCCACAGTCACTGACGTTACTAACGTCACTACGTCACTAACGTCACGAAAACACGCGTGACTACCTTTGGCAGAACATTCGTTTTGCATCTGTTAACTTGGGAGATAGCTAGGCTAACTATAGCTTTACTGCAAGGCAGCTGCAGAAACGCCACAAGCAAAGAGGCCAGGGTGATAACTATTTATTACTTTGTGATATGACACACAATTGTGATGTGTAATGTACAGTATAAGCTTATATTATTAAGGAAGTACATCTACTTTCGGAAACAGTAGTCTACTATTTCACTGACGTATTAGCATCATGACATTAGCCTGTGTTGCCCGGGCAACACATACTACAGTAGTCTATGATGTAGCGTTATCTGTTTTCAATCGTTAAAATAAACATTCCTCACATATATATTTTCGTTGTAGGATTTATTCTGACATTAGTAAACGATTTGTTGGTGAAATTACCATTACCTGTGGTTTCAAACCAGTGTTGCTCACTGCAACGCTGTAGCCTACGCGAGACACACTACAAAAACATCTACAGTACACAGCTGTTTAGGAAGTCAAACGGCGACAGAACATGTTCGGCACTCTCCTTACTTAAGTAGTACAATCCACACAGGGCTATATCGCATTTTGTGTTGTTACTGACTGATCGCTACCAGTGAGCTTTTTATGAATGAGCGATTTTCCACAAAATAAATGTCAAGCTTATTTACGTTTTTGGGGGCATATTTTCAGTTAGCAGATGGTACTGTTTGAATCACGATTCCATCTTCTACTGCCGGTAACGTCGTACAATAATCTTCAAAGGGGGTTCTTTATTAATGAATGAATGCAATATGAGTAGGCTAAATGCCTGAAAATATCACGAGAAGGGAAAACTTAAAAGGACGTTTAAATCATAGAGATTAGGTCAATTTTTACACCGGTCTGCCAAATTTATTCGTTTTGATTCAGCTATGAGGCTGCCTCTTGCAGGGGAAATGAGAAGACATCATATTTAATTCTACACTTCACTCGTATTTTCAGTTGTAAACGAGCAGCACAAAAAAATGCTTTTAAATCTATGTAATCTTTATAAATAGCACTCCACCCAGCTGCTAGTCCAAGCACTTGTCCTCTCCAAGTTGGACTATTGCAACTCGCTGGTCTCCCAGCATGTGCAACCCGCCCTCTTCAGAGGATTCAGAACGCAGCGGCCCGCCTGGTCTACAATCTACCCAGACGCTCCCATGTTACCCCGCTCCTCATCTCTCTCCACTGGCTACCTATCATGGCCCGTATCAGATTCAAGACCCTGGTATTGACCTTCCGAGCAGTGAACGGGACTGCACCCGTCTACATCAAGTCTCTCCTGCAGCCTTACACCCCCACCCGTCACCTACGGTCTTCTTCAGACAACCGCCTGGTGGTCCCACCGCTCAAGACCGCCCGGTCCCAACACAAGCTCTTCTCCTGTCTGGCCCCCCAGTGGTGGAATCAACTCCCCACCTCCATCAGAGACACTGACTGTCTCTCCACCTTCAACAAAAGGCTCAAGACGCACTTGTTCCGGGAGTACAACGGTACTTAGGAATGGTTCGCTTGACCCGATGTTAGTTTCCTCAAGGATCACAATGACTCTTGCTTAGAGACTTGTTGCTCTTGTGGTTAGTGGTAACTGATTTAAATTTTTGTACTCGCTGTGATATATTGTTTTTATTATTGTTGCTTGCTTTTTCCACAGGTACACTTGCACTTATAGCGGTTCATGTTGTTTAATTGTAACTTGTTTAACTACATGCTCTTTTGGTTCTTCCCTTTGGCACTTACTTTGGTTGTTCACAATGTGTGCTTCATGTTTTGGCTACTCGCGATGTTTTGTGGCTATCTTGTTGTTATGATCAGAGACCTATGCACTTTGTAAAGCTCTCTCTTGGAAGTCGCTTTGGATAAAAGTGTCTGCTAAATGAATAAATGTAAATGTAAATAATAAGTATGCATTTTTATATAAAATATACAGAAATATCAGTTGTAAAAATGTCATTCAAAAACGGACCCCTGTGCAACCGACGCAAGCAAGCACACCCTACAATTTCCCCAGAAATTGTACCCTCTCTAGTTTTAGATGACTGCACCATGCCCATTGTAATTACATAAACTGCACCCATACAGTGTACAGTACATACTGGCCTTTCTTGGTAAATACTGTACACCTGCATTCATACTTGACTGATAAGAAACACTACTATAACTACATTTGAACAAGTTGAGACAACCCTTCAGTTACTAACTATAAATTATCCAGGAGTATTACTTATGGTTCCTCAATATACATTTAACATATTACAATGTAGGCTGTGTTACAGCAGTCATTTTGGTATCCCCCTCAGAAATTGCTCTTGAGAAAATGTCATAATTGTCCCCCCCAAAGTTGATAGCAGATTTTCGCCACTGATGTGTACGTATTTCAATGAGGGGGTATGCAGAAATGCACATTTCCTAATTGTAGATTAATTCACGTTTGCAGTCAGTGCTGCTCGGCCATCATCCGCTGCTCGGCCTGCCCGCGTCGTTTCGACCGGCGGGCAGGCCATAAACATCCTTTCACCCCTGTTGACATTGGTCGTCTCTCTGAACCCCCGAGCGGAAAACCCAAACAATGTTTTGTAATCTATCTCCTCAATGGATGCGTGAGGGATTTATGGCTGGGTTGAATTGTCTGCTCAGTGTAACTTGTGTGTGCTAACTGCAATCTGCTCTCAGGAGCCCGACGTGTCGCATAGTACTAGCCAAGGGGTATCTGTGGGGCCGTGGATTAGTCGCTGTTCCCCGTAGTCTCGTTGGCATGGCTAACCGTAAATATTCTGGGGAGAACAATTGACCGTGGACCTGTTCGCCCCGATACTTGGGTTCCTGGCATTTAGCCTGATCCGCCCGAAACTGTTCTCTGTTTATGCAATATCGATCACGCTATTCAGTGAATTGACGGGCAGGCGTGGGCGCCTGCATGGCTCAGGAAGGCTGTTCTCGCCGACGCGTCAAGTGATGCCCTTTCAACAGTCGCAGTGGCACCTGTTCGGGATAAATGGCGATCGTGGAGGTCTTCTATGCTTCGGCTGTCGTAGCAGGCGCATTTTGACTTTCTGTCCGAATCCTGTGTTGGGTCAGCTGGACAGGTGCAGGTTGCCATTTGTGCCCGACAATTTTTGTGATCGATTTTCCGTCCTCGCACCGGCTCGGTGCATTTCATCTGTCGTTGCTTGGGCATCTCAATTTCGCATTATTCCTCACGGTCGGTCGTCGTTCCCGTCTGTGGACGTGGCTAAATTGGTTCCGGTGTTTGGCCCTGCACAATCTCGTTCGTAGATGAGGGTTGCAATCAGATATGCGTTCTAGGCCGTGCTCTGCGGGTGTTTTCTACAATGGCGAGGTGCAAACTGTAGCTCCCT
Organism: Osmerus eperlanus; assembly: GCF_963692335.1. Taxonomy (NCBI): domain Eukaryota; kingdom Metazoa; phylum Chordata; class Actinopteri; order Osmeriformes; family Osmeridae; genus Osmerus; species Osmerus eperlanus. Next base: position 4,537,460 of record NC_085018.1, read on the forward strand.
GGCTTTGTACATTGTGTTGGGGGTTTCAACGTGAATGAAGGGGCAGTGTGACGCAAATGAGGGGGTAGTGAGTCGTGGCTCGTTGGGCTCGAGTTTCGGCGGGCGATTGCAAATTCACAGCACTGTTCGAACTGTATCCCGCTAATTGTACCCCACTTGTCTTAGGTTAGTATAGGTATTAGGTTAGTATAGGTTACTATGTGTATTAGAGGTTTAGTATACTGTATTGTATATTATTTTGGATATTAGGTTTATTATATTATATTTTAGCTTATGTAACAGACGTGGTCTTGCAAGCTCCGTCAGAGGCATACCAGCCAATGTTCGCTCCCACCGGGAGTCAAACCTGCCACCTCTCGACTTCCAAGCGCAACAACTACGCCAACGAAAAGCTAGCCTTGTCTTGTGATAATGGTCACAGTGAATATAATGAACAAGGGTAGATCCTCTGTGGCATTTGATTAACAGGTAGTGAACGTTGGCGTCTCAAGTGGTCTCGGCTCACCGCTCAAGCGTTGGGTCGTTGGTCATCTGCAACGGTTCAATGTTACATTAGACCGAATGCCAATGATGTTCTGGAAGGCCAGAGGAGGATGGCGTCTACCCTCCTAACAACCTAGCGTTCACTCTTTCATGTTTCATGTATTGCATGCTTAATATTCACAAATTAATGTTTCGTCAGGTGGCTGGCCAGGCGCGGTAGCACGTGGAGCATCAGGTGACACAGTCACCGTCAACGTGGGATGTCGAGGCAGTGCCTCAGTTGGGTCGTTGAGGCAGGGCCTCAGTTGGGAATTTCACGGTCACTCAATCACAATAGATTATTTTAGGGGCACTGGTTGCTCCGAGCTACACTTGCTTAGATTAGCATGGCTAACACGACGCTCATTCACAAATAGGTACTGCACCTCTGTGCGGTGGCACGGCGACACGCACGCTCAATTCACATTTCATAGCAACATCAAGGGGCTCCACATACGTACACGCAGCAGTCTCATACATTTATCTCGTCTGGTATGTGGTTTTGTGTCGGGGAATGCGTTGGCTGCTCTCTGCTCGAATGTCGAGACGGTGTCTCCGTTGGGTGCGGCAGAGAGTCGCTGCGAGCAGAACCATCATGCCAAAACATGTATTGTGTGTAATAAAATATCAAGTAATCACTACTACTGAGTCCTCCGAGGAGACTCCGAGACATCACTCCGCGTCAGTAGCATCTCGTCATATCACGCAGTCGGGGCACACCCAGAGCCATAAAAAGATTTTTATATGGCTCTGATTCCATACTTCAACACGGAGGCTCCACGTTTTCCCTGAAGTCCTGCACCGAGTCTTGTATAGTTTTCGAAGAAGCACGTGATTGATGACAAACATGCATTATAAAACAGTCTGACTCGTTTTGAGTTTCGGGTTGTAGATTATGGTTAGCGTACATTTCCTGTTGCAACAATTTAATTAAAATGACACAAAATCGTTAACACAAAATAATAAATCTAAATTGTAAAACATATTTTGTATTCTATGAATATGGAGAACACTTTTTTATATTAAACACTTTTATGATTGACTTTTATGAATCATTTTTAAAAGACACTTTTTCTAAAGAAACTTAATATATATTAAAGAAACTTGGGTTCATCAAAGATTTATTAACTAAGTAGCAACTAGCAAACGCGGTCAACATGTGCCTTCAGTTTGGTGTGTGTGTCTTCTACTAAAGAACCTGCTGCCATGTCGTCAAGATTGTAGGCCTGCAGATCACAGGAACATTTTTTTAAAAGCTAGTCGTTGCTGCCCTCTGGTGTTCGCAAGTTATAACACCCCCAATAGTTTCACATTTCCCCCCCTCTCTCTCTTTTTCACTTGTGCCAGTATGCATAATACGGCCGATCAAACAAATGAGTAAATGGCTCGTTATACCGTTTGTGTTATATGGATATTCCGTAATTCCAAAATGAAACAAAACAACGGAAACCAAGCCTTTCCCCATAATCTGGCTCTGACATCCAAAATGGACAAAACGATATTACGAGGCTATTTTTCATTTTTTGCAGATACCAGCATAAAGGATATGGAATAATCAAACAAACGAGTAAATGGCTCGTAATAACATTTGTGTTATATGGTTATTCCGTTATTCCAAAATAAAACAAAACAACGGATACCACGCATTTCCCCATCATCTGGTTCTGACTTCCGAAATGGACAAATCGATATTACGAGCCTATTTTTTATCTTTTGCAGATATCAGCATAAAGGATATGGAATAATCAAAACAACGATTAATGGCTCGTTATACCATTTGTGTTATATGGTTATTTCATTATTCCCCAAAAAACGAAACAACCAAAAACAAGCCGTTATACTTAAATGTGTGTTTGAGTTACTAAAGTGACAAAACGATACGGTCCTATTTTGCGTTTGTCAACACGGGTTGCAAAATAGAAAAACCAATGACCACAAGGTACACGGACCCGTTTGAATGGCACTGCTTGCTCACCAGAAACTATGCATACATACATTTCTTAATGTAGCCTATACATAAAACTAGGTATTTGAAATACCTAGCACAGTCATTATTAACAAGTTGGGAACCAGCAACCAGATTAACAAACCAGTCTTGGATAAAAGTGTATAGGCTAGGTATTAGGCCTACATTATATGAACAATTCAAGTGACCAACAAGCTACAATGTTGGCCAAAACCTTACTAAAACACAATCATGTTTCTTTAAATAACACTCACAGAGAAATAATTATATGGGTATGTTGATTATTTTATTGAACATTTAGGTTGTATGATCGTTTTCCCAATTTTACTTCCGTGCTTGCCTACGCAGTTGCATGTGAGCGAATTGTTATGACATCACCATGTTGCCTAGTGAGGCTTCCTGAATGGTTACGTTCTCAGATTTCAGGCCCATGCTCATGAAAATTGAAACTAAGTTTCAAAGTTTCATTTCTTCAGAAGCCAAAATTGAGTCAAAGCAAGTGCAGTGCCAGGGAGGGGCAGATAGATCTGTGTTCAATAAATAGCCTACAGCCGGAACACTTGCTTATACTTGTGGTTATAGAAAGCTTCTGGTTTCAGGGGCTTTGATCCAAGGAGATCACAACACCTCAACAGTGGCTCCAATTCCAAAAGCAAAGCAAGTATAATTCATTATTATTTGACTTTATCCTGCTGTTTATAACTGTTGTGTTTAATTGATTAAGTAATACTATAAGTTATATCCATATTTATTGGATAAGCACAAGACTTGTAAAATCCTTGACAAAGAATATATTGTGTGATACTTTCATGAATATTGTAACTATGATCACTCTTGCCCTTGACTGTAACAATATAAAAAAAAATATGACGATTGACTACCCACACTTTCAAGATAAAGTGGAAGTTGGGGTGTTTTCACATATCTCTTTAAACAAACCAAACTCAGTCCGCTTAAAGTGGACCAACAGAGAAGGGACTCAGTTCTTTTTGCATTCACATTGTCAGTTCATTTGAATGGTACACTTCAGCTCTGATGGGGCCTCAGTCCTTCTTCTGTTCACATTATCTGGAGTTCAGACCTTTACTGCTTTGGATTAAGGGTCGTTTTCACTTGAACTTTCTAATTTCATCACGTTTCTCATGTTATACGTTTTTGTGCATGGTAGACAGTTGCCGTTTTATGTGTTCTACCTTTACTTGCATATCTGGAGAAGTGCAGTAGGTTCCTCCTCAGACCAAACTACTCCTCGTCCACTAGTATTACTAGCGTTACCAGTTTCCATGGCTCCGTGTTTGTTTCTTCAAACGTCCCAGTTTATAGTGTGATCTGTCTACGGCAAGCGTAGAGGGATAAAATACAATGGCAAAGGGCGAAGCAAACCTGAAATGCTTTGTGCTCACAATTCTCAGGTTAAGTGAACCACAATGCAGACTTGAAGCGAACTGTACTCAGACCACCTCCAGTGGAGGTCTGAGTACAGTTAGTTTCAGTGGGGTCTGAGTCATTTTTGAGTGTTCACATATGCACAAAAAATGCTGGCTAATTGATCTTTTAGTTAATTTGGAAGGCTGAAAGGGACCAAGTGTGAAAACACCCGTAATGTTCCTGACTTTGATATTTGTGTAAAAGCTCACATTCTGTTCAGAAATCACAGTGGTAATCTTTGTGGATGGGAGGTTGAACTCTAAAACACTGATGAATATATTTTTTTGTTTGTTCTTTACTTCAGAAACATCCATTGCAATGGCTGCACACCAACCCAATGTCCACACCACACTCATCAGTACTTTACTTCAGAAGCATGACTTTTACATCGGCTGTGGCTTGTGCTGCAAACAGGAAATAACCGTCAGTTTTGACCAGCATCACTGTCACAGAGATATGCTCTTTGCCAAGGAGAGGGAGGGATATCATGTATGGAGGCGTGTATCTGATCTCCCTTCATTTCCCAACCCAGAGAAGTACTTTGTGTGCAAAGGTTACAAGGAAGGAAGTGGGTGTGACTTGCACGGTCAGCGCTGCACTTTTGCCAAAAGCTCAGTGGAAGCAGTAGTGTGGAACTTTCTAAAGCAGAACGGGTTCAGTTATTCTGACCTCATCAGCTTGATAAGAAAAGAAAAAGGATTCCCACTTGAACCGACAATCCATGCCAACCACCAGAGACTCAAAGAACAAATCCAAAGTCAGTTCCCTGGTAAATTTATACAAGTTTGTGAAACCTGTTTCCACAGCAAACGGCAGAGGGCTGTGTTGAAGGGCAGCACCATAACATGCTCTTACACCCAGCCCCTCAAACATCGTTGGGAGCCAACAATGGTTCTTCATAATGGTAACATATTTACAGAGCTTAGGCCTAAACCCAATAAGAGTGTCAGCAAATGGTGGCCCTGTAAGTATGCTGAGAAGGGAGAGCAATGCGTACATGGAGCACAATGCTGCTGGTTTGCACATAGCAAGCTGGAGATTATTGTGTGGAGTGCTGAGAGCCAGGGGTTTGACCGCTCAGAGCTGCTTACTGCTGTCAGGCAACAGGGGCCCAAGGCACCTGTCTCTTCATCCCAGAAAAGGCAGTACAATTGCAATGCTTGTGAAAAACAGTTCTACTCAAGAGGAGACTTAATGAATCATTGTAACGATTTAAGTCACAGCACACGAATGGAAGAGCTGAATTCTGTTGGAATGGGGAAATGGAAACATAGAGATCCACCACAAACAAATAAAACCTACAGATTATGTGAAAGGTATGTGAAAGACAAAGTATATTTTGGGTACCGGTATATACTGTCTCCTCAGACGTAGAAAAGGGTGGCCTTACCCATTAGAGATGTAGAAGGACAGGGAGATATGCACCTCATTTCAGGATACGCATGTGCAGCTGTCACAGGCACTAATGGAATTTAGTAGCTTGTTATTACATTATCCCAGACAAACAGAGCTCCTTTTTGTTGTTTTAATACTTCAGTTGGGTAAAGCATTGCACGTTTTCAAAGTTTATGTTTTGGTATGTGAAACCCTTTGGCTATTTGGACTGATTTTCTAAAGGGCCTCTACATGTGAGCTTGGAAGCAATTGTGTGGACGCACACTCACAGGAGGAACTCAGAGAATGGCATGTGCGAGACAAGATGAAGCGAAAGACGGTTTCTGCTGCCGAAGATCAGGGTGTACTTTCATACCAGGACAGTCTGCTGAGAGAATACCGGGACAGCATGGCCTTAGATCTTATTGTATGTTTAGATTGATTTAAATACAGTATATACATATATACCATTTTAATATAGAAGTATATTATATTTGTATTTGTAACATTTGGTCCATTTCATTTTACTTTTACCTACTCTGTAGATGTCAGAAACATTGCCTGGAACTACTGTTGAATGTGACAAAGACTTGGTGATCTTTGGTCATGCAGAAAACAAGACTCTGGAATGGAAGTTCAAAATACAATCCAAGGTAAGTAAGTTAAACCATTAAGCTTTTATACAGATCTTCAAATGTACTTTAGATGTGTGAGCATGCTTTGGAACATTTTAACAAGATGTTACTAACAGATGGTTAGTAAATATGGGATCTGTCGATTGGGATTTCTGTCACAATTATTTGAGATGGGACAATAATCATTCTCAGTTTACCTGTTCAGTACAATACTTTCATAGAAGTTGCAGGTTAAGCTTCTTTAAATAGTTACATATATTTGTTTGGTTTGATTTTCCAATTTGTTTTTACAGAGACTTTACCAATTTACCAAAGTTTTGTTTTTTTACAGAGACCCATTATGGAGGTTGCCTTGTTGAAGCAATTGCCTGAAGCCCTTTTCTCTTTAGATAATAAAAATCCTGAATTGTGCACATACGCCTCAGGCCAACAGTTCTACAACACAGACACCATGACCTATGACATCACTGTGACCTTCAAGTCAAGCAACCCAGGTCCTTATGAACAATGGTTGGTGTGTGACCTTGACATGAGACCAGTGCTCCTGCAGAAGCTCAAGGTAAGAGTGGGAAAAATGTCTGACCCTCAGCTAATGGAGCTACCAGAGAGCCACGGCCATCCTTGTCAAGAGTGTGAACGCTGGCATGGAGGAAATAGGGAGATCATTCCATGTCTATACAAAACAGATGCACAGGAAGAGCTGCTAAAAGAGTTCAAACCACCACAGATGAGCTTACAGTTTAATTCACCTGAAGATATCAGCACCCCTATGAATCACCTCAATTACAAAGACAGAATGCACAATTTCTTGTACAATGAAGAGCATGCAGAGGATTCCATAGTGGCAAGGTGATGAAACTATGTCTTTCAAAATATATTTTATTAGTTCCGAATTCATTTTTAAAGCAACAACTAAGTCTTTGCTTTGTCCTGTATTCTAGGCTGAGTGTTCAAGGTAAAATTACTTTGTCAACCACCTTGGATGATTCTCTTTTTGGGATGAAGATTGCCCCACAGGGTGAACTATTTGGTGCCATTTCAGTGCCTTATACCCTTACCCCTGATACACCAGAGGGTGCAGTCCTTAAACATGATGTACAGTCAGCACTCATTGCACCAATACAATCCAACAAACAAAGTACCAAGGTGTATGAGGCCATCATCCTCAGAGACACCACCATTGGGAACCAAATGCACTTTAAACTTTCCAATACATGCTGCTCTGAGCTTTCTCTTCAAAGCAATAATGTATGTGAAATGGAGATACAGTTTAGGCTTAACCGTCTCAAATTTTGTGAAATGCACAAAGCAGTAGATCTTCTTCCAGACATGGATAGAGTGTTACCAGACCTCAACAACACCAGTGTCTTACTGGGCACAAAAGAATATGAAGGACTAGGACTCAATTCAAAGCAGCAAGTGGCAATGAACATTATTGTTGGAGAAGCATGTGAAAGAGGAACTGAAGTTCCATTTCTTATATATGGACCGTTTGGAACAGGAAAAACATTCACTCTTGCTACAGCAACCAAGGAGCTGGTTAAGAAACCTACCAACAGGGTATTGATCTGCACCCACACAAACAGGTAATTCAGATTTCTAGACAGATGCCGATTAGATAGATATTTATCAATTGAAAGCATAGAAATGTGTTTCAGATAAACTGAGCACTCTCATTTCAGATTTAACCTGTGTGATATTTAAGGTTTATTATGATACACTTAGACAGTTGATTGCATACTTTCTGGATGAAATGTAAACAATTATTAGGAATGTATTTCTTACAAAAATATTTAGTATGTTATTTCTTAAATGTATTTAAACCTCAACATCAACACGACTGGAGATAGGAGAATGTAGGGTGCAAGTAAAAAAAAACTGATACTCTGTTATTTCCCCAGTTCTGCAGATTTGTACGTGAAAAATCATTTCCATAGCTCTGTCAACTCTGGCCGTTTTGAAGTTAAACCTCTTAGAATAAAGGCTGAAGAAGCATCTGTGAAATCCACTGACAAAGTAACTTTGCAGTATTGCCATCTCTCTGAAGACAAGCAATCCTTCTCTTTCCCTGATGAAGAATTATTAGCCTCCCATAGAGTGGTCATAACAACCACGGCAATGGCAAGACACCTCCATGATCTGAAGCTCCCGATTGGCTACTTCACTCACATCCTTATTGACGAAGCTTCTCAGATGTTGGAATGCGAGGCCCTGATGCCCCTTGGTCTGGCGGGGCCGAACACCCGTGTGGTTTTAGCTGGAGATCACATGCAAATGGGACCAAAACTGTTCTCGGTAGATGTTCACCAACGCTCCAATCACACTCTACTGAACCGACTGTTCCACTACTATCAAGGTCATTATAGTGACGCAGCTTCTAAAAGCAGAATCATTTTCAATGAAAACTATCGCTCAACAAAGGAAATTGTGGAATTTGTGTCCACTCACTTCTATGTTGGCAAGAGTGATGTCATCAAAGCTGTCGGAAATGTTCCATCGCATCCAAGTGGCCATTCCCTGAAGTTCCATCATGTCAGAGGAGAATGCGAGTTGGACACCACATCAATGTCCTGGTTTAATGTGGAAGAAGTGGAAAAGGTGGTTGAAATAGTGGAAGATCTTCTCAGAGACTGGCCATCCACCTGGGAACCTTCGGATCCAAGCTCTATTTGTGTTCTATCAGAAGGACACCAGGTACATTTTTAGTTTTTCTCACATCCCAAAATGTTGTATTTGACCTACAGATCTTATGAAAGATTGTTATAAGTAAAAGGATATTGCCTTATATGTGCATGTGATGTTATTGTTCAATGTGTTCACAATGTACTTAGGTTTTGCTGATAAGAAACCAGCTTCGGAAAAGACATCTTCATGCAGTGACTGTGGAGAATATAGCAAATGTTCAAGGTACTGAAAAAACTTTGCTTTGGGTGTACAATTTTCACAAAACAGAATTTGAATTGATCCCAAAACATGCAATACATTTTGATATAATTTTGATATACTGTGATATACTTTTATGAAGGAACCTTATTGTTGAAGAAATTGATATGTTATTCAAACTTCTTGACAGGCAAACAGTTCAGGGTCATAATAATGTCAGCCATTCAGACCGGAGACAGTCTTCGTACCCTTGACACAGCTGGTCTAGATGTATTGAATGATGCCCGGGTATTGAACACAACCATCACCAGGGCTCAATCCCAGGTTGTTGTCGTTGGGGATGCTGCTGCTCTCTGCTACTTTGGAAAAAGCTCAAGGTTTTGGGAAAGCTACATACATTACTGCATCAACAAACAAAGTGCACACCCTCAATTTCTTACAAAAGACTTCTTAAAGCAAGAGGTCAGAGAGATTTCTCGATTCAGCAAACAGGATAAAGAGGACAACAGTGACAGTGAATCATCCACATCTGAGATACCTGACATTGAAGACCCAATACTGAAAGAGCTTCTTGATGAAGATAAAGATGTCAGGGTAGATGTAACAGCTGAGGGTCTGTTAGATGTCCTTTGGGGAAAGGACAATGTAGAAAAAGTTAACAGACATGAAGGGGAAACAAAACAGGAAAACTATCCTCTGGAACCTGTGTCATTACAGAGGGATCCAAGTAACTACAAACACTGCACTTTGATTATGGAACAGTTTGACTCTGGATACGCCATACCTCTAGATGAGCCTTCCTCTCGGATTTATATTAAAGGAAGAAAAAATGTGGCACATTCTTTCCCCGGAGATCAGGTCCATGTGGAGATTTTTAACAATGGAAGCCATCCTCCTGAAGGAAGAGTTTTAAGTGTAGTGAATGCAGACTATGGTTCAAAGACTTTTGTCTGTACAGTTGATAACTATGATCCCCAGGTGATGACACCTATCAACAACTGCATCTCTAAGATTTACACACCATTTTGGAAGGACAAGCCAAACCACATTGCAGTGCGTACATTTGAAGGTCAGCATTTGAAAGTGGAGAGGTTTGAGAAGATAAATGAAGAATTGAAAAGAAACAAGCTATTTGTTGTCCAAGTCTTAAAGTGGCGAGATCAATTTCGATACCCCTTAGGAGTAGTTGTGAAAGTCCTCCCAAGAGTAACATCCTTAGATGCAGGACTCGAAGTTCTGGATATAGAGTATAAATTACAACGAGTGCTTCCATCATCTATTGAAAAGGATGCCCAAATATTCAAGGATTTGAAAGCCGATGTAGAAAATCGAATGGATTGTCGTGAATTTATCACCTTTACAATTGACCCTGCACACTCTGAGGATCTAGATGATGCCATAAGTGTGAGAGATTTAGGCAAACACTACGAAATCGGAGTTCACATAGCTGATGTTGCAAGCTTTGTGGCAAAGGACTGCTCAATAGACAAATATGCAAGACAGAACGGAACAACGTTTTATCCCCCTACGAAAGAGCCTTTCTACATGTTCCCAAAAGGTTTGAGCACCAACAATTTCAGTCTACTACCTGACTTTGAACGAAATGTCATATCATTGATGGTTAAAATTGACAAGAGCACTAATTCCATCAAAGATAGTAGGTTTGCCCTCTCAGTGATACGCTCGGACAAGAAGTTGTCATATGAAGAAGCTGAAAACATTCTCCAAAACTCGACCCAAGGATTAAATACTTTGGAGGGCTGCCTCAACATTGCATATACATTTTCTGAAGTTCACAGAAAGGCTAGGAAACAGGATGACTGGTACTATAAGACACCAGATGAAGATGTAGTCATTGGAAGGAGGCAGTCTCACAAGATGGTGGAAGAACTCATGGTCATGTACAACCATGCTGTCACAGTTTATTTGCTCAGTAATGCAGAAACAGCAAGCTGCACCCCAGTCAGATGCCAAGAAAAACCCAACACTGAGCAGCTTCGCAATTTAAAGGTGAAATTTGATTCAATTATCCCATTGTCCATTCATTTTACTCATTGTATGGTGGGGGTTGCCAACATTGACCAAAACCACAAGATGGATCGGGCTGTGATTAATGAAACTCTTCAAGACTTGCCACAAAACACAGACCTCTCAAATACCTTTTCTGTACTAACCTCTGTCATTAAGTGTCTGGATTTGGCCTGCGAAGACATGGATATCCATAGAATTGTGGACCTACTTGCAACCGATGACATTTATCCCCAGCTACAGCCTTTGGTGTATGAGTTCAGGAAGTCCATTCATAAGGCACATGTTCTACGGTCAAACACATCTCACCTGTCTCGAATTGGGCATTATGACCTTCAGCTGGACAGCTACACATGGGCCTCCTCACCTATTCGTCGATATGTGGACATTGTTGTACAAAGACTTCTTCACTCAGTTGTGGACAGGAAAGCTGTTGAATACACTCCTCATGAAATTGATCAGTCATGTCTAAGCTTCTCTGACCTGTCTGACCAACAGAAAAAGTATGAGAGGAAAGCACACCCTTTAAGTCTTGCATCGCAGCTTAATGTAAAAAGTGCAAGGATGATTGCCTTTGTCATTGATGTCTCCCCAGCAGGAAAAAGTTTAAAGCTATCATTTCCATTGAACCGACAGTCTTTGCCAAATTTGGTCCCAATACTGTACAGGGATATGCAATTGGCAGACCAACCAGAGTACATCAAGGAAGACAACTCTGTGTTATTAAAATGGGTGAGACGAGTTTATTCCTTCACAAATGAAAACATCCGCACAGAACTGCAACATCAGCGGGTTAGTCAATCAGTCATGGCAGTTCCAACCAAGCTGTGGAAACGTATCACGTTAGCGCTCAAGGATGAAAATTGGGACGCTATGCTTCAAGGCATCAAAATGATCAGATCAACTGACAACGATGACTTACAAGAAATACCCCACCACAGTCTGACTAAAGATAGGACCAGTCTCAATCCAGATCACTTTGTTGAACTATCGTTGAGATTGAAGCCTGGTGAGACTGTGGAGGTGCAATTGGGAACAGACACTGAGAGGGGACTGTTGGTGCCAGTTGTTCAAATGCTGATTGTTTGTGACAAGTTCGAGATCTGCTTGGAGCACACCAAAAACCCAACCCAGTGTTTTTCCAAATATGCACTCCATTCATCTTCACAAACGTATGACACATACATGGACTATCAGAAAATATGGAAACCATTGTGTGAGATGGAATCAGCCTCCAACGCTGTTGTCGAAAATGACAGCATTGTCATAGACAACGTGCAGTTAACATGGAAGCAAATCCCAGGAGCCAAAAAGCTCTGCGGATCTTTCCAGATGCCACTTGACAAGGTGGAACTGTGGACCATCAAGTGTAATTTGAAACAATGTTTACTCTGTATTCGCTTGAGAGACCAGAATTTGGGAAACAAGGGTACTCAGAATCATCAGAATGTTGACCTCATGAATATCCCATCTATCATATGGGTTGCTCATGGAGTAACCACCAAGGTTACTGATGAGGAGAAAGCCAAAGATCTTACCTACATCCAGATCGACTTCCGGATTAACCACATGTCCATGGACAGAATTCCTGATAGTATATACTGGAAGGATTCCAAATTCACAGTGGAATTGATCCCCAAACTGCTACCAGATGTGTGAGTTATCTGACTTGTTCAGAGTTTTTCTCTCCAACATACTGTAGATGGAGGTATGCAGTAGAAGTAGAATACATTTTTGGTTTGTGTGTTACCTGTAGCCGCAAGGAGGACGCAGTCACTCACCTTACTGAGGCTAATCACCTTGTGAAGGCCATCGCTCTTGGCAAGAAGACCAACTCTGGTAGTTATGCCTTGTAAATGCACTCTACAGAACACAACTCAAAAGCCACTGTTGCTAGTATATAGCAGTGTTTGCAACTATAATTATTTGTGCTCAATAATCATGCTTATAATTTCACCCCCAAAAACACTCCAAGCAAAGCATGTTTGTAATGTGTTTGTATCCATTTAAGTTTACTTTCAATTTTTTGGGGTCCAATAGTATCTGTTACAGCATTCCGGATACCAGTCACTTTTGAGATTACAGAGCAGCTTGCTGTTAAGTTTCCAGAACTGAACCCCAGTCAAGTCACGGCTATACGAGAAGCCCTCAAAAAACAGTTTACTCTTATTCAGGGACCTCCAGGTAACTCAATGTCAACTGTAGAATAACCATTTCTAAATCTATGGTCATTAAATGTAAAGAAAGTAATAGCATATACAGTAATGATAGTAATATATACTCTCTTTTAAGGTACCGGAAAAACTATTGTTGGAGTTCACCTCGCTTATTGGTTTTTCAAGCTAAACCAATATACCCCAACCCATGAATTAACAACTACTGATGACAGCTCTCCACCACGGAGATGCATTCTGTATTGCGGGCCATCTAATAAATCTGTGGATGTTGTGGCTGGTAAGTCACTTTATTTAATCTTACTTTTTCAGATTCAGAATGAGAAAATTGATTTACACATAGCACATACACATGCATTATTCCACATACATGGGTGGTTTGGTGATTAAATAATATAATTTAGTTCTCTGTATATGGACAAACATTTACCCAAATGTGTTGCAATATCTGAGCTCACAATTGTCAAATAATTTGCCTGACAGGTCAACTTCTAAAACTGAAGGATGTTCTGAAGCCACTCCGTGTTTATAGCGATCAGATGGAAATGTTAGAGTTTCCGTATCCAGGCAGCAACCTGAAGCTGTCTCGCAGATCTGTAAGGGAGGGGAAACCCAACAAAGAACTAAGGTGTCAATTTTCTTTTATAAAATTTTCTTTTATAATAAATTACGTACTCTGACAACTGGAGGTTATGAATGCACTAATGCTATATAAACACAATTTTCCCGTCATTTAACCCTCAAATATTTACTTTCATGTACTTCAATGTGGTTAATCATGCTTTTGTGTATTTTATTACAGTCCCATCACATTGCATCATCTTATTCGAAAACCAGAAAATCCTTTCTCTTGTGAAATACTGTCTTTTGATGAAAGAATTTCTAAGGAAGAGAACCTCTCAGATGAAGAGATTAAAAGGTATTGACATCTTAATAGTCATCTCTAACATAATTGCCTGATATACGATGCATCATAGAAATTATGTCAAATATCTTGCCCTGACACTTTGATATATTCTCATTCTTATTACAGCTACCAAAAACTCTTGAGCAAAGCTCGGAAACATGAGTTGATGTTACATGATGTTATCCTTTGCACTTGTACTGCAGCATCAAATCCCAACTTCGCTAAGCTGCACATTGAGCAAATCATCATTGATGAGTGTGCCATGGCAACTGAGCCTGAATCTTTTATCCCTCTTGTCACCCACAAGCCGGAAAAGGTAACTTATAGGGGAACACTTTACATTAAGGTTACATTAACTACCATGTAACTACAAAGCAATAACTATAGTCAAACATTGGAGATAGTATGTAATTGAATGGTATTCATTGTTAGTGGGATATGTTATCACAAAAGTGTAGGCACAGTATGAAGGAATGGTGTGACGGGTAAGTGAATGTTGTAGAGGGGCAGTCGATGGTTGTGTTGCCAAAACAAGATCAATGTTAACTTCAACTCACTCCTGGAAAGCCCATCCTCTCCCATACCAAGTTTGATATGTTTACTAACTTCTGTATTACATTAGTAACTATTATGAACCGTAATGTAGTGTAACTACATACCAGGTGCTACAGCCCTACAATGTTGTTACTGTAAGTGTTGCAATGTTGTTCCATGGTAGTTAATGTGAACTTTATGTAAAGTCCCACTAATAACATTCAGATACTGATCATTCTTAACATTTTGATTTGGATAAGCAATCATCTTAAACCTTCATTTATCAGGTTTCACGAACCAACCACAATTAACAAAAAATGTGTCCGAAATGATCTCCAATGACTTATATGAGTTCTGTTTTCTTAACCCTTGTGTTATCTTCGGGTCATTCTGACCCATCAGTCCTTGTGACCCACCGTCGTATTGCGACAACTTTACTGCATACAAAAACAAAGTGAAGCATTTTCTTTTAACCATCGGGCTGTCTCAGACCCCCCACATCGCGAAGGTTAAAAGAAAATTAAACAAATTTGGTTTTGTATTGGGTAAAATTGGGTAAACACAACGATGGTTCGTTGTGAACCTTCGGGTCATGTGACCCGAAGGCAGCACAATTAAAACACCATTGCAACAGCCTTTTAGTTTTTACTGGTAATTTTTCTGTTAATCATAAACAATATCTCTTCCAGATTGTTCTTCTTGGAGACCACAAGCAGCTACAGCCCACCGTCCATTGTGATTTGGTGGCCAGACTTGGCATGAGGAAATCTTTGTTTGAACGATACATGGATAAGGCATTAATGCTTGATACCCAGTACAGAATGGTAAGAATGCAGTGATATACTCATATTTTTTACTAGTATGATTATTATTGATACTATGGGATCAGGAAAAATGTCTGTCCAATGTTAATGTGGTGTTTCAATGATACAGTATATTGTATGTTGATTTTTTATTAACAAATACTGTAGATTTTAATTAGCAAAATTTCCAGTTGAAAATATGAATCCTTATGTGTATGTCATTGCAAATGTATACCTTTCCAGCATGAGGGCATATGTGAGTTCCCCTCAAAGCAGTTCTATAATGGACGTCTCAAGACAAATGCCAAGCGGAGAGATAGCGTCCTGCTCAAGCAGTCGGCCATTTTTACACCTATCCTTTTTGGGCATGTTGCTGGAACAGAGATCAGCCTAGTGGTCTCCACTGAATGGGGGAATGAAAACTCCATGGCTAACATAGAGGAAGCTAAGCAAGCGGTAAACCAAAACTATCAGAGCATCTGTGTGTCACAAACTAATATGCATGCAATACTAATAGTGTGGTGTGAATATTTGGTTGGCAGGTTCACATTGCTTCACTACTCATCAATAAGGCACGGGTGCAGGTCAAAGACATAGCCATTCTTACACCATACAATGCCCAAGTGTCCAAAATCAACGAAACTCTGACAGAGAATGGTCTCTTGAATGTTAATGTGAGCACCATTACAAAAAGTCAAGGTAAGGTTAATTGCAAATAATGGTAATCTAGGGCTCACATTATGTTTGTACTAACCTATGATGTCACAATATGTTTGGCCAAACCCATGACAATCTATGATGCAATGCCATGTAAGTACATAGCAATTACTATGCTACTATACTGTTGCTATTACAGGTTTTATTCAATTGTATAAATAGTCCTTAATGTCAACTGAGATGACACTGCTACCCAAATCAACAAGCCAATAAATTCAAATGTTGATGAAGTGTAATAATTACACTATTAAAAGTGTAATCATTGTTTTTGACTTCAGGCAGTGAATGGCGTTATGTGATTTTGTCCACTGTACGCTCTTGTCCCGGGTCTGAGATTGACAAAAGCCCAACTAAAGCGTGGCTAACCAAGAGGCTTGGTTTCATCATGGATCCCAACCAAGTCAATGTGGCCATCACTCGAGCTAAAGAAGGACTGTGCATTATCGGTATGTTTTTATTAATCACTGTTCAGCTGTTCAGTGTTTGTCTTCTGATGGTTATAGTTTTTACATTTTAAATGCCTTGTCTATACCCTATCTGTTACTATACTTGGCGCTTAGTGCATACTGGGTATCAACATTAACATACCTAACATACCCTAAATGCACAAATAAAACATAGAATTAATATTTTAGTAGATGCATTGCTAGCTTACACTATTACACACATTTTCGCTCCACAGGTAATAAAGACCTTCTGTCGTGCAGCTGGCTGTGGAAGAATTTGCTGAGACACTACCATGAGAACGGCTGTGTTGTCGATCACGCCAAGGACATTCAGGTCCAAAATCCCGGAGCCAAACCCAAGTATTGCGCATCAGTCTTGTAAAGTTTTCACAAATGTATATAGACAAATATGTTGAATGTATGCCAAATCTATGAATCCATAAATATTATATATAAAATAATATAACCTACAGATTATTAAAAGAGGGGAAAAAATGTAACATTTCAACATTAATTTTTTGTCTTTTTAAGTTTATTAAAGTTTGTACATATATGTTTTGACTGTTGAAGATTTTTTCTTTTACTATTTTACATTAGTTTACTATTTTTATTCACGAAAGGGATCAAATAATATAATAAAAAAAACAACAATGTATTTCTTTATGCTGCATTATGACAATTTTCATTTACAAATAGGCTTACTAATAAAGTATATTACACACAGTAATTTATGTACTGAACATAAAGAAACTAAATACATAAACTGACGTATTTAAATGTTAATGGTGACATACTTGACCAGTGTGGGCTCTTATCATGAAGTGCAAAACCCAATAGATATCTTGCAGTGATGATTATTAAGTAAAGTAAGTTCAGGTGGTGACTTGCTGACTGAAGAGACAAGGTATTAGGTGTCCATTTGATCTACCATATATCTTGAAATGTCGTCTTAGAAACCCACCATACCTCTTCTGATTGTGCCACTTGATTCTTGGTAGAGTTCTCCGCAAAAAACCTCCATATCTTTTTTCTAAACTCCTTAGATGTATTTCTGCTGAAGAATCATTAATGTGTATTGGAGCGTATTGGCTCAAAATCCTCTGATACCAGTCATTCAAAACTGAATTGTTTAAGTAGACATCATTTTTCTCTGCAGACTGAACACTGTCCAGTGGAGTGTCTGCCTTGGACTCAGTGCATTTTCCCAATACCTTTGGTGTTTTTCCAGTTATGTCTGTGTCTTTTTCATTAACTTTTTTCCTAATATCGGAATTAATTTTGTAAATTTTCTTAAGGAATCCTCCATACCGCTTGACTATTGTACCAATCGATATTCCTTTGGATTCTGTATCTTCAGCATGTGTTGGTCCTTTCTCATTGTTGTTCGCTAATTCTTTCAACTCATAGGCTTGAACTGCTTCAGCACACTTATTTCTCTTTTGCTCACAGAGTGTCCGAAGTTTGCCCTCACACACCAAGGTACATACCTAATGAAAACAAATAAAATACAACAAACCACAATTAACAGTTGTTATGATTGTATATATGCAAAAAAATAACTCTAAAATAACCCCCAATAGATTATTTAAACATAAAAAAGGTGTTATCTTTGACCAAGATGTTCTGGTTATTAAACTTACACATTACTTTGAGAGGTAATTTTAAGTATGTGGACAGTTATCACAATAATCCTACCAGTTGGTTGAGGGTATTTGAATCTGACACGTCTTGAAGACAAGTAAAACACTGGGAGGAGCAATCTTCATACTGTGTTGAGAGTTGCAAACTGAGGGAAAGCAGTAGCAATACTAGCACAGGGTAGAACAGCATCGTAAATGTTCTCTCTTCTTTTCTTTGAAAACCTGAAAACAGAAAAACCCTTTGAATATAATAAATGTCTTTATTCAATTAAGTAGTTACAGTCAACTACTTAATTGTAGCTGTTAAGTGTAATAATTAATTTCTTACAAATAATGTTACATATATACATACAGTACAGTATTTGTAAGAAATTAATTATTACACTTAACAGCTACAGTATTTAAAAACGATTTACCTTCTCCGATGTATTAAGTGCTGTAGGTATTCTCTAGTGAGTATGTTTAAGTTTATGCAATTTCCTTCCTTCCTCTTAAAACGACTGTTCGACCCAAAAAGGATTTTGACTGGGACAGTTAGTGCTGCAGTTAATTTATAAACCTACATTATCAATTAGGTATGCATGAGGTCTGTCCTTTCAGCCAATAGGAACTCTCTTTAGGTCTCACATGATTCCTCCTCAATCTCTTTTGCTCCCTTACACACACACTCTTTCATATACACACTATTTGCAGTTCTTACTTTTTGTGCAGTTTTTACTTCTACTATTTCTACAAATGTTTTCTACGGTAAACTAGTTAACTACACTTGTTCCAGCTTGTGTTCCCGATTCAATGTTGAGCTAATAACTGTGTCTGTATGTTTGCATGCTTGCTATGGGGATTTTTTAACACTAGTTTTCTATTAAAATAGCCATTTAGCATTACAGACTAAACAAATGGGAGTTAACTTTTGCACCACTATTACACTGGCGATAAAGCCAGCAGATACACACTCCCACTGCCAAACGCTGCCCATGGTAAAAAAAAAAAACTCATATTTTCTCACACATTTGATTTCACAGCATTTTCAATTGATATTCTATGAATCGATGGGGATTTTTTTAAATCTAGACTGACATCTAATGAAGTCTGATCCATCCAGTACGCACTTCAGGGGTGATGTTATGTCTTCTAAGACATTACCATGCCATTCAATGGAAGCAGCAAAGGCCACTCATTCCTTGTTAGTTTGTTAACATATTAAAACTCATTTTTAAAATATCCCTTAAGTGGACTCTGGATACAATTCTTTTTTATGTACACTGCATAAAACCTCAATAATTGTGATTGGGTTAAGACATTACTGTAATACATAAGAAGTAGGTGATGGTACTGGGACCACAACAAGAAGCTTGGTGACACTTAAAGGCAGGGTAGGCAAGTTGCACAAAGCTAGCTATTTTAGCTTCTTTTTGACACTATAGAGTCAGTGTAGAGAGGCAGAGTGCGCGCAGGTTGGTAGGTAGACAGAAATGTAGCCCGTCCAATCAATAGTCAGGGTACCACTTAATGATTGGTCGTGTATATTACAGTATTGCGACCAGTGGCAAAAATCTGCTATCAACTTTGGGGGGGACAATTATATGACATTTTCTCAAGAGCGATTCCTGAGGGGGACACCAAAATTACTGCAGCACATTTAAAAAGCGCCATTTTGTCCATAATCAGCAAAACGCTTTCATTGCGTATTATTAATATTATTGAAATTACATAGTTATGTTTACAGTGATTTATTGGGGGGAGACAAATCATATTTTTCCCAGGATGGGGGGGGTCGTGTCCCCCTGTCCCCCCCGGGATTTCCGTCTATGATTGCGATGCCCACAGATGTCGGAATTATTTCATATTACCGTTAAACCTTTAGATATATTGGTTGCTATTAAGACGTGAAGTTACTTTCGGCAAATATGACAAAAAGTGCTTCTCAACAACATTGCCTACCCTGCCTTTAATACATAAGAAAGCGATGGTAATGAGAGATGGTAATGGCACCACAGTATCACCTTTATGAATAACATTATATTGTAATGTAAAGTAATGTATATTAGTGCATACAATACCAGCACAATATGTGAAAGGAAGATAGACTGACACAGCTGTCTGTGAGAAAAAGTTTTAACTCTCTGATTCCATCTGAAAACATAATCATGGTTCTTCCTGAAACTCAACTTTCCTATTGCTTTACATTTTCTTGAACAAAAAAGTTATTCTTTAAAGCCTGATAAACAGTGTTGACTAGAAGCTGTTAAAATCAAACATCAAAATAAGACTCTTTTCACTAAAAGACTTTCTGTTACTAGACACTTGTCACAGTGGAGGGCTTGGGACTGCTGTGTCAAAAATAGTTTGTTAATGAATGTCCTGGTCTTCCTGTACTGAACTGATTGCAAGTGGACTGTAGGCCTACTTGCCTTATACTTAGTCAATATTATTTGTGTTTGACAATTAATAACCTTTCTGTGAAATTGTGTATTTAAGTTTATTGAACATATTTATAGATAGCTTCTCAGTCTTGGTTAAATAAATGACCTGTTAGCTTATTAATGTTGCTGTTAAATCCAAAATCGTATTATAAAAATGTATTCGCTGCTATGTGACTACAATTACAAATATTTAATTTTTAAAAAGGGCACATATTTAGTGTGTAAGCACCACGTCAGTGTGTGATAAAGTACTGTATTACCACTGATGTGGTAACATCTCCTACGTGTGTTCCCACACGTGCATTCGGGACAGAATCGCCAGCACGTGAAGAAGCATGCTGAAGTGGAAAAACCATCTGGCACAACTGAGGGTGCCAAATCTTACAATCATACACAGTGAACTTATCGTTAACAAATCTTTTCAACACCATTACATTCAACAGCCTTGTTTGGTTTATCCTGGGGTATGACGAGGTTTTTATATATTTTTGCCGTAAGCTAGTTACATTACCATAATAAAACCAGGCCATTCACCGATCGTTCCACCCTGTTATATATAATGGTACAGTCTTGCATCGTCCCCTTTCTAGATTTTTTGTCTGTGCAGATCTCGTATCCCTAAAACGTTAATCGTAGGCTATTGGAGGGCGGTTTTAAATCGAAAGAAGTAATTTCCGTAAACACCGTTTACGATTGGTTGGTTGAAGAATCCCTTTAATATACTTGCTTAAATGAACAAATGTGTGGCTTACAAGTGCCTCCGTTAACATGAATAGGCATACAGTCATGGATAGAGGTGATTACAGGCAGAGACGCACAAGGAGTGCGCGAGATTGCAAAAGAACTGGAACTCAAGACACGTCGGAGAAAAGGGAAATTACAGACGTGCTCAGATCTCTGAGTGTGGGAAATACAGAAGAAAAATATGTAATGGAGGACGACAGTTGCTTTCTCAAAAGTCGAAGCTTGGAGCACAGGGTCATGGCTCCCCGCTATAGCTTGCTAAGTGAGATTGGAAGGGGCAGTTATGGCGTGGTTTATGAAGCAGTTGCTCGAAGGTCTGGGACCAAAGTAGCAGTAAAGAAACTCCGATGTGATGCCCCAGAAAATGTGGAACTGGCGCTGCAAGAATTCTGGGCTCTGGCTAGCCTGGAGAAACGACACGAGAATGTGGTTCAGTTGGAAGAATGCGTGTTACAAAGAAACGGCATGGCTCAGAAAATGAGTCATGGAAATAAGCGGTCCAAGCAGTACTTGCGTTTGGTTGAGACCTCACTGAAAGGTAGCATAGCCTTTTCTGCATTTCAGTTATAATTCCACAATTAAAACCCCCTTGCAAATACGTTTTAAATGTTTGTGGCGTTCACGTTCCTTACGGAGTTCATTTAGTATTATTTATCAGTGAGATTGGAAGAATGGTGCACTAGTTTTGTTCTCTGATGACGTAATGAACAAGTCAAATCACAACAGGGCAGGCTTGAGATAACGTTGACTGAAAATGATTGGCCTGGTGTAACTGAAAGTTTTAAAGTAGTAAGTCTGTTGCAGTTGATCCTTGATATTGCCCTTGGTTCTTCTGTTTTAATGATCGGCTGGTCATTTTTAAGCATTTTACCAAAAGGCCAGAATGTAGGCTGCCATGCTTTCACAATTACTAACGCAATCACAGTAGCTGCATACAATTACAATTAAAGTAGGCCTACTTCAATCCACACCACAATTCTCCCAAACATGCAGAATGAAATATCTGTGATGATTGAACTATGTTGTGAGTAGTTTCCGTTTTTTGATGTAGGGAAAATATGCATATTTATATAGGCCTTCATACAATATGTATACCTGATGGGATCAGTCAGGCTGCCTGATCCAGAGTCATCCACTAATTAGCCATTTTAAATTCCAGAGTTGCTTATCAATGTCATCTACTTTGAAGGTTTGCTAGACTAGGTTCTGCAGTGGGTTCTTGGGTGAACAACAATCGGTCTGTTGTTGAATAGGCCTCGGATTCACTGTCCTGTGCAGTGTTCTTGGGTTGTCATTGAAAACAAGATTTTGTCCTGACTTGCAGGGGATTTGTATTTTTTGTGTAGTTTACTTGTACCTTAATTTCCGATTCATACATTGCATTGACATTAATATGAGATTACAGCCTTCCCAAACTGTTTTTTCTAGTCAGCTTTTTCCTGGAAACAGCTGGGTAGTGTGATGGTCATGGAGGCAGCTGAAATAAACCGAGATTATACTCAGGTTTCTTTTGTGGTACTTTACAGATATGGGCAGCATTTATTCGCTGTGTGACAAACATTGTTTAGATATCTTTATCATCTGTGTTGATCAGGATATGTGACAATTTGTATGTAACAGATTGTATTGTAGTATCTGTTCAGATCATTTGACACTGTGTTGATGTATGTAGTTTGTATGTCATATTTGTCAATGACTGGTGTTTATTCATTGCAGGCGAGCGGGTGTTGAGCCACCCTGAGGAGCCCTGCTACCTTTGGTTTGTCATGGAGTTCTGTGAAGGCGGTGACCTGAACCAGTTCATCCTATCGCGACGGCCAGACCCACAGACCAACAACAGCTTCATGCTACAGCTCACCAGCGCAGTGGCGTTCCTGCATGAAAACAACATTGTCCACCGCGACCTCAAACCCGACAACATCCTCATATCAGAGAAGTCAGGAACACCAGTGCTCAAAGTGGCGGACTTTGGGCTCAGCAAGGTGTGTGCTGGTCTTGGGAGAGCAGGCAAGAACAAGGAAGGAGGGAAGGACAAAAACATAAATGTTGTAAATGTCAATCAGTTCTGGCTGTCTTCTGCATGTGGCTCAGACTTCTATATGGCGCCCGAGGTGTGGGAGGGTCACTACACGGCCAAGGCAGATATCTTTGCCCTGGGCATCATCATCTGGGCCATGCTGGAAAGGATCACCTTCATCGATGCTGAGTCCAAGCGCGAGCTGCTGGGTACCTACGTCAAACAGGGCACGGACATTGTGCCGGTGGGCGAGGCGCTACTAGAGAATCCAAAGATGGTACTGAACATCCCCCAGAAACGCAGGTCCTCCATGTCAGACGGTGTTAAAAAGCTGTTGCAAGACATGCTGGCCGTCAACCCTCAGGACCGGCCAGACGCCTTTGAGCTACAGACCAGAGTGGACAAGGTCACATGTGCTGCCTAACCCCTGCTGTTGGCGTCAAGTCCTTTTACAGGTAACTGTCTTTACTTTCCTGTCTTCTCCTTTCAACCCTGTTATCTATGAACTCCCTCCCCCCCCCCCCCCCCCCTCAGGTTGTCTGTTCTTTTGTAATATTTTCTTAGTTGTTAATCCTTAAGTCAGTAGCCTTGTTGGTAGATAATGGTACACTAAACTGTACACTTCTGGATTGTTAGTTTCTGCCAGTGCAGACCAGTGAAGGGATGCCTATGTGCTCCTCCCCGTGCATGCTGGGATACCTGTTATGCAACTGTCAGCACCCCTCTGCCCCGGGGGGAGGAAACCATCATCTGTCAAATGCCTGTAGTTAGAAGAGGTGGATTGCATGTTCACAGGCTCCCTTTGTCTATACACTTGGGTGATTCACGTGTGGTTGGTGAATGTCATCGGCATTTTGGCACACTGTCAGTTGATTGTTGGAAGGGTATGTTTCACCAATGCCAAACTTACAGGAAAATGGGTTGGTCCTGTTTTTTTGTGTGAAGTGTAAGACAAAAGAGAGAGGTTGTTTTTTTTTTTTATCTCTGTGAGGGTAGTCCCCTCATCCCTTGTTGCTTGTCTGTCCACCCAACCCTTCCATTCACCCTCTCTCTCACCATCCCTCGCTCCTCTGCCTGCACGTCTACCACACAGTGCTCTAGCTGTTTCTACATTGCACAGATCGGCTTAGCATAGAGATTAATCGTTCTACCTTTCCAATAATGCCACTGTGTGTGTACGAGTCAAAAGTGCGCGCACAGTATACACCCATGTTGACTCCACCCTGATGTGGTCTGTAGTCTAATGTATGCTTTCATGGTTTCAAAGACGTGCAATGTGTTAAATAGGCAAGTCTGCTTGGTTACTATTATGGTGGATGGTCTAGCTGTACGTGTGTCTGGAATTCAAAATACTGTATTTCTTCGAATAAACGCTGCACCAAAAACGGTTATTTAATTGGTTAAATTCAACCACAGTATTTATTACATATTTATGTACATAACTTTCTGCACAGCTTTCTGTTTGTAAGCTAACGTGTATGAACGTTTAGGCATGCTGCTTCAGATTTCTACACAATGTAGAACACTTGTATTTGAGACAGTTGTACTACCAACGCACACCTAATTGATAGCCAATGAGAAAGGGAGTTGCCGCACTCATAGAAAAACAAAGAATAGACAAGGAGGTCAGCGGTAGTAAATGAAACCTGCGTTTTTAGCTCCATGATTAATTTATCACAATGCCAGCAACGAAGTCGTCTACAGCTACAATTCACAAAATCTCTCTTACTAATTAAACGTTGCCCTCGAATAAACGCCACTCTCGAATAAACGCTGCTCCAAAAATGAACGTTATTTAATAAACGCTGCAGCGTTTATTCGAAGAAATGCGGTAGTCGTTCTAAATAGACCCAGAGAAGTTATGTAATAGAACATTTGTACACAAGGAACTCTTGTCTTGAGAAGCTGATTGAATAGCTCAGCAGGTACTGAAAATAACCGATTGTCGTGTACTATTTGTGACCTATGAGCTGTGTCATCAACAGATTTGTGTGTGACAAGGAACAAATTGATCCCATCACATGCAACAGCGCAACTGATGAGTCAGCAATGGCTATAACAACGCGTCAGCCCTTAAGACTAGGGAGATGAGATTATTATTTCCTCCAAATACCCTGTTAAACCGGTTACATAAGTTGACGGAACATCCAGGACACCATTTCTGGCTAGGCCCATCTGGACAGTGCAGTGGAGACATTCACATGGTCTTCACAATGAAGGCATACAGTAGATAATGTAGAGATTCATTATCCAGACACCAAGTAATGTAGAATAGACAACTCAGGCCGAGATTGTCGCATGGGGACAGAATGGAGTGATGAGCCAGGTCTTTAATGGATAATTACTGTCTCCTATGAGTGACTTTTGTCCCCCAAAAAAGCTGAGCCAATTGCATTTAGTAGACATGATGTTAAGTCTCCCTTTGCAAACACCTGAACATTTACGCAATTTAAACCTTTGTGATTTTTATTTAGGAAATATATGACAATATAAAATTATATTGGATAAGCAATTGCTGGGGAACACACTGCTCTCATACGCCACACCTCCTCCTGACACACCTTCGACGCTTAGTGGCAGACTTGCTGAAGATACGCAAACCCACCTGAGGTGGCATTAAAAATAACAAATGCCCAGAACGTTACCCAGTATACAGCCATGTGACCCGAAAGCAGGAGCATGGTTGTGCCCAATGTGTATTGACATCCAGGACCCCCAGGCACTCTCTTTGGCCCATATATCTGTCTGGCCTCAGCTGTTGAGTATATCTTTTTGGCATTCTAGGTGCCCAGACGTTGACCTACCCAGCCAAAACCACATGATGCTAAGCAAGGTACCCCACAGAGACCCTAATATCACAGCAGAACCAAGTTTAGCACTGGTTTACCCACAACCCCTTGCCCCTATATGGTACTAGTACCATGGAAAGCCAGTTTGCATTACAGCCAACAACTATTTTCTCATGGTTTAACTAGTGTGCAAAGGTAATATGCTAATGATAATAAATAAAAAATGTATACAAAATAATAATTACAAAAAAAGATTTATTACTGCCACACTTTAAGTCCAACACATTGTAGGCTCGTTCAGCTGGTTGTTAGCAGTGCTGCGGTAGTCAGTGTATGTGTGTGTTGGCTCAGCTGGCTCCAAACCAGATGGACGTCTGCAGTGCTTGCTGACCGTAGATGACTGGAACAGGCAAGGCAGCCGTTTAATGGGCTGCAGCAGAATGTAGCATCACTGCATTGACTCAGCACTTTAACAACACTTCAGATAGTTATACCTGATTCAGCCAGTCATGTTTGTCTGGCTCTTTTATTGCAGCATTTTGCTTTTACAACAACACTGCTAAAGCTCAATGCAGTATCAGCTTTGCTGCCTGTTTTATGTAAACTGTCTTCTTGTTCAGAGTTGAGCTGTCCTTGGGGAGAATGTAGCGGTACCAGCTAAGCTAGTCTCTTGGTGGAACCAGTGTGGAGAGGAGCCCAGTGTTTGATTGTGAGCAGCTATTTTTGCTGAATCAAGAGCCTCTGTGTTTTGATGGCTGAGCCTGACCAATTTGAGCTGTTATTTTTGTTATAGCATTGCCTGTTTTATAGCATGGATAAAGAGGCTACGACATTAACTTATTTTATTTGATACACGATAGCACATATTATGTGTGTTGCTGCTGTTCTGTTTGTTTTTTTGCTGATTTGTTCTCAAGTGTGTAATGCATTTTCTTTTCTCTCCCCAGATTTCATATTTCCTGGTACTCGCAACTCCTGAAAACTGTGAAACGCCAATCTTAATAACTGTGAAGACAGCTTTTAACGTGACTGCATTTTGGAGACTTTTCTTTTTCTGTTTACAGTGAATCTTCAAAGATTTGAATACAGGGAATGCTTTACTTAGCCTGAGATTTTTTTTTTATCAAGAAATAATAATGAAGACAACATGTACTTTACCTGTATTGATGTAACATTTTTGTTATATCTGCTGCTTGGCCTTGTTGGATTGAACACTGAATGTGTTTTTCTTGTGGCTCATCACCTGTCAGTGCCAGAACATGGTAAGCCTCTGGCACAGTGTACAGACGTAGCACACAGGGACTATATTCTTTACCGCATCGTTGCTAGATATTTGACTGGTTCCTGTCCAGTTTCCCCCAACACAATTATATCTTTGAAAGGAAAGTCTAGAATGATGGTTAAGTGGCTGGTTTGAATTCCTGTCTGCTTGTGTGGACAGTTAGAAATGGGCACTCGCTGCACTTTGTTAGCCCATCAGAACTAACTAGGAACAAGAAGCCTAAACCTTTTGAGAGAGAAATCCAGTTAAGACTAGTGCCTTAAAAATTAGTTTACAGTGGAATTTAAATATCCAAACAATTTTATCCTAATTTTATACCTTCATTTTTTGAATTGGCCTTAATTGTTGACTGCAGATGGGGGATATGTTGGAAAGTATGTGCAATTAGCCAGTGGATGCCCATTGCAATGTTGGAGCTGCATTATTACAGTAATGTCCACCAAAAGAAGATTGTTTAATTTAGACTTAAATTTTAAACTTCATCGATAGTATAGGGATGCATCGATATAATAAAACCACTATAAACCCGATAACTTATAATTTATTTGCCTATTTGTACCCTTGAGTATATATCAAATTGTTAATTTCTTTATAAGAAACACCATGAATGTCTACAAGTGAAAGCAAGTATCTTGTATACATGGCATGTTGATTAGATATTTATATATAATTGGCAATCTTTTAAGATAATTCTCACAATACCCGAATAGCCTTACTGCTTAAAGTTGGTAAAAAAAAAAAAAAAAGGTACAAATTGGTTTAGAAAATCATATTTTTCACTAATAGGCTGTCATCCTTTCCAAATGATTATCATAAAATGTTGGGTAGTTCAGTGTCCCTGATGTACAGAGTTAAATAATTCTTCTTGTAGTTTTTTCCCCCTATTGTTTTGGATTCTGTTTGGCTACTTTGACCCAGTCTGGGGTGGGTATGTGCCACCATGAAAGGGTTTGTATAACTTGGTATGATATCGGAACTATTTTTATGGTACAACATGTCCAGAACTGAACATTAATCAGCTATTTATTAATCATTGGAGTTCAACCCCACCACAGAAGGTCTACAATCACATAATTTATTTGATCTGCACTACAGTCTTTCTGTCTCCCTTTTGGTTTTCAAACATACCTTTTGACCAACCTTAGAGTCCTACTACCTCGTACATTACTGCACATTAGCTATGATTTTATATTATTGAGCCATTGTTTTTCAGTCATCATTTTTGCTTCTTTTATGGGCAAACTAGTTTTGTGTTCAGTGTTCAGTGTTGATAACCCTTGATTTTCTATACTTTTTTTCCAGTGTTTCCAATGATTCTGATTATGTCTGTGTGACCTTTAGAAATGTTCACTACTCCTACTGTAGGGACACAAGGTCCTTATGGTTCAAACACAAGGTCCAAATGTCTATGACAGGGTACCTGTGTAGAAGCCCTCAGACAGCCCATGTTCTGAAACAGTTAAACCGACTGTTTGGTTTGTCGTTGCTGGTGTTCAGTTACCAACATTTGGTGTTGGTTCCCTTCTTCAATCAAATCAAACTATAATGGACAGCCCTCTATAAGATCCTTGAAGTCATTATCGGGTTTATACAACACTTTCTATGCAACTGTCTTTCATTAGAAACACTGTAATGAGCAAGTCATTTCATTAGCTGTTTCCTTCACATCCAATGAGAGACTTTGGGTACAAAACCCACTGGTTTGTCTGGGGGACTACTTCAGCAGAATTCACTGTGCTTGGTTTTAGAGTTTAAGAGCTACAGATGCTTCAGCTCCAGTTCAGTTAAATAAAGTTGAAAACGAAAAGTTATTCTGTGTTTTTGTTGTGAATTATAGGACGTTTGCCGTCAGTAATTCTAGGTCATAGTATAAGTGCAATCAACCAACCCTTGTGTTTACTATAGCTGCATCCATGGCCCATATTTGGTCAGAACTTCTACCCAAAATCCCAATAACTTAAAAACAATTCCAAAGTATCACAACCATTTGCAAAGCCCATCAGCACATTAACAAACGTTGATACCCGCATCTGGTAAAAGGTTACTCACATCAGAAGCTTCATTTATAAACATTGCTTACAGTTTTTCGCAATTGTTAACACACGTTTCTCAAAACAATAACGGCTTTCTCAAAACTGCACACACAACTGAAAACCTCACACACAAAATGCTAAACCTGACACTCCCTTTGCAAGATGACTCTTTGCCATCGAATCTCTTACCTGTTCACAAAATGGAACTTGTGTTCTCATTTGGTACACACAGCCATATTTTCAAATGACACACATACCATTCATAACAGTACACACAACTAAGCATTTGCTGCACACTACCAAGCATTCACAGCACACTGTAGTGGAAAATTGAAAACACAATTATAGAAATGGAACACACCATATGAATGACAATGACTCTGGAGAATGAGCCATTTCTCCTTTTGTAAAATGTCTCAGTGTAGGCCTACTTTTTTCATAGTCAAACATAAAATAGCACACAAATATGCAGCAAAAAAAGTTTTATTTCGGTACACACAGAGAACAGGCTGATGGTCTGGACGTTCCTGAATGTATCATGGTCAGCCAGGATCCTAGTTTGTATTTGTCGGAGTGTGATAGCGTTGTTCTCACGAACCATATTTACAATTTCAGTCTCCTGTTCGACTGTGAAAGTGTGTGTTCTTCCTCCACGGTGTGGTTCTCTTTCAGTCCTGCAAAATACAAATACTGTGAGCACACTGTATTCTATTGATATGCAGTATTACAGTACACAAGGCAAATCGATTTCGTACTTGTTCTCCATCCTGAAGATTCTAATGATGGCAGCAACTGTGAAGCGGCTGAGATTTGGTTGGACCCTCTGGCCAGCCTCCCTCATGCTCAAACCATGGTTGAGCACATGGTCAACCATGGTGGCCCGAATCTCATTAGAGACGACCGTTCGCCTTCTTTCTCCTTCTTCTTCTCCTTGTCCTTTTCTTCTTCCTCCTCATCCTTGTCCTCCTTTTCATCCTTGTCCTCCTCCTCTTCCTCTTCCTTCTCTCTGTCCTCCTACTCCTCTACCTGCTACTCCTCCTCCCCCTCTTCCGCCTCTCACTCTCACCCCTCTCCTTCTCTGGTTGTCAATCTCTTCAAAGTTCTCCATTGTTCACCAAACAAAACAGAGGCTCAAGGCACTTGTATGCTGCAGTCCTGATTGCAAATTGCTCAACAGACCTGATAGTGTAGAGATTTGAATATTTGTGTGTTGTAGGTTGATGCTTTGAGATTTTACTTGAGAAGTGTGTGCAACAACTGAACATTGTGTGTAGTGTTTTGACAACAAGGTGATGTGTAATTGACATCAGTGCAGGTGGCAAGCTGGGGCCAGTTGTACTGTTGGAGGGGCCAGTTACATTACACATTATTGTTGTCATAGTTTTCTTCACTGCATTGCAGGCATTAACAGGCAAAATATCATTTTTTTATTCATTATGATTATTCAGACTACATTTACAGTAATGGGGCCACAAGGGGGTCCAAACTTGGTCATACACGTCTTGTTTAGAATAGAGGTACACTGTACGTACACTAACAATCATGTGCACACACACATTGACGAACTATCCTGTGCAATGGTAGCAGTATAAAATACACATCTTATATATACAATCCAAATATACAATGTGCATAATCAAAATTCCAGAACCTAGTAATGTAGTTGCACATCTATCTATCTATCATTTAGTGATGTACTGTAATTGCTGTTGGCACAAATGCTTTACTGTACCTTGTGGGTAATATGTTCTGTTGCAGGATTCTGCTGTTTGACCTGCTGCTCCTTTGGAATTTCAGGTGGAGAGGATGGGTAGGATTATTGAGGCTATGATCAGCCTTTTTTTAAAGATGGTTCTTGTACAGCTGTACTGCCGAGACCTGATCAACCCCAATGATCCCACTTGCTATCTTTATCAAATGCTGCAATTTGGCATGCTCTTGAACATGCATGTTTCCAAAGGTACGGATCAGGCCGATGGACAGAGCTCTGTGAAACAGATTTGTAGAATATATTGAGGGTATATATACTGTTACCGTCCATGTTTAAAATGATACCGTGATGTACATTTTAGGTCACAGCCTACCGCCCAGCCCTAATACGTAGTATTACTTGTGTCAGGACACACATGAGCTGTTGAAGATTAAATAATATACTAGTCAAATACAGTACAAAACTAGGTATAATTTGTTTCGTCAATGCAACATAAAACAGTTTAGTCAGTGACCATGGAAAGTCAGCATTGTTTACTGATCATCAATGTGAGAGATAACCATTGAGATTTGTCATGACATCTTAAACTGCGCCATCAGCCTTTAACACACCTGAGAGAACAGATACAAGAAATATGCTTCTGTGGCTTTCAAATTATTTTAGAGAGTAAAATGAGATAAGCTCAGATATCATTTTCCTCATCACTCTGACTCACACCTTTTAGATATTCAGCAAACATAGCAAATATCCCAAAGATGACTGACGGTTCTCATCAGACTACAAAGGGTAAAAAAAAAAAAAAAACTTGCCCGCACCCCAACTACAAATCCCTTTTTTCATTCCCAGGGTAGCTCCGCTCAGCCACCTGGTCATTGGGTTTACACACACACACACGGACACACACACACATATCTGCTCAGACACACAGGCACAAAAACACACACCACAGCTTCGCCCTTTCCAACACAGCCATTCTCCTTTCACCCTCTAATTTTCACAGACACACCCCTCCCCCTCACTCAAAGAACAATGATGTCTATACAATCTCCTGTTGCTAAGTCTCCCTACCTCAACTGCATGCTCTCTATCCTCACTCTAGGCTGTTGGTTTTGGTTTCATCTATCATGGTTAATAGCAATCCTTAGTTTTTGGCATATTCCTTTTATAGTTTCTACTGACTGTGCCTCTAAATCACTTCTTAGATTACTTTCTTCCACTCATAAATAGTTGGTTTTAATGTGCTCTAGCATAGCTTA
Organism: Osmerus eperlanus; assembly: GCF_963692335.1. NCBI lineage: Eukaryota > Metazoa > Chordata > Actinopteri > Osmeriformes > Osmeridae > Osmerus > Osmerus eperlanus. The sequence continues at coordinate 4,569,772 of NC_085018.1, forward strand.
GGCCCCTGTCTGGACTGTAGCTGAGAAGGGTAAACTTATTTATGTAATGCACTGTCAGTGGTGCTGTGCTGACTGACACATGCAATATGCTTCTCCACTTATCCAGAAGTGTTTTTCATTGCTAATAAGCATAAGCCAAAAAGTTCTAATTTTGTAAGAAAGTACACATTCATTGACTAATTATGTATGTACACAGGCATGCCTGCATTGTTTCCTAGATTTTAGCAGCCTTTGTTTTCATGAAAGAGGCTATGTGACAAAGTTAGCCACCCATTAGCGACATGTTTTGGGGCTTTAATGATGGGGAGGGGGTTCTTGGACATTCATCCCCAGGGGGGGTCTATAGCCTGCATAATTAGTGTTGTCAGATGGAATACAGCTGTGTAGCTCAAAGCACTAGTCTCCATTATCTCCCTTGGATTTGTTAACTGAAAGGGAACACATTTACATGTGTACGTTTTTATGTCGATGTTTGCAATGCACCACTATTTTATTCCCCTCAATTAGAAATAAGTTGATTTTGTTCAATTTGAAGAAGCAGAAAGCAGAGATATTTGTATGTGTACATATATTTGTGTCCTCTGACACCAGACAAGTGGTTTTCCGGTACGTCCATCAAGAAAATCAGTAATTTAGCAATGTAATAGCCTTTCTAGAAATTGTTTAATTTCACTCTAATATATATTTATTTATTTTCCCACCCTAACTCGTCCCAGAAGTTTTGCACCACATAGACAATGTCAGTGTCAAAACGTCTTGGTCATGATTGCGTTGCTTCTATCTGTGCGAACGTTCTGTTTGACGATTTAGACATAATTTAGGTTTTTGTGGCGAAAAGTGAAGCTAACAGTAGCTAACTAGTTAGACACAGTCAGAAATGTTAGGACGTCACACGACTCCACAACGTCACACGACGTGTGCGTTCATAACAACGAATGTACAATAAATACAAGCTGTGAGTCAGTGGAGACTGACTCAGTGAAGTTAAGTCATTTTGCTACTTGCATAGCTTGCGTAGCTAGTTACAGCTGACAAACAAATACAGCCCAGGATGGTGTTATCGCAGAAAACATGGCTGGCTACATCCGCGGAGTCTCCCTATTTATTTAGCAGACTTACTTCCCCCAAGCTTCCCCCAATCCAAAAGCAGTTCACCTGTGATACAACCACTTGTATCCAATTGAAAACAATGGTGTTTTGGGGAGCATTGTGCAGTCACTCAGTTTCCTATAGTTTTGCTTTAAAAAGGATGAGGAGTGGTCCATATTGACCAGAGGGATTGAAGCACACTAAGGCGGTTGGTGGTTTCTCTCCGGATGTAACCTCAAAACAAGATTTTCTGAACTCTGAAACCACCTATGAAGACAGGAAGTGGTCTTGAATACAGTTGGAACATCTTTAATACCCAGTTACAGCAGAAGATCTTCATCTACCTTGAACCACTTCTCCACATTAGTGGAGTTGACACATGCTGCCCTTGCAACTGACAGGGCTTATGGCTTTCTCTGGCTGACATCTGGGTGTCTGCACAAGAAATTCTCAAACCCAAACTGTCCAGCTTGATGTGTTGTTTTTGAGAAGGAAGGAAGGTTACTTGCTTCAGCAAATTTTAATGTGAGCTTCTGGATCTCCTTCTAACAAAATGGAACATTTCTATTGGCCAGTGTTTTTATTACAGTTTTTCTCCATTGCTTTGGCTCAATTCTTGAAACAGAAATTACATTCTCAAAGCTCTAAGTGCATTTAGCAAAATAACCTATATGGTTCAGCACAACTACATAGATCACCTTCAAAAGGTCATATCGCACCCAAAACAGTTAACTCATGCAAAACCAAATCATTTTCTCATATAAATATTCAGTGGCCCCAAAATGTAAAGTTCCTTCTCAATTGCTGTGGCTCATCTCTCTCTCAAAAAAGGACATGCTTTAAATACAGTTGCCAAAATAACCTAGATGGTTCAGCAAAACACCATGGCACACCTGCAAAAGGTCATATCTCTCCCAAAACAGACAACTCATCAGTCCAAATTTAAACCTTTTCTCATACAAATAGTCAGTGCCCCCAAAATGAAAAGTCCCTTTGGCATTGTGTAAACACTGCAGGTCAAAATGTTTAGATGTTTTGTCAGTATGGCAGTGGACCTTAGAAATATCCCTCATGTGCACTGTGCTACAGTTACTGTAGTAGATGTTTTCTTCCCAGAATACTAGATGTCTTCAATCTACCCAGACGCTCCCATGTTACCCCGCTCCTCATCTCCCTCCACTGGCTTCCCATCACGGCCCGTATCAGATTCAAGACTCTGGTACTGACCTTCCGAGCGGTGAACGGGACTGCACCTGACTACATCAAGTCTCTCCTCCAGCCTCACACCCCCACCCGCCATCTACGGTCTTCTTCTGACAACCGTCTGGTGGTCCCACCGCTCAAGAGCGCCCGGTCCCAACACAAGCTCTTCTCCTGTCTGGCCCCCCAATGGTGGAATCAACTCCCCTCCTCCATCAGGGACACTGACTGTTTCCCCACCTTCAAGAAAAGGCTCAAGACGCACTTGTTCCGGGAGTACAACGGCACTTAGGAATGCTTGGCTGGACCTGATGTTAGTTTCCTCCTGATGTTAGTTTCCTCCAGGATCACAATGACTCTTATTGAGAGACTTGTTGCTCTTGTTGGTTAGTTGTAACGGATTTAAATTCTTGTACTCGCTGTGAAATATTTTACTGTTGATTGTTTTTCTACAGGTAAAGTCTTGCACTTTTTGAGTTTCATGTTGTTTAATTGTGACTTGTTTAACTGCATGCTCTTATGGTTCTTCCCTTTGGCACTTATTTGGTTTTTCACAATGTATGCTTCATGTTTTGGCTGCTCGCAATGTTGGGGCTATCTCGTTGTTATGATCAGTGACCTATGCACTTTTGTAAATCTCTCTCGTGGAAGTCGCTTTGGATAAAAGCGTCTGCTAAATGCATAAATGTAAAGCACATTATTAAAGAAATATATTTAGATATACACTGTGTTCTGCAGTTATCTAAAGGTAGGATATATATGTTATCCTGTATTCCATGCAGTCAGGGCATCACCTGCTAGCCTGGTCCTAACCAGACTCTCGTACATTGCATTTGTACAGAGAGTCTGGCCTCGCTCCATTGACAAGCGTTGACTTACTTGTAGGCGGGTACTCTGTTGAAGTTTAAAACTATTGGATCTGCCCAGAGCCACTCTGATCTGCCATAACCAATCGCTAGCGTTCGCCTTAGCCAATTCCTTCTCCACTACTGTAACAGAGCTAGCTGCCGTAGCTGGAAAATCAAACTTTTCCCGAACCCCGTGGGGAGGAGGGCCACAACATCATGGCCACCAACAAAACTCAGCAAAACTTGTTCTTGCTCCGGCTTTAGCTGTTGGATATTCGGCAGCGTTGCCACAACGGACCGAATGGCTTTGCTCGCATCTTTCTCCGCCGCCATTACGGAACTACAACACAAACTATCGCACGACATCAACGTCATCGTTCTCAACCACTCCCTCTGTTCGCTGATTCGCCGGTAGAAAATCAACCTGAAGAATCTGACTTACATACCTCATGGCCAGACCTATGTACAGAAGCAAAAATAAATTTGAGCGAAAGTACGTAGGAGGGCAGAGCCAGGCTAATCTCCTGCACCCATAGTGGACAATGTGATGTTGAGACAGCCACGTTTATAAATGAGACCCCTGGTCAAGACGGGTGTATCCCTTGCGCCAAAACAGACAACACAACTTCAAAATTCGTTTTTAATGTCTTTCTAGATAATATAGTGGTGACGACTCGCAAGCGAACTTTTAATGTCCTTATAAGTAATTTCCACGCATGAAAACAGCAGATCTAATGCACGCTTCTGTACATGCGGTATCCACTACTTGTGCTGCCTTCGGGTCACATGACCCAAAGGTTCATAACGAACCATCGTTGTGTTTACCCAATTTTACCCAATACAAAAACAAATAAAAATAATTTTCTTTTAAACTTTGCAATGTGGGGGGTCTGAGACATCCCAACGGTTAAAAGAAAGTGCTTCACTTTGTTTTTGTATGCGGTAAAGTTGTCGCAATACGACGGTGGGTCACAATGACTGATGGGTCAGAATGACCCGAAGATAACAAGGGTTAAGCGTGGTAACGAGAAAGTTTCTCGTCTGCACCAGGAAGTATCTCGTGCGCACCGAATTTTTTTTATGTGCCTTTAGGAGCTCCGTAAGATATATATAAGTAGGCCTAACTCAAGAAATTTTTGTATTAGTAATTGTAATGCGATTACTGAAGTTATGAACAGTAATGCGTTACATTACTGCGTTACAGACAAATGTAATCTGATTACAGTAAAGCGGTACTTTGTACCGCATTACCCCCAACACTGGTTTTAGCAATCGTGAAAACTGTAAGTACCATGCATGTCTATGGATGGGGGGTTCAGCCCACTGTTGAATGATCCTACTATTCCTCCCTTGACGAGCATTTGTCTGATAACTTCAGTATCGCATTACAGTTACATTACAGGATCTGTTAACAGAGAATAGAATCTGTTAACAGAGAATACGGCCCATACTCTTGACCTGGGGAAAGGATCTGTTAACAGAGTGTATGGTTTTAGACCAGGGGTGAACCAAATGTATATGTTACTTTTAAGATGCATGTTTAAAGTTGTTTTCTCTCTTGAACAGAGATCTTATTGGGATTTTTATTTTTGTTTGATTTGTTTATCACTTGTATTATTGTTTTTATTGATTTTATGTAAAGCACCTTGAGCTACAATTCTTGTATGAAATGTGCTATATAAATAAAGTCTTACTTACTTACTTACTTACTTACTTACTAATACAAATGTATTGCGCTACTTGCGTTACTTGCATTACTGCGATCTGCATATCGGGAGGAGAAAAAAACAACAAATCAAACTTCCCTTTACAGTAGGCTACCTGTGTTTGCTTAACACTCGTCAGTTGACTTAGCCCCAGAGTTCAGGAGGCGAAACAAGAATGGCAGAGCCGCTTAGGACGTCTTTTTAGGGATGCAGGTATGCACATTACTTCGAATTAGTTGCGCGAAAGGAGAAAAACGTAACTGTACAATGTACATTGTGCCAGCGAGGTGAAGTTAGTTTCATATTCGACATTCGTCTCACATTCGAAAAACGCTACTTTGCAGCGTCGAGTTAGGGACCGGGTGAAAATTACCCATACAATTTTGAAAAATGATGACTTTTATAATGATTTTATGACTATAAAACCTCAAACAAACAGCAGAGTATTCCAACAATGTCTGGTATACTTCCACAGCCTTTAATGTTTCAATAATGTTTTTAAAAGAATGATAGAAAATCGCTAATCTCTGAAAATAGCATGAAATCCTTGCTAATCTCAATATCTTTTTCAAATTTGTTAAAAAAAATCTCAAATATACACCAGATTATTCTAATAATGTCTGGCCTACTTCCACAGCCTTTACTTTTTCAATAAAACTTTTTTTTTAAATGATAGAAAATCGCTAATCTCTGAAAATAGCATGAAATCCTTGCTAATCTCAATATCTTTTTCAAATTTGTTTAAAAAAATCTCAAATATACACCACATTATTCTAATAATGTCTGGCCTACTTCCACACCCTTTACTTTTTCAATAAAACTTTTAAAAAAATGATAGAAAATCGCTAATCTCTGAAAATAGCATGAAATCCTTGCTAATCTCAATATCTTTTTCAAATTTGTGTCAAAAAATCTCAAATATACACCAGATTATTCTAATAATGTCTGGTTTACTTCCATACCCTTTACTTTTCCAATAAAGTTTTGAATAAAATTCAAATTAATCGCTAATCTATGAAAATAGCATGAAATCTTCACTAATCTCAATATCCTTTTCAAATTTGTTTAAAAAAATCTCAAATATACACCAGATTATTCTAATAATGTCTGGCCTACTTCCACACCCTTTACTTTTCCAATAATGTTTTTAAAAGAATGATAGAAAATCGCTAATCTCTGAAAATAGCATGAAATCCACGCTAATCTCAATATCTTTTTCAAATTTGTGTCAAAAAATCTCAAATATACACCAGATTATTCTAATAATGTCTGGTTTACTTCCACACCCTTTACTTTTCCAATAAAGTTTTGAATAAAATTCAAATTAATCGCTAATCTATGAAAATAGCATGAAATCTTCACTAATCTCAATATCTTTTTCAAATTTGTGTCAAAAAATCTCAAATATACACCAGATTATTCTAATAATGTCTGGCCTACTTCCACACCCTTTACTTTTTCAATAAAACTTTTTTTTAAATGATAGAAAATCGCTAATTTCAGAAAATAGCATGAAATCCTTGCTAATCTCAATATCTTTTTCAAACTTGTGTCAAAAAATCTCAAATATATACCAGATTATTCTAATAATGTCTGGCCTACTTCCACACCCTTTACTTTTTCAATAAAACATTTTAAAAAATGATAGAAAATCGCTAATCTCTGAAAATAGCATGAAATCCACGCTAAACATCATAACTCTAATCTTTAATACTGTGGTATTAGTCATTTATTAAAACAAAGACATTATTTTTAGTGCAGGACATTTTCAGGCACTCCGTCTGTTGCAGGCCAGGCATTTCCAGTCTGTTTCTGTTCTGGCGGCGTTGAACTCTCTGTGGGTCATGTCCAAGCACTCTGCATGATACCACCTCATGCATTCAGAGCATGCAATCTATATAATGTCAAGTAGAAGAGTATTAATGAGAGTAGCAATTGTTGTTCATTCAGATGTCAAAGGATTATTCCAAACACTATTCACTGAATAAAAACTGTGTTTAAGATATAGCAAAACTGTTCATTACTATGGGATTAACATCATCCAATTTCAAAAGACTAGTTATACTTTCTCATTACAAGCTATGCAATTTGTAATACTGTAGTCTGACCTTCATGCCAGAGGGAGATATGTTGCCATTATCACTGTATGTTTAGCCTGGTCTTTATTGTTTTTAAAGTATGTAGAGACTCTCCAATCATCTGGTTGCTTTGTTTTTACACATTTCTAGACTAAACTGATAGTCATGCAGTTCCAGTGGAGACATACATTTAGTCATTTAGCAGACGCTCTTATCCAGAGTGACTTACAGTAAGTACAGGGACATTCTCCCCAAGGCCAGTAGGGTGAAGTGCCTTGCCCAAGGACACAACGTCATTTGGCACGGCCAGAATCGAACCAGCAAAATTCTGATTACTCTATTACTCTGATTCCCTAACCGCTCAGCCACTTGACTCCCTTGACAATTTCTTCCACACTCTTCTTTAATTGGCTCCCTTGCATAGACCTGGTGCGCGCGTGTGTGTGTTTGCGTCATCAACCCTAGTTGAATCTCTGGTTCTGGTGTCGTAAAAACTCAACCATATAGGTGTCAAGCAAATGGTCACCAGAGTTTGCGTCTCCATCTAGCCCTTGTCAAACAGTATCTCTTTAAAACAAACAAACCCCCCCTTAGTCCTCAGACCCAAGATAAGGGTCTTGTGTGTGTACCCAGAGTTCAGATTTGGGGGTAGGCCTCTCTTTGCACACAAGGAATGCTGAACACAGTATCATTTTATACAGAATAAAAAAGTTACATCTTCAATTTTTCTGACAGGCAGACACTCCATGTGATGGGGTGTGTTGAGGGGTTACATCAGAGTAATCTTACACATACCTCTCTCTCTCTCTCTCTCTCTCTCTCTCTCAGTATTGACTGGATTCAAAATATTCCTTACATATAAAGTGTTTTACCTAAGACTTGAAAGCTGAGACTGTCAATGGAACCGTTGTGGTGGATGTGATCCTGTCTTTTTGTATGAAATGATTACTCGTCTTCTATTAGCGAGGATTTCATGCTATTTTCATAGATTAGCGATTTTCTATCTTTTAAAAAAAAGTTTTATTGAAAAAGTAAAGGGTGTGGAAGTAGGACAGACATTATTAGAATAATCTGGTGTATATTTGAGATTTTTTTAAACAAATTTGAAAAAGATATTGAGATTAGCAAGGATTTCATGCTATTTTCAGAGATTAGCGATTTTCTATCATTTTTCAAAAAGTTTTATTGAAAAAGTAAAGGGTGTGAAAGTAGCCCAGACATTATTAGAATAATCTGGTGTATATTTGAGATTTTTTTAAACAAATTTGAAAAAGATATTGAGATTAGCAAGGATTTCATGCTATTTTCAGAGATTAGCGATTTTCTATCATTTTTTTAAAAGTTTTATTGAAAAATTAAAGGGTGTGGAAGTAGGCCAGACATTATTAGAATAATCTGGTGTATATTTGAGATTTTTGTTAACAAATTTGAAAAAGATATTGAGATTAGCAAGGATTTCATGCTATTTTCAGAGATTAGCGATTTTCTATCATTCTTTTAAAAACATTATTGAAAAATTAAAGGCTGTGGAAGTATACCAGACATTGTTGGAATACTCTGCTGTTTGTTTGAGGTTTTATAGTAATAAAATCATAATAAAAGTCATCATTACCCATACAAAATTGTATGGGTAATTTTCACCCGGTCCCTAACTCGACGCTGCAAAGTAGCGTCTTCTGAATGTGAGACGAATGTCGAATGTCGAATATGAAACTAACTTCACCTCGGTCATTGAGCGAAGGCCTAAAACACCTCTCCACCGCCGCGAACACAACCTCTAATCTATCAAAGCATCTTCAACGGCAACATGCTAACTGAAGACTAGCTAAAGATCCCCGGACCCTGAGTGACACTGACGCCGATAAAAGGTTGCCGTTGCCATTGTTGCCGACACCAGCCAAGCAGCCACGACTTTACTTTCAACATCAGCAGGTTACGAAACAGGCTTGTAGCAGCATACATAGTAGAGGAAATGTTGCCATTTAAAGTTTTAAGCATTATTTTATTTTGAAACATTTTGCCTACTGCCAGTAGCCTGTAGCCTTGTTATGCTTGACAACTTTTAGGTTGATATTCACAACTTTTTTGTCAGCTTTGTGGTATTAAAAAGCATAAAAGAGAGATCTGTCCTCATTCTAATAAGTATGAGTTGATTTGGGCATATATATTGATATTTGGCAAGTGCATCTCAGGTGATGTCACGGAGTAATCCAAAAGTAATGTAACTAACTAACTAGTAGTGTAACTAGTTACTTTCAGCAGTGAGTAATCTAGTAAAGTAAAGCATTACTTTTTTTTTAAGTAACTAGTAATGTGTCATCTATTACTTTTTTTGAGTAACTACCCCAACACTGTATATAACATGATAAGTATTTCATTATATTATATTAAACATAACATGATGTTGAGGCTCATATAAATTATTATTCATTATTAGGATTATTTTCTAATAATAAATGTGGTGTTCAGTGATGGCTGGTGGTGTGTAAGGATGTACCAGACGGGGTTGGATCCAAGCGCAGAGTGCAGATTTATTAGAATAGTCAGACAGGCAAAGATCGGTACACGGTAGACAGGGCAATACATACAGGAGATCCAAAACGGAGTAAGACAACTAGCTAAGGTCAGTAACAGTAGACATATTCTTAACAAGGCTCGGGCTGAACTTGAAAACAAGATCAAGACTTTGCACCGGACAACCCACAAACAGACACTTACATACTAATACTAAACAAGACACAGGTGTAGCCGATTGTTCTAATATTCCGGGCATGCCGAGCGTGGCAGCCAATTACCAGCTGCAGGAGGCTCTGGCGTTACATGGTGATATTGGGTGTAGGCTATTATATATGCATCAATAGTTCAAGTAGCAGCAAATGCAGTGTGCATTACATCCGAGATACCAACAACAGAAAAGCACACTAGCCACTGTACTGTCATACGTCCGCTGTCATTGGTCAATGGCCTGTCTGGGCTGAATGAATTTACCCAAATGGGCGACAAATCAAGAGGGCGTGCCAGACACCTGTCACTCACAAGTCCCCACTCTTGTAAAGTAGCACCCCCAGCTGTCATTGGTCAAAAGTCAGTGGCCTATGGGCTGAAATAATTTAGCTAGCAGCAAATCAAAGGGGCGTGCCCACACACTATGAAGATGAATGGTATAAATGGGCTAACATGGCTCGTATGAATAAGATACTGTTACTAGTAGAATTATTGAATTGATATACAGGGAAGAAGTCTGTTTTGTACCCTATTGCTGTGAAAGTCAATGGTCAGTTGCCAAATACAAGTACAAGACAAAATACAAGTATTTATTACACATATGTAAGGTGCAGGTGTCTGATACACTCTGCTGAGCAACTCATAACACTGGACAATGAATACAGAAACACACACTTCCCATTTATTATTTCCATTTGAAGGGAGTCAGATGGCTGAGCAGTTATGTAATCGGGCTATTAATCAGAAGGTTTGATTCCTGGCTGTGCAAAATTACATTGTGCCCTTGGGCAAGGCACTTCACCCTACTTGCCTCGGGGGAATGTCCCTGTACATACTGTAAGTCGCTCTGGATAAGAGTGTCTGCTAAATTACTAAATGTAAATGTAATACAGGAATGAATGGAAGTTAAATATTATCATAATATGGGAGGTTTAAATCTCACTAGAAACGTCAGGGAGGTGACAATCAACATAGCCTTTGCAAGCAAAGAAAGAAGATGCCGCATTCATGGTACTAGATAGCTTGTGTTTAGTTTTTAGATAGGGCTCCAATCAAAATTTACATTTAGTCATTTAGCAGACGCTCTTATCCAGAGCAACTTACAGTAAGTACAGGGACATTCCCCCCGAGGCAAGTAGGGTGAAGTGCCTTGACACAGCCTGGAATCAAACCGGTAACCTTCGAATTAATAGCCCGATTCCCTAACCGCTCAGCCATCTGACCCCACCAAGTTGCATTATACACAGTTTGGTAACATTGTGACCTCGGACCTACACTAGACCGACATTTCGTAGTTGCATCTTACAAAGAACTAATTTATGGCTATGCAGGCATAAGCAAGCTTTAGCAAACAGCATAATGACAGTTTAGCAACATATTTCATAGATAGGCATATTTCTCTCCTGGACATGACCCAGGGTCATGTTCTCATGAGCTAATATAGCAGGGTATAGATCAAACATTGTTTATTATATTAAGAACATTCAAAACAGTATAAGAGTAATAAAGTAATGTTGCAACATTGGCATAGCTACCATGTTATATGCATGCAACATTTAAAGAATGTATTGTTTTCACGTTACAATGTTGACTAATTGATTAAATATAAATCAGCTACAAAATCGCTTTTACCGGTAGTGTCTACGATTTTTTTGTCTTTTATAAAACATTTTGGTGCATTTCCCATGACAGTGGAGTTAACTTGAGAGCGGCACCCTGTAGGACTGTCTTCAGAAAATGGGTTTAAACCATGCTAAACATTGCCTGCTGATGGAAAAATGTGTGAATGTGTCAGGAGTTTATGTTTTAGGATGTATAATGTAAGAGTGAGTGGGAAGAGAGTAACTTGTACCGCAGGAAAAATTGGAGATGTGAGGTGCAGGGTTAGGAGGTGGCCTGGGTGGTGGTGGCACAATGCAGTTTCAGCCAAGTCCAGAAAATAACTGTAGAATAATTGTTTCCAGCTTTAGTAAATGTTCCTAGTGGCTCATTGAAATGTTGAGGAATAGGGAAATGTACAAGAGAAATCAAATTCTGTCTCACTAAAAGATCGAGCAACACAGTGATAGTGTTGTGGCCAACTGCATTAATGATATGAAGTTTTGAGGTACTGTTTAGAGAATGTGGTTACACATTTGGTCATTGTATCAGAGCTATTGAGTAAACTTGTAAACACTACTGTCAATGTAGGCAATAAACAACATATTGCAACGCTCCTAAGGACTGTTTCAAGATTACAAACTGATGTGTTGTGAAAATAGTACCGCAATGGGCAATAGAGAACCGCAATGGGCACTATATTTCAATCTATAATTCCAGAAATCTGTGTGTGTTTGTCTGTGTGTCACCAAATCAACTAACATCTCAGCTGCATCACGGCACGGCCACTGCATTAGTGATCAAAATGTGGAGACGAGACAGACTTGCCGTACAAAGAAATCCAACATAGTATGCTTTTCATGTTATTTACCAAGGCAACTGTAGCACTTTTGAAGTTATTTACATTTTGCTGCATACATAAAGTTGTATTATTCATGACTTATGACTGACAGTTAAAGTTTATCTTGCCTTTGTAATTATTGCTTCATATTCAGTATTAGTTTGGGCTGAAGTAGTGTTATGCATTCATGAGTAAGGCAGCCTTTTGAAAAAAATGTAAATGTATTCCCAGAGTTAATCTCTACAAAAACAGACAGAAGATGGTATTTCTTAAGTCCAGAACTTCACCTTTGAAGTGTTATACAGCCTATGACATTTAGTCAGTCATGCTGTCAAAAACCTCAAGGGAGTTTGCATCATTAATAAGGACGTTTTTGAATATATATACACTTATCTCCTTTTTCATGAACTCTCTTGTCTTCTTTGATAGCATCAATATTATTGGATGACATTGTTCAAAATAGGCTACCTCTTCGATGGCCATAAATGCAAGGCCGTAATCATAATATGACACCCCCCCCCCTCCCATATTCAAATCTGGTCAAAATGTCCCCCCCAATATATTGATATAAAAATATAAATACAAATATAAATGTGCTACGCTACGACAGGCAACCACGCATGCTGTCCGAAATTATCATACAAAAATTAATTAGTCCCCCCCCAATGTTGACTCCATGGCTACGGCCTTGCATAAATGTCACAGGCTGTATTAGAATATAATGCAAATATCAAACCAATAGGTAACGTGCATCATGGGTTCTCAGAGAGATTTTAAAAAGCCATGCATTATAGATCAGACGAGACATTGCTCTCAATTTAGCTGCTTTAGGCTATGTAGGCTAACCATTGTTTTTTTTTCTTTACTAAGTGTTATTATTGTAACAATTCAATTCCCTGAGGAGGCTGGTCTGAAGTCAAGACTGCTTTCATAGCATTGTAATGCAAGCAAGTGTTGGACTGTAAGATACTGTTAATTGCATCTTGGTTATGAATCTGTTTTGAATTTACTTGGGATTAATTTTCATTTTTCCTCATGGTCATGAAAGTGCAAGGGTATTTAGAATTGGTATAACCAGGGATACCTTTTTTAAATTAGCCTATTAAAATGCTCTTAAACTTTGATAATGGAGAAATTGCTGCTTGAATATTATTGAAAATAAATAGAAAGGTTTTAGATTCTACAAACAGTGCTTGAAGAAACCCTAACCCTACCCTTGATTTTGAGGTAGACCTCTACTGCCGCTTACTGGTTTAGCCACGCAAAATCAATGGCGAAAAGTTGCGGCATCACATACTAGCCAGAACTCCCACTCTCGAAAAATAAATAAAAAGAACTGCCACTCTCGGGAAACTTCCGGGATCTGAACTGGTTGCAGTTCCACCCTAGTTCCATATGAGGGCGCTAACGGTCGAGTGCAGAATGAATGCAGGTCCAACCCTAACCCTCAAAATCCACTTTTCTCAGGATATAATTTTTTTTCTAGTAATTTGAATGTTTAATTAAAAGGGGAGGCAAAAAAAATACACACTGCTAGGTGTTAGATTTTTTTGAAGTCGCTTTTTTGTCTTAAAAAGACGTCATACACATCGTACGACCAGATATACTGCTTTACGGCAAGCTCTGGTCACTTCCTTCACTCTTTTTCTATGGCTCTGGGCTCCCTGTCAATACACACATAGATAGGCCTATATATAAAGGCTAGATGTCTCGTCCGCGTTGCCGGCCAACGGAGTCGAACGTCCGCACATGTACACACCATACACACACACACACACACTTGCTCAATTTTCAACAGATTTTTAAACGGTTTAGTTATCAACGTCAGAGATGTCGTTATGCCACTGCATACTTATGAATATTTATGTTTTTTGGATTGAGCAAGTTATGGTTATTTAAAAAGTACATGTAGCTCCAACACAATGTTATGGGTGAACGAGTTGACTGTAGCAAGATGGCCGCCATGTGCGGACGTTCTAGACTCCGCCGTAAGACATCTAGCCTTTATATATATCTATAAATACACATGCAAAAAAGAGTTTTGGCTTGCTAATGTTGCTAATGCTCTGACATTCTGGTTCCGCTTCGGATGCCATCAAGCGGGATCTCTGGTCGTAGTCAGTCCTTCACTAACCAATCAGCATTCATTAGCAGAATGCTAGCGTGTTGTGGGCAACAACGACTCACCCTGTAAGAAATCAAAAGGACATAAATACTCGTTCATTCAACTTTCGATCTATAATCCATGTTGAACATGCACAAACTACAATCAAATCTGAGATTTCTCAACGACAATCAGGCGAAAGAGACCAATTTAGCCATTTAACCTACGTTCTCATTTAGGCCTAGTTACTAATTTACGCACTTCAGTAATAGTAATATCAAAGAGTATAGAAGCACGTTCTTTGGTAATATTTAAAACATAATTGGAATTTTGGATAGGAATTTGCTTTGGAATTTTGAGGACGATCGAGCGACCGTGGCATCTTGTCTGTGACGCTGCACCTGTGGTATTTAATTTGTAACCATGGTAATTCAGACAACATCTGAAAAAAATACGTTTAGTAAAAAATGGTAATAGCTATTAATAGTCTACCTACTTTTAAAACTTTTCGTGGTGGAAAAAGACATGCAGTAGAAGTTTCAGGTATGACGTCAACGTTTACATGCAGGGTAGGCTAGGTCTACTCTAAATATTTCACGATTCTAAGAAGATAGCCTATAGGCTAGAATCGTTAGCTATGAATTAGCTACTCATTGGTGATAAAAGAATACAGTACAGTACAGTAGCACTACTGTAGGCCTACTGTGTAGACGAGCACTTCCAAAATCAATATTCCTGCTGCTGCAGCAATAGCCTGGCCTAATACAAAATAAAAAATAGCAAAATGTTTTATAGCAAGCTAGATCACGGAACATTACGTTCTACCCACTGTTTGATACTGATGTTAGCTAGATATTAACTTCATTATCATAGCGTTTTCTAATTCAGCATACATTTAGTCGATGTCAATGAACTTTGGTCAAACACTCCTTCCAGCAATGTCAATGTTATGTGAGGCATGATAAAATGCAGTTGTGAGGCCATTTAATTTATTTCTCCCTTAGCTAGCATAATGTCTAAGCATTAATTGCCCTTACCTAGTTTAATTTTGGTGAATGGACTCCAAACAGATTAAACAAGTGTAACTGTATGTAAGTGTATTTCTGGATGTTGTTGTTGTGAGGGTCTACTGTGTGTGTATATGGTAGTTTGTGTATAAACAATTCTGGTTGAGAGGCCTGCATTCACACCCAAACTGAAGTCCATCATTCTAATTGACAACATTTTTGTCCTATGTTTTTATTTTTCTGCACTAGACATGAAAAGAATGAAGGTGACCACTCTTAGTACTGATAACAGTGAGCAGTGCCATCCAATGAAGACACAACACAGTGGTGATGCCGACAACCAGACAGGGAACAACCAAAACCAAATGGCCACAGATGACACCTGGAGCGCTTTCATGGACCTGCGCTACCACATCCTTCAGCTGCTTTCCACCAAGCTCACCCCTTGCACACTGGAGGACTGCAAGGCCCGCCTTGAGGTCCTGAGGAAATGCTCTTATTACATGGATGTCCACCAGGACCTGTCTATGGCTGACCAACAACAGCAGAATGCTCTGTCCGATTCCACCATCCTTCACCTAATTGATCCCTGGAAGTTCCAGCGTATGAAGAAGTTGGCCAACAGCCAAGTTAAGATCCAGCTGAGTCTCCTCGAAGAGCTGTACGAGCAGATCTGTCGGGGCAGGGCAGACTTGGAAGCTATCGCCAACCAATGCAGTCCCAGTACCTTTTGCCAAGACAACGCCCCCTTGAGGAAGAGAGTGGAGCAGCTTACCATGGCGTTGGTGGACTTTGACTCCACGCTGTCGCCTGGTCGGCTGCATGCCAAGCACCGGCTCATCTCTGAAACGGGTAACACCAAGGTTCCCCAGCTCTGGCTGACACTCAACGTCAAGATGCCTGTGATGTTTGACAAGTCGCGATCAGAAGCTCTAGCCAGCTTCACCCGGCTACACTGGTACATTGCCGGGACAGATCAGCAGGATCCTGGGGAGCAGTTTGAGATCCACCACAAGCTCATCCAGCCCATCAACACAGATGAAGGCAACCAGACTGGGATGGTCACTTGCTCCGGCAATCACATTCAGATTAACAACCTACTGCCGGAAAGATGCTACGAATTCACGGTCAAGAGGGCAGACACGTGTTATTTGGTGTACGGCTTCTGGAATGAGACCATCATCCTCCGCACTGCCGCCATGTCCCCCGGGGGTCAGGTGGGGAGCCGGGAGAAGAAGAGAAGGCTGTGTCTCTGGTAGTGTGAATGAACATGGATACATAGCTTCATAGAAGAAGAAAAACGTTTTACATTTTATATCTCTCTAATAAACTAAACAAGGTTTTGTCTTGGTGATTTCATTTCTCAGTGTAATTTCACACTGTAAATCAGAAATCTGTAAAACAGAATCTGAACTGTTTGTTAAAGAATATTTATTTATTTAGTGCATTTATGACTAACTTTAAGTTGCAGTTGTTGAGATTCAGATCAACAAAACATTCTTATAGTCTTACATATTCAAAACATGGTTTTATCAGATCGAATGTAGATGAGTGTATTAAGAGTTTGTGAAAACTAATATTTACAATTGCACTCTGACTGGACCCTTTGAAAAAGCCTTTAGAGTTGAGAGGAGATCATTTGGAGACATGACAACATCTCTGGCCACAGACAAATCAGAGCATGCAAATGCTATGCTTTTTTGTATCGTAATTGTCTAACTAGCCCTACACTTTCAGTTCACACCACAGCTAGCGAGATATATTTAAAAGCTTCAAAGAATCCCTTGTGCATTGTACTTGGTGAGTCACACTTGTGCTACTTCTACTAACAGGATGTACCTCAAGCTATAACTTTCTTTAAGGCCAAGACAGCTGTAGGACATTGCTTTGTTTGAATGTGTCAATCTAATTTCCACCTCATGACAAATGTCCAGGGACCTGCTTCTAACTCTATGTCCACCCATATCCATTTCCTCAGTCGTTCCTATTTGTAGCTGTAACAAGCACTGATTATTGTGCTATAATTCCATCTCAATGGGCTTCAATATCCTGTTGTCCAGAGTACTGAGGGACTTGGCCACCACATGGCTACAGCAGGCCCAGGATAGAGGATTGTTGTAGTCGTCTACATAGTTCAATGTACAGTGTAGCAAGTGCTATTGGTACGTTTCCCCGAAGCAACCATTTAGTCATAAAAAAGGCATCACACACAAAAACATCCTCTCAGTTTAAGTAATGGTTTTACTTACATTTTTACATGTTTGGGAATGGGAAGATGTTTGAAGATTGTGAGAATGTGCAAGACCAAACAACATGACAAAACGAAGCATTGTAAAATATAAGCTAATGTTCTGTATTTGATAGAAACTAAACTAACCGGACATGTTTTTGATAAGCTTTAGAGAGTGTCTTTAGAGAGAAAGAGCATCATTCAGTTCAAAGTCGTGGACAATACAGCTTACTTTAAATATGGATCTTGTTGGGTGTCAGCCACAGCTTGTCATGTCACTGTAACTGTTCAAGCTACAGTTACAGTGACAATTAGGAGAAATCCCAAATACTGATCAATATGCTGTCAGTTATGTATTTTAATAATCTTCTTTCTTATCTTCTACTTCCCCACAGACAAACAGACATTCCAACGGTGCGTTAGCATTTGGCACCAATGTCTGTCAGCTGCCTCAGAAATTCTCTCAAACTCATGTGAAGCTTGCAAAGAGGAGAGAAATATTATTGCGTGCTTGAAATACCATAGAGTATTTTAGAAGCATACAAATCAAATGAAATATTTGAATTTACCAGGTTTTATGTTTGTCTTAACGCTATACTTTTTCAGTTTTAAATATTGATGATGGTAATATCAAAGTTCATTCTATTTGAAGGGTTACTTAATATGGGCAAAGGAGGCTGCATGGCAAGGCAGTTGGTAACTTTATTTATGCTAGCAAACACAAACTGTTATTGTCAATTCACTCTCACTCTCTCTCTTTTTACTGAGTAATCACAGAATGTTTGTCTGTGTATGCCAAGGACTACACAGTGAACAGTTTATTATAGTTGTCTATAGTATAGTTGCACTGTTGTCTATAGTATAGTTGCACTTTTTCATCTGTTTTGAGAGAGCACAGAGATAAACGAATATACCCCAAGATTAGAGGCTAGCCAGCATGCAGTCATATAACTGTAATTAACCACTACTGTATGACATTAATGTCATGTCCTGACACATTTGTGTGAGTGTTGTCCCCTCAGTCGACATTTTGGGTTCCATCGGATCAAATTATATGGATAAGCTATTAAACAACATACCTGAAGGTAAGAGGCACTGAAGAAGAAACCACAGAACCTTTAGTATTGTATTCACTTTCATAACACTGTTGATTAGGCGAGATTTTTTATTAAATCATCTGAACACAGACTGTTTATACTGTAATCGTGAATGTTTATCCCCATGGACACAAACAGGTAACTCCAACTTCAGTTTGCAGAATGCTGGCAAGCAGTCATACAACAAAGACAAAGGCATACATTCAACGTGCTTAATAGGCCTGTAGCCTAGTGGCCATACAATGCTAGGAAGTTTAAGAAGCAAACAATTAAAAAAAGTTCTCATAATTGTAAAAGGGCTTGGCATAGTTCATATGACTTCCTCCTCTCTTGCGGCCACAGTCTCGCTTTCTTCCTCGGTTTCAGGTGGCTTACGATAGATGATTGCACCAGTCCAATGAACAAGGAACATTCGGGCACGTTTGCTAACATTGTGAAAGCGCATTACGAAATCGTCGTTTCCGATCAAGTAAATCAAAGGATTTATCGCACTATTTAAGCAGACCAGGCCACGGCTGATTTGATGAGCAACATAGATGTCATCGAAGCTTTCGTGGCATGTGCCCTGCATTTTCAAGATTCGTGTCTTCAAGTTCAGATTTCTGAGTACATGATATGGGATAAAGCAAACTGAGAATAAAACTGTCATAAAGATTACAAGTTTTAGGCAGCGTTGTTTCAATAAAGTATTGACGTTGGCTTTGACAACAAGGACTATAATTATATGACCGTAGCAAACCAGAATAATAAGCAACGGTATGACAAATCCTGTAATAGTCCATCCAATGCTATATGGCAGATAATCATTGATAAGATGGTCAGACGTTGTATCGTAGCATGCATCTGAGGAATTTGCCGAAGTCTTGTCAAAGAACATATCTGGAAGTATCTGAATGACAACCAAAACCCATACCAACGAGCTTATTGCCATGGAATGGCCGGTGTTGATTTTTCCCATTACTTCCATTGGATGCACAATTCCCAGGTATCTGTAGATGCTTATGCAGGTTAAAAATCCAATACTGCCGTAGAGGTTTAGATTAAAGCAAAACCTGGTGACTTTGCAAAATGTTTGTCCAAAGGTCCATTTGCTGTTCTGTGCGTAATATGCGACCAAAAAAGGTAACGTAAATAAGTAGAGTAAGTCCGCAATCCCGAGGTTCAGAATGAATATGTTTATATTTCCGATTTTATCCCATCCTTTAAACACACTCTTCAACCCCCAGAAATTGGCAACAGTCCCGACAACAAAAACGATCACGAATATCGCAGGCAAAAAAACGTGCGTAAAATCAAGGTTTATTTTCTCACATGCTGTACGGTTTATAGCGCGACTGACGCTATCAGACATTTTCTCACTGTCTCTCAAGTCAAAACACCAAAGCAGCTATTTAATTTCAACTTGAGTTGAAGACGCCCGGTAGCTTGCATTCTGAAACGAAACTATGCACACTGACGCAGATACCATGGAATGGTAGGATTACAAGTTACTACGAGTTACTACTAGGGTGACAAGACAGAAAATTACATGGGCCGGAGTGACTACCATTATTATTGTGGAGATTTTATTATGATTTTTAATGTATTTATTATGCTAGATTAGTTTATTATTTTGTTATGCACCATACAACCGTACATATCAAGTGATATATAGCCTATTAAAAGAGCATTATTACTATCGTAATTAGCTTTTTTCATATTAATTGCTATTGAAATCAAAACTGTTAATTACTTATGCATATTAATCAGTGTGAACTGATTTTGTTTTATTTATTAAAAAAATATAAAAAAAATCAAATGCGTGAGTGGGCTGTATTCGGCCGCGGGCCTAGTTTGGTAGCCTGGCTCTGCCCTCCTACGTACTTCCGCTACAATTTTGATTTTGCTTCTGTACTAGGTCTGGGATTTCGGTGTATTAGTCGTTTTTCAGAAACACATTTTTTGTAGGTCCAATCAGCGAACAGAGGGAGTGGCTGAGAACGATGACGTTGATGTCGTGCATTAGTTTGAGTTGTAGTTCAGTAATAGCGGCGGAGAAAGATGCGAGCGAAGCTATTCGGTCTGTTGTGACAACGCTGCCGAATATCCATAAGTTAAAGCCGGAGCAAGAACAATCCTTGCTGAGTTTTGTTGGTGGCCATGATGTTGTGGCCCTCCTCCCCACGGGGTTCGGGAAAAGTTTGATTTTCCAGCTACGGCAGCTAGCTCCGTTACAGTAGTGGTGAAGGAGTTGGCTAAGGCAAATGCTAGCGATTGGTTATGGCAGATCAGAGTGGCTCTGAGCAGATCCAATAGTTTTAAACTTCAACAGAATACCCGCCTTCAAGGAAGTTAACGCTTGTCAATGGAGCAATCCCAGACCCTCTGTACAAATGAAATGTAAGAGGGTCTGGTTAGGACCAGGCTAGTAGTTTGGGGACCCCTGCATTAAATGGTAGTCAATTCTCATATTTTGCGTTAAGGTAATCAGTGTATTTTGCGGTTTCCAAATGATGAAAATGGGCATAAAATACAGCTTGAATGCAAGCAACAACTAAAAGCAATAATATTTATATTTAATCTGCATATGTATACATTCAGACATGGTGCTTATACTTATTCATTGAATTGTATGCCTATTTTCCAGCCATAGATAGGCTACACAGGTACACACAAGAACAAGACATGTTTGGTTGGGAACATGTCATTGTCAGTTAGCAGTCCATATACTGTATGTGTGTATATATTTCCCATGGGAAAATGTGTTCAAACTTTTGACCGGTACTGTATATATTATTTGAAACAAAAATGTCAGGATAAGATGTCAACAAACATTCTATAATATCCTGGAACATGGGTGTCTTAACTTAATGAACAAGGAAAACATGGACTGGAATTCAATCAAACCTGTACTATAAAAGTTATGAAATTAGGATACCCTTCGAAGACTGTTCATCATCTCACCTGACAGGACCTGCCCATCGCTCATGCAACGGTATCCACCACTGCCCTAATTTTCTAGAACCAGGGCAGGCCTCTCCTGGGGGTGGGGAGCAGTACTGGCTGGGGGCAGTTGTAATGGTGGCAGGAGCAGGACTCAATCATCATGACCTGCTGCTTCGTCAGCTTGCCCCGGGGGCAGCGGAAGGCCATCTGGGCTGTTCTGGTGCGGTAGGGGATACAGCAGCGTTTGTCTGGGCATGAGAGGCCACAGTACCTGGGGCGGTAGGTTCGCGTGCTCAGGCAGCCTAGGTGCTCCAAACGAACAGGCACTGGAGACCTGTAGCTGCTCTCACAAGCACCTGCCCCCTGGAATACACAACACTGGCCTTAGAGAGAGCAATATCAGATGTTAACGTTTAAGGGGCTAGGTTGTGCATATCACCAGAATACATTTGTTTAACAATGTATGTCTGATTATATCAAATCTTTATCTATCATTCTTGTTAATAAAAAAACAAAACATAGCCACAGTACTGGAACGACAGAAAAAAGTAGCTGTAGCTCAACCTTGGTACTGTAGCACCACCCTAGCCTCTCTCAACTAGAACAAACTGAAGAACAAAACCAAAGAGCAAAGGTCTGTGTTTGAGTAGCGAGGATGTTATTGAGAAAGTAAAGAAAAGTTGAGGGAGGGGCCTCTGTCACTCACCGCTGACAGCCTCTGAGCCGTGTTGGTGGCCTGGCACAGCCTGACCTGGCACAGTCTGGTCTGGGACAGTCTGGTCTGGGACAGTCTGGTCTGGGACAGTCTGGTCTGGGACAGTGGGAGGCAGGCCCAGTTTTTGTTTGAGGTGCGGGTAGAGACACCTGGGCCACAGCTGCGGGAGCACGGGCTCCAGTCGCTCATCTGCTCAATGCAGTTGGAGTTCAGGCCCATCACAGATGGACCAAAGTCCTGCCATGACCTCTCTACTGGTCTCTCCACTGGTCTCTCCACTGGAACATGGGAACATGCAGACAGTGAGGAATTTACTGTTTGTGAGGAAACAGTAAATTAGTAGAATATTTTCATCTCACATAACTAAATTCTCATCATACTCAATCTAAAATATGAAAGGGGTGTGGCTATTCTTGTCAGTTGTTGTTTGAGTGTTTAAAAAAAAAATCACCATAGGTTGCCGCCGGTGTGTAAATATTGCTAAAATAATTTGATTGAACTTGACTATGGAAATAGCAGAAATTTACTCAAATCCCTGTGTTGTGCACTTGATGTTTTTTTCAGGGCAATCACATTCAGTACATACCACTTTTTGAGCCTACTAAGAATTGTGAAAATAGATTGAGGTAAAACTTCTAGATACCTAAAACTGTAAGCACACCGGTCTGTCTGTCTGTCTTTCTGTCTGCCTAGGATGACTGGGACAGACAGACAGGCAGACAAACGAACAGACAGACAGAACTCCCGCCCCCTCACCATACCTGCCAGTGTTTCTGGGTAGATGCTGTTATCCAGAATGTTACAGACCCACTCCTTGCAGCACCTCCCGGGCAGACGCACCAGCTGGGGGGTGGGGCAGTTGGCTGCAGGCATCTGGAGGTCGTCGGAGCACAGTGGCACACAGGTCACACCGCCACCCAAGCAATGACACAGCTGTGCACACGATGGCTGGAATGTTTGACCCTCCTCAAGGCGCCTACCGTTGACCTCACAGCCCAGTGCATTCTGACCTGACCGCAGGGAAAGAAGGGAAGAGCTTCCAACTGTTAGCAGGTGAGATAAACAAATGAAAAGCGTAGTGCAGTCTTGACAGTCAAATATTATTCTCCACCAATGCCCAGCTCACACGTCTCCCTGTATTTATTTGACAATTAACACCATTTAGTCCATATTGTGGTCAGTTATTGGCCCAAACAAAGACTTTTGGTCTTTGATAGTATTATACTCTCTATATGATATGATAACTAATATATCTTCGCCACAACCTAAATTAGTATACTTGCATTTGTGTAATCAGGATTTGGGCTACCATGTGTACACTTTTAAATCTTTCAAATATTTCTATAGTAAAGTTGAGTACTGCTGGCTTGCATACTCACTGACACACTCCCCTGGACCTCCAGGGAGGCTGGCGCTGTGGTCGCACTGCAGGCCTTTCTGGCTGTCACACACATTCCTCTCTGTACAGGCCTCACCCTCCTGTCTGGCACACACCTGGCAGCAGCGGCACCCATCCAGGACAAGGGAAACTCCCGTAGGACAACGGGGTACAGTCTGAGGACAGAGGCAAGGGCCTCCACACAACTGGCACCACACCTAGGAAGGGGGGCAGTCACAGCAGAATGAAGAATGGTTTTGTGTACTGTCCCTTTCTTTCTTTCTATCTATCTATACTGTTGTTTCTACAGGTTTTTTTCCTGCATACTGTATACATCTACTGAGGTATAAGTAAAAGAGGCCTATGTAGACTTTCTCAGAAGTTTGTCACAGAAGTGCAGAAGCAAGTCGACAGTTTTTTATAATAATATCTTAGGCAGGAAATGACAGGAAGTGGAGGTATGAGATAAACAGAAAGGAGTATGTGGTATGCAAGAGCCCTACACACAAGGTACTGTAGAGACAAGCGTGTAGTCACGTATACAAACACTATCTGAAGGAAAGAATGGAAATACAAAAGAAACAAAATTGACAATGGCTATACTTTGAGACATTGAGACAGATATTTTAAGTTAATGTACTAAGCAGTCAAAAATCAGGTTGCTCAGAACATTTCTTGAATACACTTAATTCCTGTACTTGATTATGTACATATTTATTCAAATTAGATATTTTATTTTCAGTGCCAACCATCTGCAAAGAATGTTTTCTCTCTGTCAATATTGTGTATTGTTTGTTGAAAACTAAATGTATTCAGTTTTTACCCTTTATAAACCCTGTGTATTCTGGGGTACAGGATACAAACATCAGACTTCTTGGTAAATCATTTACACGTTAAAAACCGTTGGCTGCAGGTGTCACTTCCTTTTTGTTGTCTCAGTTATTTCCTTGACATCATTACTATACTACCGGAGTCTGCAGGTGGCCTGCAGTCTATAGGTTGCCTTTACCTCCAGAAATGAAAGACAATTTATCATCACGTTATGTAACAATGCCATACGGAACCCCTTGTACAGGATCAGCACTAGAACAGTCTAACCCCAGCATCTCTGTGGCAAGTGCAAACACTGAAAGAGGCCTTGGCTCTGATCTCAGACCTCCACGCTGTATCTGCCTGAAAAGCAAAAGCTCCACCTTTTTGCATAAGGCTTTGTGTGCTTTGAACATGAAGTACATGCTCTATGGTCTTATTCAACAATACCTGCTTGACAAAACATGACAGCTAAGCATAACCCTATTAGATGCCAGACCGTTTCTCACCCAGATAGCTCAATCTAACTAGATCAAAATAGTAACTGTGAGAGAAAATATATTTCTTTCTTTAGGGAATTGAGAGGTTTCAGCCCTCACCTGAGCAATGATGCACAACATCAAGGAACCAATGTGCATAATCTCTCTTCTGTCCATCTCTAGCTGTAGTTCTCTTTCTCTCTCTAGACGTCTATCTCCTCAGGAAATCTGCGATGCCATTAATGCTGGTGTTCACAAATCGTCTGCCTTGGGCCGTTCACTTATAAAGTCTAGCTCCTGATGTCACAGACGAAGGACTGCAATGTAAATAGTTACTGGACTGGAATCAAAAATGTTTCTAATTCCACATTCCTGCCAGCTGTTTCCTCTAGCTACCTCCCTCAGGACTCCAAATAGTGCCTTTTCTCAAGTCTTTATAGTTTTTTGGCACTTTTAGACAGGTTCATATTACTGTGAAGTGTGGTTGACCGTCTCTTGTGTTTGTTTGTTCAACCACAAGGATATTTCATGAAAACAGTGTTTGTTAGCAGTGAACAGAGGTATACCACTGTCAAATATGTTGTGCTGCAGGTCTGGGATGTTGTTGGAATGACTCACTAGCATTCCATGTTAAGATTTGTACCTGTTTTGGGGTATTATTACTTTATTGACACCATCAAAATGTTTTGGGCTTTTTATAGCAGTCGGTTGTAATCAAAGAATAGTAGGCCGGTTCTTTATCCCAGATCCCTATCCCTACACATCTAAATAAAAAGTCCACCAAACTTGCAAGATTTTGCAAGTGTGGTTGTGACAAGTACCTACATGTTCAGCACAGTAAGCTACAGCACTTACTGTATGTTAAAATGAGATACCAATCCATGAATGTAAGTTATTTTATTCATAGGGGAATGTTACTAGAGGGGTCTTAGTTCTTTAATGTTGGTTTACAACTTAGAAATCACTACTCAACACCTTGGCCACATCTGTTTGCTAAAACAGACCACCTCTATCCTCCCATGACTCCACCCATTTTTCAGACCTGAGGAGTAAAGAGAAACCATTATGTACAGTGGATATTTAGATTTTAGACTATATAGTTAGGGGTATTGTTTTGACAACAAATCTCACTTACTTGACGTTGTGGTGTGGTAAAAACCCACCTTTAACTGTCAATAAAGATCCAAGCAGGATAATATAGCCTCAGATCTCAAACAGGTGTCCGCCTGTCTCAGATCTCAACCTTCAGTTAGGTGTGAAAATGCAATAAATCAAGAAAACCTCTCACAGGTTTAAACCCAATCCTAATATATAATCAAGCTAAATATATTGACAAAGGTATTAAAACAGTATGTTATTGTAATTCCATAATATACAATTAGACAATTGTCCAAATTTTGCCGGTCCACGGCAAGAGAGGCCGAAATAAAGGCTTTTGTTTCTTTTTGTTTGGTTTCCTTGATCATCATTGTTACGTTCCGTGTGTTTTGTTGTGTGATTCACTTAATTCCCACACAGTGTATTACGGCTACACATAGGAGGGGTTGCAGGTTCGTAACAATCAAGCAGAGGCTCAATTTGCATTTTAGAGAAGGGGGGCGGTAGCCTGGCTCTGCCCGCCTACGTACTTACGCTCAATTTTGATTTTGTTCTGTACTAGGTCTGGGATTTCGCTGTATTAGTCGGTTTTTGCAAACAACATTTTTGTAGGTCCAATCAGCGAACAGAGGGAGTGGCTGAGAACGATGACGTTTATGTTGTTCGCTAGTTTGAGTTGTAGAATGGCGGCGGAGTCGCTGCCGAATATCCAAAAGTTAAAGCCGGAGCAAGAACAATCTTTGCTAAGTTTTGTTGGTGGCCATGATGTTGTGGCCCTCCTCCCCACGGGGTTCGGGAAAAGTTTGATTTTCCAGCTACGGCAGCTATAGCTCCGTTACAGTAGTGGTGAAGGACTTGGCTAAGGCGAACGCTAGCGATTGGTTATGGCAGATCAGAGTGGCTCTGGGCAGATCCAATAGTTTTAAACTTCATCAGAGTACCCGCCTTCAAGGAAGTTAACGCTTGTCAATGGAGCGATCCCAGACCCTCTGTACAAATTAAATGTACAGGGTTTTGGACCAGGCTAGGTGGCCGGGGGTGTTGGGAAGATAACTGATGTGGCCACGAAAGTATCCCGCCTCTCTCCCTTTTTTGGTCATTTTCGATACAGCTTTCGCTTGTCATCTTGCATTCGATGTAGGCTGTTAGTCAGATAACTTGTGTTGCATTCATTGTTTGTGCGGCATGGATTCCAGTCCTTCGTTCTCGCTGTCATTTCTATACCAAAGTGACCCTATTTACTCACTGTGTGCCTCGGATTTGATGACTGCCTCTAAAACAGTTAACAATCATTTCATAAAGGAACAGAAGCAACTTCTGAAGGTAAATGTTTGGATTAGCCTATATGTTTTAATGTTTCATGAACATGCTAGGCTACAAAAAATGTATTATCAGTCCACATAACAAATTATTTTAAACTAGGCTATTTGACCACGTTACCGTTTGGATTGGTGTGTTCTGTTTATGCCTACTGTAATAGGCTACTTCAAGAAGAATTCATTTACATTTATTCATTTAGCAGACGCTTTTATCCAAAGCGACTTCCAAGAGAGAGCTTTACAAGTGCATAGGTCACTGATCATAACAACAAAATAGCCACAAAAACATTGCGAGTAGCCAAAACATGAAGCACACATTGTGAACAACCAAAGTAAGTGCCAAAGGGAAGAACCATAAGAGCATATAGTTAAACAAGTTACAATTAAACAACATGAACCGCTATAAGTGCAAGTGTACCTGTGGAAAAAACAAGCAACAATAATAAAAACAACATATCACAGCGAGTACAACATTTTTAAATCAGTTACCACTAACCACAAGAGCAACAAGTCTCTAAGCAAGAGTCATTGTGATCCTTTATTGATTGTTATCCTCATTTAAATCATTGATCAAAATGTGTTTTAATGTAGGCCTATGTCAACTTATTCTCTTTAAATTGAAAATAAGTATTGCGTGGTAATTAACCATGCCAGTAAAGGAAGTTGTGATTCAACTATGTGAATAATTGCCTAGGCTGTGACATTCTTTCAGAGTTAAACCAGACTTAGCATGTTCTGATTGCCTAACTGAGAATCATCTGATGTGGGGCAACATATCTATTTGAATCATGTATAGATCGTATGTATTGTCTAATTGTCTTATTGTACAACACATGCATTGTTTTATTTATCATGGTTACTTTAAGCACTCAAATTTCTGTGAAAACTCTTATAAATTGAACTAATTTCCCACCAATTTTACTAGCAGGGTTTTTTCAGCTGTTCAGCTCAAAGAATAAGTATGCACACTTGGCATTACAATGGCTGAGAATGAAGGGATTTCTATAATGTCAGTGAAAATGTCATGTCCCCCAGTGGGGACTCAAATGACAACCATGGCAACTGGGAAACGTAGTCACGCATTTACAGCCTCAATAGTGTCACTCAGGTCGCCTTTGATTTATTTGGGAGTTCTTATGCCTAAAGAACAGTAGATACCCTTGTCCAATTCTTCACAGAATTAAAACATCTTCGGAAACATCCCGTCTTCCAGATTAAAAGAGAAAGAAATTGGCCCTAGGATTACAATTGACCTTGCCAGGCTGTGCCAAAAAGGATGAAAAGACACCATGTAATGTCTTAAGATGTTTAATTATCTAACAAACTTTGTAATGTCTTGCTCTCCCTTGCATAAACAATGTAATACTATGGTAGACTTTCTCTCAATTGTAGGCTACCAAAATGTTCATTTTATTTCTCTTATCTCAAGGGCTATATTCAGTATGGTGCCTTATGAAAGACGAGAAGATAAAGGTCCTTGTACTATCTCAATAATCTCAGTATTGTGATCTCAATCTTGAACTATCTCAGTAGTACTAACTATATCGAGATAGTTCAAGAGGACTACTTGTTATGTTCTGGACAGCCATTAAAACATTATGACAGCCATTTCCTTTGTTCTCATCCATGCTCATCTACCGTCTGTCCAGACCCTGCAGAGGCTGGAGCAGCAACAGCTCACCTGCAGGCGCCAACTCAGCGAGGAACAGAGAACGTTTGCCTTCATCATGACCAAGAGACTTGGTCAGAGGGGTGCCAGGCCTCAAACTGCCCCTTCCTACTCCACCACCACCTCAGCCTTCTCTGCCCTCCCACTGAGAGGGCCTCAGTCCGCCCCTGCTGCCCTTGCCACCCACACCACGGGCAGTGATACCCTTGGCAGCGTCAAGGGTGCCAACAGCAGAGAAACCAAGTTCAAGGTTGAGACATCCTCCAACTTTTCAACTAGAGGACTGAATGAGTATTGGGAGGACAACAGGGAGACAAGACAGGGAGAGCACAACCGGGACTCAGGTGGCTGAGCAGTTAGGGAATCGGGCTAGTAATCAGAAGGTTGCCGGTTTGATTCCCAGCCGTGCCAAATGACGTTGTGTCCTTGGGCAAGGCACTTCACCCTACTTGCCTCGGGGGAATGTCCCTCTACTTACTGTAAGTCGCTCTGGATAAGAGCGTCTGCTAAATGACTAAATGTAAATGTAACTGTGAGTGGGCAAGGTTGCAGATCTGACTTAATCATTGCATTCTTCCTTATGTGAGTCAGTCTCTGGAATAACAATTTACACATCCAGTCATATCAGATCTTTAGAGGAAGGGGGTGGATCAAATAAATAAATATCTTAAGAATATTCTAAATAGACACTCTATCTTCTGACCTACCCACCAGCTGCCTTATGGATGGCATGCTAGATATGTTTATAGTATTATTTCCTCCTTTTCTTTGATGTAGGATCATGTGAGTATGGGGCATTCACTGGTCAGCAATGTTGTAAATAAGGACACTCAAAGCATAGAAAGACTAAGCTGCCACATCTTTCTGCAGTGGCGTTCCTCATAATACTGGCCACAAGGGGGTGTCTGTTTACTATACTATTACTTGTGGATTCAGATGAAGTCAACTGTTTTTTTACTTGGACGTGCAACAAGCAAATCAGTCTCTTATTTCCTATCCCCTATCCAAATATAGAACTGAAAAATGTGTAGGCTACAGTATATTGCATTTGACTGTTATACAAACACAGTAGATCTGAAAAATCCTTAAAGTGCTCTTTTCAAGTATCTAATCTTGCTTTTAAATCATTAATGGACACGGGATTTCTGATTATATACGAATTGCATCATTAAACAACTGCTTTCTACAACGTTTCATTCATAATCTTTGCATTTTGTGTTGCGCTTTAGAAACAAGCTTGAACGTAATGACATCATCGATTGACGCATGAAAAAAACAGACCTAATTAATACAGTAGAGTAGACTACTGTAGATTGCTGTAGCGTCTACTGTCTCAAACAGAGGAAGAAGAACTGAAGTTACCGCACTGACAGTTTAAAAAATTAAGTGGCCGATAGCAAAGATTAACCACTTCTTGATAATGATAAAATGTAAGAATGTATTTGTTTGAAAATCGACGATAGGTTACAGTTGTGTTTGCGCTTGAAATCCAACCTGGAGGGGCAGGAAATTAGCGGGTTTCATTTCGAGAAAGAAAACGGATTTACATAGTGCTCAGGCACTGAAACAGGACGACCATGGGAGCTTTACTGGGGGCCTTTTCTTTTGCAAGCTGGGTAAGTTATATACCGACATCAGGCCATTTATTATCGGTCTTTCTGCTTCTTAAGCTTATTTTGAATTTAATTTGCGTGGTTGATGATGACTAGATTGATGTCACAGCGAGTACCCCAAGCAACAGGTCAGATATGGTAGGCTACACTAGTGTGAATTGTCAATCATCTACTTCCAGAGGAAATACAGCAGGAAACCTACATGTCGTAACGGTGAAGGCTATATTTGAGGTAGTTGAATAATAATTGAAGTTATTAATGTAGGCTACGGTGTCACGTAGACAGTGTTTGTAGGTACCTTTTTATAGAGAAAGATACGTTTTTATAACTAAAGCTATAGCCTTGTATGATTATTATAGGATAACGTGTTTATAACTGTCAGTGGATAGAGTGGAGACAAATAACTACACTAAATATGAAAGGGTTAATCAAAGCACACTAGTCATCTGCTCTACACGTGATGAACTGGATTAATTTTGCTTCCATGCCAAATACGAAAACAAAAGGCCATATTTAAGCCTGTTAATTCACAGCAATGAAGGCACATAATATTGCTGAATCTTGTTCTTGTAAAACAAAAATGCTGTAAGTAATTTATGCAATGAGAGCAACAAAAAGAGGACAAAGTGTAATCTGCCCTCTTGTTGCCAGTGGGTGCGCCCCACAGATAAGATAGTGGTATTTTGAGTATGCCCCAGTTGATAAAAGAATGTCAAACCCTGTAGTAAGAACATGCGACCACTACGGTCAAGTCCACTAACCCACAAAGCCTTCATGTATGGGGACGACAGAGATAGAGATACTCAGATGGAAACTACTAACTTTACTCAAATACCATTAAGGTATTACATTATATGGTTATCATACTCCGATTGAGATTTGTTTGCCTCCCAGACCAATCTATGATTGGATGGAGGTCAGAGGCTGGCACACTGGTTGCCTCCTTAATCATGCGTTAACTAGGATAGGTGTCTTGACACGTGCCCATGGCCTGGCCTACACTAAGCCGACCTTGCCTGTCTACATGGAGTATTAACGTTTACAATCTTCAAGCTCAGTCGAGTGCCTTAAAGGGACAATGCAAACGCAAGCTTGGAGTGTGTCAGAATAAATGTAACAGTATTGTTGTCTCATCAAACAAGTTAGATGACATCTGAGTCTAAATGGTTCTAGGAGACAGGGCTACACTGCTATAGAAAGAGAGGATAATTATAATGGATCTGATTAAATGTTTTTCTGTTTTCAGAGGAGCTGACTGACAGTTTGAGAATCGCATAACCTTTCATATTGTACACTTAAAAAAAAAGAAGAAGGAATTGTTACATAGTTTCCCGCTGGTGGCAATGTACAATGTCTATACACTTCAATTCACTGGACTTCTTTATAAGAGTGACTCACAACGTTGCTTGTTTTATTCTCTGCTCTCTTTTCCTTAGGTGCCATGTCTTTGTAGCAGTGCAACATGCCTGATGTGCAGATACTGTCCCAACAGCAAGAACTCCACAGTGACGCGAGTCATCTATGCCTTCATTCTGTTGCTAGGGACCATTATAGCCTGCATCATGCTGTCACCGGGGGTTGATCAACAGCTGAAAAGGGTATGGACCAATCAATGGCTTCCCTCTGTGTGACAGAAGTTTGTTCAAAAAGACGGACCACCTTTGAATGAGAGATGTGTGTACTGTGAGATTTGCTTTGGTAGCAAGATTGAGTGGTGGGACCAGTAGCGGAGATAGCGTGGGTGCATGGGTGCGGCCGCCCCAGGGCCCTTTGCCAGTCAGGGGGCCCCCAAATGCAACCGATCTTGCGTCACTTTAAGAGAAAGGGGCCCTCTCTAAGCGACACAATGCAGATAATTAGCTGAAAGAAAGTAACTGCTGCTACTGATCTCACGCTACCACATTTTGTGAATCCAGCTCTTCTTATTAAACGTAACAGTCACTTAACTCATGGTTACAATGGTAAACCAGCACAATAATAACAATTACCTGGCAACAAAACGCTACATTCTAAGTAGACACATTAAAAAACGAAATTCATGAAGTTTTTCTGCATTTGTATTTCGAACAAACGGCAAATGCATATGCAACCCTTCTGTCTGCTTCTTTCTGAAATAGCTTTTTAGTTTTTTACAAAAATTAGACAATATTTATCCAGGGAGTACATTTAGACAGTGGCAGCGCCATAGATATAGCACTTATAAGCGAATAGTAAAAATAATTGAAATATATCAATCGTGCGCATTAAAAAGAAAAGAACGAGATAGTAAGAGAAGTGTAGCATCGTGTGCTCCTCTCACATCGTACTTCTCATCATCTGATTGAGCGCACTTGGCCTGTTCAGCACCATCGCTGTCAATCAGTCTGCGTGTCCACGACAGCGGAACGGGAGGCGCGTCGGTGTCCAATTCATTTTCAACGAAACCGGGCGTTGACGCTCGCGTAGGGCATTGTGGGAGCGTCAACGCCCGGTTTCATTGAAAATTAATTGGAAGCCAACGCGCCTCCCGTTCCGCTGTAGTGGACACGCAGGGTCAGCTGTCGCTGTCTGTGGTGTTGAAACATTTTGACTTGACTGGCAAACTGTTTTCTTTGTTCGTCAATACTAACTTGTCAAAAAATGTTCTTTGTATTTTATTTGACATATAGGCTTACTTGACTCAACAAGTGACACATTATAACACATGCATTCATCAGATATTTGACAGTTTTTTTTACGGTTTTAATTTTAAAATGACTTCGTAGCAGAGGGCCCCGTGATGAAGCCCCTGGGTGCGTTATGTTAAGATATGTTTTTATCTGCAATTTTATGTACTAGTGCACAGTGCCAGTGATGAAGTCGGTGATTAAGATGTCAGTGAAACACACAAATACAGATTCCTATAGATAATGCATAGTGCTCGTGTTAAAATTGGTGGCACACACATACAGATTCCTGAAATCATAGGGCACAGTGCCCGCGATGATGGCGGTGACACACACACATTCCTGGAATTATAGGTATATAGTGAAGTACCCATGGTGCAGCTTGTGATGACAGTTCTTCTCAGTTTTAGTACCTATATTTCTCAGATCACAATTAAAATTCTCTGTCATCCCTGAAATACTTGTTCAACCTCTACATGTTGTTGTGTTTCCGTTGTTTCTCCTTGTGTGACAGATCCCAGGGTTCTGTGAAGATGGAGCTGGCTCTTCCATCCCGGGTGTCCATGCCAACGTGAACTGTGAGATCTTTGTTGGCTACAAGGCTGTCTACCGAGTGTGCTTTGGTATGAGCATGTGCTTCCTGGCATTTGCTTTGACCATGATCCACGTTAAGAACACCAAGGACCCCCGTGCTGCCATCCACAACGGGTAAATATGAATGTAAAAAAGATCCTCTGCGGATAAAGGCTGGTGGAAGGGAAGGTTCTATAAAGATTAAATACAATAGTCTTAAATTAAATTCAGTACCTGGAAGTTAACAGGAAAAGATGGACTATGGATGAAAAGGAACCATTTTGCAGAGATGAGATTCCGGCATAATTCAGGAAATTACAGATGTTAGAGAGGTGTGCTGGGTTGCAACTTGGATCACGACACATTCAGTTTTCTGAAAGGGCCTTAACCTATTTTCCAATGTCACATTATATACCTGGAAAAATATACCTTTGTAATATCTTTCATTTAATTCCCACTAATTTACTTACATACAAACAGCAAATCTGTATTACTTATTAATCTTTATTTGAATTTATCATTTACTGATTATAAAGATCCATAATCAGAACACATGAATGTTAAATGTTATGGTAAAAAGTACTTTGCCCACTGACAGAGAAATTCCTCCTTCTCTAAGGTTCTGGTTCTTCAAGATTGCTGCCATGGTG